>NC_077227.1:54353699-54953699 GCF_027887165.1 Monodelphis domestica
GGCATAGTTCCAAATTGCCCTCCAGAATGGTTGGATCAATTCACAACTCCACCAGCAATGAATTAATGTCCCTACTTTGCCACATCCCCTCCAGCATTCATTACTTTCCATAGCTGTTATGTTAGCCAATCTGCTAGGTGTGAGCTGATACCTCAGAGTTGTTTTGATTTGCATCTCTCTGATTATCAGAGATTTAGAACACTTCTTCATGTGCTTATTAATAGTTTTTATTTCTTTATCTGAAAACTGCCTATCCATGTCCCTTGCCCATTTATCAATTGGAGAATGGCTTGGTTTTTTGTACAATTGATTTAGCTCTTTATAAATTTGAGTTATTAGACTTTTGTCAGAGGTTTTTGTTATGAAGATTGTTTCCCAATTTGTTGCTTCCCTTCTAATTTTGGTTACATTGGTTTTGTTTGTACAAAAACTTTTTTAATTTGATGTAATCAAAATTGTTTATTTTACATTTTGTGACTCTTTCTCTGTCTTGCTTGGTTTTAAAGTCATTCCCTTCCCACAGGTCTGACATGTATACTATTCTGTGATCACCTAATTTACTTATAGTTTCTTTCTTTATGTTCAAGTCATTCACCCATTCTGAGTTTATCTTGGTGTAGGGTGTGAGATGTTGATCCAAACCTAGTCTTTCCCACACTGTCTTCTAGTTTTCCCAGCAGTTTTTGTCAAATAGTGGATTTTTGTCCCCAAAGCTGGGACTAGGACAATTCTTAAGAACTTATAATGGGGAATGCCATGCACCTCCAAAGCAAGAACTGTTGGAGGCAGCTACAAATCAAAATATACTATCTTCCATATTGGTTTATTTATGGTTATTTTGGGTTTGGGTTTTATATGAGTATTCTCTTACAATAACGGTCAATATAGAAGTATTTTTTTCATGATAATATAGATATAATGCATATCAAATTGCTTACCATCTCCAAGAAGGGGGGAGTGAAGGAAAGGAGGGAGACAATTTGGATCTTATAATTTCAGAAAACGTATGTTGAAAATTATTACATGTAATTTGGAAAATAAAATATCTTTGAATAAAATAAAATATAGTAACAATACTGAAAAAAACAATGTAGGTAATATTCCCTTTCTGTGATCTCTTGCCTCATGAGATTTCCTGGCCAATTGTGAGTAAGTGGGAAATGACCCAGGTAGGAGCTTTGGAAAATGTTTGGAGGTAGATGGCTCCAAGGAGAAGCACTTAACTTTTTTCTTTCATCTTCACCATGTTTCATAAACAAGGTGGCCATAGAATATTGACTAACATCAGTGTTTATATTGGGGAGGAGGAGATAGAGAGGGAAGAAAGTCCAGATATGGCATAGGAGTTTTAGAGTTATTCATTTCACAATCTTGACATTTTGAACCACATTCTTGATTATCCTCTAATCACAATAAAAGCTGGTGTGCATATAGCCTGGCTCTTTTCAGACTGAATTCATTCAAGAGGGAATTCTGCAGTCTGAAAGACTATTCCATATGGGAGATTCCTTCCTGGGTTAGTGTCTTAAGGAGAGCTACCACCTGGTGGCCAATTTAGATATCATACTTCTTTCGTTTAATTCAGTGACCTATTTTAAGGCTGTGCTGAAGCCAGCTTAAATGAACTGGCCGGAGATGATTGTTACATTTTCATTGTGAGTTTTTACATCTAGAAACTCAGAAAACTCTACAAAATAGAGATGATTGTTAAAATTTTCATTGTGAGTTTTTACATCTAGAAACTCAGAAAACTCTACAAAATCAGGATGATTGTTAAATTTTTCATTGTGAATGTTTACATCTAGAAACTCAGAAATCTACAAAATAGAGATGATTGTTAAATTTTTCATTGTGAGTGTTTATGTCTAGAAACTCAGAAAACTCTACAAAATAGGGATTGTTAAAATTTTCATTGTGAGTATTTACATCTAGAAACTCAGAAAACTCTACAAAATAGGGCTTGTTAAAATTTTCATTGTGAGTATTTACATCTAGAAACTCAGAAAACTCTACAAAATAGGGATTGTTAAAATTTTCATTGTGAGTATTTACATCTAGAAACTCAGAAAACTCTACAAAATAGGGATTGTTAAAATTTTCATTGTGAGTATTTACATCTAGAAACTCAGAAAACTTTACCCCCCAAAATTAGTTGTTTTGTTGATTGTCTAGACCTGAGAAAATTATAGAGAAAATGTTAACAATGCAGATTAACTTTAAAACTATGTCGTGTGTGCTTTTTTTTTCCTTCCAAAGCCAGTTGTTAAATATTTACTAGAGTACTCCCCTTACTGTACTTTTAAGCCTGAGGAAGGAAGGACAGACTCCAATCTGAACACTCTGTCACTACTACAGTCAACCTGTCCCACTTGGAATGCCCTCCCTCTTCACATTTGTCTCTTTAGATTAGTTGTTCCCTTCAAGGCTCAGCTCAGACTCCACTTTCTACAAGAAGTCTTTCCGCCTTTTGTAGTTGTTAGTGCCCATATTGTTCAATAATTGTTTTATACTCATTTTGTATTTATTTATCTGAATGTGTCCCTTCCCCTCCTTAAAGGCAAGGGCTGTTTGTCTTTGCATTCTCACCTCCTAAAGGAATGCCTGGCACATAGTAGGTGCTTACTGGATTGATTTAAATGAGTAACACGGTTGGGTTAGTCCAAGTGATAGAGTACTGGATCAGAGGATGGGCTGAGTCCTGTAATTTACTTTTAGAGTTACCATCAGGGAAACCAGACAGATTTCTACAGCAAGGGAGCGCTGCACAGTTCGAACAAGACAGAATTTTATATATTGAAATGAATGAATAAAACACTTGATTAAGTGTTTTATTGATTTATTGTGATAAGTGATTTATTGATTATTGATTAAGCCCCAATGAAGGGGCTCAGAGATTTTTATTGTTTTTCACTGTCTGTCAATCCGTTAGGTGCAAAGTGTTCTCTCGAAGTTGTTTTCATTTTATTTCTCCGAAGGATGGATGCTTTGATCAACTTTTCAAGTGCCTATTAATAGCTTGTTTCTTTTTTCCAGTGGGGTGAATATATCCACCCATAAAGCAGGTAACAGGAGAAGTTCCTTCTCCCTCTTGCGTCTCCTGGACAATGTGTGGATTCTTCTTTCCGGAGGCCTGGAAGATGATGGCAGCCTTATTCTGGAACTGCCTTCATTCACAACTAGGTCCCACGCTTTAAGTTCTGCTGTTGAACGTGGCCTTCCCAACACTGCTTTTCCCCATTCTCTCTCCTGGCTGGATGCTGTACCCCACCCCAAACTCCTCTGTGAAAGAGAACCTAGACTCCCCATTCATTCCTTTGGATCATTCCTCCATGGCCAGCGGTGATGGGCTTGGTCCCTCCATTTGCCCATTTTCCCTGACCCAAGTTTAGCAGATGGACATGGTCGTTCCTACTGCTTGAATGAGCAGGGAGTCACTGTCTACTGGGCCTTGCCATCTGCCTGGACACAACCTCCCTCAGACTCCAAGATAGTGCCATCTGACCTACAACCATCCCCTTGGACTTTTGGACTTTGCCATTGGCCCTGCAGCTAAGCCCTTCTATATGTATTGTCTGCCTCTTCATAGAGGAAGTCCATGGAGACCAGGGACTGTCCCTGAGCTATTTGAATCCCTAGCACTTACTTAATGAATATTTTAAAAATTCAGCCATAGACAAATGACTCTGGATAATAGCCTGGGATAGAAAGTTCTTTAAAATATGGCCAGATCATCTGGTTAGGACGAGCGAGAATTACAGAACAGAAAGGAATCTCAGAGGCTTAACCCTTCCATTTTACAGACGAGGAAAACAAGGTCCAGAGAGAATAAATGAAGTATCCAAGGTTGCAAAGCTCGTCAAAGTTGGAGCTAAAACTGGAATCTGACTTTATTCTCTGCTATTTCTATTACACTTTCCTTGTCAAATATTTATGTTCTGATTTGGATCCTTGAGCTCAGAGCCACTGCAATTAATTACCCAATGCACAAACAATATCCACCTTAACCCTAGAGTTGACTAGAATTCCCCACGGTCTGCCCTCAGTCTTGTTTGAAGTCTAAAACGACAATTAATTTGTGTCACCAGGGAGGTAATCTGTAAATATGACTCAGGTTCACAAAATTTCAAAGAAAACTAAGACTTTTATGATGCAATGACATGAACAGAATCATAATAACTTATACTATTGACATTGTTTCAAAAACTCAAGAACTCCGATTAACTCAACAATCAACCATGATTCCAGAGGCCCTATGATCAAGCTTGCTACCCATCCCTTAACAGAGAGGTTATGGTCTTATACATGCAAAACAAGACATTTTTCGAACATGACCAATAAAGGATTTGTTTTGGTTGACTATCATGAGTTGTTTTCTTTTTTCCATGGGGAGGATGGAAGGAAGAGAAAATATATTTTAATTGTTTTATTTAATTTAATAATTATATATAATATATAATAAATTAATTAAAATAATTTAATTAAAATAAATTTCATTTTTAAAAGAAAAAGTTAACATTTTTAAAGCACTTTAAGGACTGCAATTTCTTGTATATATTATCTCTCAGATCCTTACAAACAACCTATGAGGTGGGTACTGTCATTTTTCCCATTTAGCAGATAAGGAAAATAAGACTAAGAAAAGTTGTCACTTGCCCAGTCACATTGCCAGTAATTAAGGAATTAGGTAGTAATTAAAATCAGATCTCCAGATACATAAGGCAGGAATTTCTATACCAGGAAGGAAAAATATTATTTAAAATTCTAGAGTCCCCAATCAATGCCTCTCAAATCTTCTCTAGTTCAGTGGTTCTAATAATTTACCTGACACAAAATTCCTTTGCTGGACCGATTGTCCTAGATTCTTCCATATTAATCTAGGCTGTTGTTCATATTTAGGATAAGAAGATTCTGTTCAGTGCACAAGAATTGGGGTAAATCTTTAGTGTCAAATTCAACAGTGAGACACAGGCACTCTAGATGGGCTCATGGTCTAACCCTTCCCACCCAAGTCCCTTGATAGAGAGCTAAAGATCCCTAGATACCAACCAAGGAAATAATTCCTATAAAACATTAAGAAGCTCAAATTGAGGATTCAGTGGTCTGAGGGAGAGAACTCAGTTCTACCCTCACTCAACCTTGGCTTAACTAAGGTCCTGGAATCAATCCACAGGCTCATCATGTAATTGGCTTGAAAACAGGTCCCTAGTAGCTGACTCTCCTAGGGGAAGCCAGCCATATTCCACAACTCATTATTCTTAAGTTTCATCTATGATATAGGTCTTATCCACCATTCACACTGCCTCTTCCATTCACCTTTGGTGGTCTGAGAGCCCCAAGTACCTTCAATTCTGGATTGTTTGTTTTTTAAACTGGATTCTGGCCACTCATTACTAAAATAGATCTCCTTGTCTAGCATAGGGGTAAATGTGGTCTCTCCAGTTTTCCCAGAAATGATCTTTTCTCTCTCCCAGCCTCCAACACTGAGAAAGACTAAAACATACCAGGCAAAGGATGTAGCACAAGCAAAGGTCCTACCTGATTAGTATGGGGCAAAACTGAAGATAGACCTGACTGGTTCATAGGTTATGTGTTTGGGAAAAATGGGAATTCAGGATAGATAAAATGGGAGTAACAGGCAAGAGGAGGAGGTAGCAGAAATCCAGTGTTAAAAAGAATTACAACAGCACAGAATGATGCTTTCTCTAAGGCCTGCAAAGTAACTTTTCCCTGGAGTATTTGAGAAAGTAGTTCTTTGAATCTTTGGAAAAGACAGAATTCAACCAGGGAACTGAGTAGTTTCTATCTGTTTTTTAAAACTAGAGATAGGAGATAGGAGTCATATTAAATTGAAAAGGTTTTGTAGAAACAAAACCAAAGCAATCAAGATTAGAAAGTGTAAAGAGAATTACTCTCTTACTTGACTTAATTACACATTAAAAACAATGTGTAATCAATTAGCAAGCTTTAATCAAATCAAGAATTTTTAAGTACCCCTACTTAGTACTAGCTAACCATTAAGAGAACTCACAAATCACATACTAGTTCACACCCCCAAAGGCCACAAGCACTGCCCCACCATTGGGCAATGCTAGGTAAATTGGGAGGCTATGATTGGTTCCCATGAAGTGGGAGAGACAGGAAGTGGTATATAAAAAGGACTATAAAAGTAGAGACTGAAGGACAAGATTCACTCTTAACTTCCTTGGTGCTTCAGTGAGGAGAGCCTCTTTTGGTTGGTGCTTCAGTGGGACACTCTCTTTGGCCTAAACTCTTGAGATTCTTGATAGTCTTAGCCCCATGTATGCTGAAGGTTCTCACGGTTTTTCAGCATCTCCTGGCTCTTTGGATTTCAGCTTCCTAAATAGGACTTTGGATTCTGGTGAAACTTGCTTTCAGATCAGTCTAGGATTAGGGTATTTTTAGTTAGGTGATCCCCCCATCTCTTTCCTATTTTTCATATCTCTACCCAGTTGTAAATAAAAGCTGCTAAGTTTTTCTGACTTAAGGGTTAATATTTTATAAATGGTGACCACAATCTTACTTTAATAACTCTCATATTTAGTCAAACCTAATTTTAAATCTTACAAAAGAAAGCAAAAATCTGGGAATATTTTTACAGCAAGTATCCCTGATAAAGGTCTTATTTCTCAAATACAGAGAGAACTGAGTCAAATTTATAAAAATATGCCATTCTCCAATTTATAGCCAAAGGATATGAACAGGCAATTTTCAGATGAATAAAAGCTATCTAATCGTGTGAAAAAACGTTCTAAATCACTCTTGATTAGAGAAATGTAAATGAAAACAACAAAAAATGAAAACATCAGATACAGCCTCACACCTATCAGATTGGCTAGTATAACAGAAAAGGAAAACAACAAAGGATGGAGGGGATATGGAAATGAGACACCAATGCACTGTTGGTAGTTGTGATTTGACCAACCACTCTGGAATTTGGAATTATACCCAAAAGCTCAAAAATTGTTCATACCCTTTGATTCAACAATATCACTAGGTCTGTATCCCAAAGAGATAAAAAAAAGGAAAAGGGCCTAGTTGTACAAAAATATTTATTACAGGTCTTTTTGTGGTTGCAAAAGATTGGAAATTGAGGGAATGTCCATTGCCTGGGAAATGAACAAGTTGTAGTTTATGGTTGTAATGGAATACTAATGTGCTCTAAGAAATGAAGAGTAGATGGTTATGGAAAAAATATAGCAAAACTTATATGCAGTGATGCAAAGTGAAGTGAGCAGAACTAGAACACTGTACACAATAGTAGCAATATTTTTTTTGATGAACAATTTTGAGTGACCTTATTATTCTCAATCCCAAACTTATGAAAAATGTCATCTACTCCCAGAGAACAAGCTGAGGGGAGTCTGAATGAAGACCAAATCATACTATATTTCACTTTTTTTTTTTTTGGTGAGATCTTTTTCATGAAGTGATTTATATGGAAAACTGCTTTACATGATTAAGCATGTAAATCTTTATCAGATTGCTTACTGACTTAGGGAAGGAAAAGGGATGGGAGGGAGGGAAAGAATTTTAAATTAAAAAAAAGAATGTTAAAATTTTTTATATGTGAAGTGGAAGGTTCTTCCGGTCAAGATGGCGGCGTAGAAGCAGCAAAAGTTCAGACCTCGGAAACCCTTCCTTACCGATCGCAAACAGAGTGCTCCTAGGACACCGAAATTCAAGCTGAACAACAGGATAGATCTGGGGAACCCTCCTCCTGGACCTGGATCAAAAGGTACCGCACCCCAAAAACCAGAACCCTAGATTACTCGGATCTAAGGCGTAGGCACAAGGAAGGTCCCAGGACCCATCCCCTCCAACCCAGAGTGTTGAGTCCACGGCAGCAGCAGGAAACTCAGGGCTCTGAGGACTCACCTTGAAAGCAACCTGAGCCAGTCTCCAGGGCACCCAACACAGACGGCAGGGAAACATAGAGAGAAAGGGGAAGCCTCTAGCCCCCTGGCTGGGTCCTTCCATCTGAGTCTCAAGGGAGGTCCCAGCTTTAGGGCACCAGCTGAATCCAATCCCATCAGGAGCCCTCAGAGCTACTGAAAGGACAGAAAACTCAGGGCTGGCAAAGGGGTTGCTCCGAAGAGCTTACCTTGAAAGTAACCCGGGTCAGTCTCCGGGTATTCAACACAGACTGTGGAGGAGGAGGTTGTTTTTTTTTTCTTCCTTTTTTTGGCTCGAGGATCATTCGGCCCACACCACCTGAACCTAATCCCATCAGGAGCCCTCAGAGCTTCTGAAAGAACAAAAACCTCAGGGCCAGTGAAGGGCTTACCTTGAAAACAACCTGGGCCAGTCTCCAGGCATTCAACACAGATTGTGGAGGAGGAGGATTTTTGCTTCAGGGCTCATTCAGCCCAAACCAGGTGAACCTAATCCCATCAGGAGCCCTCAGAGCCCAGGCAAGCCACTACCCCTCCCCCCTTAGAGAGCAGGATCTTCTGAAAAAACAGAAACCTAGAGGCAAAGTCAAGATGGCAGCCTAGAAGGAGCATAGACCTGGCAGCCTGGCCAGAGCTTTGGAGATCCTCCATATTTGCTCCAGCCATCCAGGAAGTTTAAAACTCAGAGTAAACCCAGCCCAACTAAGCTGAACTCAATCCCATCAAAAGTCTCCAGAACGCAGGGAAGCCCAGGCTCCCCATCCCTCCTCATTGATTGCTGCCAATAAAAAGCCTCCAGAGGACAGGAAAGCTCAAACCCCCAACAACCCTCCCCCAGAGATTAAACCAAGAGATCTTCTGTTAAAGCTCCAAGAGGGGAGACCAATAGAAGTCCCCAAAAAACAAAAAAAAATGAGAGGAACAAGAGCACAGACAAATATGGGGAGTAAAGAAGGGGTGAATTTGAACAAACAACAGAAACAGAAGAAAGAAACTACAATAGACAGCTACTACTCAGCAAATGGAACAGAGGGGGAGAGATCAGCAAACGATAAACCAGAAATCCCAGCGAATTGGATACAGGCTGTGGAAGAACTCAAAACACAACTAAGAGAGACTGAAGACAATTGGGAAAAGAACTTTAAAATTAAGATAAGTCATCTGGAAACAGAGGCACTTGAACTAAAACAAGAAAATAGTGTCCTGAAAGCCAAAATCATCCAGCTGGAAAATGAGGCAAAGGAGATGAAAGATGAAGCAAAGGAGATGAAAGACAAGGTAAAGAGGATGAAAGACGATCTTCAAAGAAAATCAGACCAGAAGGAAAAAGACGACCAAAAAGCCAGAGATGAAATCCAATCTTTAAGAACCAGAGTAAAACAACTAGAATCAAGTGACCTCACAAGGCAGCAGGACACTATAAAACAAAACAAAAAAAATGAAAAAATTGAGGAAAATGTGAAGCATCTCATTCACAAAACAGACAATTTAGAAAATCGTTCAAGAAGAGACAATTTAAGAATAATTGGACTACCAGAAGACCACAACAAAAGAAAAAGCCTGGACATAATACTAGAGGAAATTATCCAGGAAAACTGTCCCAAGATCCTAGAACAAGAGGGGAAAGTGGAGATTGAAAGAATCCACAGATCATCCCCTATATTTAATCCCCAACTGACAACACCAAGAAATGTTATAGCCAAATTCAAAAACAATCAGATGAAAGAACAGATATTACAAGCTGCCAAGAAGAAGCCATTCAGATACCATGGAAACACGGTGAGGATAACACAGGATCTGCCTGCATCCACACTGAAGGACCGAAAGGCATGGAATACGATATTCTGGAAAGCAAAGGAACTAGGTCTACAGCCAAGAATAAAATACCCATCAAAACTGACTATATTCTTACAGGGGAAAGTATGGTCATTTAACACAACAGAAGAGTTCCAAGCATTCATAAATAAAAGACCAGACCTGAACAGAAAATTTGAAGTCCAACCACAGAACTCAAGAGAATCATCAAAAGGTCATTTAAAAAGAGGGGAAAAAACAACAACAACAACAACAACAAAATTTTAAGAGACTCAATAAGTTAAAATGATATGTATCCCTATAAGAAAAGAGGTCATTGGTAACTCTTAAAAACTGTTGCTATCACCTGAGCAGCTAGAAGAACTACACTCAGAGGGAACAGTGACAAACTGTATAGGATGAAAGGACAAGACATAAATAGGTATATAGATATATGCATGCATAAATACATATACATGTGTATGTATATATATACATGACTAAAGCTAAAAAAGAAAAGAGGTTATGACTAAAAGAAATGGGAAAAGAAACAAATGGGGGTAAATTTATGTCACAAAGAAGCTCATGGCAGGAGGGGGGGAGAACACCGATACACTAGAAGGGTAAAGAGGTTGGAGTTAGGAAATACTCAACTCTTACGTACTTTGAAACTGACCCAAAGAGGGAAGAACAATCCAATCCACTGGGGAAGAGAATAGATTTGCGCCCTATAGGGGAGTAGAAGGGTAAAAAACAGACTGGTAGGGAGGGAAGCAGTACAAGGGAGGGAGGGGGGGTGGTTAAAAAGACTACAGGGGAAAATAAGGGAGGGAATAAGAAGGGAGGGGGGTAGAAAGGGAAGTACAAGGGGGACTGATTTAAAGTAAATCACTGGACTAAAAGGTAGAGCTGAAGAAGAAAGGTTAGAATTAGGGAAGGATATCAAAATGCCAGGGAGTCCACAAGTGACAGTCATAACTGTAAACCTTAAAATTTCTTAGACTTATAAATGTTGGAAATTTCACCATTGGGAAATTTCATACTTGAAAAATTTCCTACTGATAGTCTTTTGGAATGTAAACTCCCCCTTGGCATGGGAGGGTCTTTCTCCTCCCTACTTAAGATTACTTTAGGACAGAAACCTTTTGCTGAACAATGGAAAGGGCTTTGACCTATGCTTAAGCATAGAACAGGAAGTTCTTTGAGTCATGATTGATTTTAGAATTGATACAATCTCCACCCTACTCAGTCCTAACAGGATTTAGGAAGGGCTGCAGCATAGATCAAAATTTAATTGAGAATATGACCTTCAACATACATGTGCAAAGCCACAGACCTCTGGGTGGTCCTGGGTTAAGCTAGAGCCACCATTGGCACAGGGAAGACATGGACAGTGATTGGTAGATGTGAGAACTAAGGGGAGGGAACTTGGATGGTTTCCTTAAAGATAGCGGGGTCTGAGTGATAGGGGTGGGAGAGGTTTTGCTCTGAGAGGTTGTGCTCTGAGAAGCTTGCTCTGAAGGAAGCTGGAGGTGGAGGCCCCTGAGACTGTTTCTCCATTTTGGTCACGTGAGTGATAGGGACTGATCTCTTTTCTTTGCCTCAGCTATCTAAGGGCTTCGGTCTTTTGGCCCAGCCTAAACAGAGGGGGCATTTAAGCCCTATTCCCTTCTCCCTTCTCTCCCCTTCTCTCTCTCTCTCTCTCTCTCTCTCTCTCTCTCTCTCTCTCTCTCTCTCTCTCTCTCTAATACCTTTCTTCCTCCTGTTTGTAATTAAACTCCATAAAAGGTTGACTGCTGACTTGAGTTTTCATTAAGGAATTACATAGCTGAATTCCTTGGCGACCTTAAATTAATATATATCAGTCTTTTATGTGATTTCCTTGTCACATAATGCTGAACGTGAATGGGATGAACTCATCCCTAAAACGTAGACGAATAGCAGAATGGATTAGAATCCAAAACCCTACCATATGTTGTCTTCAAGAAACACACATGAGGTAGGTAGACACCCACAAGGTCAGAATTAAAGGATGGAATAAGACCTTCTGGGCCTTAACTGACAGAAAGAAGGCAGGAGTGGCAATCATGATATCTGATAAAGCCAAAGCAAAAATAGACCTGATCAAAAGGGATAGGGAAGGTAATTATATTTTGTTAAAAAGGACTTTAGATAATGAGGAAATATCACTAATCAACATGTATGCACCAAATAATATAGGACCCAAATTTCTAATGGAGAAACTAGGATAACTGAAGGAAGAAATAGACAGTAAAACCATATTAGTGGGAGACTTGAACCAACCATTATCAAATTTAGATAAATCAAATAAAAATAAATAAGAGGTAAAAGAAGTGAATGAAATCTTAGAAAAATTAGAATTAATAGACATATGGAGAAAAATAAATAGGGATAAAAAGGAATACACCTTCTTCTCAGCACCACATGGCACATTCACAAAGATTGACCATACATTAGGTCACAGAAACATGGCACACAAATGCAGAAAAGCAGAAATAATAAATGCAGCCTTTTCAGACCACAAGGCAATAAAAATAATGATCAGTAATGGTACATGGAAAACCAAATCAAAAACTAATTAGAAATTAAACAATATGATACTCCAAAATCGTTTAGTTAGAGAAGAAATCATAGAAACAATAATTTCATCAAGGAAAATGACAATGGCGAGACATCCTTTCAAACCTTTTGGGATGCAGCCAAAGCGGTAATCAGAGGTAAATTCATATCCCTGAGTGTATATATTAACAAACTAGGGAGAACAGAGATCAATCAATTGGAAATGCAAATAAAAAAACTCGAAAGTGACCAAATTAAAACCCCCCAGCAGAAAACCAAACTAGAAATCCTAAAAATTAAGGGAGAAATTAATAAAATCGAAAGTGATAGAACTATTGATTTAATAAATAAGACAAGAAGCTGGTACTTTGAAAAAACAAACAAAACAGACAAAGTACTGGTCAATCTAACTCAAAAAAGGAAGGAAGAAAAGCAAATTAATAGCATCAAAGATGAAAAGGGGGACATCACCTCTGATGAAGAGGAAATTAAGGCAATCATTAAAAATTACTTTGCCCAATTATATGGCAATAAATACACCAATTTAGGTGATATGGATGAATATATACAAAAATACAAACTGCCTAGACTAACAGAAGAAGAAATAGAATTCTTAAATAATCCCATATCAGAAAATGAAATCCAACAGACCATCAAAGAACTTCCTAAGAAAAAATCCCCAGGGCCTGATGGATTCACCAGTGAATTCTATCAAACATTCAGAGAACAGTTAATCCCAATACTATACAAACTATTTGACATAATAAGCAAAGAGGGAGTTCTACCAAACTCCTTTTATGACACAAACATGGTACTGATTCCAAAACCAGGCAGGTCAAAAACAGAGAAAGAAAACTATAGACCAATCTCCCTAATGAATATAGATGCAAAAATCTTAAATAGGATACTAGCAAAAAGACTCCAGCAAGTGATCAGAAGGGTCATCCACCATGATCAAGTAGGATTTATTCCAGGAATGCAGGGCTGGTTCAATATTAGGAAAACCATCCACATAATTGACCACATCAACAAGCAAACCAACAAGAACCACATGATTATCTCAATAGACGCAGAAAAAGCCTTTGATAAAATACAACACCCATTCCTATTAAAAACACTAGAAAGCATAGGAATAGAAGGGTCGTTCCTAAAAATAATAAATAGTATATATCTAAAACCATCAGCTAATATCATCTGCAATGGGGATAAACTAGATGCATTCCCAATAAGATCAGGAGTGAAACAAGGATGTCCATTATCACCTCTACTATTTGACATTGTACTAGAAACACTAGCAGTAGCAATTAGAGAAGAAAAAGAAATTGAAGGCATCAAAATAGGCAAGGAGAGACCAAGTTATCACTCTTTGCGGATGACATGATGGTCTACTTAAAGAATCCTAGAGATTCAACCAAAAAGCTAATTGAAATAATCAACAACTTTAGCAAAGTTGCAGGATACAAAATAAACCCACATAAGTCATCAGCATTTCTATATATCTCCAACACAGCTCAGCAGCAAAAACTAGAAAGAGAAATTCCATTCAAAATCACCTTAGACAAGATAAAATACCTAGGAATCTACCTCCCGAGACAAACACAGGAACTATATGAACAAACTACAAAACACTCGCCACACAAATAAAACTAGACTTGAGCAATTGGAAAAACATTAACTGCTCATGGATAGGACGAGCCAATATAATAAAAATGACCATCCTACTCAAACTTATTTATCTATTTAGTGCCATACCCATTGGACTCCCAAAAAATTTCTTTACTGATTTAGAAAAAACCATAACAAAGTTCATTTGGAATAACAAAAGATCAAGGATATCCAGGGAAATAATGAAAAAAAAACCACAAATGAGGGGGGCCTTGCAGTCCCAGACCTCAAACTATATTACAAAGCAGCAGTCATCAAAACAATTTGGTACTGGCTAAGAGACAGAAAGGAGGATCAGTGGAATAGACTGGGGGCAAGCGACCTCAGCAAGACAGTATACGATAAACCCAAAGATCCCAGCTTTGGGGACAAAAATCCACTATTCGATAAAAACTGCTGGGAAAATTGGAAGACAGTGTGGGAGAGATTAGGAATTGATCAACACCTCACACCCTACACCAAGATAAATTCAAAATGGGTGAATGACTTAAACATAAAGAAGGAAACCATAAGTAAATTGGGTAAACACAGAATAGTATACATGTCAGACCTTTGGGAGGGGAAAGACTTTAAAACCAAGCAAGACATAGAAAGAATCACAAAATGTAAAATAAATAATTTTGACTACATCAAATTAAAAAGCTTTTGTACAAACAAAACCAATGTAACTAAAATCAGAAGGAAAACAACAAATTGGGAAAAAATCTTCATAAAAACCTCTGACAAAAGTTTAATTACTCAAATTTATAAAGAGCTAAATCAATTGTACAAAAAACCAAGCCATTCTCCAATTGATAAATGGGCAAGGGACATGGATAGGCAGTTTTCAGATGAAGAAATCAAAACTATTAATAAGCACATGAAGAAGTGTTCTAAATCTCTTATAATCAGAGAGATGCAAATCAAAACAACTCTGAGGTATCACCTCATACCTAGCAGATTGGCTAACATGATAGCAAAGGAAAGTAATGAATGCTGGAGGGGATGTGGCAAAGTAGGGACATTAATTCATTGCTGGTGGAGCTGTGAACTGATCCAACCATTCTGGAGGGCAATTTGGAACTATGCCCAAAGGGCGATAAAAGAATGTCTACCCTTTGATCCAGACATAGCACTGCTGGGTCTGTACCCCAAAGAGATAATGGAGAAAAAGACATGTACAAGAATATTCATAACTGCACTCTTTGTGGTGGCCAAAAATTGGAAAACGAGGGGATGCCCATCAATTGGGGAATGGCTGAACAAATTGTGGTATATGTTGGTGATGGAATACTATTGTGCAAAAAGGAGACTGGAACAACCTCCAGGAAGTGATGCAGAGCGAGAGGAGTAGAACCAGGAGAACATTGTACACAGAGACTAATACACTGTGGTATAATTGAACATAATGGACTTCTCCATTAGTGGCGGTGTAATGTCCCTGAACAATCTGCAGGGATCTAGGAGAAAAAACACTATTCATAAGCAGGGGACAAACTGTGGGAGTAGAAACACCAAGGAAAAGCAACTGCCTGACTACAGCAGTTGAGGGGACATGACAGAGGACTCTAAACGAACACTCTAATGCAAATATTAACAACATGGCAATGGGTTCGAATCAAGAACACATGTGATACCCAGTAGAATCACGCGTCGGCTACAGGGTGGGGGGAGGAAAAGAAAATGATCTTTGTCTTTAATGAATAATGCATGGAAATGATCAAATAAAATATTATAAAAATTTTTTAAAAATTTTATATGTAATTGGCGGAAAAATAAAATATTAAAAAAATTTTTAAAGATGGCTTCCCAGGAAGTTGGGGCAATGATACTAATTTGTGGTAGATACTGGACCATGAGAATATGAATTGATTTGCCATATCTGTATAGTACTTTATAAAGTTTACAATGTACTTTAGATCACCCACGTAACATGGGAAGGAACCTCAGAAGCCATGTGGTCCAACTCCTTTCATTTTATAAGTGAGGAAACTGAGGCCCAGGGAGGTTACATGACCTCCCCAGGGTCCTCTAGCTACTAAGGGTAGAAGCTTGGCTTTCTTGACCAGAGTATAATGCTTTCCCCCCACATTCTGCTCTAGCTGTGCAGAGGATCCCCATAGTCATCCATAGTTGAGGTCTTATGTACATTGTGATGGCTTATTGGCCTGAGAGCTCAGCTGGACAGGATAAGGAAGGCAGAACCAGGGAAGTAGAACCACAGACTAGACAGCAAGGTTCTCCTCAAGAGCAGGAACTGTCTTTTGCTCTTTTTTTTTGTATCCACAGTGCCTGGAACAGAATAGGTGCTTAAGAAATGCTTACTGACTGCCTTGAGCATGCCTAGTCAGGAAAGGGAGACTGAAAAAGGTACAGATATCAGATATCAAGGGTCAAAAGACAGGGCCTTTGGAGGGAGATATTTTCTATCCTCAAACTGAGCAGGAAAATCATGTAGAAATCCCGTATCTTCTGGAGATGTTGACAGCCACCCTGCTGTGTTTGCTAAAATAGTGACTGAAGCAGCATAGTGCACATCAGACTGACTCTTTATTGGCTATCGGATTAATCTTGCAGTTACTGGCTGGTATGTCTGGGATCTATGTCATCAGGGAGCTGCACACCCATGCTCTGTAAAAGGTTAGAAGCTGGTCCTGCCAGTCCATCTTGGGAACGGTAAGATTCCAAGACATTTGTAACCAAGTTCACATCCAAGTCCAAAGGGTCCAGAACAGGGCCATCTGCTGTAGCTTCATCATCATCTGAGTCAATGTCAACAGTTTGAGACACTTCCTTTGGCAAGTTTTCCTAGAGGTCAAGACCAAGGAGAGGGAAAAAGCATGAGATTTTGATGACAAAGCTATGATCAACCATTTGATTTAAGCTTAACTGAAACAGTAAAGCTAAAAAGACTTGAACTTGAGACCTAAAAGGAGGAGAAGAAATGGCTTGTCCTCTCCCAGGCGACCTAATGTCCAAACGCTTATCTTTAGTTCCAAATACTGAAATGATATCTGCAACAAGCTCTTCTACAAACTAAAGAGATTTCCTCCATCTTCTGAAGGATTTCAAGAGAGATGCTCAGGGCATTGTTAGCTTGCTTCAGCAGAGTCCTGAATGCTAATAGGCAGTTTGGTTTGCCTGGCTTTCAGATCTGTCACTTCCTCTTGTTTTCCCTACTCTCCTCTATTTTCTTAAAAACTCTTATCCTCTGTCTTAGAATCAATACTGAGGACCAGGCAATTAGGGTCAAGTGGTTTACCAAGCATTACACAGCTCTAAAGTGTCTGAGGCCAGGATGCATACTTAGCCTTGTAGCACCTCTCTCACCTCTCCTTTAAAAAGTTGTCACAGTTAGCATGGATATGTAAGTTCTAGTTTCTAGGTTCTATTGACCTTGTGGTGCAACATTCAGTACTGAGTGTCCTTTGCAAGAAACAAGAACAGTCCTGCCTAGGCCACCTTCTGATGGAGATTTCCCTTTATAAAACATAAAATCCAATTTAAGTCAATGATTTGTAAAAAAAAAAATCGGAAGGTTTCTGTGTTTCAGAAATTGTACCACTGATTCCTGAGTACCTCAGAAAAGAAAGAAGAGAACATATTTACATTGCGTTTCCAGTTGGTGAAGCTTTTTCCGATGCTAGTTTGTGCTAGCTCCTGATCCATCTGTGCCATGTATGTCTTGATAGTTTCTAGAGTTTCTCTTGCAAAGGCCTTTCCCTCAGGACGCTGGGTTCCAAGGTCCAAGTCACCATCGCCATTTAGGTATACAGAGTCTTCATCCAGATCATCATAGAAGTCATCAGAGTCTGAATCATCAGAACCTGGCAAAGTGAGAGCAAAAACGAAAGAGAGAAACAAGTTACTAAAAATGGCTAGATGCTGTCAGGAGACTAGAGCACCACTTGCTGAGTTTGGCTATCTCATAATTACACCCTCACTGAAATGGAAATGCTGACAGACAAGTCAACAGGGTTAGGGTCCTCAAGTGGTTGTGGAAAACATGCCAAGTAATGTTAGGCTAAGGCCTGAAAGATCAGTGCTAGTCAGCAGAGACAAAGTGAGACAAGAACACAGCCTTAAAAATGCTGACAGACATTCCCCGCTGAACTCTTTAGGAAAGCAGACTCACCAGAAGCAGTAGTTCAAAACCAGGTCAAGAATCTAGAATTCCCATGTCCTAAGTCTAATGCCCTCCCTCCCTCAGCCACAACTTCAGAAAATGTCAGGAAAAAGTATATAGTGACTCACCCAAAACCTTGTCAAAGTAATTGAGGAAAGACTCTGCATCAAAGGTGATAGGTGCCTCAGAAGGCTCCCTACAAGTTGGAAAAAAACAGTCACAATAAATCCATGTCTGGGCCATGGCCCTTTGCATACCCAGGTGCAACTCTAGGTGGGTGACTGGCCACTTGGGAATAACCTCAGAAAATACAACGGGAGCAATGGTACTTTAGAAGAAAGCTTCGGGTGAAATGACTGTTTTGTTCCCAACACTAAGCTCCCTGACAAGCAACAGAGGGAGAGGAGATCACAAGGAAATAGAATATTCTATTTCATGATCCTGAGAGAATTTTCTAGATAAATGAACCCTTCCTTTTCAAACACCAAAACTTTAAAAGGATTTGTCTTCCTGAAAGCTTGATTAATTATAGAACTACTGAAGTAAACATTTAACCTCTTCATCATAACTCTGGACTACCACATTTGCCCATCATTCTGAACTGCTATTTCACTTTGAGTCAGTCATAGTTTACTTTTCAGTAGACATCTAGCTTTCTGCTATTACTTATTCCTCCTCTTGTCCTGCTGTGTCTGCCTCTAATAGACAGCTATCACCTAGACACGTAAGAAGGCATGGACCAGGAGTCAGGATCCCCGAGTTCAAATGGTGCTTCAACACCTGCCGAGATACAATCACCTAACCCATCACAGGGTACATCATCATAGGAAGGTGCTTTATGAACCTTTAAGCATTGTGTAAATGTGAGTTATTAACACTCGCATCTAGTCCAAATCTCTTATTCTACAGATGAGGAAACTAAAGACTTACTGAAGGTCACGTGGTTAATAATGAGTAGCAGCACTTGAACTCAAACTGAGATCCCCGACTCCCAATCCCAGATTCTTTTTATTAAGCTACATTTCCTCCCTTGTCCAACTTTTAGACTCTGATTTCAACTCTAGTGGTTATGACAAAAATTCTGGACAACCTGCCTGTCTATTTTTGTGTGTTGTAAGGCCAGGTAGGGAGAAACACCTAGACCAGCCAATATGAATCAACTCTACACACCGAGGCAATTCTGCTCCTTTGTGGGATGAGACTTTGGACACAAATGCTTTCATGCTGTCTGTGACTCTGTTTAAGTCAAAAGTCGGCTCCTCTCCTTTGGGAGTGACCGCTGGTTTGTCTTTACCAGTTGCTTCCTGCAGAACCTGGTCTAGCTGATCTGGAGAGATATACAGCCAGCGATCATCTGAAAAGAGAAAAAAAGTACCACTATAAGAACATTTCCACAACTTGTTCAAGATCAGTCCTTAGGGAGCAGCTAGGTAGCTCAGTGGATTGAAAGTCAGGTCTAGAGACAAGAGGTCCTGGGTTCAAATGTGACATCAGACACTTCCTAGCTGTGTAACCCTGAACAAGTCATTTAACCCTCACTGTCTACCTCTTACCACTCTTCTGCCTAGCAACCAAGACACAGTACTAATTCTAAGACAGAAAGTAAGAGTTTAAAAAAAAAAAAAAGATCAGTCCTGAAACACCAAGAAGATGGGACAAAGAAGAGTAATTCTTCTATGGCTGAATATTTCCTTCTAAGAAATTTGAATGGGTTTCAAAAAATAACTACCCTCCCCCTCAAAAAAAAAGTATTTGAAAGTAATTAACCAAAAAGTACTTTTAAAAAACCATGTGAATCAAGAAATAATCCTGTTACATTCATCACATGACAAGGAGAAATACATTCTGAGATGCTGCTAAATGCTGTACTCTTTCCCACCTGTTCCACTCAAATAGAGCCACTCACCATCTTCACTGCAGAGATTAGCTTCTTCTTTCTTCAGCTCCTCCTGGTCAAAGGGCAATGTTTGTAATAAGGTTAAGATTTCTTCCCCTGGGCTTACATCAAGAAGGCTACAACAAGAAAATAAAATCATGTGCAATTCTCTCAATTTGAGACCTAAGAATTAGTTAATCACAGTCATAGAATTTTAGATCTGACAAGAAGAGATATCATCTAGTCCAACAACCTCATTTTAACAGACTAGAAAACCAATGCAGCAGAAAGGTTATTAAGTTTGCCTAAGGTCATTTAGCAGAAGAGCCAGACCCAGAACTCAGGTCTCCTGTTTTCTGGTCTAGTGTTCTTTTCGCTAACTGTAATGGAGAAAATACATATTGGGGGGGGGGGGGGGGGAATGTTAGAAAGTTCATTAGACACACGAGTGATATAGCTGATAACAAAAACTGTTGGAATTGTCTAACCTATTCCTAATGAATTTGAAATAAAGTTAACTATCAAGTCATTTATTCAAGAAATACTTATTGGTAACCTACCAAGAGTGTTCAATAAACAGCAAAGTAGAGAGATAAAGCCAAGTATAGTATAGACCTGCTTTCAAGTAGCCTACAATATGAGGTAAAACAAGAGCACAAAAAACTCTAAGGGGCATAGAAAGTGGTATAGGGGTGCAGAAAAGGGAGGGCGGGAGGGAGAGGGAAAGGCAGGGAGAGAGGGAAAGAGAGAGGGAGAGAGAGGAGAGAGAGTAAGAGGGAGAACTTTAAAAAATCAGCAAAGCTTATGTGGATTAAGAGGTGGCATTTCAGGGAGGCTGAGAACACATGGAAGGCCATGGCAGGAGACAATAGGATCTTGGATATGGTCCAAGCTCTGCTATCTATGGGAGCTTGGGAAATCATTTCAGGCCTCAGGACTCAGTCTGAATGGGTTAAGGCCTATCCCAGCTTTGTATCTGTGACACATTTGAGAGAGGGAATTTTAAATGACTTTAGCATGACAAAAAGTATGGAGGTAATAAAGTGGAGAATGTGTTTGGGAACCTCAGAAGTTCAGCTTGTCTGGGATACAAGGTACACAGAAGAGAGAAGGGGTAGAGTAAGAAGGTCAGTCTTTATTTAGGAATCACTGGGTAGTTTCTCAGTTTAGAAGATCAGAAACATAAGACAATCTCTGAGTCATTAAGTTGAAGGGACTGGAACAGGAGAAAGTGAAGATGAGGGGACCAGTTAAGAAGGGTGAAGGAGGACTACAGAGAAATTCAGGTGATGGCATTAGGAAAAGAAAGGGTGGTTGTGAGATCCACTGGCAAGGCAGAAATGCAGGTCTTGGTAACTGACTAGGGTTGGGAGCAATGTGAGGAGGAATCAGATGAAAGATTACTCTAGGATTTTGAACCTACATCTCTGGAAAAATGGTGGTATCATTTATAAATGGGGAAGTCAGGAGTAGCATCTGGCTTATAGGGAAAAGTGAGTTCAGCAGATTCATGGCTTTCTACAGAGGATGAACAGAGATTCACCTCTGCCTGCTGGCCCACATCTGCCAGGGGTCACTTCTGAAGTGGACAGTGTAGCCAGGAGCTCAATCTGGGCATTTTCCTGTAGCCCCATGCAGTTTCCTAATTTAACAGAAACAGATCCCTACTGGGTGAATGAGTTAGAAAACTACAAATTAACATGATCTATGTTTTCTTATATTTTTGTTTGTTTTGTTAAATATTTCCCAATTTAATTTTAATCTGATTCAGGCTGCAGCAGTGGGCTTTGAGTTTGATACATCTGTCTTAAAATATTCTTCCTATTTTTTTTCCTTTATCTTGGGCTTTATTTAGGTCTGGGATAGCCACAGTTTATCAGGCCTTCTCTCTTTTCTCCCAAAGACCCCACTTTAAAAAAATCAGAGAGGGGGCAGCTGGGTAGCTCAGTGGATTGAGAGCCAGGCCTAGAGACGGGAAGTCCTAGGTTCAAATCTGGCCTCAGCCACTTCCTACCTGTGTGACCCTGGGCAAGTCACTTGACCCCCATTGCCTAGCCCTTACCACTCTTCTGCCTTGGAGCCAATACACAGTATTGACTCCAAGACGGAAGGTAAGGGTTTAAAAAAAAAAAATCAGAGGTAGCCAGTTGTACATACTTACTCTTCTTCCTCTCTAATCCCCTTCAGGGATCTGATAAAAATAAATCATATTTCACTCTTTGTTCTTGTATCTCAAGTACCTAGCCTGTGCCTGGCACATAATAAGGGCTTAAAAACTACTTTTTCATTGATTCTTTGTCTTTCTTGATAAATAAAACTTTAATGCTAGATAGGAAATGACAATCTTACCTTTCTGGCCTATTCACAGAATGCTCAAAGTAGTTCTTTGCCATGTGTAGTTTCTGCAGGTACTTGGCAGAACTTTCTATCTCTCCCTGAAAAATGCAGATCATTCAATATTGATCAAAAGATTATTCATCTCCATCATGGCAGTAACCCACTATATTTGTCTGCCACCCCAGACATCCTACCAAAAATATCACATTTCATATCTGTAAGGATTTTAAATAGTTGTATATTTCTTCTTGAGATGTGTATACAAAGAATACATTATTTTTCCTACCTCAAAAAAGCCATTTGCTTTCAGACTGTCAAGAAAGCCATTCCAAAGAGAGGTGGTAGTCATTAGAGATTTCTTGAAGTCAGGAAGTGAGTTGGATTTAGCACACAAAATCTCAAAGCCATGAGCCTAAATCAGATACAGGAATAAAAAGGAGGAAAAATAGTGATTGCTATTGTTATATTTGTACAGACTCAAGGGGACAGTTAGCTAGAACATCTATGGAGAGTTGTGAAAACCTGGGTTTGATATCAAGTTTCTGAATGTTTTACAGATTATTAAATTTGAAAGAAGGCATGGGATAGTATAAAGAATCTGAGGACTTGGACTTCAATCCTGCTTCTCTAACATTTTAACTGTGTGATCTTAGGCAAATCAGACTCAACCTCTTTGGGTCTATTTCTTCATCTGTAAAATAAGGGAGATGAACCTGATTCTCTCAAAGGTCTCTTTCAGCTCTGAATTCGATTACCCTCTGAATTACAAAAAGGCAAAAACTCACTGAAATCTTTATGTCTCTAAAGAGCACCTCTTGCAATTGATTATATAACTTTCAAGATGAATTTATGAATTTCAATTCAACTAGAAATATAAGTTTGAAAACCCCCTTGAAATAAAAACTATGATACAAATAAATGAAGCTGGCATAAATTAAAACAAAAGAAGATTAACCATTTAGAATAGGAAAGGTAGACTTGCCTCTAAGGGAATGTGCACCTGGAACACTAGAAGAAGATACAAGGGGAAGGAAAATCACAAAAACAATGTATTTCTGAGCAAGAAAATTCCTATACTTGCTCTGGCACAGACTTGCAAAAAGGATCTTGAATGATGAAAAATTAGTAATAAATTAGACATGATCTCAGGACCACTTGATTTTAGAAGTTATCCCATACTTAAATAAAATAAAATAAAATAAAATATCTCCCATAAATGTTACCAGTTTCATGCCCAGTTCGTGTGCTCGGTACTGAGGGTGAGACGGAGAAGGCAGAGTGTACCCACTTCGGCGGTCTGGCACAAACTTCTGTTGTACCAATTGTGCATACAAACACTTTGTGAATGTGACCTGCATTAATAAAAAGAAAAAAAAAACAGATTTTAACCCTTGTTTCCTGTGGAGAAAAAATCGATCCACTATTTGGGAGGGTTAAGACTTTCATAAACAATTTGAGATAAAATACATTATTTTCAGTTCTCTGATGTAGTTCTTGGCATTAGTCTTGTTATATGACAGATTTGGGGCAGGGTGAAAAATAATCCTATATTACACAGAAGAACTGAGAACAATTTAGGCCAACAATTACTAAGCCTCTGAATCTGAGTTCCTTATTTTGGGAGAAAAAGACAGATGGGGACTTACCAAGAGTAAATCAACTATTCCTTACAAAATTTTAATGAGAATTTCAGTCCACCAAAGGAGAGAAAATGAAAGATTGAGAGCAGTATCTTACCGTAGTCATTACACGTGTTTCTGGCAAGAATATTTTGAAAGTTCGGCAGGCTCGCAGGTCAATAGGATCCCGTAAATAAAAAGCCTGGACAGCTGCAGCTACCAACCGAGGATGCTGCTTCAAAATTGCTGCCGCAGCAGCTGGAAGGAAGCAGTGAGCTCGATGAAGGGACGTTTGGAGTTTTTCCGGGTACCTGTGATGGGCAGCAATGTTGTTAAGAACCCCCTCAGATCAGGCTGTAGTTTATGCTTCTAATGGACTTAAGGAGAAAGAGTCAGATCTAAATCAATCAATCAGTCAATCTATCCATCTATGCATGTATGCATGCATGCGTGCATGCATGTATGTATGTGTATATGTATGTATGTATGTATGTATGTATGTATGTATGTATGTATGTATCTATCTATCTATCTATCTATCTATCTATCTATCTATCTATCTATCTATCTATCTATCTATCTATGTATCTATCAGCTCTAAAAGACTGGGAAGAGAAGAAAAGTGAAGAAATGGAAGGGGACAAGAGTGAGAGACCTTAAGAAGACACCATTTTTTCTGGCTTGTTTGCCTGAAGATATTCTGGGGCAAGAGGAAAAAAGAAACAATACTTATTCCTCTGAGAAAAAATTGGAGAAAATATACTGTTTCTTACCCTTTGATTCGTTTGTTCACTGCTGTTTGGATAGATTCTGAGGCGAGGATTTTTTCTGAGTGCTTGGCAATAATCTCTAGTGCCTGACTAATTGTGGGAGGTGTGGCAGGTAACCAGGATATTTCCTCAGATTTCCGTGGTGCTGGAATAATGCACAGCTCTCCACAGTGGAAAAACACCTAATCAAAGACACAGGAATTGACATAAAGAACAGATGCACCCTTCATGCTGATACCTATGTAAATACAGGAAAATCAAGACATGGATTTCTTCTAGATCCATCTACAACAGCAAAGTATACTTACTCTGTTGGTGCTATTATCAGGATCCAACCATTTAGGGAGGAATTCAGCAGCTTCTATTAGCAAGAATTCACCATCGTTGTCTTCAATCCTATTTCAAAAGAAGTATCAGTTTTGTTCATGAATATAACTATTAATCAAGTTTGCTTTGGTGGCAACAATAATAATAGGTAAAATTAATAAAGCATTTTTAGGACTTGCATTTTACATATAATAATGAAAATGTTTTTCCTCTAATAAATTTTCTTCTCGATATTTTATAAGATATATAAAACACTGTTGATGGTTATGATTTATAGACATTTAAAGATGAATGTTTTACTTTTAATTTTTTCTGTCATCGGACATATGAACTTTAATTAGACTTGTTATTTTACATGAAAAACAACCAACATCCTATGGTTAGCAAAAAATAAGTTACTAGTGCTTTAAAAAAAAAAACAGAAAAAGATTCACATAGCATTTTATTCATTATTTGGGATTTTGGAGGTGTGGGAAGTTATGGAGGAAAGGGTGACTGAAAAGGATCTGAATTTCAGAGCTGACTTCAAAAATCAAAAGGAGTAAACAAAAATAGAATGACAAGTTCCCCCTCTACTGGAAATATATGGAACAACTGTCAAGTTAGTAATGAAAAGGAAACCTGAACCAGAGTTTTAGTATTTACCTATTTTGTTTTCTGCAAGGGTTAATGACTGGTTTTACTTAAAATTGATTTTGATATGCTATTTTTTGGAGGAAAATAAAAGCATGGCTAGTTAAACAAATTCAAGAGAAATTTTTTGTTTGTTGGCTTTAAGGGTCATAAAATTGGGCATACCCGTTGATCTATCACTACTAGGTCTATATCCCAAAATAATTTTAAAAAAGAGGGGTAGGTAATGGAAATGACCTACTTGTACAAAAATATTTATAGCTTTTTTTGTAGTGGCAAAAACTTTAGAAATTGAAGGGATGCCCATCAACTGGGGAATGACTGAACAAATTGTGGTACGTGTTGGTGATGGAATACTATTGTGCTATAGAAAATGATAAGCATGATGATTTTAGAAAAAGCTGTTAAGATCTACATGAACTGATGCAGAGTGAAATAAGCAGAACCAGAATATTGAACACAGTAACAGCAATATTGTATGGTGATCAACTGTGAAAACTTGGCTACTCTCAGCAAGGCTACGATCTGGAACAATTCTGAAGGACTTATAATGGGGAATGCTATCCATCTCCAGAGAAAGAACTGTTAAGAGTCAGATGGATGTGAATCAAAGCAGACTGTCTTTCACATCTGTGCATTTAGTTTTATTTTGGAATTTTGGTTTCGTATGAGTGTGCTCTTACAAAATTGACCAATATGGAAGTGTGTTTTACATGATAATTTTAAAATATACCTACTTCTGGTTATATTTGGGCACTGGGGGAAACAGAATTCACCTAGAATACACTTGAATCTTTCACAAGAAAAAACTTTTAAAATAGAAAGTACTTCAAAACAGCTTTTCAATATTATTTTTAAAATCTATTTTGCAATGGACTGAACAAATATAACATAAAGTTATTCTCTCAATTACAATAATAACATTTTAGGTATTTTAGAAGTAATTGTAGTACTATACCTTGCTACTAATTCTGGAAACTTCTTTGTAATCTGCTTTATAAGGTAAACAATAAACCACTCATCCTCAATGTTGTCCCCAAATTTAGTTACACCAACAATATGAGCAGGAATGTTACCTGAAAGCAAGAGAAAATAAAGTTTCTTAACCAATAAACCAATTTATCATTGCAAACACACCAAATTAGGAAGTGTTCCAGCTAATAATAATAATATGGCTAGTAGATATTTCCATAAAATCAAATAAAAATAGATTGGCCTTAAGCATCAAAATAGAAACTGCAGAGCCAAACTGAAATGAATGCCAACTATCTGTCAGTGTATCATGTTAACTGTGCTTTGCAATATACTGTCAAATAGAACAGTACAATGTACAATTTAGACAGAAGTCAGACTTTGATAGAACAGAAGTCAGACTTTGATAGACATTGACAGAACTTCACTAGTCTCAAACAGTGGACTAGGAAGCAAAGAAAAAGACCTGCATAGCTAGTATGTCACCAAAAAAAAAAAAAGCCAAGTTAACTCCTTGCCATCATCCAATGATTTATAAAATAATGCCATGGGTTAAAAGCACTGATAGCAGAAAGACGTGCATAAGAACCAATGGTACATTTTTATAGCCATGGGCATTATCAGTCCTTCCATGATTCTAAGGGCACCACCACAGTACAAACATCACAGTTCAAGTACACTGATAGATGAGTGAGTGAATGAATGAATGAAACTGCAGTCTGCCATGTCAGGTGTCAGACTGAGAATACTAATAAGAAGTGAGACAGTCCCTGCCCTCAATGCAGGAAAACTACCCAAATGGTGGACTACACAAAATGTTGAACAAGAAAGGGAGTTTTGGTCTGGTGACTCACTAGCAGAGTGAATGAAGCCAGAGCAATTATCCAAAAGAAACAGCGATAAGAAAGTATAGATAGGATGGTCTGCAGAGTCAAAGGGAGAGGGATGTAGAGTAGTATACAGAGGAAAGGTCAAATAGCAAAATGCCCAAGGTAGATGGATATTTTGCTTTTCTTCTTAGCCATGATAAAAAAGTTTACAATTCATTTTAGAAAGATTTTCATTAAAAAAAAATATCGAGGGAATAAAAATGTCAACTGGTTATATGAAAAGTTGAGCTAGGTGAAACATGTCCTACCTGATGATGCCAAATCAAACAATTAAAAGATACTCATAAAGTATTTTCTATGACCCAAGAACTATGTTTGGAGCTGACAAAAAACAACAACAACAACAACAACAACAAATAAAAGGTTTCTGACCCCAAAGGACTTCTATTCTATAGTGGGGAGGGAATGGGGACAATATATATCCAGAGAAGTTAAATTTTCAAAATAGGCAACACAAATACAAAGAAATTTGGAACATTATCACTAACAACTGGGGAAATCTACTGTACTGTAGAAAGAGATTTTCAGTTGAGCCATTAAGAGAACCAGGCATGCCAAAAGGCAGAGGTAAGAAGTGAAAACATTCTAGGCATGGAGGACAACTTAGACACAGGTTGAGAAGATCATTCACAGACAAAGGTAAGTGAGCCAGTCTGGCTGGGATACGGTGTGTGATAGAGAAAAATGTATAATTCTCCAGAAAGGACTGAACCAAATCTGTGAAGAGTTTTAAATACCAAACAAAACTGTTTATATTTTATCCCAGAGGCAAGAGAGAGAGCTTAGAGCTTCTTGAGGAGAATGGACACAACATTAGACCTGTGTTTTAGGAATATCCATTTGGAAAGTATGTGGATGACAGACCAGAGAGGAATAAGACTCAAGCTACTGTAATAATCTGTGTGAAAAGTGATAAGCCCCTGAACTAGGATAGCTATGATGTAGACATAGAGAAGGAGCTGGGAATATTAAATGTTGAGGTACAAGGGATATTTGTCATATGGCAGAGGGAAACTGAAGATTTAGAATAACTTGAAAGGTGTGAACCTGGGTAACGAGAAAGATGGTGGTATCTTAGAGAGAAGTTAGGAAAGAAAGGTTTGGGAGAAGGTTCTGTTTTGGATATCATCAAATAAAAATACAGGGCATCCAATGAAAAATGTCCAGTAAGTTCCTAAATGGAGCTCAGGACAGAAGCTACAGTTGTATATGTAGCAATAGGAGTCATCTGCGTAGAAATGATCACTGAATTCACAAGAATTAATGATATAACTGAGCAAGAATTTGTATAGAAAGAAAAGAAAGCTAAAGACAGTCTTGGGGTTTATTCAATTAAAGGGAGGGACAGGATGATAATTCAATTAGGAAGCCTAAGGAACAAGCAGATAAACAATAGAGAATAAAAAGCCAGAAACAAAGATCATCACTTGTAAGAATGACATGTAAGAATCAAAAGTATCAAAATCAGAAGTAGACCTTTACCTTTACCAGGTGTGTATCTGAGATTAAAAGGTTGATTTTGCCAGATATAGGAGACCAGTAGAGATGCATACTCAGTCGTTATTGATGCAATATATTTCTGAAGGAGCTCTTTGCGCTTTTCTGGATCTTTTGGTTCTTCTGGTAACAAAAACAGATGATACTCCACTGCATCTTCCATCATTGCCAGCTTCATGTTCCCCTCCATTCTTGTTCTTGAAAAACTGTATTTCAAAGTTTGAATAGTATTAATCACACAAACTGCTTTGTAACTGGTGTCCTCATTTCATAAAATTCTCATGATGTACTTTCAAAGTGCAGCTCAAATATCACATTCTTCATGCAATCTACTGTGATACTCTTAGCCCCAAACTGTTTTTCCCAACTTTGAATTCTCATTTCATCATGTATCTCATCTATGCACTTTTGGCCCCTTTATTTTACATTGTACGTTTTATAGCTATCAAAGGTATGATATATCTACATATTATAATTAGAATAGAAACTTTAGGGAAGGAATCTTTTTTTTTTTTGTAGCACCTTCAATATCTTGCATATTGTAGGTACTGAATAGCCTTTGATGAATTACAATGGGAGAGGCAAGGTGAAAAATGAAAGACTGCAATATATTTCAAATTTGATGACCAGGGTTTGAATTTCAGGTTTCTCACTTACTATGGTACAGCATGGGGCCTTGAGTCAGAGCAACTTGAATTAAAATCCAGCTTCAAGCACTTACTTATGATCTGTATCTCCCCCCTACTCTTTGAAAAAAGAAAAAAAGTTGCAAGGTATAGTGGATAGTGTTGGCTCTTTGTTCAAATCATTCCTCTATCAATGTTCATCAGTGTGATCCTAAGCAAATCACTTAATTCCTATGTACTTCACTTTCTCTCCTTAAAATAGGAATAATAATAGCACCTATTTCCCAGGATGGTTGTGAGAATAAAACTAGAGATCTGTAAAGCACTTTGGAAACTTTAAAACCCTTTGTAAATGTAACCTATTATTCTATCATACACCAAAGAAAGCCTGTCTACAATCTTCTGATCCAAAAATGCTGATCTCTTAAAAAAAAAATCCCTACCCAGAATTGTCTCCCTAAAAGATAACAATTTTTTTCTTTAAATCATCTTTTTTTTTTTTACATCTTTACTTTCCATCTTAGAATCAATATTGTGTTTTACATCCAAGAAAGAAGAGTGCTAAGTGCTAGGCAATGAGAAGTTACATGGCTTGTCCAGGGTGACACAGCTAGAAAGTGTCTGAGGCTTGATTGAAAAATCAAGCCTTGATAAACCAATAGAGGAAACTCTTTGAGACCAGATAAAAGGTTTTCCTTCAAAGCAAACCTATGAAGCTCCTCGCCCCACGCAGTGGTACAAGCAAAAAATAAGTTTTCAGAGATCCCGGTGAGGTTTTTTTGCATAAAGTATCCACCCAGGGTTATTCCAAGAAAGAAGACTATTTGGGGTGGCATCCCCATCGGAGGTTAACGTCCCGGTGCCCACCAAGACCTTCCCTTATCCCCTCCCAGCCTCGACGAGCACACTCCAAGGGGCGGGGTGGGGGTCTCTAGAGAATGTCTTGTCTTGCTTCGGGGTTCTCAACGGTAAACAAGGAGCAGTAACAGCCCGGATTCCCAAAGCTGTTTCAGGGATTGACCCAGAAAACCCAAGCCAGCCGGCAGGATGCCCTATCTATGCGGCCCGGGCCGCCCGAGGATAAGCTCTACAGAAATGCTGGTGATGACTACTGCCATCGTGATCAAAGTCTGGACGGACACCGAGGGGATCGCCTTCGCAAGGGCTGGCCCCGCACTCAGGCCGTCCGATCCCCGACCAGGGGAGCCGACCACTACTGAGCCGTTTGCCCCGCACCCCGGCGGCGGCCCGCGGCCATTTCGAACTACTTGCCCGCTCGCTCACCCGCCCCCCTCACGCACCCAGCTAAGGCAGCCGCCGGCTGGCGAGATGTTCGGGGCCCGCCGGCCCCACGCCCCCCAAGGCCAGCCGGGGAGATGTTAGGAGGGGATAGGAGACGAGAGGAGGAGCGGGGTCGCCGCCGCCGCCACCTCCGCCGCCGCGCTGCTGACGTCACTACCGCGCGCCGCGCGCCACGCGCAGTCATTTCCGGTGCTGGCGGGGAGAGGAGGGGCAGGGGAGGGAAGCGGGCGTAGGCTGCGGTCGGGAGTCAAGGCGACGGGGAGGGACGGGGCCAGAGAGTGGCGGGAGGGGGCCGGGGCGGAGCCGGCGCCGGTGGGAGGGCCAGGCCCGGAAGCTCCCACCCCGGGATCCCCTCCCTGGTGGCGGCTGAGGAGAAGGAAGATGATCTCCAGATACACCCGGAAGTCAGCGCCGCAGAGCCTGGAGCTGTGAGTGCCCTCCCGCAGCCGCCAGCCTGGAACAGGAGCAGAGTGGATCGCGGAGGAGGCAGCGGGGTCCGCGGCCGAGGCCTGTGCTTGCCTTCCGTCTCCCACTTTTCGCCTTCTGCGGGCCCCGCCCCGCTAGGGGGCGGGGACCGGGCGGCCGCGGCTCCTAGGGGCGGGATAGAGCGTGCACGGAAGAGGGGCGGCCGCGAGGTCCGGACGTGGGAGAAGAACCTCGAGCTGCTAGAGCCGCCCCTCCCCCGGCGGGGGTGGAGGTGGAGGTGGGGGTGGGGGCAGTCCTGCTGAGAGAAAGCAGGCGTCCATTGGTGGAGAGGGGAAGGGTTAGGGAGCTCGGAGGCACCTCTCACTGGAACGTGCGCTTTAAGCCTCTAGATCTTATGCCTGCAGAATTGTCCAATGGGTTCAGGTCATTGCTGAGACCCCAGGGCCCCTGCTTTTTAAAACATAGTGTGATGATTACACTCCTTAGCTAACAGACTAGAATTCCAAGATGAAGAGAGCTAAAGCTAAAGAAAATCTTTATTTGTCCCAAGTCTGGGAAGGACTTCTCGAAAGTGAAGCAAAGAAAAGCAATTTCGATGGCAATTGTAGAGATGTTAGGTTGGTTCAGGTCAGTCAGCCACACGCCATTTTTAATGAGGCAGAGGCTGCGAATTCAATTACTCTATAATACAGTTAGTGCTTATTTTGATACTTTGATCCATCAGCAAGCATTTATTGTCTGCTATGTTCCATCTGTGGGGAGTACACAAACACCCTTATTTGCAAGAAGTTTACTTTCTGATGAGGATAAGACATCAGGTATCTAGATAAATTTGCTTGGTATAAATGTAAAGGGAATAAATGTAAGAATATACAAAAGAACTAGCAGTTGGCAGAAATCAAAAAAGGTTTCATGCAAAAAATGATGCTTGCATTTTTAAGGGAGAGAGAGAGTCTGAGGTAGTAAGAAAGGAATACATTCCATGCATATGGGACAGTCAAGTTGTCATGTTATGGATATCTACAGAAACTTGGGCAGTCCATTTCTCACTGCATACCCACCTCTTTTTACAAACATACATTTCTTTGATGTTTATATCATTTCAAGAAAGTTATTAATAGCAATATGTTATAATCCACTCAGACCCACTGTTGACTCTGGACCACACCTAAGGCATAAAATTGGCAGAAATGTATTGAAAATATAAGATTTTTCTTTTGTTGATTGGAGAGAAAAAGGAATCATTTGACTTGCCTAGAACAAGGTAGAGCCTTTCTACTCTCTACTAGCATAGGTTAAGAACCTATTCTATTCCTTGAGAGATGTAGGCATAAAGACATATTTGATCATTGATTCTCTGATCAGTTTCAAGCAAAGAAAGGTGTTAGGTCACTGCCATCGAAAATGTATTGGACTATAGAGGATTCTTGTTTGTGTTTGACATTATACTGATGATTGATTATCAAGCCCAGAATAATCATGATTTAACAAGATCCATAGACACTCAAAAGAGAAGGATCTATCAGGCCATACAGGAAAAACTAAGGTAATGAAGAATACATACATACATACATAAATATGCACAGACACATATCTCCCAGATTATAACCTGCATTTGAATACATAGATATATTTTTATGAGCTCTTGCAGATTGACAGTTATGTAGGTCCAATGAATAGTAATTTAATATTGCATATGGAATATTCTGCAGTAATTTCCAAGCTCCTCCCTGATACAAAAACCGGCCTTTCGATTTTTCCGGTGATGCTATATAATTGTGAATCACTGAGTGCCATTTAATATGAAACTAACAAAGCAGAGTCTGTTTCAGAGATAAGAATTCAATGCCTAAAGCTTTACTGGGTATTTTTCCAGTTTATGATGTTTTAAGAGGCACTTGTTGAGAAGTGTTAAGAGGCAAATTCATTCCCTACTGCTGAAAAAACAGCAAAAAGGAAATTCTGTACTTACAATGAGTTTGTAACCTGATCTTTACATACAAAGGATGGTGTTGTATAAGCACTATCAAAGTAGTTGGTTCTAATTTAATAGTATAATAATTTAATAAATCTCTCAATTTTCTTGCTTCACTGCCTATGGAGACCAAATAAAGGAGTCCTGTCAGATTTTCAGATATAGAGGTTAGCCTTTTTCTTCTCCATACCATTTTATTTGTTTTTGTTCAGTCATTTCAGTACAGTCTGACACTTCTTGACCCCATTTCGGATTTTCTTGGCAGAAATACTGGAGTGGTTTGCCATTTCCTTTGCCAGGTTATTTGACAGATGAAGAAATGAAAGAAAACAGGGTTAAGTGGCTTACCCTGAGTATCCCAGCTAATAAGTGCCTGAGAACAGATTTGAACTCAGAAAGATGAGTCTCCCTGACTCCATGCCCTATGCTCTATCACATTATCTAGCTGCCCATTATAGCATTTTATAGCAAATGCAATAATCCTTCAAAATATAAATGCCCTCCTGACATTAAATAGCAATGGTTTTGATAATCTGTGGGTATTTGGAGTGATTTTTTATTTTAGATGATTGAGTCACAAGCATAGTCTACCCCAAAATTCATTCATATGCACATATTCTAGAGAAATAGATGATTATTTTAAATCATCAAATTCTTGAAAGACATTTTTCTTTTTTTTACAGCTAGCATAATATTGTTTTACCTTTTGTAGGAAAGTAATTACCAAAAATGCTGTTGATCATCATCCCCTTCCAGAGCAGCTGGATGAAATTTCCCCCACCAATGACAGCCATGAGAAAGACTCAAGTTACCAAAGGTAAAAATACTGGATGCATCTCATTTTTAGAACTTTTACAGATGGGAATTTTGTCAAATTTGGAAACTAATAACATAATAAATTACATTTATACAGTTGCATAGCACTTTATAGTTGCAAAGTGCTTTGTATAATACATTTAAAAAATCTAATCTTTTTTTAAAGAAACATATATTTTATTATATTGTTAATAACCATAATTAGTTTGTTCACTTTATTAAAAAGTCACAAGGATGTGGCTTTTCCTTTTAACATTTGATTTTTTTCTCAATTACATGTAAACAAAAGTTATTCAAATTTTGAGTTCCAAAGTCTATCCTCTCTCCTCTCTCCCTCCCTTTTCTTCCCCCTCCTTGAGAGAGCAATTGGATATAGATTATGCATGTGTAATCATGCCAAACATATCCATATTAGTCATGTTGCAAAAGAAAAAGCATATCAAAAATCTTTAGAACGTGTGTTTTAATCTGTATTTCAGATTCCATTACTTCTTTCTTTGGAAGTGAATAGCATTTTTCATCATAACTCCTTCAGAATTGTCTTGGATCATTTTATGTCTGAGGAAAGTATATATATATATATACATATAGAATAGTTCTCATTCACAGTTGATCATTGTACAATATTGCTGATATGATGTACAATTTCTCTTGGTTCTTCTCCTTTCACTTTTCATCAGTTCATGTAAATCTTCCCAGGTTTTTTTGAAAGGTTCGTGCTCATCATTTTTATAGCACAGTAGTTTTCCAGGACAGTCATGTACCACATATCATATACCATTTCCAAGTTGCTGGATATCCCCTTAAATTCCATTTCTTTGCTACCACAAAAGAGCTGCTATAAATATTTTTGTACAAATTGGTCCTTTTCCTTTTTCTTTGATCCCTTTGTGGTATAGAATAGTGGTATTTCTGGGTCAAAGAGTATACATAATTTTATAGTCCTTTGGGCATAGTTCCTAATTATTCTCCAGAAGGATTGGATTAATTGACAACTCTACCAACAGTGCTTTAGTGTCCCAATTTTCCTCTCTCCCCTCTAACATTTGTCATTTTCCTTTTCTGTCTTATTAGCCAATCTAATAGGTGTGAGGTGGTACCTTAAGAGTTATTTTAATTTGCATTTCTCTAATTAAATGATTTAGAGCATTCTTTCCTCTGAATATAGATAGCTTTGAATATTTTATATGAAACCTGCCTATTCATAACCTTTGACCATTTATCAATTGGGGAATGACTTGTATTCTTTTTTTCCCTTTGTTTATTTTATTTTATTTTTTTAACATTTTTTAAATTTGGTCAATTTCAAACATTATTCCTTGGTTACAAAAATCATTTTCTATTCCCCCCACCCCTCCCATAGTCGATGCGCAATTTCACTGGGTATTACATGTGTCCTTGATCAGAATACCTTGTTGGTGTTTGCACTAGGATGTTCATTTAGAGTTGTGAGAGTTAAAATAGTTGAGGTAATAAACTGTAATAATTAAAATAGTGGAAGACTTAAATTGTAGTAGATAAAAGAGTGGACGAGTAAATTGTGACCGCAAAAAATATAGTTTCAAGACAGTGTCTTGTTTTAAAATCAATAGTTAAGGTGGTCGCCAGGGAAATATTCCCAATTCTAATATACCCAAGTCAACTGGGTTTTATAGAGAATTTAATTCATACAAATGAGGAATTAAAGAGAGAGAGAGAGAGAGAGAGAGAGAGAGAGAGAGAGAGAGAGAGAGAGAGAGAGAGAGAGAGAAAGGAAATAATGAGAAAAGGGCTATACCAGCCTAGGCCTGCATGAGCCAGCCTAGGAGGAGAAGGATCAGTCAGTTTTTTATCACTCACCACAAGATCTGTCCAAGCAAGGATTCAGAGGGACAGAGTCTCATTAGAGGGAGTTCCAGCCAGAGTCAGCCTCCCTCAGACTGTCTTCAAGAGACTGTCTCAAGAGACTGTCCCAAGAGCCTCCTTTAGGAGACTGTCTCTGCTCTCAGATTCTCATCTCCTTATAAAAGGAATTTTCTCCTCCCCCTAAGTTCTCCCATCTACCAATCACAGTAGACGTTTTTCAAAGGACAGACCATTCTTAGTTCACACCTAAGAAGACTAATCTTTTGAGTAATTCACACCTGAGTAGACTAGAATCTCTGAGTCAGTTCTCACCTCTTTGCTCCTTGTAAGTTCACAAGTTGCCTGACCTTTATAGGTACTTAGCACCCTTTTGTATTAGTCCTAAAAATAGGCACAGCTTAAGAACTTTTTACCTTATTATAAGTATGGGTTTAAGTACTTTTCAATGTTCAGCAAAGAGTTTTCAACTTTATCTTCCCCTAAGGCATGCTTAAGTATGGTGAAGTAGAGTTCTCAAATTCCTGATCTAAGTTACTTCATTGTTTAAAGTGGGGAATGGTCTTAACCCAATCTTATGAAGTAGGGTCTGAGAATTTTTAAGGTTCACAGAGTCTACATCCCCACTCATATCCCCCTCGACCCATGTAGTCAAGCAGTTACTTTTCCTCTATGTTTTTACTCCCACAGTTTGTCCTCTGCTTGTGGATAGTGTTTTTTCTCCTAGATCCTTGCAGATTGTTCAGGGACATTGCATTGCCACTAATGGAGAAGTCCATTACATTCGATTATAACACAGTGTATCAGTCTCTGTGTACAATGTTCTCCTGGTTCTGCTCCTTTCGCTCTACATCACTTCCTGGAGGTTGTTCCAGTTCACATGGAATTCCTCCACTTTATTATTCCTTTGAGCACAATAGTATTCCATCACCAACATATACTGCAATTTGTTCAGCCATTCCCCAATTGAAGGGCATCCCCTCATTTTCCAATTTTTTGCTACAACAAAGAGCACATCTCTTTGGGGTACAAACCCAGCAGTGCTATGACTGGGTCAAAAGGCAGACAGTCTTTTATTGCCCTTTGGGCATAGTTTCAAATTGCCCTCCAGAATGGTTGGATCAATTCACAACTCCACCAGCAATGAATTAATGTCCCTACTTTGCCACATTCCCTCCAGCAAATGACTTGTATTCTTATAAATTTGACTCAGTTCTCTATATATTTGAGAAATGGAGCCTTTATCAGAGAAACTTGCTACAAAATTTCCTCTAGTTTCTTGCTTTCCTTCTAATCTTGGCTTCATGGATTTTGTTTGTGCAAAAACTTTTTCATTTGATATAATCAAAAATATAACTATTTTATATCCCAAAATGCTCTCACTATTTTAGTTGGTCATAAAGTCTTCCTTTATCTATAAATCTGACAGAAAAAATATTCTTTGCCCTCCGGAATTCCTTATGATATTACCCTTTATGTCTAAATCATGTACCCATTTTGCCCTTGTCTCAGTATAACATATGTGATATTAGTCTGTATCTAGTTTCTGCTAGACTACTTTCCAGTTTTCCCAGCAATTTTTGTTATATGAGTTCTTGTCCCCAAATCTTGGATCTTAGGGTTTGTCAAACACTAGATTGCTATGATCATTTACTACTGTGCATTATGTACTTAATCTATTCCACCGATCTACCACTCTATTTCTTAGTCAGTTCCAGAATGTTTTGATGATTACTGCTTTATAATTTGATTTGAGATCTGTCACTGCTAAGCTACCCTCCTTCACATTGTTTTTCATTGATTCCTTTGATATTCTTGAGTTCTTCCAGCTAAATTTTGTTATTGTTTATTCTAACTCTAAAATTTTTTTGTTTTTATTTCCATTGATCTTTTTACATTACATCCATTTTTTAAAAACCCTTATCTTCCACCTTAGAATCAATACTATGTATTTTAATGCTAAGTCAGAAGAGTGGTAAGGGCCAGACAATGGGGCAAGTGACTTGCCCGGGATCACACAGCTAGGAAGTATCTAAGTACCTCCCATCTCTAGGCATAACTCTCAATGCACTGAGCCACCCAGATGCCCCTAAATTTTTTTTTTGTAATTTGATTGGTATGACACTGAATAAATAATTTAGGTAGAAACGTCATGTTTGTCTATTCATCAACAATTAATATTTCTCCAGTTGTTTAGATCTAACTTTATTTTTGTGAAAAATATTTTGTAATTGTGTGCATATAGTTCCTCAGTTTATCTTGGCAGGTATTTTATATTGTCTGAAAGTTATTTTAAATGGAATTTCTCTTTCAATCTCTTCCTGCTGTACTTTGTTGGCAATACATAGAAATGCTGATAATTTATGTGTGTTTATTATACCCTGCAACTTTGCTGAAGTTGTTCATTATTTCAGCTAGTTTTTAGGATTCTGTAAGTATATACTATCATGTTATCTATAAAGAGTGATAGTTTTGCTTCCTCATTGACCATTCTTATTCCTTCAGTTTCTATCTCATTTGATCTTAAGTATTATTACATCTATCTTGTAGAAAATTGAGGCTTGAAAAAATAAAATGCTTTGTATCACATAGCTAGTAAGTGATGAAACTAAGACTTGAATTGGGTCTTTTGGTCCCAACCTCAGTTTTGTTGGGAGTTTTCAGTAATTTATTTTTAATTAAATTTTGTCTTTTTTTGTTAATGAAAATCTACCTCCTCTTTCTTCTCCCCACTCCTTTGAGAAAGCAAGAAAACCAGAACTCCAGTTATAAACATGTATAATTAGACAAAAACAAATACCCACATTGACTATGTCTCATCAAAATGTCTCATTTTAAATCCATCACCTTTCCATCCAGAGGAGGGTAGCACATTTCATCTTTAGTCCTTTGGAATCATGGTTGGCCACCACATTCATTGGTCAAGGTTCCTTAAGTCTTTTAAAGATGTTTTCCTTTATACTATGGTTATTGTATAAATTGTGCTTCTGGTTCTGTTCAACTAATTGCAGCAGTTCATATAAGGCTTCAAGGGTTTCTCAGAAACCTTCTCTTTCATGATTTCTTACAGCATAATAGTATGCTACCACAATAATAAACCAACTTATTCGGTTATTCCCCAACTGTTGGTATGCCCTCAGTTTCCAATTCTTTATCACCATGAAAAAAACCAACCTATAAATATTTTTTTATGTGTGGATCTTTTTCCTTTGATCTCTTTAAGATAGATACCATGTAATGGTATTTCTAGTGTTATTTCCAATAAGCCTTGTTTTGAAACCTACATTTTTTTAACATTTCTTCTCTTTTTAGTGCCATCAGGCTTTACTCTAACTTGGTGCTTGTTGGTTGTAGCATTGTACCCATCACAAATGTTCATGCATTTTAAGTAATGTTACCCAAGTAATTGTGATCTAAGAAAAATCACTAATTTTTTTGGTTAAATAGTATTGATTATCCAGAATGTAGTTTGTTATATTTTAAATTGTTGTATTATTCCCTCAGACTCTCATTTGCTGCTGATGAAATTGTTTTATGCCAAATGTTTAAAAAAATAGAGATAGTCTAAAGAGAAAGACTATGTAGAGGTTTGATGAGCTTCTGCAGTTATTATATTTGAAAATAAAAATTATAAATAACACTATATTAATTCAAATTCATCTTACATACTATATTGTTACCTTAGGGTAATTATATTAAGTGCTAGTTGCTACAGCAACTGAAAGTGCCCTAGAACTATGCAAATTGTACATTTTAGAAATTCTCTATAATACTTCTGTGTGCACATTTATGTAAAAATTTCTGAATAGTTTATCTTGTAAAACTGAAGAGATCTGAGAATTTTTCCTTTTTCTCTTCCCCTTCTCAAATTGTGGATTTAGTGAATCTGACGTCACACAAGAATCACCTTTTACATCAACTGACACTGGCAATTCAAGATCTGCCTTTCCAAGTTATGCGGGTACAGGGATTTCTACTGAAGGCAGCTCAGACTTCTCCTGGGGATATGGTGTGAGTTAAATATGATCAGTTTGATGGAGTAATTTAGACAGTAGGACCTAAAACTGAAAATCAGAATTTGCTAGGCTTCCTACCTTCTTCCCACTTTTTCACATATTGCTACTTTAAAATGTGCTATCTTATCTTTGTGCTTAGAAAGTAGTATTTTGTAGTACAGTAAGACCCCTTTTACTCAAACTCAACATATTCAAATTCAAGTATATGTGATTGGCAATTAAAAAAAGGCAAAAAATACATGAAATAAAAATGTTTAATTGCACACTAAATCTATGCCATTTTCCCAAGTGGCATAAAGTCTTGCAGCAAGTTCTCCCATCCACACTCAAACTCTTGAGAAGAGTTACTGTGAGTTGTTACATTGTTTTGCAACAGATATGAATTCCTGCCTCAGTCTTTGTACAGAGATCTTCAGAAGTCATGTCTGTGTCAGATCAATGTTTCTCTTTGTTTAATTAACACTATTTAATTACTAATAATGACCCCAGAAGTACAAGAGAATTGATGCTGATAGCTCTGATAAGAATAAGAAAAGTCATAAAGTGCCTAAGTGTGCTCATATAAGAAATGCTTGTCAAATAATGGAGTTCACTTTTTGCACAATTTTCAACTTATTCAAAGAGCTTTCGAATGTATTGGTCAAGTGAAACAAGGTCCTACTGTACTACTTAGTACCAAGTTAGCATTACCTTCTTATAGATATAGAAGTTGAGTCAAATTCAAGCTGAATTGATAATTTAATTTGTTAAATTAAAAAATGGGGGACAGATAGTTCTTTGGGGACTCACTTGAAAAACCCATAATGCCAGTGTGAAATGGGACTGCACTTATATTTTAATAAGGCATAGAGGTACAGAGATAAGAAGAGACAGAACATCATTCACATAATAATGGATTAGAGATAAGAACACTAGGCAGTAGCATGGTCCTGGTGGAGATAAAAGAGTGCTCATGGGACAGGTGTTTGAGGTCTCATTTTTATAATTGTTTTTCAGGGAACAGACTAACTCTTATCTGTGCCACCTTTAGAGTTGATTCTTTAACCAATCCAAATCATTTCAAAGTTATCAGTAAAATGTTAATATGTCCAAAATCATCTCGGAGTTATCAGCATCTTTTGATGCTGGTCTGGAACTATGGAGATCTAGATTTTGTCTGAGATTTACAGATCATAGGACCAGAAACGTTGGCAGGCAGCACCTAGATGGCTTCTGATTTGGCACATACTATTGTGCCAAGGAAGTTCGTTCCCTCCCCTCCCCTCCGCCCCCCCCCCCCCAGTAGCTTGACCTGCCCATCAACATTACACTAGGTTTTGTGTCCATGAATGTGCTATACATGAATAAAAAGTGAGGGGGAGGTCTTTCCTGGGGCTTCTTGCTTGGAACGGACTTGGGAGCAGAGCAGACAGGTGAAGGGAAAAGAGGAAGGGACTGGCAGGCCAGGCAAACTCGTGGGCAGGTTACTCAGAGGAATGAGATTTAAAACTATGATTGTCTATCCTTTCTAATAAACTTTATAAAAATATATTTGGGTAGAAATATTAATTAAATCCTTACACTACCAAGATGCAAATTTTGGTTAATATCTGATATGTTTTGCAAATTATGCTCCTTTGATCTTTGGGACAGTTTATATTGACTTCCAGTTTCTCCTTTGTGATCTTATTTCCTGCCAGTGCCCCTTTGTACTGGCTACTTATTAACTTACTAAACTGACTAGAAGAGGAGTGAGGTGGTCAGGGAGACCAGAATGAGATGCAGTTTTAACACAAAGCTAAGCAGTTGGGGTCCCATTACAGAATCATAGAATTCCAGAGTTGAAAAGGAACCTCAATGTCCACCTTGGCCAAATCAAGAATCCCCACCATACTATACCCTGTAAATATCTAGCCTTTCCTAAAGTCCTCAGGTGAACCTCTATTTCATGTTGGGCCCTGATAGTTAGGAAGTATTCCCTTACATTCAGTCTACATTTGCAACCTTTACCCATTGCTTTTGCTTCTGCCCTTTGGGATCACATAGGATAAGTCTAGCCTCTCTTCTGCAAAATAGCCTTTCAAATTCTTAAGTCAGCTATGATGTGTCAATATGTTGTCTCTTCTCCTAGTCCTGTTTAAAAATCCCTAGATCCTTTAACCTATATTCAAATTATATATATTCAAGACCCTTCCCTACTTTTTTACCCTTTCTATGTTTTCTTGCTTATCAAAGTCCATTTCTAGCTATAATGCCCAGAACTGAACATAGTACTCCCATTGTGACTTGCAAATTAATTTTAAAAAACAACTCTACTGCTTTGGATTCTTCTTCTATTCTTCAAGGCAAATTTAGTCTGATGAGTTTCATTCTTCTCCTGGCTGAATAACAAATGAATGACTTTCTGTTGAGTGGGAAAAGTGCTCTGACAAACTAAAATCTTACCATTTTGACAGAGCATTAGGTTTGGTAGGAACTTAGAGTCCAGGACAGGTAGGTGTTGCAGTGGATAGAACACCTGACCTGAACTCAGGAAGACCTGAGTTTAAATCCAGCCTCAGATACTTGCTAGCTGAGTGACCCTGGGCAAGTCATTCAACTCTTTGCCTCGATTTCCTTATCTATAAAATGAACTGGAGGAGGAAATGTTTGCCAAGAAAATTCCAAATAGGGTCACAAAGAGTTGGATATGACTGAAACAAATATATATTGCATTCTATTTCTGATGAGGAATTTTCTCTATTATATCCCTAACATATTACCATTTAAAATCTACTTAAAGACTATCAGGGAAGACAAGGATTCAGCTTCTAAGGCACCTTATTCTATTTTTTAGACAACTCCAATTTGTACAAAGCTTACTCTTGTAGAGAGGTAGATTTGGGTTCAGTCTGACTTTTATCCATTACTCCTAGTCCTGCCCCCTGGGACCCATCAGAATAAATCTAATCCATTTTCTACACACAATCTTTAAATTACTGGAGGATAGTTAATAAATGTTCTGCCCTAAATCTTCTCTTCAGGCCAACTATCCCTAGTTCCTTCAAATGGTTCTTTTCTAGAAGGGACCCAAGTCCCCTTGCCATATTGGTCACATACTTCTGAATGTGATCCAGCATGTTAAATACTTCCTAAAATTCCCTGCCCATAACTGAATATAGTAGTCAAGATGTCATTTCACAGGGTCAAAGAACATCCTTCATTTTGGGTACTGCAGCTCTCATAATGCAACTAAAGAGCAGGTCAGGTTTTTTTGACTACTGTGTTTTCTTTTTTTAATATCATTGAGTTCAAAGAACACTAAACCTTCAGACCTTTTCCAAAAAAAAATGGTATTTAACCCCACCTTTCCCCATTTTATCCTTGTAATGTTTTGATTTTTTTTAATCCAAATGTAGGACTCTATTGATCCTTTTAAAATTTATTAAATTTGGCCCAATAGCCCATCAGGTACTTTTGGATCCTGTCTTAAATCTAGCATGTTATCTAAGTGACCAGCTTTGTATTATCTGTAAATTTGATAAGCTATTTATATATTTTTTTATCCAAATCATTGATAAAACTGTAAACTAGCTTAGGACCAAAAAGAGATCCCAGGTTCCTAAATTAGGAACACTGACCTGTTAATGACTTTATTTGAGTTCTGAATCTATCTAAATATAATATCATCTAGCCCATTTCTCTGCATCTTGTCCAGAAAGATAATATGAGAAACTTTATCAAATGTTACCCTAAATCTAGTCATACTAGGTGTATAATATTCCCTTTATCTACTAATTAATAAATTTCTTAAGAAGGAAATGAGGCTGTTACAGAATTACCTTATGAATCCTTTAGTGAAATCATGCTGACTCTTAGTGATCATCACTTGTTTTCCAGATGCTAACAAGACAAACCTTTAACAATGTGCTGTAGAATTTTGCCAGGAACCAAAGTCGAGCTAATGGGCTTACAATTTCCAACTGTGTCCTCTTCCCATTTAAAAAAAAATTGGGGCATCATTTTCCCTTTTTTTGTCCTGAACCAGCCCTCTAACTCTTCATGATGTGTCAGACTTAATGGATTCAGCAGTCACATCAAACAGTTCTGTTAATAACCTGGGATGTCATTTATCCAGAACTGGTGATTTAAATGCATTGAAGGCAAATAGTTGATTGATGATTATTTTCTCATTTATCTTGAATTTCATCTCCCTGTTAATTATTTTTATCCTTGTCCTTCCCACTTCAAAGATAATTATTCTTGGAAGAAAAAACAAAAGTAATATAAAAGTTGAATACTTATGCCTTCTCTCCCTCATCCAGTATATTTTATTCACCCTGAGCAGAGGTTCTACTCTTTCTTTTAGCTTCCTGTAGCTTCTAGTATAGTATATAAAATTTAATAAATTTTAGTTTGGAGATTTGTAGTTTTCCATATGGGCAGCTAGGTGGCACAGTGGATAGAGCCAGGCCTGGAGTGTGGAAGGCTCAGATCTGGCCCCAGATATTTACTAGCTGCATGACCCTGGGCAAATTGCTTACCCCTGTTTGCCTCAGTTTCCTCATCTAAAAAATAAGCTGGAGAAGAAAATTGCAAACCACTCCAGTATCTTTGCCAAGAGAACCCCAAGAGCAGTCATGGAAAGTTAGATACCACTGAAAACAAGTGAACAAAAATTTTCTGCATCTGCAGCAGAGTAGTAGGTAGAGTTTAGGCCCTGTTTTCATACTGATTTCCATTTGAAATGTGAATAAGTCTTGGTCTTTTTCATGTCCTGGTATAATTCTTCACTCTGTGAAAATTAAGCAAAGATTCAGTATTTACAATAGAAATCATTTGAGTAATTTGTGTATGTGCTGAAACTTTCCATTAGTTTGTCTCTTATGGAAACTTGATAGTTTTTCAGATTGGATGAATACTTAAGTGATCTTAAAAGATTTCTTATGACTTCAACAGATCTTAAACCTATCTATAAACAACGTTTCTTGAATGTTTATTTTTAGGAACTTGACCGAAATGCCACTGAAAAAGTCCAGATGATGTTCACAATCATTGATGAACTTTTATATGAACAAAAATCGAGTGTACATACAAAGAGTCTTCAAGAAGAGTGCCACCAGTGGACATCCACCTTTCCTCACCTCAGGTATTACAGGGATGGAATAAAATCTCATATATACATGATCTTAGAAACAGAAAAGTACATTAACAAAAATGCTTATATTTTGATACCTCAGTGATATTACTTATTTTGTGGACTTGGGCAAATGACTTCATCTGTTTCTTTAATTTGAAGGATTTTGGGAAAGCAGATAGTCACTTCTTGTGAAGGTTATGGATTATATCCTAGGTCTCCATCTGTTACTTCAGCCTCACATGAAACAACATTGAACCAAGAAAGAGAGTCAACTATGTAAGTAGTTGAGCTTTTAACTTATGCTGAAGCATGAAGATATTTCTCTTTATTATCTACTATTAATTAGCAAAGCCTAAATCTCATTAATAGTAAATTTCATGGGATTGTCCAGATTGCTCACTTTTTTAGAATTTTGTTCTATAAAATATTATGTTGGTGGAGCTGGCCATCATCTATTTTTTTAAAAGCCCACATTTTTGTTATGCAGAGATTTATTTGTGTTTACATTACAATAATTGAGTTGAGTTAGCTTTTTATTTTCAAAGAAAGCATTAATTTGTTTTAAAGAATCTTAACCCTTAAATTTAAGGAATTTTCTGGTGGAAATCTGTCACCTGCTGGATCCATTGTTCAGAAGTAGCTTCAATCTACTAAGTATTGTAAATCTTCAGGCATAAGGAAATGAAGCACTACATTTTGGTAGCTATGAATGTGATATGGTAGGGAAACAGTGTATAATGAGAACCCCAATCTAATCATATCCTTTGATCCACCAATTCTATCGCTCATACTATATTGCAAAGCTATTATTAGAAAGGGAAAAGGCCATAGTTGTACAAACATATTCATAGCTGCCTTATATATAATTGTGAAAAACTGAAAACAAACTATGTCCAGTGGATGGGGAATGATTGAATAAATTTGATAGACTCATTGTATCATAGATGTGGACATTTCTTCTGCCACTATAGCTCACAAATTTCATCAGTGCTTTGTTGTCCTGTGCAATTGTTTTCCATATCTTTGCTTTGTAATATGGGGATAGTGTGATGTTGCAAAAACAACTATCCAGACCACTGATATATGGAAGGACAGGCCAAAAGAAATGAAGTGAAGTTAAGTAAGGTTAACATATATTACTATAAAGACCAGTAATGTCCTCCATGGGTATGCCCTTTGCCTAGGCAGATACCATCCCTCTAATAAGTTAGTAAATGGTTTTTGAAAGTTACTGTAGCTAAAAAATTGGTCATTCTACAGCCAACTTGGTGATGAGTCTGACCAGACTTGTCCACGCTGGTCCTTGGATGACAGATGTAGACAGGCTATCACTAGTTTTCATAAGGCCTACTAGAGATTATACTACACACACACATAGCCTTCAAGGATTTAGGGTCAACCTTGGGCCAGGATGAAGCCTTATAGTAAGATTCTATAGTAAGATGTTTTGTTAGTTGTGATCACCTTTTTTTTTTAAACCCTTACCTTCCATCTTCGAATCAATACTCTGAATTGGTTCCAAGGCAGAAGAATAGTAAGGGTTAGGCAATGGGGGTTAAGTGACTTGCCCAGGGTCACACAGCTGGGAAGTGTCTGAGGCTAGATTTGAACCTAGGATCTCCCATCTCTAGGCCTGGCTCTCAATCTATGATCATTTTTTTAAAAAATGTAAATAGTTAAGTTTTAGGGATTTGGCAATTTACTCCATATTTGATTTATTTTTATTGTTTCATGTTAAGTTTATAATAATAATTTTAAAAATTTTAGAGGTAAATAAAGATATTGTCTCATTAGCAATGAAAGGAATTAAAATTTAAAATGTTAGATATACCAATCAAACTTAAAAAAGTAAACAGAAGGGGGCATCTGGGTAACTCAGTGGATTGAGAGCCAGGACAAGAGACAGGAGGCCCTGGGTTCAAACCTGGCCTCACACCCTTCCTAGCTGTCCCTGGGAAAATTGCTTAACCCTTGCTGCCTAGCCCTTATCACTCTTCTGCCTTGGAACCAATACATAGTGTTGATTCTAAGGTGGAAGGTAAGAATTAAAAAAAAAAAGTAAATAGACATCAGGGAAGCTAGATGGCTCAGTTGATACAGTGCCTAGCCTGAAGACTAAAGGTAGTGCATTCAAATCTGACCTCAGATATGTCCTAGCTGTGTGACTCTGGACAAGTCACTTTACTCCAATTTGTTAGCCCTTACTGCTCTTCTCCCCTTAGAATCTAAGACAGAAGTTAAGGGTTTTTTTTAAAAGGACACAAAATCATAAAATCCACCATTCTCAGGGAAATGGGAGAATAAGCACACATTATTAGTAACACTCTAAATTAGCTTAGTTTTTTAAGAAAAATTTTAATTATTTCAGTATTTTGATGGATCTCATTGATGTGACCACTCTCTACAGCCCAACTGTCTTCCATTCTATATGATTCTTCCTATACCATTTTACAAATCCTCCAAGGATGACCTACTCAGTGCTCTGGAGGAGTTCTTCAAATTTTTTTAATATCTTGTTAATGTTAGTGCTCACCCTGTCCATCTTTTGTCCCTTCCACTTTCTACATTCTAATCAATCCAGTTCAATAAGAATTTACCATGTGCCAGGCATTGTGCCAGGTGTTGAGAATAGTCACTTAAAACAAAATAATACCTGACCTTAAGGAGTTTTCTACTTGAGAAAATGTTTACATTTGAGTAAATTGATGTAGTCATCTATATACAAATTAATAGAATATGAAGTAATTTGTGGAGCAGAAGAGGGGAGAACACCTAACTGGAATGAGAAAGCCCACTTGTAGGAGGTAGTAATTGAACTGAGCCTTAAAGGGGGCTGGTAATTCCACAAGATGCAGAAGAGTGGGGTAGCATCCTGCACAGGAAAGGCCTGAGATAGACTGTTGTGCAGAGGAGACAGCAACAAACCAGTTAGGCAGTAACATATAATCATTGAAGATTTTTAAAAACTGATTTTATCTACTTCCCTATTTGGCCACATGCCCCTTCACTAGCAGTCAGTCAACATGCATTTACTGTATGCACTGGGAATGCATATACCAAAATTCAAACATCCTTTCCTTCAAGGAACATATACTGCATCAGGGGAAACAACATGTACATATAATAATAACAATAGATAACATTTCTGTGGCATTTGTTATGAAGTAATTTAGGGAACAGAGTGGTACTAGGAGCTCAGGTGGGCTTCCTAGGAAAGGCCTCATAGGAGGTTGTATTTGAGCTGAGCTTTGAAGGAAGTGAGGGGATTTTAAGATGAGATGGAATGTTTCGAGGAACAACAAGAAGACAGTTTGACTATGATGGGTAGTAAAAGTAAGTAATGTATACTAAATCTGGAAAGGTAGGTTGGAATCGTGTTGGGAAGGCTTAAGACTGTTAGTTTGCTCAGCAGGGCCATTACATGGCTGCCTTTCACAGACCCACTATTTTAGGAGAGTCTAATTGGGCCAACAGAAAAGATGAGTGCTAAATTTACCCATGCCTCTTCTTAGAACCTAGTGACACAAATCATAGCAATCAGCTGCTCAGAAATCTACATACTCAGAAATTTAATCTATATACTTCATGCATATTTTCTTCAGGAAGAGTCCAAAGGTGCTGAACATAGGGAAGATCCAAGAACACCACAAAAACAAGGATGACTATATTTAGACAGGAAATGGCTACTAGCCAATATGGAAATCATTTAAAAATTGAGCAAAAGTTAAAATTGACAGCAAATTAAATGATAAAGACAAGAATGCATTTCTTGCACTTAGAACATTTCTCATCCAATCTACTTAAACCTATTGGCTGAAAAATAGGAATAGATGAAAATCAATACATTGGCTCTGATCATCACCATTTTTTCTTAGGAAAAAGTTAACTAATTGAAAAAAATCACTTCCAACATAAGGGCTCTTAAGTTTTTTCAGCAAGTATTCAGTATTCAGTATTCAGCAAGTATTATTGCTGAACAGAACCTACAATATTCAAACACAGCTCCAATTAAGAAAGTCATAGGCAAAATATTAAAAGGAAGGGTGATAGAAGATTATAATTACTATCTAGAAAATAATTACAAATGTTAGAATTAAAAATTAGCTTGCTGAAAAACTCTTGTTGAGATCCAATTAAGCTATATCATCCTGAGAGTATTATAATTATGTAATTGCAAAGACAATGACAAACATGAAAAAGAAAAGATTTCTTGCATTTCTTTAAGAGTCCATTTCTGTCATCAGTGCCACTGGAAATACCACACTTCATGGGATTATGGGTTTATAGAATTAGAAGGGGTCTTAAAGATCATTCGGTCCAGTTTTTTTACGGTGTTCAGCCTTTCCATAACATCTCCAAACAACTAGCACTTACTGAGCACCTATTATGAGTCAGGAATTGTGCTATGTACAAATTTGAAACAGTCTCTGCCCTCAAGTTGCTTATAGTCTGTAAGGAAAGACAACATGTACATAAATACAAGAGAAATGAGTAAAAGCTAATTAAGGGACTGGGAATGCACTAGCAGCTAAGGAAAATGGGAAAGACTTCATGTAGAAGGTGATGTGTAAGCAGAATTTCAAAGGAAACAGATTCTAAGGCAAAGCTAAAGAAGAAGTACATTCTAGAAATAGGGGCAACTGCACAAAGATGAGAGAGATGGAGTGTTGTGTTCAAAGAACAGCTAGATCAATTTAACTGAACTGTAAAATGCAAGAAAGAGTAATGAGGTTGGAAAAATATTTCAGGGACAGTCTTTGAAGCCAAATAGATGAGTGTATATATATATGTACATATTTTTTTTAATTTTTTAAGTTTATTTTTGCTTAGTAGTTGTAAGTCATGCCTGACTCTTCATAACTCTATATGTGGTTTTCTCGGCAAAAATACTGGAATAGTTTGCCATTTCCTTCTCCAACTCATTTTACAGATGGGGAAACTGAAGCAAACAGTTGTGACTTGCCCAGGGTTACACAGCTAATACATATCTGAGGTTTAATTTGAACTCATCTATCTCATTTCAGGTCCAGCATCCTGTTTATCTACTGAGCCACTTAGTTCTCCTAGAAAAGTTTTTACCTGATCCTGAAGGCAGTAAAGAGCTTTTGGGGTTTATTGGGCAGGGGACAGGACCAGATCTGCACTATAGGAAAAATTCTTTGGCTGCTATGTGGAGGACGGATTGGGCAGGGGCAGAATTTTGAGTCAGGGAGATGAATTCTAATTGGTTATTGCCATAGTCATGTGAGATGTAATGAGAAACTGAATTAGCCATAGTCAGATAGAGAGAGAAGCAGATGGAGTGAGAGGTGTACAGTAGAAATAACAAGATCTGGCAACTGTTTGGATACAAGGTATAGGAGAGAGTGAGATCTCAAAAAGTGCATTGGGGATGTGAACATAGGTAATGAGAAGAAAACAAAAAGGTTTGGAAGATGGGTGAGTTTAGAGGGGGAAATGTAGCTTAAGTGACTTTTTCAACAAATTATTTCCCATTGATAGACTAAAAGATCATTTAAAAGTGACTTGATCATTCAATAAACATTCTTTATTAGAAGCCAAATACAAAGGCCCTCGAGGACCTTATAATCTAATAGAAGAGACAGTAAATATATAAAACAGGGGTGTAAAATTTTATATAAGATACATAAAGCAACTACAAGATAACCTTGGAAATCAGAGTGCTAACAGTGGGGAACTGAGAAAGGCCTTATGCCTAAAGAAATAAGATTTGAAGAGAAGGAAGCTAAGGAGAGCATTCTAGGCATAAAGGAGGGCAAGATGGAGGAAGTAGGACAATATGTCTAGAGTATGGAGTGCATGGAAGAAAGCAATGTGTCAGAAGACTAGCAGGGTGGAAAAGGGCAAGTTACAGAGAACTTTAAATGACAGTTGCCTCTGTAGAGATCCCTGGTAATCCTTGAGTTATCAGTATCATCAGACCAAAAATGATATAAATACATAGCTATTGCTACTGATAAGGGAACAGCTGGTAATCATTGAAAGTAAAGCACAATTTCCCAAATGCACCCCAGGTTGTGGGTTGTTTAGGGTTTTTTTCTAATTTAAAATCTACTTTATTAAAAATAGCAAATTCACACTGCACATTTTAATGCCAATGGCTGCTGCACAGTGAACTAAATAATGTATAGATTGTCTCTGTAAAGTAAAGCTTAGCTGTTACAACATACCCTTATGCATCATGGAATTTTATAGTATCGTCAGTCTTACAGAGGAGGTCCTATAAGAAATAAGTAGAAGAAGGCTTCCATATGTAGATGGTTAAGTCTCCAGATGTACCTGATGATAGATGGCATGCTGATTTATATCAAGCTCTGTAAAATTTCAGGACTTCTTCAGTGACTTCACTAGCCACTGAAACAAATTCAGCCTAGCCATCCACATAAGAAACACAGGTGAATAAAGGGTGCTCTCCATTGGACATGCAGTTGGATGAATCCATTGCTTTAGTCCATCAATAACCTATGAATAGGGGACAGGTAGGTGGCTCAGTGGATTGAGAGCCAGGCCCAGAGATGGGAAGTCTGGACTCAAATATGGCCTTAGACACTTCCTGGCTGTGTGACCCTGGACAGGTCGCTTAGCCCCTGTTGCCTAGTGCTTTTCTGTCTTGGAATCATTACACAGTATTGATTTAAAGACAGAAGATAAGGTTTTTTTTAAAAATACCTATGTGTATGTGGTAATGTTGATGAAAAATGAGTGAGGTATGAAACTGAATAGGATGAAGAGAATGTGCTGGATTGCACTGGAAAGATTGTCAAAAGCTTTCAATGATCACTACCTACACGTTGACCATATGTAATGAACTGTATACTCATCTCATTTTGATCATGAGATTAATCAGGAAACATTTACTAACTGACTTGTATATGTAGAGTCCTGTGCTGGGAAGATTAAAAGTTTAACTAAAATACAAAAATTCCATTTGAAGGAATATTGAAGGAATATTTGAAGGAAATCTTAAAAGGGAACAAAATAATGTATAGAACTGGTCATAGCAATGCTATTCATAATATTAAATACCAGAAATAATTCAAATACCTAATAACAAAATCCCAGAAATGGTAAATTAAAGAAAGAGTATTCTATATCAATTAAAAATGATGACTATGTAGACAGTACATTTTCAAAATAACCATTGGACAGTTGTAGAAATACTAGCTATTACAAAAAGGCAAGAAAAATAAATGTAGGGAATAAATTGAGCAGAAAAGAGGTTTAAATAGTCATGTACAAATGATACATTTTATTCAAAAAACTCGAGACATGACAAAAGTAATCAAGATTGACATTTTAGTAAAATTTCATGAGAAAATTGCATTTTTATTTCATTTTAAAATTGCATTTTATTTCACCAAAAAAATACACAAGAAATTGTTAGAATTAATAATTAGTGCTTCCAATGACAAAATATCACACCATATATATAAACACAATTATAAAATAACTTGTAGAAACAAAGTAAGAAATTATATAATTGTAGAGATGTCACAAAAGCCCCAGATTATAAGAATTGGAAAGGCCCTCAGAGCTTTCTCCAAACTAGATTAGAGCAGGAACATCCTCCACAGCATTTCTGAGAGTCAGTCAGCTTCTGCGTGGAGATGCTTAGTGAGGGGATGTACCACCTAAGGATCTGTTTCCTTATATTTAGTCCAAATCTGTTTCTCTGCAGCATCCACCCATTACTCCTGGACTTGCTCTCTGGGCCAAGGAGAACAAATCAGATCTGTATCTTCATTTGACCCCTCACTTTCACCTGCTCTATGGTGTAACTGCATTTTCTCTCATTCCCCTAATTGGATAAGGCAGGGGAGTTAGAATGCCAGTCACTTCTTTGAGGTTCATGTAATCCATATCAACCAACCAATCAAAATCCCAGTTTGTGGACAGTCCTCTGGGACACTCCCCTTCCTTCCTCAGTGAATTCAGTATTTGACTTAAATCATATATAAATTGATAATTCTTCAAGCACCCTAACATCACTATTCCTTGGGTCACTCATTTCTCATGACCTACTCCTCCATCCCACCTTATCTGCACACAGAGATGATCTTTCCATCACCCACAGATGCCCCACTTCTAGGTCAATGCGCTCTAAAATTCCTTTCTCTGGTCACAATCTATTAGCATTCCACCTACTTCTCAGCTTTCCAGTACAAAACCTTACTCCATGTCCATACCACAACTTCCAATGCTTCAACCTCTTAGTTCTTGCCCAGATGGTCCCTGCACTAGCTCCAACTCCTGAACTTCACACCCCATCCCCTAGATCCAAACCATTGCCATGACCTATTGATTTCCCCTAATACTATCCCTACCCTGGGGGTCTGCCTTCTTTAGGTTTCTCCTTATTCTAGTCCAACTTCCACCTATCTGCTAAAGTGATTGTTCTAAAGCATTCAACCACTTCACCCTTCCCCTCTCCCACCTCTTGTCAACTCCAGTGATTCCCTGTTATGTTAAGGATCAAATGTAAAATTCTCTATTTGCATTTAAAGCATTTCATAACCTACCCCTCCACTCTTTCTAGTCATTTTATCCCTTACCCCCACTTCTCCCAGGTACTCTAATCCAGTGATAGTGGTCTCCTTGCTGTTCCTGGAACAAGATAGTCTCTCTCTTAATTCTGTGAATTTTTACTTACTGCCCCTCGTAACTGAAATGCTCTGCCTCCTGGCTTTCTTCAAGTTTACGTTCAAATGTTGTATAGAGGTAGGAAATTATTATTCAACAAAAAGAAGTAATTATAAAATAGTCATTGGTGTAGGTTATATAACAATAAAGAGTTTTCACACCACAAAAAGAATATATCTTTAATAAAAAGGGAAGAAAAACTTTGGAAAAAAATCCTTCTGACAAATGTTTCTGATAAAAGGTTGACAGCCAAAATATAGTGTCTATCCAAATTTATAAGTGTAAGAGCCATTCCCCAATAAGTATCTGGTCAAAAAATGAATAGACATACATTGAAAGAAGAAATACAGATAGTAACCACATTTTTAGAAAATTTAAACTCTTTAATAAGAGAAATACAAATTAAAACAATTGACATACCAACTCTTATCCATAAAATTAGCAAAGAGGGTTAAAAATAAGTCAATGTTGATGTGACTTGGAAAACTGCTATACTTTACCTACTGGTAGAGCTGTGATTAATATAATCTCTTGGGAAAGCAACAACTAATTTATGTAATAACTGCTACAGATTATTCATACTTTTTTGCCTCAGTGATTCCCTTCCTATAACTCTATTTATTCTAAGGATATTATTAACAAGGGAAGAACATTTGTACAAAAATTCCTAACAGCAAGTTGGGGAATGGTGGGAGACTCAGATTAATGCAGAGGAATGTTATTGTGCCATAAGAAATGCCAAGTATGTAGAGTAAAAATAAATATGGGAAAATATACATGAGGTGATACAAAATAGAATGATAACCATATTTATGTTATATATATGTATACAAACTCAGAATTTTGTAAATAGTAATAGCAACAAAAACTAGAATAAAAAAGAACATTTAGAAGGAACAACAAAATAATTGTTTTACTATAGTAAGCACTTTAAAACAAACTATCAAAAACATTTTAAAATATACTATAAATAATGAAAACTTAGGGTTTCATGTACAGTCCTCTTGTATTTGAATATTATTTGTTGATTAAGTTTATAATTAAAAGAAAAAGGTATATGAGGTATGTCATTGTATGGAAATGTGTAAATGTTAAGTGAAAAAAGACTGAATATGAAATACCATGTATATACATATAACCATATAAATCACTTGCAAGCATTAAAAGAATTTGAGTGAAAAAAATAATTTGAAATTATTGTTTTTTAAAAGTAATTTAAAAAAGACATTTAAACAATGTAAGCTATCATGAATGTTAAATGAGTAGTATATGTAATAAGTGTAATAAAAACTCAAAGGAAGAAGAGATCATGAGTTAGGATAGTCAGAAAAGTACCTAAGATTTGAGGATTTCACTGGGTCCCATAACAATATTATATTGTAAGATAGTATTATTAATTGAAGATTGTACCATAATTTATGTTTGCCTTTACTTTTTCCCACAGGTTTGGTATAAGAGGTAAGAAGTTACCGTTTTCTCCTTCTAATGTCCATAAAGATGTTTCTGTCTCCAAATGTCCAAGCTCATGTTCTGTGGAAAGAGAAGATGAAGAAGAGGGTGTAATTGTCTCAGAAGGCATAATAGAAGAATATCTAGCATTCGACACTACAGACAAGTAGGTATTTTGACTTTTAAGCTGTTACCTCTTTCTAAGATGATTTATAATTTGTTTTCTAAACTTAATTACCAGTGTGATTTAGATTTGCCTCAATTTTGTGGTTTTTTATTTGCCATTTTTATTTTGCTTCCAAAACTAATATTGATATTTTCCCTATTGGATCAATTCCCATTAACTACCTTACTTTGTATTTATTTGTATATTCTCTACACATTTGCACCCCTGCCAAGAACCCTTCATCTCAGAGTTGGAAAGGACCCTCAAAGCCATCTAATTGAGCCCAAACCTGATCAGGAATCCTCTCTATATCCTATCCAAGTTTTCTGCAACTTCAAGCTTTTGCGGGAAGATCACCAGTGAAAACTGTGGTAACACATTACCTTCCCAGGCATCATATTTTACTTTGGGGTATCTCTGATAACAGGAAGTTTTTCCATATAACAAACCTAAATTTTCCTTTCTGCAAGCAAAGTTTTATCTTTGGTGCCTTCTTATTTCCCTTTTTGAGCCCCCTTTTTACCTGTTGGTTCTTTCTCCTCCATTCCTGTCAGAGATTCAGTACCGTTATGTTGTAGACTGGCTAACCAAAGCTCCCCACTGCTCTGCTACACCCAGGGAAAGGAGGGAAGGGCTCCTTTTCTGCCTAAATAACTCTTTTTCTGCTCTCTAATTCCTCTCATTATCTCTTACTCACTCAGTTTATTTCACTACATATTAGCAAAGCAAATTGATTAAGCTAGTTCATAACTGAGATATGTCATAATTAATGTTTTCCCTATTCTTTTTAATAATTCTCCAGATTTTTGCTTATTAGTAGCAACTGAATTTCCAATTGATAGGGTTTAGAGAAGCATTGGGGATGTTTTATTTAACTAAAAGCGAGGCTTTCCTTAAATCATACCATTCAGCCTAAATTATGTTCATTTCCCAGGATCTATGCTTTGGTTATTGCTCTTATTCTTCCTCTTCTTACAGTTTTATATGTGTTGCTTAAGACCCAAGAGGTCCATTGGATCTGGAACACAATGAAAAGACACCAGTTCTCACTGTTAGGGTCCGAGATTTGTCCATAAAAGTCAGGCGTATCCAAAACCTTTCCTACTTTCTGGCAGTCAGGCAAATTTATATGTATGCTCCTTGAATACATTCCATGTTGCAAAGTAAAGAACCACTTTGCTACCTGGTCTGTAGACCCAAGAGAGCCTTAGAAGGGCCTCAGAATATTTTCCTGCTCGTCCCACTTCTTCATTTTCCCATAGCTAGCCCTAGAAATTCTTGCTTTGGTTGAATTGGGTAAAAGTTACATCAGTCATAATCATTTATGAGTATTGTTTATTGTTTATCCTTCAATATGATCTCTTTCATCTTTGTTTCCCGTCTTGTATCATATCTTGTATTTTATATCTCTTTACATGTCCCCTCCCCGCAAATAGAATATAAGCTCCTTGAAGCCAGATTAGCCTTTTTAAAAATCTTTTTATTGGGGGAAGCTAGGTGGCTCAGTGAATTGTGAGCCAGGCCCAGAGATGGGAGGTCCTGGGTTGAAATCTGGCCTGAGACACTTCCTAGCTCTGTGACCCTGGGCAACTCACTTAACCCCCATTGCCTAGCCCTTTACCCCTTTTCTGCCTTGGAACCAATACACAGTATTGATTTCAAGACAAAAGGTAAGGGTTTAAAATAAATGAATAAAATAAAAATAAAAATCCTTTCATCTCCAGAATCAGCACAATAGGATAATGAAAGATTTTTGTTAAAATGGAAGTTAGCATATATCATAAGATGTATACTAATAATTATGCATATACATTATATATATGTATACTATGTATACATATGTATACATAAATATGTATATTATGTATACACATAACATTGAATAAGGATCAGATTGTTGTAAGTTGTAATTTATGACAATATTAAGTACAGTTCAAGTGTGTTTAGCCTTCATTTTGTTTACCTAGCATGATCATCCATCAACTCAGAACTTTAAAAATATTAGAGGCAGTTAGGTGGTTCAGAAGATAGAGAGCCAAACCTGGAGTCAGGAGGACCTGGTTTCAAATCTAGGCTCAGATACTTCCTAGCTCTGTGACCCTGGGTAAGTCACTAAATCCCTGTTGCCTAGCCCTTACCATTCTTCTCCCTTGGAACCAATACCTAGTATCGATTCTAAGACAGAAGGGGTTTTATATATGTATATATATTTTTAACACATTTATTACAGGATATTTCACACTGCATTTGCAGGGGAAAGAGAAGAAATTTGTAATGAAAATGCATGTTGTGCAGAGCTGTTTTTATTCAAAAGGCAGCTTTACTTGTATAATTTATAAACTAGGAGATTGTGGTAAGACCAAGCTACATTTCCAAAACTTAGTGTTCTACAAATACAAGAATTGAGAGTCTTTTCTGCCTTCTCTTTCTTTCCTCTGTTTTAGGGAAGATAGTTTACATGGAAGAAAATTAGGCCTGTCTTGTGAGAGAAAGAAATTAGGCTATCCTCCCATTGCTCCATTTCATTGCATGAAGGAGGATGTGCTTTCCTATATGTTTGACAACGTGTGGAGCAAGATGCTGGACTGCATGGAAGAGTTGATTCGAAGGCACTGGGAGGGATCAGCTTCAGGTAGGGATCTTTTTGGAAATAGTGTTTAAGAAAAAACCTCATCCTCCTCCAAATCAGCCTCAAAAGTTGAAGTTGTGGGGCCTAGATATATGTCTTCTCTTAAATTTACTTAAAGTAATTTTGTAAAAAGCTAGTTTGGGACCTTTTAAATAGTTTTCATATTTAATATATAGCAAAATCTCAATATTTACTCCTATACAGAGTAAGAATCAATACCAATCTTCTAGCCAAGTTATATCAGGCTTATATTTTCTAAAGTTATTATATTTTACAAGCTATTATGAACTCTTTCTCTTTCTTGTCATTTGCAGTTTTAAGCTTTACAGTATATCCAAATTTGAACACTGTTGTTTTTACATTTGCTTTATCTTTTGATGACATCCTCTAACACAGTGTTGGTGAACCTTTTAGAGATCGCATGCCCAAACTGTACTTCAAGCCTCCTGTGAGTCCCCTGTATTATCCACACAGTGGAGGGAGGAAGTGCTTGGATTGGGCTGCTGGGCAGAAGGTCAAGGCATGTGAGAATTGTCCTTAGGCCCACACAGTGGAAATGGGAAACAGAACAGCCTTCCTACACCGTGATGGGGCATACGTGTCACACCTTTGCCAACACAGCTCTAACATGGTTTTTTAAAAAGCAACAAAAACTTTCTAATTTATTAATATCTGGTGGTATCATGGTGCCTTTCTTTTTCTGTGAGCCATAAATCCAATCCCACAGGCATTAATTAACCAACCTCTATGTGCCAGTGGGTGCATTATATGGAAAGCTAGCCTTGAGACTGGAAAGACATCACCTTTAATATCTTTTGGCTATGGGGCTGTGTGCAAGTCACTTAACCTAAATGCTTCAGGCAGTACTCTAGAGCAAGGAGTTTCCCTGTCTGTACACCATTGCTTCCCAAAGACTCTCAGCAGTCTGCTAGGTCAAAACTTGTTGTAGTAATTAATAATAAATCCCACCTCTCTTCCTATCCTCAGTAACCCAGGCCCTTGGTTAGGGACTAGGTATGCAGTCAAAACTTATCCTCTTCTAAAGAAGCTTAAATTCTTAGGGAGGGAAAGGAAGAGTGATAGACATGTACACAGAGGAATCTATTAAAAATTAATATAGGGGATGTGGCAGTGGGACTCATGGTTGGTGGTCTTTAATGTCCCACCCAGCTCTGAAATTCTAAGTCCAGCAATGAGGAAAGATCATTCTGTTTGGCAAATAGGTAGTCATAAATAACCTTCAGTTTCAGGACGGTTTGTAGAGTTGAAAGCTATTTGTAGGGTATGGAAGTGAGATTATTCTCTTGAGAATTTTGAAAGTGAAAAGAAGGTTCAAGAAGATTGGACAGGATTATTTCATTGCTATCATTATGAGACCTAAGGTCTTCAAGAACAGGGAATGCTAACATTTTGAGATTGAAGAAGAGTCAGAAGGGAATTTCTTTTTTATTGTCATGCAAAAGACACTTCCATATTGGTCATTGTTATAAAAGCAAATTTATACATAACCAAAACTTCCAAATAAAACTAGAAATATACTGATGTAAAAGATAACTCCAACAGTTCTGTCTCTGAAGGTGAGCAACATTCCATGTCATAACTTCTTTAGGATTGTTCCAGATCATTTCAATGCTGAGAGTAGCCAAAATTTCACAGATAATCATCATTCAATATTGCTGTTATTATATATAATGTTCTCCTGGTTCTGCTTGTTTCACTCTGCATCAGTTCCTGCACATGCAAGAAAAATATAATAAAAAAAGAGCTTTAAAAAATTCAAAAATATAGCTTATAATCATTGACACTCTGTGTCAGCTAAGAAAATATAGAATATAAGGCTTTCTCACCAAAAATGAGATCCATTTCCTCTTCTTCTTTACCTAAAATTCTTCTCAAAAGGAATTTAAACTTTGCAATTTAAATAATAATATTTTTTACATTCCCCCTGTTAAGAGGGTGATTGACAAATACAGGATCACGTAGGGATGCATGGCTGAGGTATGAGGTATATGAATCAATAGGAAGAGAAATTAAAAGGATATCAGAAAAATCCAAATAAAAAAAGAAAAAACTCTGGATGAAAATATAGACAATCAAAGTCTTATGTGTAAAAATTCTAAGTGAAAAGAAAAATAAATCTAGCTAACAGGTCCTTGAATCAGGGTCCAATCAAAATGATCTAAGCAATGATGTATTTACCCAGTCAATAGCCAGGACTACAGAAAGGTACCACACTATGAGAGGCATAAAAGAAAGGGACCAGATTGTAGGAGCCAAGTAGGAGCCAAGTTTGGGGATACTCGTCTGTATCTTCAGAGTGAGTGTGGACACAAGGAAAGCCTACGTCTAGCAATGATAAACACAGTAACCTCGAGTCTTCACACTAGGTTCAAGACCTTTGTATTGGCCTAGAAGTGCATCAATCCATCCTGGATTGGGTTTTCTTTGGCTCTGTGCAATGGCTCTTTTGTGTATATCTTGTCCTGGAATCAGACAGAATCATTAAGCAAAGTCCCATAATTTTTTAAATAATTAGTGGCATCGTTTTTATAGTCACAAGCTAAAAAGCATGCTCTGACAAATGTATTTCAAACTTGTAGTACTGAAAAATCAAAACCTTAATTCTGGTGACACGTGCTTTAAATATAAAAAGGAGAGAAAAAAAATAGTATATTGCACATGCAAGAAAAATATAATAAAAAAAGAGCTTTAAAAAATTCAAAAATATAGCTTATAATCATTGACACTCTGTGTCAGCTAAGAAAATATAGAATATAAGGCTTTCTCACCAAAAATGAGATCCATTTCCTCTTAATATCTAGCCATACTCACTGTGAGTAGAAAGCAAATGAATTGAACAAGGTTAATAATTTTTTTCATTTTTAAAAATACAGTAGTACAAATATGTAGTTATCAAAATCCCCAAAATTCTCAATAGCCCAATTAATTACAATAGCAAACAAACACACTATCATATTTCACATAAGTTGCTGCATGGCATTTTTAAATCTATGAATTGGTGGATATTTGTCACAATTCTTACAACCTTGGTATTTAAATATATATTTTTAAACAAAGTAAAACTCATCTTGGGTTAAGAACATAATCAAGAAATCTATATATCATTCTGGTACAAGTAAAATAGTGAGCTGAAGAGTATAAATAAAGGGATGCTCCTTTTTTGGAGGCTTTTTAGGGATACAAATGCCCTGAGATTAACTGCCCCAACTTCCATTCACATATTTAGAAATGCGGGAAGGTTGGGGGTTATAAAATAAATTTCACTTCAGCTACTAAAATGGGCCTTACCTCATGGTAGGGGCAGGCAAAATAACCAGAGATTGTTAAAAAAAAATTACAAAAATAATATTTTTAAAAACCATTTGAGATATTTAGCATATTAAATTTTCTAAAGATTGTTATACAATTATAACCAGTCCTGAAGAAGTCCATCTATCTCTATGACAATTTTACAGAGGCAAAATAGAAAAACTGTTTTTTTCATATATGGGCTTAATTACAATAATATTTGTTCAGCACAGTTATAGGGGGAAAACAACAGAATTTTAAAAACTCAGTACATTCCATGAATAGTATAACAGAGTAATATTGAATCCAGTAATATATTAATTTAAAATCACAAAGTTATATCTTAAACCAAGCAAATATCAAAATGCAATAGAAATACAGAGATTTTTTATAAACCATTGGAGTCTGAAATGCCTTAGAATATAGCCTTTAGTCTCTTCAAAGTTCCTTGGGTTCTTATCCATTTAAATGTCTATTGTCAGAAGGCAGAGTGGTAAGGGCTAGGCAATGGGGTTTTAAGGGATCTGCTCAGGGCCCCATAGCTGGGAAGTATCTGAGGCCAGATTTTAACCCAGGACTGCATGTCTGTAGGCCTGGCTATCAGTTCGCTGAGCCACCCATTTGCCTCCCCAAAGTTGAATCTTTGGGCTGAATCTTTCTTCTGGCATGCAGGTGAAATCAATGAAATTACCAGAACAGTCAAAAGGTATCCTTTTAAATAGCCCATTGCTATTAAGGTTCCTGCTTGAAAAATCTGTTTCTTCTCTCTCCCTTTTTCTCTCTCCCCTGCTCTGATACCTCCTCCTACCTGGCTCGCCAACTGTAAAGATTAAAATTTAGGGGAGACTGAGGCAGGTAGAAATTTGTTTCTCTCTACAAGGAGTATTATATTTTTTAGAGGTTTATTAAGGATTAAGGATTAAAGAAAATACAGGATAAGGAAAACGTGCCTAGGCCATAGGCCTAGACAAGACCTCACCTACATTATGGAAAGAGCCACGTCTGCTCCAGAACGGAAGTCCAAAAAAGAGAGAGCTCAAAAGCCTTTGCAATCAGCTTAAGTACCTTCTTGATCTCGCCCACCTCAGAATTCCGTGAGATTACAAAGCATTTTGGGGAAGTGGAGCAAGGACTTGTGGGGATTGAAGTCCAGAGTTCAAATCTCAATTTTACATTGGCATATAACTATATTCTCCTTTCCTTTTTAAAATCAAATTAACCAGTGCTCTGTCTAGTTTTTTCTTTCTTCATAAAATTAACTCATATTCTTATTTATTAGTTCAATTGTTCTACTTTCAATTTTATTAATTTCTCCTTTAATTTTTAGGATTTCTAATTTAGTCTTTAAATGAGGATTTTTAATTTGTCCTTTTTCTAGTTTTCTTAGTGGCATGCCCAAATCAGTGATCTGCATTTTCTCTGTTTTACTGATATAAGCATTTAGAGATATAAATTGTTTCTATAATTTGTTCTTTGACCCACCCTTTTTTAGCATTAGATTATTTCATCCCCAATTAATTTTTGACTTATCTTTCCACGGAGCTTTATTGATACAATTTTTATTGCATTATGATCTGAAAAGGATGCATTTATTATTTCTGCTTTCTGGTTGTGAAGTATTTATGCCTTACTACATGGTTAATTTTTGTGTAAGAGTCATGTACTGCTGAAAAGAAGGTATATTCCTTTCTATTCTCATTCATTTCTCTCTAGAGATTTATTAGTTCTAACTTTTCTAAGATTTCATTCACTTCCTTTACTTCTTTCTTATTTATTTTTTGGTTTGATTTATCTAGATCTGAAAGGGGAAGTTGAGGTCCCCCACTAGTATAATTTTATTGCCAGTTTCCTCCTGAAGTTCATTTAATTACTCCTTTAAAAATTTAGAGGTTATAACATTTGGTGCATATGTGTTTAGTATTGATATTACTTCACTGTTTATAGTACTTTTTAGCAATATGTAATTTCCTTCTGTATCTCTTTCAATCAGATCTATTTTTGCTTTAGCTTTTTCTGAGATCATGATTTACTTTAGATAATGCACAACAAATTCTGCTCTAGTCCCTTACCTTTAACACTGTGTGTGTCACCTTTCCTCAAATATGTTTCTTGTAAACAGTATATAGTAGGTTTCTGGTTTTTAATCCACTCTGCTCTTCACATCCATTTTATGGGTGAGTTCATACCATTCACATTCACAGTTGTGATTACCAACTCTGTATTCCCCTACATCTTATTTTCCCCTTTTGATCCTACTCTTTTTTCCTTTCAATCTGTCCTTCACTGCTGTTTTGCTTTTTATCACCCTCACACCAACTTTCCCTTCCCTCCTATTACCACCCCGCTTCTCTTGTCTTATTCCTCTCCTACTTCTCTTTAGAGTAAAATAGGATTCTGTTTCCCCAATGAATATGGCTGTTATTCCCTCTCTGAGCCTGTTACAATGAGAGTAAAGTTTAAGCATTGTCCATCACAACCCTCATCCTCCCCTCCACTGTAATAGTTTTTCACACTTCTTTAGGTGAAATAATTTACACCATTCCGTCAGTCCCTTTATTTTTCTCTCACTGTAATCCTCTTTTTTACCCCCTTAATTTTTTTTTGTATATCATATCCTAATCAGCTTAATTCCCTACCCTTTGTATATGTATATTCCTTCTAAATGCTCTACTACTAATAAGAATTTTTAAGAATTACAAATATCTGCTTTCCATGTAGGAATACATACATTTTCACCTTACTGAGCCCCTTAAATTTTCTCTTTCTTATTTACCTTTTTAAGCTTCTTTTGGGTCTTGTGTTTGGACTTCAGATTTTATGTTTAGGTCTAATCTTTTCATCAGGAATGCTTGGAAATCTTCAATTTTATTGAATGAACATTTCCCCCCCCCAAAAAAAAGAATATACTTAGTTTTGCTGGATAGATGATTCTGGGTTTTAAACCTAGATATTTCATCTTCTGGAATATCATATTCCACACCTTTTAATCCAATAATGTGGAGGCTGCTAAATCCTGTGTAATCCTGACTTGTGCTCCATGGTATTTGAATTGTTTCTTTCTGGCTACTTACAATATTTTCTCCTTGGTTTGGGACTCTTGAGTTTAGCTATTATATTCTTGGGAGTTGTCATTTGGGGATTTCTTTCTGGAGGTGATCTGTGGATCCTTTCCATTTCTGTTTGACTCTCTTGTTCAAGAATATCTGGGCAGTTTTCTTTGACAATTTCTTGTATTATTATATCTGACCTTTTTTTTTTTTTGATCATGGTTTTCAGGTAGTCCAATAACTCTTAAATTGTCTTTCCTGGATTTATTTTCCAGGTCAGTTGGTTTTGCAATAAGGTATTTCACATTTTCTTCTGTTTTTTTGTTCTTTTGATTTTGTTTTATTGTTTCTTGATGTCTCATGATTCTAATTTTTAAGAAATTATTTTCTTCTGTGAGCTTTTGAGGCTCCTTTTTCATTTGGCTCATTTCCTCTTGCATTGCTTTCATTTCTCTTCCTCTGCCTCTCTTAATTGATTTTTGAAATCCTTTTTGAGCTCTTCCAGAATCTGAGTCCAATTCATATTTTTCTTTGGAGTTTTGAGTGTGTTCATTTTGCTTTCACTGTTCCCTTTTGTGTCTGTGTCTTGCTCTTTAGGTGGTGGTGTTTCTTTAATGTTTGCTCATTTTCCCAGACTTTTTCCTCAATTTTCAATAAGTAAGCTTTGTTCTCCAAGAGGATAGGGCACTCTCTTAAACTTCAGTTCTTTCTTGATGCCTTATTTCTGGGTTTCTCAAGTTTCAGCTGTGATCGTGAAAATATGGGTTTCAAGACTGTGAATTGCCCAAAACTGTAAAAGATAATTTTTAGTGTCTTGATTTAAATAAAAAATAAGTGGTTGCCATGGGAAAATTCCCAAACATGGAATACCCAAGTCATCTGGATTTTATGGAGATTTTAATTAATACAAATAAAGGAATTAAGGGAAGGGAGAGAGACAGAGTAAGAGGAAATAGTAGGAAAGGGCCTAGGCCTGAGCTTTAAGAGAGACTAGTCAGTCTTTAATCACTCCCCACAAGATCTTTCCAAGCAAAACTCTAATGTTCAGAGACCCAGCAGCCTCCTCTGACTCCTGACCTCCAATTCAGCTTCCAAAGCTGAACTAAATCAAACTACCTTGAACTGGTTCAGACAGCTCCTTTTAAAGAGAAATTTCTCTTGTGTCACCTCCCCTAAATTTTCACGTCTACCAATCACAGTAGAAGCTTTTCCTGGGACTGCCCATTCTTAGTTTTCAGTTCTCACCTTCTCCGGGTAGATTACATCTTCTGACTACTTCACACCTTTTTGCTAATATTTCCCTTTTGTAAATTGCTTGACCTTTTAGTGATTAATTTGACCTTCATAGGTACTTAGCACCCTTTTGTATTAGATCTAAAAATAGACCTAGCTTAAGGTTTTGGCCTCACTATAAGTATGAGTTAAGTCATTGTTCACTAAGGAGCTTTACAACTTTATCTTCCCCTAAAATATGCCTAAGAATGGGTGGAGTAATGTAAAGTTCCCAATACATTCCTGATCAAGTACCTCCATTGTTTAAATGGGGAATAACCTTAACCATAACCTTAAAATAATGTTCCAAGGTAGAGTCTGAGAAATTTTAAGATTCACACAGCTCTTCCAAGATGGCACTCAGAAAGCTACTGCTGATTCAGGCACCCCCTGAAACTGCTAATGACTCAAAGTCTAATGTCAGGCTTGGGCAGAGACTTTTGGTCTCATTCAGATCAGGTACTCCCTTAGGCTGTCTGAGACTTCTCCTTGAGCTTTGGCAGGGGCCAGACAGGCCCAGGCCCCCAAAGGCAGACTGCCCCCTCCAGGGAACCAGGGGTGCAGCTCTAGGTCTATACCGACCCAGAGTGCCACACAAACTGCCCCAAAGTGGAATTCAGGTCCTTACCACAAGCCCAGACTGGGACTCCCAACTTCTCTCTGGGCCCACACAGATTAGGCTACACAGTAGCACAGGCTGCCCCAGACTAGAATTCCATACCTCACTGCAGGTTTTCTTGGAACTTTAAGGGCTATGTATTGGGTTGCAACTACTGTTGGCCCAGTAGGGTCTCAGGGTCTGGATTTTGATTTGGGCTCAGATTCAGAATCTGTAACTCTAGATGGGGGTAGGGAGGGGAGGGTTTGCTCCTGGCTTGCTGAATCATGTATTCCTTATTCATTGCTGTACCCTCCAGCTGGCCATGCTCTCCTCTCACCTCAGTGCCCCAGATGCTCTCTGCCTACCTTTCAGGTTATTCTCTGCATGAAAGTGGCTTCACTCTGTCTCCTTGTTGGTTCTTTCACTCCTGTATTCGTTTTGTTATTTTAAGATTGTTTGGAGGAAATCCTTATGGTGGTTTTGAACTTACCGGTTTCTACTCCACCATCTTCAGGATTTTTTTTTTTTACTTGGATGTTTAATGAGAACAGTGGAAAGGTTCCAAGATGTTAGATTCAGCTATACCAGAGACTTGAACTTGACTTTTCTTCTTAAGGTTTTGGTAACAAGGGAAGATTTAATCTCTAAGAAGAAATAAATAATCAGCTTTTAAAACTGTTTTTGTTGATCCTAGTATCAGTGATATAAATCAGTTTATTTTAAGTACTGAGATAATAAGGCCAACAGATAGAAGTATTAGAAGCATTGATGCTGGAGTCCCATGTAGGTCAGCTAGCCATTCAAGAACTGCAGATTATGCTCTTATACCAGTCAGCTGCCTTACAATTAAATCCATCAAATATTTATTAAATGTCTATGTAGGGGGAACTAGGTGGCTAACTGGATTGTGAGTCAGACCTGGAAAATGAGAGGTCCTAGGTTCAAATCTGGCCTCCAATACTTGCTAACTATGTGACCCTGAGCAAATCACTTAACCCCCATTTGCCTAGCCTTTAGTACATTTCTGCCTTAAAACCAATATACAGTATTGGATTCTAAGATGAAAGATAAGAGTTAAAAAAAAAAAGGCTGTGTACAAGGCACTCTGGAACATTCTATCCTCAAAGAACTTCCATAGTACTGCAGATACATGTAATTGATTATAGGAATCTAAAATAAGTGATCACTGCTGATGGTGGATCAGTGGTGTGATGATCATGTTTAAGATAATGCTATCTTTTATTGTGTAAAATGACCCTGGTGATTTTATGTGAGGGGAAAAAATGGACAATTCTTTAACAAGTCCTGGGATTCATAATTAGTAATTTTTAAGGTGGGTCAAGATCTGTTTCCCTAGGGGTCCTTTAATTTCAGAGATGGAAATCTTTTTTCTGTCTTTTCCTAAGAAAGGAAATTTCATGTAAAGCTCCTCTTGTTTTCTTACCTCCTACTTAACACATGTAGGGAGAAATCATTTAAAGGGTTTATTTGCTACTTAGAGCAAAACTCTTGTCTGCTAACATTTTCTCTCCAACCTCCAAGACCTCCAGTTCTTTGAGATGACCCTTGAACCAGTTTGTAAAGTCATGCTGCCATGACTCTTAAATGAAAAAGGCTCACCTTTGTTTCTTCCCGTAGATGATGAGAGCAATGCTTTGACTACACGATCTGATTCTGGAAGCCCTTGTATGCCATGTGAACCTCAGCCCTTGGTATTACCTCGAGTGCCACAGTCGAAGGTGCTCTCCATTACTTCAAATCCAGTAAGCTTATGAAACCAGCTCCTTGGATAGCCTGGAACTATATAACAGTAAGGTTTTCTCATGGGGTATAGTCTTTGTCATTTCTATTTTGGTCATCATGATCCAGAAATGGGTAAAAATCTTTATCATGTTCATTAATTCATGAAAAAAATATATTTTGTAATAAAAATAATAAGAAAAAACTATTTTCATAATTTTAGTTTAGCTAAATGATATAACTTAGCCAGGCCTTTTAAAGAACTAGCTATAACATATTCCTTATAGTAATCTCAGATACATTAATCTAAATTTTATGAAGAATATATTATTTTCATCTCATCTCACACAACAATCTTGAGAACTATCTTGGGTTTTTCTTTATATTTTCTTCTTTCTTTTTCCTGCTCTCTCTTTTTTCTTTTATTCTTTTCTCCTTTGCAATCCTTACATTGAACCTTTTTTGGATACATAAAGTTCACAGTCCAGATAGAATGGGCAAATCAAAGAGAGGGAAAAGTTAGTTTAGAGAAATCTATGGTAGAAAAAAATGACCTTTTGTGATTGGTCATGTGTTTATTCTTATATCCTCAAGTTTTAAGAGGATGTCTGTTGACTCAGAAAAGAGGTCATTCCAGCTTTTGAACTGAAATTTGGACAATCCTAACTCACTCAAACTTTCTTCTAGACAATCTGATGTTATCTGTTGGAAATAAAACATCCAACTCATGTCTCCACGACATAACATAGACTTTACTTTTTCTTAGCAATTATTATAAAAAGTTTGCATAGGTTGGATATATAAAGGGGGAGATTTGAAGTGTAAGTTTTTCACATGAGATGTGCCATTAAAAAATAAATAAATGAATGAAAGTTTCTATAGCAGTTGATGTGGGGAGCAGCTGGCCTTAATGCTGGGAAGAAACTGAACAAGAGCCAAGAGCCAATGATAGATTTACCTCAGATCAAAAAAGAGCTTCTAGATTGTACCAGATTTTTTTTAAATGTTATTCCTTCCCACTGCCTCTCAAGAGTTAAATTGTAAATACAAGTGCAACAATTTGTTGACTTTTGATGGAAAATTGGGAACAATGTCACAGATTATGGATTGTCTTTAACTATAAGGACATAGAGTAGAAGGGACAAGTTTACCTCATTTACTGTGGATGGTTTTTTATTTTATTTGAACCTTTTCTTTTTATATTTGCACAGGCTCTTATTTATTATTGTTAAAAAAAAAGACATAATTTATTTTCTTCCTACTTATGAAAATTCCTTTTTTCTTTGATAGGATATCCTTTTCTCAGACCTAAAAAGAACCTTCCAAAATCACCTTGGACCCCAGTCTAGGATTGATTGAGACTAGGGACAATTCACCAATTAGGAATCTACTAAGAAGCAGATTAAGAGAGTAACCCCTTTTAAAAGCTCTGTTTTTTACTGTAAAATGAATACTTGATGAGATAGGAAACTAAACAGGCATTCCAAAGGTTAAATAAAGAATGTGTTTTTTGACTTGTAGATGATTCTCTCTCAAACAGTCGGTGGTGGTCACCAGCCAAATGTGAATGGTTTGTTGGTTCACGGGATGCCCTTACAGCCAAGAAATCTCTCTCTAATGGACAAACTCCTGTAAGAAATTTTTTTCCTTCATTTTAAAAAGTCTATAGGCTCTAGATTTTGTAGGTTATTGTAACATGAAGAAAAAGAAGTAAATTATCATTTTTATTTCACATTTATGGTGTGTAAAACACTGTGCTAGGCACTTGAGGAATATAAAGAAGTATATCTGTACCTGCTTCTGTTCATGAGGAAGTAATCCTGTCTAACAGCATAATACATGAGATTTACTGTTTTTATTATATAGTTTTTGTTTATCAGTCCCCTTTTCCTACTATAAGCAGTAAACCATATCTTATTTAAACCTATTTCCTCCAGCCTCTAAGCATGGTGATCTCTGCATAGCTGACAGTTAACAAATGTGGATGTGGAATGGTTAAAGTGCTATAGAAATATGTGCTAAGGACAGGTAATGGCACTGGAAAGATCATATTAGAAAGTGCTGGGGACTAGCATGATCAGGAAGAATCCCACTCAGAAGTTTTAGGATGGATCTTGAATGATGGCAAGAAAAAGAGTAATGGCATTCTGAGCATGCCTAGAGATTGGGTGGTGTGTTCAAGGGCATGAGAGTGGAATAACTATGGGCATGTTTGGAGGACTGTTTTTAGACCAGTTCAGACAGAGCAAAAAGTTTGTTAAGGAGAATAATAGGAGATTATGTAGACCTTGGATGCTTTTTGCCAGTTCTCATTATAAAATGTCTAGAAAAAAGGCAAGGTAAAATATAAAAATTCTATATTTTGACAAACAAGACCTGAATGGTAATTTGGGGCCAAATATGGATTTCCTTAAATGCCAGGCTAAATAATTTTAATTTTACCCTGTAGGAATCAGAAAACCTTTGAAGGATTTTGAGCAAAGCAAGTATTGAAAGCAATGTCTTAACAAAAATTATTTAGTAGCATCATTGTGTATGACAAATTGGATCACATATTTAGAATTGGAAGGGATCTCAAAGGCCATTTAATCTAACTTCCTCATCTTACAGGTGAAGAGATTGAAGCCCAGATTGGTTAAAGGACTTATTCAAAGTTGCACAAGTAGTAACACATAGGATTTAAATTCATGTTCTCAGACTTCAAGTCCAATATTCTTTTTACTGTTCCATGCTAAGGGAAAGAGGCCACTTGGAAGCCTGTTACAATAAATAAAGCAAGGAATAACAAGGTGTTATGGGATGATAATGCTGTGGTTATGGTGTAAGGGTTTGACAAAAATATATGATTCAAAGTGTTATTGCTCAAAGTCAAAGAGACCTTTAATAGCTTTTATTTACAAAAGAGATGGAAAGAGAAAGTAGAGAAATTCAAAAGGTAGAGAAGATATTTAGCCTATCTAACTAAACATTGCTCTGGTGCTTGACTTAGCCAGGACTTGTTGACCTTAAACTCTCTCCAGAGGTCAGTAAAGAAAAGCCAGCTATTCACTCACCCAAGTTCCCTCCAAGAAGCAGTTAAAGACAATGACTCGGGCTGAAGGTGACTCCTGAGGCCAACTATTTTCCTTGTGCCCACCTTCTTCTTTAAACTGACTTCCTTCTTGAAGTCCAACTCCTTCTTGAAACCGACTTCCTTCTTGGAGTCATCTTGCCTCTAGCCTCAGAAATTCAGGGCCATTTATACTGGCTTCTTGTCCCCTCCCCTCTTCACAGGGGCCAAGCACAGCTTCCAAATTATCTAGCACTGCCCAGGGGGCAGTGTTTGTGGGAACCAGTTCATACCTTCTGGAGAAGTGAATACTCATCAAAAGAGTTCACAGTTTCTGAGAGTGTGAACTCTTACAAGTTTCTGACTGATTTAGAAAAAAGGGTGGGGCTTCTCCAAGTATCTTGCTGACTTCTCACCTAGCACTAAGTAGGGTGTGAATTCACTAAATGGTTTGTGAGCTCCTCCACCTAGTTCAAGCTTGTGTTGATTCAATCAGAGGGTAGACAAAGGAGAGTTAATCCTGTCTTCACAATCTAATGAGATATTTAAGTTAGTGTTAAGTCAGGATAGACAATAGAGTAAAGAATTCTCTTTCACAGAACAGAAAGGAAGGGATGGTTTGAGAGCCAATGCAAATGAAGAATCAGGAAGATTTGTAAATAAGATGACTAATTTTATAGAGAGAGTGAGGAAAGTATTAAAGTTAACCAGATTTCAAGCCTGAGTGAATGGGAAAATTAGCAGAAATAATCAAGTTGGAAAAGAGAACTAAGTATGAGATGTAATTGTTTTAGAAATGTTAAGTTTTGGATCTGGGACACATGGGGCTTTCCCAGCTCAAGAGAAAAGTCAGAGATGAAAACTGATTGGGGGGCCAGGGGGTCTTCAGCAGGAGAATACTAACTGGAACTGCAATATCCATGGGAGATAATAGTGGAAGAAGAATAGACTCATAAGACATTATGATGCTCAGCTGAAAGGGAAAGAGAGACCATAATGAAGACAGATGAGGAATGAGAGGTAGCAATCGGTAACACCCTCAGTTTATGTTATCATCTTTTAGAATGCTTGAATGTTTTATAAAACAAGATTACAAAGAACTCAGAACATCATCAAGGTAGAATCAGTGTTATCTTCCTTTTGGACTTGAGGGAACCAAGTCACCCAAAGCTTGGATGACTTACTTGCAGATCATACAAGTGACTCAGCTAACATCAGCACTTTGGACTCTTTTTCTTCTATTCATTTCATTATCCACAAGACTATGTAATTTCTTTTGTGTTAACTAGCTTTTAATGCAAAACTTAACCTTCACTCTAACATGGTTTTTAAATTTTAAGTCCATAAAAGTATAGTTAAGAAGGTGGAGCCAAGATGGTGGAGAAGGTACAGGGACCCATCTGATTTCTACCAAATTACCCTCCAAAAAGCAATGATATAACACCTCAAAATGAATTCTGGAGCAGCATAATCCACAAAAAGATAAGAAAATTTTCAGCCCAAAACAACTTAGAAGGCTGGCATGAGGAATCTAGTGCACTGGTATAGAGGTGGAACACAATGTGCCAGGGCAGACCTCAAGATGGCAACAGGCCCTGGGTGCAACTAAAGCAGTAGCCAAGGCTTCCAAAACTCTCAGCCACAGATGATAAAGTGAGTCAGACAGCTCCTTTGAAGGGGATTACAGGAGTCCCTTTGCTGGCTCTGAGTGTAAGACTCTTGTTATATTGCCATTTACAGAGCCAGGTTGCATTCCTGGGGTGTAGTAGTTGCAGAGTGAGGAGAAGCACCAGCATACACAAGCACTTACAGACACAGGGAAGCAGGGGACCCTGGTCATAGTTCCAAGAGGGAAAAGAGTGCTTGAGGTTACTCACCTCTCCTTACATCATACCACCTTGGAAGAACTGAAAGCAAATAGATACCCGAGAGCCAGCTCTGAAGACAACTGCACAAAAAACCTGAAGCTTGCAACAGTGCTCTCTTCATCACAGTTACAAAGACCAACTTTTAATAATTTTGTAAACTAAAAGCAAAGGAAAAAAACATGAAAATGAGCAAACAACAACAAAAGAAACTCAAAAGAGAAAGTTATTTTGGGAATAGGATAGACTCAAAACTCAGAAGTCAACAGTCTAATAATGCTTTATCCAAGGCCTCCAAGAAAAATATGAATTTCTTTCAAGCCCACAAAGAATTCATGGAGGAACTCAAAAAGGATTTTAAAAATCAAATGAGAAGTAGAAGGAAAATTGGGAAAAGAAATGAAAACAATACAGGAAAATCATGAAAAAAGAGTCAGCACCTTGGTAAAGGAGGCACAAAAAAAATACTGAAGAAATTAATATCTTAAAAAAAAATAGACCAATTGGTAAAAGAGGTACAAAAACCCCGAGGATAGAAATTCCTAAAAAACATAATTGGCCAAATGGAAAAAGATATAGAAAAATGCAATGAAAATAAAAACTTCTTGAAAGGCAGAATTGGCCCTTTGGAATAAGAGGTACAAAAATTCACTGAGGAAAAGCACTCTTTACTGAGTAGAATTGGCCAAATGGAAAAGGAGGTACAAAAGCTCATTAAAGAAAATCATGCTTTAAAAATTAGAATTGGGCAAGTGGAAGTTAATGATTCCATGAAACATCAATAAACAAAGTCAGAAAAATGAAAGAAAATGTGAGCTATCTCAGGGAAAATAACTGACCTGAAAAATAAACTCATGAAAGAAAATTTAAGAATTATTGAACTATCTAAAAACCATGATCAAAAACAAGAGCTTACACATCATCTTTCAAGAAATCATCAAGGGAAACGGTCCTGATATTCTAGAACCAGAGGACAAATAGAAATTTAAAGAATCCACTAGTCACCTCCTAAAAGAGATTCTAAAAGGATAATTCCTAAGAATATTATGGCCAAATTCCAAAACTCCCAGGTGAAGGAGAAAATATTGCAAGTAGCCAAAAAAGAAATAATTGAATCACTATTAATTAGAGAAATGCACATTAAAACAGTTGAGGTACCACCCGACACTTATCAGATTGACTATTTTGACAGAAAAGGAAAAAAAAACTTGGAGGGGATATGGAAAGCTAGGACACACATGCTTTGGTGGAGGAGTTATGAACTGATTTAGTCATTCAAGAGAGCATTTGGAACTATGCCCAAAGGGCTATGAGATAGTATATGTATATGTGTATATATATCTAATATATATATACATATATATATATATTTTTTTTTTTTTACCCAGCAATACCATTACTAAGTTTATATCCCCAAAAGATAAAACAAAAAGGGAAAGGACCTGTATGTGCAAAAATACTTAAAGCAGCTCTTTTTAGGAAAAGAAAGTGAGGGGATACCTATCAATTTGGAAGTGGCTGAGTTACTTATAGTATATGATTGTAATGTAATACTATTGTGTGATAAGAAATGACAAACAGGAAGAGCTCAGAAAAACCTGGAAAGACTCACATGTACTGAAGCAGAGTTAAATAAGCCAGAACCAGGAGTTCATTGTATAGTAACAGGAATATTTTTAAATAGCTATTCTCAGCAATACAATAATTCAAAACTATTCCAAAGGACTGATGATAAAAAAAATGCCATCTATTTCCAGAGAAAAAGAACTAAGTCTGAATCCAGACCAAAGCAAACTTTTTTCACTTTCTTAATTTTTTTTCTATTTGAATTTCCTTCCCCAAAAGGATTAATGTGGAATGTTTTACATGATTATAAATGTAAAATCTATATGAGATTGCTTACCCATCTCTGGTGGAATGTGGGATTGGAGAGGGAAGGAGGGAAAGAATTTGAGACTCAATATTCTTTGAAAAATGTTGGAAACTGTTTTTACATGTAATTGGGCGTAAAAATTTAATTAAGTTTTTTTAATGTATGGTTAAGTCCCTGAACTATTTAGGTCTTCAATTTAATTTGTTAGAGTACTAAGGTCAATAATGTGGATCACTAAATCATTCATCCTAACTTAAGTGGATTAGGTAGTAGTTGGCACTGAGCTCTCTGCTGGAAGGCACTAACAATAGAACATATATCTTCCACACTGAGCCAGTTAGAACCATTCTAACTTGGATTTTCTCAAGGGATGATTCCATTGGAATAAATTTCAGGTGTGGTAGTAGGCCAGTGGGGAGATATTTTTAGACAGGTGGGGTTTTTTTGATGATCCTCATTCATATTGCATATAAGGGCCAGATGAGGTTGACTGATGACAACTGAATGACTTGCTTTGCCTAAATACTTCTGCTTATGCCTAAAATTACAGAATACTATTAAGGACGGGTTAATTTATCTGACCTAGGCAAGAAGATTATTCCTTGGAATTAGATTGTTTATAATAAAGGTTTAAAAATGTTTTTCTTTAAGCATGTTATACAAACCAAAGCTTTTATCTTAGAAGACCTGTTTCCATTTCCACTGTGAATTTGTCATTGAGGTTTATTTTAAATTTTGGATTTTTCATTTGTCTGGTAGAGATTTAGATGACAAACTGCTCATGAGACCTGGATCCAGTACCATCCTTTCTAATCGAAACTGGCCTAATCGCACATTGGAGATCAGTTCATCATCTCTGTCATATACGGTGCAATCTGCCAGGAGGCGCAACCCACCACCACGTACCCTTCATCCAATTGGCACAAGCCATTCACGCTCAGGGACACCAAGACCCATGGATGAAGTCATCAGAGGAACCCGACTGTATGTTTCAAAATCATATATTTTAAAATTAGGGAGTCTAATAAAAATAAAAATTAATTTTAGGTAGAAAAACTCAAAATGGAAAAAACATTAGAACTGCATAATTAAAATTTTGTTTTGATACATTAACATGAATGCAGTATAGAATGAATAATAGGAAAAAAGGTTTTAATGTGGAACAGATCTCGTGCATCTCTATGCATAAGAAATCTATTGATTCAAATATAGCTATGAAATTGACCAAAAGAATAATAGATTTTTTTATGAAAAAGGTTAAATAGAAGGTCTGAGTTGTTTAGTTCAAGATGAAGGCAAAGTTTAGTATTCCTTTCTGAGAAGAAAAAGAATTCTCTTTACATCCCTAAAGAGCAATTAATTCTATTCATGATGATATCATTATTTTATTAATCTAATAATTAACTTTTCATACTAGCAAAAATATTCCTTATGGTTTTAAAATATTAGCTCATCCATCTAGGATATATCTTCATTTAATGACATTACTGATCACTCCAGATAATGGTAGGGTGAATGTCTTATTTCCTTTATCAGACATTTCATAGGGCTAGAACAGAGATTTCCATGATGACCATATCATGTATCAAGGAGGGTGCATGCAGGCATTTTTGTCCATGCCTACTTATGCAGGTTGTTTTCAAATAAAACATGCTTTACTAACTAATATTAACCCCAAAGTGATCATTTCTTGATCCACCCCCCTTTCCTTCTTTTTAACCATCTGTTTAGCTTAAGTAGATTCCTCACTACAGGAGAATACTGCAGAAGGGGATGGGGGTGGGGTGGGGTGGTGGCATCAAAGACCTCTGTCAAGTGACTGGTGGTTATCTTGGAGAGCAAAATTCTATTGTATTGGATGTTTAGACAGTAATGGGGTCTGTGGGATTAGAATTTATATTATTCAGATGCCCATGTCAGTCTAATTATGTTACTAAATAAATCTAAATAAATCTTAGCTCGTCAACCATTCTTAATCCATACACTGTATGTGATAACTTTGTACTTCAGGTTTAAGAAATAAATACATTTTAACAATGAGAATTGTCTTCTAGCACATGACAGTCTCAGCTGGTTGTACCTGCAATCTTAGGTATCAGCAATAAGTTAATCCAGACCTGGGGTAAGGAAGGATATTTCATACACTATTCAGATTTCTTCAGGTATTTTTTTTAAAAGACAGGATCACAATCTGTGTATACCCAGATCGATGCTGCAAAGAAATCATTGAGATTTTGTAAATGAAGCCCTATGTCTAAGAGACCTTCCAAATAAATATAAGGCAGAATTCTCTCCCAAGATGCATAAGAGGAAAAACCAAGCTTTTTTTCCAAAGAAGCAAAACAGATTTTTCAAAGAAAACCTGGGAAGCACAACCCAAATATTAAATGAAATTACTCCTGGGTGATTTGCAGTACCACTGTATAGACATTAAGCTCAACCTTCTGTTGTGATTAAATTAATTATTTTTGCTTTTTCCTTTATTCTGATCCTTGGGGATTGGTAGCCAAGCAGCAACTGAGTCCTTGTCTTCTACATCACCGATGCCCCTGAGTCGCAATAACCTGCTTCCCCCAATTGGCACAGCAGACTTGGAGCACTTGACCAGTGTGGGATCACAGCGGCAGATGGTATGAACTTGGCATGTCTCTGTGTGGGCAGAACATCACCTGGGGAGATCTCATCCTTCAGTCACGCTTGTTCAAAGTACAACTTGCTCTAAGTGTCATTGATGAGGATGCTATCTCCCAGGCTGGGGTAGGGTTTGTGCTGGCAGTAACTGGCCATCTGATCATCTACCTTCTGCTTCAGAAATCTCGCAGTGATTCTAGCCGAGCTCGCAGTGCAGTGGTGGATGAGCCCAACCAACAACCCCAGGAGAGGCTCCTTTTACCCGACTTCTTCTCCAGACCCAACACTACTCAGTCATTTTTGGTAAAGTGGCAATATCCTCTTTGGTCTTTGTCATTGGGGTACAAGATGGGCAGAAATACTAGTTGGATAGACCTATAAGCTTAACATGTAACTTTACAAAGAGCAAATGGAGAGACAGTACTGCTTAGGACTCTGCTTGGGATGTTCTCATTGCCAGTGACTCCTATATAGTCACTAGCAAAACCTTTCACTGTCTGTGAAAAACATGAGGGCTGACCAAAAATTGACAGTGATAAGTGTATATATAAAGTTTCTTTAAAAACTGTATTGGTAGATCTGAACCTTATAGTTAGAAGAAACCTTAGAGATCAATCTCCAAGATCTAGTCCAGCCCCATCATTTTATAAATGATAAAACTTAACATGATTTGCCTAGATTTACCTAGCTGGGGATTGTTCAGGACTAGGACCAGAAGCCTTATTTTGCTCTTGGTCTTTCTCCTACATCACACTATTTAATACTATGTATTCTAAATTATTTTAAAGCTAAGATTAAGGCCTCTGAGAACAACAGAAAATTAAACCTGTGGTTTGTGCACACAGCCAACACTGGATATTATTCAGCCACAATAACCTTCTAAACAGACCCATATTATAGAACCTAAACAGATCCTTACCAAAAGAACAGTAGATATATAGGATCCCGACTAGGTGAAATAAGACTGCTTTAAGGGCTTTGTTTTTTACTTAATACTGTAGGCACCTCATTTTAGGTAAATTCAACACACACAAATTCAGGTATACATGATTGGCTATTTAAAAAAAATAAAGGCAGAAAAATGCATAAAATGAAAAACTTTATATTAGATACTAAATCTGTGCCATTTTCTCAAGCAGTGTAACATCTCACAGTAGTTCACCCAGTCACACTCATTCTCACTGTGAGAAGCATTAGTGCAAGTCATTACATTTTGTGCATCAGTCTTTGTCCAGAGTTCTCACCCATAACTAACATCAGAAAAGGGTGTCTCTGTTTCATTAATGCTATTTAGTTATTAATAATGACCTCAAAGTACAAGAGTTGGGATGTTGGTAACTCTGATAAGCCTAAGAAAAGTCATAAAGTGCCTGGGTATGTTTGCATAGGAAATATTTACTAAAAAATGGTATTTGCTATTAGGCATGATTTTCAGCTTACTCAAAGGGCCTTTGAATGTATTGGTTGAGTAAGATAAGGTCCTACTATATATGGAAATTGGAATATTAACATTACTTTTTTAAAAAATCATCATGAAAAGACTACCTAGGCAATATGTTTCACACCAGGATGGATTCCTACAGGGATAACCATGCAGATGGCTCAGCCCAAACTTTCTGTCAGCAGTCTCCAAAACTAGAGACGGATCTGACCCAGACCACCAGTACTGCTCACTGAGGGGGAGCCCTGTTTCACTCAGGTATCCAAGTAACAGTTGTGGGAATCCAGACTGCCTCAAGATAGTGGTGAATTTGGTCTATTTTGCTCCCTGACTTCAGGTTATAATGACATAGATCTCTGCTATTTGATCTCCCTTTTTATTTCTACATAGAAAAATGAAACATGAGACAGATGGATAGATAAGATCTTGATAGGAGGGAGAATCAACAAGGGAAAATAAAACACACAAAAAAGTAACAGAGAAAATTAAAGCTACTGGTTCCTAGAGTTATCACTGAGTTCTGAGTTTTAGAACCTCTATTAAATCTACTTCCCACACACATGTGTAAAGCTTCTTAGCCAAGATTTATTTTGAGAGTGAAATTCAACCCATGCAAATCCTCATATTTTAGCAGTCCATCAGGATGGTAACAGGCGTGGTTGTCTTAAACAGCCCTTCTCCCAGTGTACTCTAGAAGAGCCTTGTGCTTTCTAGACAAGTCAAACATTCACCCAGGACCACGAGGTCAAAGTCAAATAGAAGCAGAACCCTGAGGACTGAATAATGACTTAGAGAATGACAAATTAACATTAGGTGGTATTATATTTTTATTTGTTTTGTTAAACATTTTCTAATTTCATTTTGGCCTTAGTGTTTGATGTAGAGCAATTGGAACAGTTTATGTTGGGGAAGCACTTTCTCCATTTGGGGGGTATTATTTATTTTTAATTTTTTTCTTTATTTTATTCCAGTAACAAATCTATACATAAGTTTTCCCAAGTTACATGATTCATGTTGTCTCCCTCCCCTCTCCCATAGTTGATAAGGAATTCCACTGGATTTTACATATATTATCACTCAAAACCTATGTCCATATTCATATTTGCAATAATCTTTTAAAACCAAAACCCCAAATCCTATACCCATATAAACAAGTGATAAATCATATGTTTTCATCCGCATTTATATTCCAACAGTTCTTTCTCTGGACATGGATAGCATCTTTCTCAAAGTCTCTCAGGATTGTCCTGGATCATTGTGTTGCTGCTAGTAGCAAAGTCTATTACATTTAATTGTCCCACAATGTTTCAGTTACTGTATATGATGTTCTCCTGATTCTGCTCTTTTCATGCCACATCAGTTTTTGATGGTTATTCCAGTTCTTATAAATCAATCATTTCATCATTTCTTACAGCACAGTAGTATTCCATCACCATCAGACAGCACAGTTTGTTCAGCCATTCCCCAACTGAGGGCATCCCCTCATTTTCCAATTTTTTGCTACCACAAAAAGTGCAGCTAAAAATATTTATGTACAAACAGATCCATCCCCATTGTAAAAATCTCTTTGGAATACAAACCCAGCAGTGCTATGGCTGGATCAAAGGGCAGACAGTCTTTTAGCGCCCTTTGGGCAGAATTCCAAATTGCCCTCCAGAATGGTTGGATCAATTCACAAATCCACCAGCAATGCATTAGTGTGGCAAGTATTACTTAAAGAATAGTAATGTTTGCATTTATAGTGCCCTTAAGTAAGGTCATTGAGCAGGGGAAGGTTCCTCTTCCTACTTTAGTAATACCATAATCTCAATGATATGTGTTCTCCAGTGTTGCAGATATATCCAGTAATGCCCATTCATACATGCACCCTCTTACCCTGTATGACTCATCTACGTGCTCTGCATTTCCACAGGCTTCCCCCCCCCCCCAATGTTCTGGGAAGCAGCATCCCCCATTAGTGTTAGTTTGGGGATGCCAGTGTGTGTGCCAGTGCAACCCAGGGGCCATCCATGGGACTTCCCTCACTCTAGTCCTACAACTGGCCCCTCTTTGCAGCCATACATCTCTCCTGTCTGCTGCTTCTTATTGAGGGATGTAGGGCCGCGTGCTTGTGTCCCTGTGTGCTTCTCTGCTGCCTTTTGGGGATCCCTTCCCCTCTATTCTTCCTAGATGATAATGTTACATAACCTACAGACATACAGTAGCACTGGGGGGAAAAAAGAGCACTAAAAAGGAAGGCTTTGTCCAGGGAGATGCAACATCATTAAGAGCATTTCAGTTTCACAAGACAGCCCAACCCATCTTCTTCATTGTCCATGAGCAAGCACATGGTCCAGATCTATACAGATAGAGATCTTGGGTATGTGTGTGTGTGTGTGTGTGTGTGTGTGTGTGTGTGTGTGTACACACAGCCTTATGGACCAGACTTAATGTTTTATCCATTGAACTACATATCACGGTTTGGACCTTCATCCATTTGATTTTTTTGTGTGAATTTTCATCGTTCAGTTATGTCTGACTTTTCATAATCCCATGAACCACAGCTATCGGTAGGGTTTTCTTCGCAGGGATACTGCATTGGTTTGCCATTGCCTTCTCCAGGGAATCCTTTTGTCAAGCAATGGGAGGTTAAGTGACTTGCCCAGGGACACACAACTAGGAAGTGTCTGAACCTGGATTTGAACTCAGGTCTTCCTGACTAAGCACAGCGCTCTCCCCACTGAGCCACAGCTGCCTCCTTTTAGTGTGGATGGTTAAGGCACATTTTGGGGGGTAATTACAGACAATATTCCAGAGCTTGGGGCAAGCAGTACAATAACAGCTATACATGGGGGTACCTAGAGGTTCTCAAAATCTATAGGGAGTATTTCTCTCACTTGGACTCAATGGTGGTGAACATCTTCAGTGAGCACACGTCTCAGTTTGTATTGTTTGATAGTAATAATAAGGTGAAAGAAAATGATCTGCTCTACTTGCTAGGGATTTTTGTATGATTTTTACACATGCTGCACTGTGTTCTTCCAAATGAAAGCTTTTTTTAAGTCAGCACTTGAATAACCCCGAGGATTTGGGATTCTCTTACACCTTTCAGTCAGTTGCATGATCGTAACAAGTGTTCTACATAGGATGTCAGTGATGAAAGAAAGCTTGCTTCTTTTACAGTTTTCAAGAATATCCTCACAGTATCTCTAGAGAATAGTTTTATCACTCATAATTTTGTAGAAGGAAAGTAAGGCTGAGTCTTTAGTTACTAGTATTCTAGTCACCTTTTTTTGACCTAAGGTTTTCTCCAAGCTTCAGCTCTTCACCTCACCTTCAGATTCTTTATAGACTTTTTCCATTTTTCAATGTTTGTCCAATTCCATTCTAAAAAATCCTTAGGATAACTTTACTTCATGGCCTGCCAGGTCTCAGTTCAGTCCTTTTTTCCCTCCTCCAATTTTGGGGGTGCATCTTCAGTTTTTATGCCATCTGCATTTCCCAGTTTTTCCCCTCCTTTAGTCTTTGTAACAGACAGAAAGTGCAACAGAGAAATAGTTCAGCAAAACTCATTGACAGATCAGCCAGGTTACACTGTATACAGTCTTCCATATCTCTAGCTCCTTCCACCCCCCAAGAAGGGAGGTACATTGTCCTATCTCTTCAGGATCAAGCTTGGTCATTATAATTACACAAGATCAATTTGAGTTCTTGGCTCTTAAATTGTTAATAGTCATTACAAATGTTGTCTTGGTCCTATTTGTTTCACTTTTCATTAGTTCATATGAAGCCTTCCCATGCCTTTTGTGCTGTTAATATTTATTTCCTATTAGGCATTACTTTTCCCTAAGATTCATAAACAATTGTACCCACTTCCTAACTGATCGGCTAATCTACTTTATTAATTCTCTGCCCCTACTAAAAGTGCCACTACAAATATTTTGGTGTAAATTGGAATTGTCTATTTTTGATCCTTGGATATATGCCTACCAATTTAAAAAATCATTATGAAGCAATTTTGCCCCTAAAAGGTGTTCCAAAAGACAGTTTTAAGCTCTAGTAGTTTAAAGTGGCCCCTAAGACTTAGGACTCCCTGCATAAACAAATATATCATACTGAATCAATCTCTTGTCATATCTCTCTGCTGGGCAACAGTATTAAAAGTGTGGGTAAAAATGGCTTCTAGATCTTTTTGGCCTTCCTGTCCAAGTAGTAGATTTGTATCAGTTAAATTTCTATGGAAATGATTGGTAAAAGGGGTCAGTGCCCATCTTTTATTCATTTCCTTTTTCAGCATTGATACAGATAGAGATAGAGACTGAATCTTTATTGTGTTAGTGTAAAGAACTCCCAGGTTTAGCACCTTCTCTACAACTTATAGTTTGAGAGTTGCCCAGAACCGTGATCGACATTTATCAGTCCCTTTATCGCAGACTGTCTTCATCTCATTTTTACTCTTTATCCTAGTTTGTAGCTGCTTTTATCTTTGCTCTAACAAATCAGTGGTCTGACTGGAGACCAGTAGCTGATCTGAAATAATTCCCATATCATGAACGAGTTATTTCTTGTCAACATGATACATTTCATAAAGTTAATAAGATTAAAAGTAAGGATGAAAACGTGAGGTCAGGTTTTAGGTAGCAAAATAGATTTTTAATGTTGATACAAGAGTCTAATCCCATTCATTATTTCATTGGACAATAAGCGAATATTTACCACCCTTGGGAACAAGTAAAGAAAGTAAACCATACATATTAGTTACAATTAAACTTTTGACAGACAAAAGAAGTACAAATGTGTGTGTGTGTGTGTGTGTGTGTGTGTGTGTGTGTGTATAGTTATTGTATACATATACATATCTTAGGATAAGAATGATTTGTGGTTCAGATATTTTGAATAGGAGTGTGGCCTCTGGCAAATTATACATATATGCTTTGAAAATCTACATGGAATTCTCAAATGGGCATAGCCCTTGGATAGGCAGCTAATACAATAGAATTAGCTCTAATAATCCAAAGCCATTTTCCTTGAGTACATTAAAAAATTAAGTCTAGCATTTGGGGAGAAAAGTTAATGCCTCTGTTACTTTTCACTCTTTCATTCTAGCCAGATACACAGTGTCGACGTTCTTATACTGTTATTGATTATCCTAATCAGTCTCGGACTGGTAGGGGATCTGCAGGTACAGGTGAGTTTCCCTCTTGCTTTTTGCTACAGGGTAACAGATATGATATAAACTTTTAAAAAATACATTTGTGAACTGATGATAGGTTATATATAGTTACTATATTGTAAAATTGTCAAACTCGGGGGCAGCTGGGTGGCTCAGTGGATTGAGAGCCAGGCCTAGAGATGGGAGGTCCTAGGTTCAAATCTGACCTCAGACACTTCCCAGCTGTGTGACCCTGGGCAAGTCACTTGACCCCCATGGCCTAGCCCTTACCACTCTTCTGCCTTGGAGCCAATACACGGTATTGACTCCAAGACAGAAGGTAAGGGTTTAAAAAAAAAATTTGTCAAACTCAAAATAGGATTTAAATATAAAGGACTAGAAGAATTTCTTTGTTAGCTACAAACTATTAAAGCTAGTGAAAAACAGTAAATTAAAAAACCAATCCCTTCATCATCACCCTCTAGAGAATGGTATGGATTTGGTTACAGAAATTAAATGTCTTGCTGGCAGTCATAAATTAGTTTTGATTAGTGTATACTTGGCCAGACAGTTAGTGGAGTAAACCTAAAACTAGTTTTGTCTCATCAAAATTATGCTGCCACATTCAAATTTCACATTTTTAAAAACATCTAAATTACTTTCTATAGATTCTCTTAACATAGGAATGACAGGAATCTGTTTAGGGCTGTCTAGTTCCTCCTATGTGGTTTCTTTTCACCACCACTATCTGGGTAATTCTCCAAATGCAGACAAGGAGAACACAGATCATTCAATTGGTGAAGTTCAACAGAAGTATCCAGTTAAAACTATTGTTCATAGGGGCAGCTGGGTGGCTCAGTGGATGGAGAGCCAGGCCCAGAGATGGGAGGTTCTGGGTTCAAATCTGGCCTCAGACACTTCCCAGCTGTGTGGCCCTGGACAAGCCACTTTTCCCCCATTGCCTAGCCCTTACCACTCTTCTGCCTACACAGTATTGACTCCAAGACAGAAGGTAAGGGAAAAAACTATTGTTCATGACAATCAATTAAGCTCAATATAAATTGAGAATCCATACCAGGCATGCCAACCTGTTTCTGGCTGTTGTGAATTTAAATGAAATAAAATTATTTTCCAGCTCAATCAAACTGGAAACAAACTGCTATATCAGTTACTTCAGATTGTTATATGTACACAGATTCATTTCTTTGGAATAACCTACATCTCCATAAAAGTTCTGATGGGATAGAACTCAATGATAAATTTCAGTGAAAACCAATGCAAACAAGGATATTACTGTAGATTTCATCCTATTAAAATTTTCACTCATTAAAACTTAAGTTTTTAATGTGGTTTGGTTTAGAAAATTTAATTTTTTCAAATATAATTTTCATTCTGCATCATTTAATTCTTACCCAATTATTCTCCGTTCCTCCCCCTCCCCTTTCTAATCCAGACTCTCACTGTTGCCAGATTCATTTCAGAATTCTAGGATCAAAGACTGAAAATTGAAAGGAGCTTTATAGGCCTTCTAATCCTTTCCATTTCACATGATATATGGCAGTCAGGATTTGAAACCAAGTCCTAACTCCCCAAATCCAGCAATTCCATGTCTATTCACAGCTCTGATGGGTCATATTACTTTGTTGGTAAAAAATCTTTCAGAGTTACTTGTCATTTACTAAATAGAAGTTCAAACTTTCTTCCTTTGCCTGCATTCAAAGCCCAACCCTACCTTATTTCCCCTCTCCTTTGTGTGACCCCCCCACTAGTTTCCCACATCAATTCGTGTTCTCGCCACTTCTCATCTAATACTTGCTCTGATGCCCCAGCTAAGAGATCTAAATGAACGCAGCTTGCTCTTATCTAAGTGTCTTAGCTCCCCTCTTACTAGATTCTAAGATTCCTGTCTTACCTGCGCTTGCTCAGTACTCAGTAGACGTTATCTTATCATTGAATTTTTTTGCATTACAACTTAAAAAGACCTTTGAATATTACTTAATGTATTATCATTATCTTTGTCTAACAGGTCTTCAGTTACATGGCTCTACAAGAGCTCAAAGTCGAGGTGGACCAGTCACTAGAAGCAGACAGGGACCATAGGGGAAACCAAGCACCAAAGCAAACCAAACCCCCCAAACCTGTCAGGTTGTCATGAGCCTGTCTTAAGAATTTTGTGAATCAGTGCTCAGTCAGCTCAGTGCTGCAGAACTTGTTTACAAGAAAAACTTGAAACCATCTTTATGAAGAGTTCTTAACCTACTGGGGAGAAAAACAGCACAGTGCCTGCCAAAGATTATGTGGACCAGCTGCCTTCCTTCAGAGCAAGTCAAGCCACTCCACTGGATAAAAAGAGGCTCTTACCTAAGATGCTACAATGACTAATTACCCTCCCCCCCCACCCCCAAATCATTGCTTATGTTGTCTGTCAAACAGGATCTGAGAGGTAACTACAGGTGTAAGAAAAGCAGCAGTTACTTTACTATAGCATTAAGCAATCATATTCCCCAAAATACTTCTGATAAACTGAAAATATTTTGATTTTCTTAATTTCAAGTGAAATCTATAATCTCAAGACTGAATTGCCACTCAAAAGAAAATCCTTCTTAAGAGTGCACCCCAAAATCAGCCAGACTGATCCCCAAGGACTTGGCCACAGATTCTTACTGGGGATAAAACTGACAGCTAAAGGCCAACTGGAAAACATTGTGCATCAGTACAGAGAAATATGGCTTATTTTACTTGTATTGGAATATACCTATTTGCCAGATCTTATCTTTTTAAAGTAATATTGATCAAGCTCTATTTCAGGTGAAATTGTACAGATACTGGTATTTCCTATATTCTTATTTTCTGCCTTATTGATCAGATTTCCCTGATACTCGTGTTCCCATTTTGCCAAAATTTTCTCCTACAGCCCTAGGAGGGAAACAAATATATTTCCTTTTTTGGAACTTTCCTACATGGCTTCACCAACTGTGAGGGATCTTCAGATGTTGTCTCAAACAAATTGCTTTGGTGACAGTAGAGGTAGCAGAAGTAGGTAAGCTCTGAATCTCTTGAGAGTTTTTCTGATGACATTTTAAAATTTAGAATTAGCTACAACAGTAGAGCTTATCTTTAAGACCTATTCAGTTTACATAACACTTGATTTCATCTGTAATTAAATCTGGTTATATAATTAGTTTCAGTTTTTTTTGTTCAAGTCATCTCCTAAGAAAAAAGAATTCACAAAATCTTAATGTGAGGTTACTTTACTGTTACAAGATGGCCAATGCTACTATGTAAAAAAGCACTTGTGTCAAGTATGAGGTGGGGGAATCCAATCTGCATGGAATTATATTTTTTTAATTGAATGCAATTAAAGAGTATATTTTCTAAACCATAATGTTCGTGATCAGAAACTGAAAGGTAACTGACAACACATCCTCTACCACCCTCTTAATTTAGCATCAGTGATAACAAACTTCAACAAAAGTATTGGTCATGACACTTGAGAAAATAATAGTATTTCAATTCAATTTCCTCTACAAAACTGCTCATTGAAAAAAAAGTTGTTAATGTGCTAGGCCAGTGTAGAGACTGAGTGCCATGGTACACTCATGGAGGGAGAAGGGAGCAGCTTCACTCTCAAATCTACCTTTCTAGTAACAAACTGGGGTGGGGTGGGGGGTTGGGTGGTGGCTGTGTGCACTGTGTGCCATCTTTGGCACCCATGCCATAGATTTGCTATCATTGAACTAGATTCTAGTTCTCATTTCAAGAGTTTAAGTTACCAAGTTCAAATGTGGTAAGATCTTTTGGCTTATTATTGAGCCTTCCCCACATCCAATATCACTTTTGTAAACAAATTTGAAAGCTGGTTTTGAAAAGACCCCAAAGATGTAGCAGTGAATTATTTTATTAGTTTATTGTTTTGTTTTGTTTTACAAAAATTCATTAAATACTTGCCAACACCAAATAGTGCAAAATATAAAATCTTGTTCACTCTAAATAAATGAAAACAAACCTGGCCAGGAAACATTGAGAACAAAGCTGTTCGCTAGTTCTTTTAAGAATTTCGGGTTCCCCACCAGTGAGTAGTTTGGTGGTTAACAGCATTATTACCTGTCAAGTGAATTCTGCTAAAGTTTCGATCTTTTCTTGACATAATTTATCTAGAGCTCCTTTTGTGTAAGACTCGTGAAAACATATCCTCTGAAAACAAAATTCTTCCAGTAGGGAAATTTCATAGAAATGATAGGTAAGTGCCAGTGAACACTTTTAAGAGTGTACCTATAACATATAAAAGTGGGCTGGAGCAACTGCTGAATAATTTACTCATGAGACAGTCACTGATCTGGAAAGTCTAGGTCAGAAGGGACTGTTTTTTGCAGTAATAAAGGTTTTTACCAATTTTATCTAGAAGTAAAAGCCAATTAAACAGAAGGCCCACTGAAGAACCAAAACTATCCACTTCATTATTTCTTTCCTTTCTTGTCAGTTGGTTTTTTCCCTTTTTTGGAAGAGTTGCAATACTTTGCTTCCATCTGGGCCAGAAAACTGTCCATTTCTTTTTCCCGATCCTTTTGTCTGCTCTGTTGAAAGAATCAAAGCAACAGACCCCTAAGAAAAGAACTGGGGGGAAGGGGGAGCTCCCAGCTCTTGGAACCCACAAGACCCACAACACCTAGTATGCCAAGTGCTCACCTGTATGAGTGCTTTTAGGTCACCTGATCCCTCCCCCAGACCCAGCTCCTTTCTGGTCTTTTCTGCCTCTCTGGCCTCTTCTTGAGCCTGAAACAAAACCCAGGTGAGATTTAAAATCAAATGAAACGCCATCTACTTTACATCTACCACAAAAAGCAAAGGACCAATAAATTCTTCGTTAACACTCATCTAAACTCAGTTGGCAGGAAGTCTATTCATTGTACTTAGCAGCCTCCTTTCCAATTTTACCCTTTTCTTCAAGGCCATCTAAAAAGGATTTGGTTAAAAGGTCAGGGACCAAACCTGTGGTTTCAAGGCTTTGAGGAACTCCTGGATAAGGAAGGGACCTTCACTAACACAGATCTGTAAGTTCTTCAAAAGGAGAGTCTTCTAGTTTCCTACAGCATTACCATTACATGGCTTGTCTGGCCTTGTGATACATTAGACATGGCATCTGAAGACATGACTTCCTGATTGAAGCCAGCGTCTGATTAAAAACATTTCTCACATCTGTGGGTTAAATGTCAGAGTGGAAATACAGTCCTTAGGAAGTTTTAGTCACATTTACTACATTAGATCAGAGACAGAAAGAGATGCAATAAAAATGAAAAAATCCCTAGGAGACCTGATAATGTTCCAGAAAAGAAATGCCAAAATGTGAAGTTAAGTTAGAATAGCATGGCTAGATTCCCTGTCTAAAGCTTCAATTTACCATATATTACAAGTGCTGATTACCCAAAGCCACTTTGGTTTAGAACTTTTACAAAGCATTTTGAGGGGAAATTCAGCAAATTCAAGTTGACCTCTTCTGTCTTTTCAAAATCATCTCAAGACAAGCATTCCCAATCACCAAGTTCTTCCTGGGGAAAATTTTTTTCCCTCTTTTCTCCTTGACTATTTAAACTTCTCATACAACTACTGTGACAGTATAAAATACAAGGTGAAGTAATGACATTAAGACTGCATGCCTGTCAAATATTTATCACCCCCATAAAAAACTCGTTTCCCTTTTCCCTTGTTGCCCTAGTATCAAAGGCACATCCATACCCTCCTTTTTCTTGCATTTATCTTTTGCTTTGACTCTTTGAGAAAAGCTTTATAGGGTGGAACTTCTCCAGAATCGATGGCCTGTTGTATGATGCTCCGTATTCTGGGTTCAGCAGTGTATTCCGCACATAATACAGACTCCATGATTTGGTCCATATCACCCTCGAAGTCCATATAGGCTTGTTTAATATCAGTCAGCTCTTCCTCAGAACCAATGTACTTCTCTTCAAAGTTCTTAATGTCCTCTAAAGTTATCTGAAAATATAAGGGTTTAGGAAAAGTCCAACGTGAGGGGTTGCTCTTTCAGTTAAAGATCTTAAATTAGAAAATGTCAGTTATTTATTTTTTAAATGACGGCAGACAAGACCCAAACTATATTCGTTACACCTCAAACAATGTAGTTATGGGAATAGTCAGAAGGCTTGGATTCTCAGTACTCGACCAGAGAACCGGGTCCTATTAATAGGCTAAAAGAATTAATGTCGTTTCCAAAAGGTGTCTGACCAACGTGGTATTTAAACTTTTTTCGATTAGCCCGGTTTCCACTTCCCCTTTAAGTAGCTGTCACTAACGAACGACAAACCCCCTGGTTGAGCACCTCCTCTGTGCCAGGCATCGCCCCGTTGGATTACAGTGAACCAGAGCCTTCTCGGGCGGCCCCACCCGCACCGGGCTAGTTCCATCCCGAGACGGAGCCGCAGCCAGGGCTCCCTGCCGCGCCGTACCTTTTTGAAGAGTAGTCTCCAGTAGGCCAGCCAGTCCCGATCCTGGCTGAGCCCGTCCGCCTCTTCGTCCACCGTCCCTTGCTCATCGTACACGGCCCGTTTCTCCTGGTCGCTCAGAACTGAATAGACCTTCCCAAGGATCTAGGGGAAACAGCAGCTGGCAGTGAGCACGGTACGCCGGCAGCACTGTCCCAGGAGCGCAGCGCGGCCACTGGGCCCCGAGATATACGCGGGGTCTGGCGAGGGGGCGGAAGATGGGCAACTCTGAGCTCGAGAAAGCTGGGAAGGTTGGGCAGGGGCTGTGGGAAGCCCAAGGAGGGGTAAGCGGGGCACCCGGCTGGACCCAACGCTTCGGGAACCCCCGGGGAGGCGAAGGGAGGCTGGAGGGGGAGGGACTCAAGGCAGGGCGACCCCCTGCAAGGCTGCAGAAACCATATTAAGTCGGAGGCGGGAGCGCCAGGGGTCCCGCGCACCTGGAACTGCCGAGTGGCCGCCTCCTGGCCAGCCTCACCCACGCGGTCCGGGTGAACCTTCAGGGACACCCTGTGGTAGCCGCGTCGGATCTCACCGTCCGACGCCTCTCGCCGCACGCCCAGCACCTCATACAGGTCAGCGGTACCGAACTCCTCCTTGCAGCGTTCCAGGAGCCCCATCATCGCTCCCGCCGCGGCCCGGCCCTGGGGACCGAGGTCTGTTGCTTTCCTACAGCTGTAAACTCTTTTCCCGCGCGAAAAGGGCCGGCGGCCCGCGAGACGGGGCGGGGCGGGACGTGACGTGCCCTGGGGGCGGGACAGAGCCTCTTGCACAGCCGCAACTCAACCGACGCGTGACGGCAGCCTCCAAAAGTCGCGCGACGCGAACTGCCGTAAATGCGGCTGGTAGTAGTTGGATATTGCTCTTCCTGCGTCCCCGCTTCCTCCATCTTTATTGGACCGTTGGAACCTGGTCCCTGGTGCCGCCTACCCCGTTGTGACGTTCCTCCAGCGCTCCCCCAAGGGGTGTCTTTTAGGGGAGACGGGCCCATCCTTTTTACTGGCAAACTTTCGTGGGGTAAACTCATAGCATCTTCCCAAGGGCCTTCCTCGAAGGAGGAAACTGAGAGGCAAAGAGGTGAGAGCCGTAGACCATGGGGCAGTAACCAACCTATCTCGAACCCAGCCCAACCTGGCGAGCGCGGGCCGGGGGGCTCTTCTGGTATACTGTCTTCCCGGCCTCCTCCACTTCTCCCGGGCGGTTTTCAGGCTTTGCTTGAAGCAGAGACCCACCTATTCCGTCCCCACTAATTATAGACTCGACTGAATCTGGGGGAGTTTGCAGCATAATGCTGACGTTTTTGTTCATGTTTCTAAAAGTTTTTGTAGATATGTTTAAATTTACTTTATTGATTTCCCCTAGTATGTTAAAGTTTTTAAAGAGGAGCCAGTGCTGCTGGACATGGCAATATTTAATCCGTATTGTTTGAATAGTGTTTAAATTGAAGTCTCATTCTAGCTAGAAAAGCTATTCTAAAATCGTGGGGGTGGGGGGGGGATTTTTTTAAATTCTAAACTACTGAAGTTTGCTTGACCAGGAAGGGTGCCCCATTCACTGATGTTGTTGTTGTTTCATCTTCCCAATCCCTTAATGTAGAGCTCTCCCATAGAGTCTCTCCCACTAAAGGGCACCACCGAGAATGCCGTTTCTTTGCTTTCTTTGCTCCAGTATTCTATTGGATATTTTCAGGAGCTCCTACCAGTACCTCAAGCTCAGTATGTTCAAAACCACATTCTTCCTATGTTGATACTCTAGCCAAAAAAATCTTCAACGGTTCCATGCCCTGATGAATAAAGTTCAAACTCCATCTTGGCATTCAAGGACCTTCATTCTAGTTTGACAAAAGAAAGTCCCTATCCTTCAGGAATTCACCATTTGTTGGGACAGACAACTTGCAAATATATACAAAGCTAGCTCAGGGAAGTTTAAATAGGAAGTAATTAACAGAAGAAAATCACTAGACTTAAGGATCTTGAGGAAGGCTTCCCAGTTACAATGTCCTCAAACAAGGCATCTCCTAACATTATACACAGTAACTGCAATATTGTGGAACTATCAAAGAGTGATAGACTTTGCTACTAACAGCAATACAATGATCCAGGACAATTCTGAAGGAATTATGATAAAGAATGCTGTCCACCTCCAGAGAATGAACTGTTGGAGTATAAATGCAGATGAAAACATAAGATTTGTCACTTATTTGAGAATATGTTTGAGGGTTTTAGTTTTTTAAGATAAAAAAATATATAATATAGAAATACATTTTGCATGGGAATACATGTATAATCCAGAAAAAAATTAAACTATTAAAAAACAAAAAAAAAAGAAAGAAAACAAGACATCTCTCCAGTCCCTGTTCTTTTCTGCTGGCTCACCCCTGTAATGCACAGTGCACAGGCTAAGTTTTTAGTAGAATGACTTAATGTAAGGGAAACATTAAATCAGACTCATCAACGCATGAAATCCAACTTTATTCATCTTGAGTAAAGTTGTGAGTAAATTCATCAGAGGCAAACTGAGGTAGACTGAGCAAAATCCGTTTATCACAGACATATTTGCAACTTAACAGAGCAGGTTAGACTGGCCACCTATGTAAAGTCAATGACCACAAAGAATAGGAAAGAATCCTTTTTTTTGGTTTGTTTATAGGCAGGAAAAGAGGCGTCTGGCTAGGTGGGGAACATTACATTTGGCTATACTAAGAGAAGTGATTTGGTATTCAAGTGTGGCTAATGCCTCTCTCTGACAATACAGGAATAGTAATTGCTTTATGTAAGGACTCATCTCTTTCTTGTAGTCCTTGTTAGATCAATACTACTAGCCTGCTCCTTTGAAGAAGACCAAATCTCCCCTAACTGCACAAGGACAGGCAAGGGCAGATGACATATCTTTCTGTTGAGGATGGCACTCAGTTAAGCCTGTTGGGGCTTACAGAGAGCAACCAGATGGCTCGGGGATTATCAGCATGAATGATAACTTTTTCTATTCAACCACAACCAAGAAGTGTGGCTTGACAAAATGGGGGAGTAATAGGGCCAAGTACAGAATTGAAATCAATTATTAAATGATACAGAATAATTATTTCCTCCATCTAAAACATACAATTATCTGTTTTACAATGCAGACATTAACTCCTCTAAAGAACAAACCACTAACCTGATTCCTATGGGTGCCATCAGCAAAGAATGTCATACCAGTGCTCACAAAAGTTTCTTTAGGAGAAGGCTGATGCCTGAGACCTCTGGCCAATTTTTCTGGTCCTAGCTTGACATGTCCACTGGTTGCTTTTAAGTTATGACTGGTGGTCTATTATCTAGTTTGTTAACCACAGTTTTATTGGTAGATAATTATATAAACTATTAAAGTTGTGTGCAATATTTTCTCATTGATAGTTTGTCCAATTTGGGGATTCATATATTTATTATTTATGGAATACACATCTGTTATTTATTGTTGAAAAACAACTTAAAAGAATGCACTCTCATAGCAAAACTCAAAACACAAACAAAAAGGAGCCAATTATCCTAAATTATCATACTTGGTCACACAACATGCCACCCTTTTGCTGCTGACTATCTTTGTAGCCATCTGGGATGCTCTGGAACCAAGATCACAATTATAATTAAAACAATAATTCCAAACATGCATCTGTCTCCCCATCCTTGGGATTGGAGCAAGCAGTCCATACAAGCATCAGTTTCACATGAAGCTATAAAATACATTTGAACAAGGTCTTAATGGACAAGAGATGACTCCACCATGGGATGGATCTCCTACTTGCCCCAGAAGCTTTAGGGGTAGTCCACGCAAGCTACCAATATATGGGTAGATACTGCAGTCATTAATTCCCACAATCTCTGTCCTGAAATCTTTTTTTCTGATGCTAATAATCATGCCATTTGTAATATCTTTCTTATGAAGTAGTCTTTTTTTTTTATACCATCTCTTGGTGATGTTTGAGCCGTTGTTGCTCTCTTTTGGTCAAATTCTGATGTGGCTCCAATTGAAAGACTATAACCTTTCTACTTCTTGGAAGGTTTAGGAAGAAATGTGTCTGTCCCTTTCTGCCAACCACTGAGGGGTGTGGTTTTTCCTGGTAGGTTTTCCACTGTCCCCTTGATAATATTTTCACGATATGCCCCATATCTGAAATTATTTCCCTCTACAGCTTAGTCTGACAGTTTCTTTCAAGATAGTTCAAATCCCACCTTCTGCTCAATGTTTTTCCTGGTCTCCAACACTATTAGTACCTTTTCTCTTAGATTTCCTCCAGTTATGTTGTCTATAATCTTATGTGTTGTGAAGATTGATTTTAGCTATTTCCTGATTGTAACAATACTTAGTTTAACAAAATCAGGAATGTCTTGGGAGCTTTATTCTATTCCACCCTACTTAGACCATACTTTCGGAGAAGATAAAGTTGTAATCTCCTGATCGAACAATGAAGGTACTTAACTCTTACCTTGCAGTAAAGCTAGAACTTTAAGCTAAGTCTATTTTAAGATCTTACTACAAAAATGTGTTAAGTAACTATAAAGGTTAAATTAATCACAAAAAGGTTAAGTAATTCACAAAAGGTGAACTTAAAGAAGTGTTAAGTAACTCTAAAGATATAAATCTAATCAAAAGAAGGTGAGAACTAAAAGTATGGGCAGGCCTGGAGAAAAGCCTTTGGTAGATGTGAAAATTTAGAGGAGGGAGACACAAGGGTGAAAGATCTATATATTGGCTCATTTCCTCTCTCTGGTACCTTTTGCGGCGGAGAATTAGCTGATAGCAGCATGCTGGGCCTTTTGGTATCTTAGCATGGATACAAGCTATTGTCCTGTTTGGTGGTGAGTTTCTGGCTGAATTTTCCTCCTTTTCCTTCCAACTTTATCCTCTTAGAATCCTCTAATCTTCTTCAGAGACCTAGAGGCGGGGATTTTAAACTCCCCCTGGCACATGCCAGGCAGGAGAAATCCTATATCCTCCTCTCTCCTCAAATTTCTCCCCTCTATATTAATTAAATTACCATAAATTTCCAGACTGACTTGGGTATTTATTTTATTTGAGATTTCCCTTGGCAACCAATTAAATCTAGATTTAAGTCACAACCCTAAAATTATCTTTACAGTGTTCAAATAATATTTGTGTTCCGTCTCTCACATTGTGAACTTCCTAAGGCAGTGATGGCAAACCTATGGCACAGGTGCCAAAGATGGCAGACAGAACACTTTCTGTGGTTGCCCTCCTCACCCAGAGTTCATTACTAGAAAGACACAGGGACTCAAGCAGAGCTGCTCTCCTCCCCCCTCTCCATCATGCCTTAGGACATTTTTTCACACATATACCCTATGCTTAGCAGCCCAATGGGAATTCACAGGTGGGTAGCTCACAGGCAGCAGAGCTGGAGGGGAGCAGAGTGCCAAGGTCACTCTCTTTCTCTATAGGTGCTGAGGACATATATCCCATCACCCATCCCTCTGCCCAGCAGCTCAATGGGAATGCTTCCTCCCTCTCCTATGTGGAGTAATGGGAGGGAGGGGCAGCATTCTGTCTCTAATAGGTTCACCACTACTGCTCTAAGGCATGGAGTTTTTGCCTTTCTTTTTTATCTCCAGCACCTAGCACAATGTCTAGCAAGTAGTAGGTGCTTAATACTAGTCCTTTCAGTTGTGACTGATGCTTTAAGATCTCATTTGGGGTTTTCTTGGCAAAAAACTAGTGGTGAGCCATTTCCTTCTCCAGCACTTTTTTGACAGATGAAGAAACTTAGTCAAACAATATTAAACAACTTGCCCAGTGTCACACAGCTAGTAAAAGTATCTAAGGCCAGATTTGAACTCAGAAAAATTAATCTTCCTAACTCCAGGCCTGGCACTCCACTTTGCCACCTAGCTGCCCCTTTAAGATGGTCCAAGATGCTAACATTTACAATGGTTTAAAACTGAAGGAATGCACTTAAAAATGAAATTCTAATAAAATAAATTATTCTGCTAAATAAGTAGGCACGTTAGAGACCAACATGGTTATAATGAACTCTCCAATGAATTCAGATTTGAAAAGGATAAGTTCAAAAATATGAGACACATAAATGAGGAGAAATACCCATGAGGCAAGAGTGACATGAAACTAATGAGAAAAACATTGAGCAGTCTCAAGCAAAAAATGAGGTATGATTTTGGGGAAAGTATTAACAATAACAATAAGAGGGGGAGGTGGGAAATTGGAGCAAGATAGATGAGAAGAAATAGGCATGCAGCTTGAAATAAAAAAAAAGTTGACTTATTTTGCTTAAATCTCCTTTGACAAGGAGAACGATCTTCATACTGGAAAGAATAACAAAAGGATCAGGGAGTGGGGAGACCTGAAGCCTAATGGTGGGAAGATAGCAAGAGAATACATAGTTATTCTGTAGAAGTTCAAGTATCCTGACCTGGACAAATTATATCTCAAGTCACAATAAGAATTTATTCACTGTAGTACCTAGACTTCAGACACTGGAAAGGTGAAAAAAGATGGATACTGTAATCCAGAGGGACTAGAGTTTGGATATCAGCCTCCTCAAGTGACTTATTTGGTGGTTTTTATATGTTATTATATATAACATATATAATGTTATAACATTCTGGATTTCACCAAGGTATTTGTTAACATCTCTGAGTCAAGATGGAGAAGTGTGGCCTAGATGATCATTGTTAGGCATTTGGACTAATTCATTAATGGATAGTCTCAAGGAAAGTTTTTCCTCATCTGCTGAAGGGCTCTATTGCTTCATTCGATATTTTTATTGGTGGCTTTTTCAGGTGACAAAGTAACCATCTGATCTATGCCAACTGTTTAAGACTTGGATTTTTCGGTCTCAGCCTCCTTCAGTCCATCTTCTATATAGCCATCCTATGGAGATTCCTGAAGCATGTCTGTCATCCCTTTACTCCTCAAGGAGCTTCAGGAACTCCTTGTAGCCACTAGGATAAAACATAGAACCCTTTACTGGAGATTTAAAACACCTCACAATTTGGATCTCATTCACAGATTCCCCATTATATCCCACTTTCATCTCAACTCTTCCGGAGCTCCCTTCTAACTCTTGAGATTCTGTATCCCAATAATTCCCTACAATAGCCTGCCCAAGGCCAAAATTCAGTCTTACCCAGTTATCAAAAGCTAGGAAAGCTAACAAGCATTGAGGCCCAAATCTAACCTAGATACCTAACACTAGAGCCAAAGCTGCACAGCAGGACTACCTCATTCTACCTCTGCTCTAAAAGAACACATAAAGCTCTGAAAAGTCCCTTTATTCACCTCAGAACAAAACAGAACAAGTTCTTAGATCAAAGGGTGCCCCCCACGGCTCCTAGAGCTCAGCAGAGTGTCTGCAGAGTACACGTTCAACAAATGCTTCTTGATTCCACTTGCAGGTCCTGCTCAGGCTGCTCAGCTGGCTGCTGTCTCTGGGCTTACTGCCTGAGAAGCTGAACTGGCTTCAAGAGCTCGTTTCCTGCGAAGCCTCTCAGCATTTGTGACGGTCATGGGATGCAGAGGGAAATATCCAGAAAGACCTGAAAGCAGAAAAATGTCCACTTACAAACACAAAGCCATCCTTTCACTAGCGAATCCATCTCCCGGCAACTAAGGAGCCTCCCCACCCACAGTAAGTCCCCGCAGGGCCCACAGGGAAGTCAGTTCTGGAACTGTTGGGCCCTGCGCCCTGGAACTGCCCAGATCTCTCTCCAACTGACCCCCCTCCATTAGAAAATGTTTACTCCTCCACTCAGGTGGCCATATCCTCAAAAAAGGAAACCGAACTGCAGAAGGTTGGCTGTTTTTGGTCCTGCCACCTCTCAAAGTGAGGATATTCCTCCCAGCTGAGAAGGGCAAAACTCCGGCTAGCCAACATTCTCATGACTAGCAGGGTCGGGAGGCGACCAGGAGAGGCTTCTTCAAACTGAAAACCGAAATTAGGATGAGGATTCAAGCTTCCCATTCCTAAACTGGGGCAGGGGGAGTTTGGCCATGCAAGCAATGCCCCTCGGGGTGGTCCATGAACACCACCACATTAAACAAGATCCCAAGGGCGACACGGGGTGCCCTGACTGTGCGGAGCCCTCTAGAACAGATGGGGCTGCATTACCTAGAAGCTTCTCCACAGGCTTGGTGAGATGCGCCCCGGAGCCCATCCAGTGCCGGATCCTTTCCAGGTTAAGGCCAACAAGCTTCTCCCCACTGGTGTTGGGCAGGGGGTCATAGCAGCCCAGCTGCTCCAAGAAGGGGCCATCTCGGGCCCGCTTGTTGTAAGCAGCCACGATTCGGTAGAAGGGCCGATTGGTGCAGCCGCTGAGGGCTAGCCGAATGGTCACGTGGCCACCTCGGTAAGACTTACAGAGAAGAGAGGCTGTGGGAATACAGACGGTTAGTCAGCGCCCCAGTGGCCAAGAAGGGCAACGCCTTTGTCCCATGGTGCCCCAGTTCAAATGGTCCTTGCCGAGCCCGGATCCTACCATGGCAGCTAAAGACCCCGTTCGTGACACACAGTAGGTGTTAAGTAAAGGTGGACTCTGAACCTGCTCTGAACCCCGAATCCGCTAATGGCGTGGGCCACTCCCGGGACACTTCGACCCGGGGTCTGTCTGTGACTTCGAGACACCTAGTCAGCTTAGTACATAGAGCCATTTTAGTTCAAATCCAGCTTCAATAGCTGGCTGACCTGGGTGAGTCACTTAACCTTGTTTGCCTTAATCCCCTGGAGAAGAAAATGGCAATTTTAAATTTTCCCGGAAAACTCCCGAGTGTCACAAGGAGCCGCGATGGAACACCACCGAGGGGACTCTGCGGCTGTAGGCCTGCAGCCCAAGTGAAGGATCGGGGCACAGGGATGAGGGCGGGAACTACGCCTCCGTTTGCCCAATCCCCGCCCACCGCACCGCCCCCTTAGGCAGCAGCCTTTCATAGGTACGCATCTATCCTACCGCGCCTGCGCACAATACGCTCGCTGATTGGATCCTCCAGCGCTCTCCTCCCTTCATCCTACTTTTCTTGCCCCGTCCCTTCTCCTAGTCCGAGCCTGAGAGGTTACTGTACCCCGGCTCCCCCCGTGGTAGTCACTCACTTAGATGGACCATGGCGGGCTAGATGGAGACCAGACGCCGGGGGTCTCTATAATATCCGTAGAGACCTGGGACCTCCAAAGCTACAGCGCCGGAGCAAGCTCGCTGCAACCACCGGAAACGAGGAATTCTCTGCGCCTGCACATAGAACCCGGAAGTGCTGTCTGCCTTTGTCCCGCCCCCTTTAAGTCACGCTAGGCTACACGCTCATATCTTTCCCCTCGGTTTTGCGTATCAAATACTGGGCGGGATAAGAGGGCAGAAAATTAAATCTCCCTGGCGTACCTCCTCGGGGTGGAAGGGAAGAGGGGAGAGCGTGTGCTTATTATAAGTATTAACAAAATCCGTGCAGGATAAGGGCAAGGTATTTGGGGAATCAGAAAAGGCTTCCTGCAGGAGTGAGCCAGAAGTGAGAAGAGTGAAGGGAAGATGAGGTGACTGGAATAAGCTGCCACGTCGGCCGCTTGCTGTTCTTACAAGTTTAGAAAGGCTTTAAAAGCCAAACTTTGGCTCCTTTCATATGTAGAAACAGGAGGTATAGTGATGGCATAGTAGACTTGTGGTCTAGGAGTTGAGTTCAAATCCAGCCTCTAGAGGCTGTGTGACCCTGGGCCAGTCATTTACCTGCTCTCTGCCTCAGTTTTCCTGATCCTTGAAATGGGAATAATAGCGTAATAGGTTTGTTGAGAGGCTCGGATCCTATACGATTTGTAAAGCTTTCTACAAATGCTACTCTTAGAGCTACATAAAGCATGTACTAAGCACTTATAACGGGTCAGGCTCAATGCAAAGTGCTGGTAATATTTATATTTGGTCCTGAAAGGCAGGAAGAGCCTTGGAATTGATGCCGCAGGAGAGTGGGACCTTTAAGAAAATCCCTTAGCAGCCTTGTGGAGAAGGGGCTGGGGAGGCCAGGAGACACCAATAAAGTGACATATCGCCCAGGTGAGAGTGATGAGCGGCGGAGAGCCCAGAGAAGCCGGGCTGGGAACGTGCCACTCGCCGTGGGGGAGGGGAGGGAGCTCTGTTCTGGACAGGCTGGGTTGGAGGCTGCCCTGGGGAGTCTCCGGCCAGCGTGGGTCTGGGAGCTGATGGCAGCACCCAGTGACAGTGTAGAGAGAAGAGGACAAGTCCCAGCCCTGAGTTAGAGCCACGGTCGCGGGGTTTATACAGATGATGATCAGGCCAAGGACAGACCAGACAGTGGAGGAAGAGCCACAGCGACGGGGAAAACCCAGAGAGGAGGCTAGAGAGGGCCAAAGGAGGGTAAGGCTTGAGCAGAGTCAGATCTGGCAATTAAGCTGTCGCTGGTAAGGCTAGAAAGGGCGGTTCTTCATGAGAGATTAGAAACCAGATTGAAGGGAAGCAAGTGATGAAACAGGGCTGGGGGCAGCTCAGAGAGTCAGGCCGGGAGAATGGGAGGGCCTGGGTTCAAATCTAACCCCAGATACTTCCTCTCTGTCTGTCCCTGGACAAGTCACTTAATGCCCATCACCTAGCCCTGACTGCTCTTCTGCCTTGACACCAATACATAGTATTGATTCTAAGATGGAAAATAAACATGTTTTTTGTTTGTTTTTTAAAGAGGGAGTCGAGATAAGGCAAGTAATCAAACCTATTTTTGAAGCTACAGCTACAGCCACATACACTGCTAAGGGAAGGGTAATGCAGAGAAAGGATGAAACATTTCCTGATCCCAAAGAGCCAGTATTTTGGAGAGGAAGGCAACATGGAAATAACTGGGTACATATAACAGGCCATACTGTAGAGGGAAAGGATCTAGCATCTGGAATAACTGGAAAGGCCTGCAGAAAGTGAGATTTGAACCCAGGCATGAAAGAAATCGGGGATTCCGAGAGGTGGGGGTGAGGAAGTTTGAAGACGCTCAAGAACAGTCATCATAAGGAGAAGAATATAAGGGTCAGAAATGGGAAAGGCAGGAAGGAGCCAGGATGTGAAGGATTTTAAATGCTGGAGGACTTCCTATTTGAAGCCACTTGGGTTCATTCAGACCCCAAGCCTGAGCTTTGGAGAGATCCTCTCAGCAGCTGGGAGGAAGGGGGAGTGGCAGGGAGGAGAAGCCTGTTGCTGGAGGCTGTTTGGGCCAGTAAAAAGAAAGTTCAGAGGAGGGGAAGGCTGGAGGAACCAGGAGCTTGAGCTGTCTCTGAGGCGTAGGGTTCAAACTGTCCATTCAGCAGTTGTGAGCGGAACCTGATGCTCTGAAGACCGCAGTCATCCACATAGAGATAAAAAATCAACCTAGAAGAGCTGATGAGACGACTAAGGGAGAGGAGGTGTGTGCTGTGAAAGGCAATATAGCTATAGGAGGATCCCTGAGGAGACGGGTCTAGGAGGAGACGGGCATGGCGACACGTCTACTTTCTTCTTTAGCAACAGGCCATGGAGAGCCCAGGACTACAGCCACAGGAGGTGGTGGCAGCTTTGTCTACGACTCCGGGTGGACCCCTCGGGTTAGGAGAAATCAGCCAGTGCGGTGCTTCTCTGCTCTTCCTCAGGGGCAGATCTCTGGAATCTACCTACACAAGGGACTCTTGCTTCACTATAAAATGATGCCTCTACATCACATCCTGCCATTAGTAAGCCTGAATAGTGGTGTGGCATTACCTTGCTTTGCCACTCACTGCTCTGTCTTAAGAGGATTCTCTGCAATCAAATCATGCATTTTAGACTTGGAAGACCTTAAAGTCATTTTTTAAGCGAATCCTCTCTTGCAGTTATGGAAACAGGTTCAATGATGAAAGAACTCGCTCAGGATTACACAGTGAAGAGCAGGCCTCCGAGCAGAACCCAGCTCTGAGGACTGGCCTAGGGCTCTCTCCACGGGACGATACTGCCTTTCAGGGTCACCCTAGAAATTCTGGTAGTGCCACTCCCACCTCATCTCACCCCACCCAGGTCTGACTCTCCACTAGAGGGCGCTGCCTCTCATTCTGACACTCCTACTCTCTTTGTCCTCTCACCAGTGCCTAGATGGCCTTCATATCTCTTTTTTGTCTTTTATTATCCTTATTGAATAACAGCAGTAAAGAAAAGAAACATTCAACAAACAACAAGAAGAATAAACAAAACCAAAGAGCCTGCCAAAATGGACCGGTTTCTGGGGCAGGTTGTCTTGTTCTCCAGCTGCGGAATTAGTCCGACTCCAGGATTCAGAGGCTTGGGAGGTCTCTTCCCTATAGTCAGACAAAAGAAGCTCCTTCTGGAAGGCGGTCAGAAGGAAGGGTCCCCAAAGCCAACCATCTCTTGCACTCTGTGGATCTCCTTGAGCAAATCCTCGTTGCCCAGCTTCAGCTGCATTAAAATGGAGAGGCTGTACTTAGATTAAGTTGGCAATGTTTTACTAAAATCTCAAACCACTCAGGACCCCACATTTCACATTTCTCATTAGGACTGCATGCTCTTGGAATTTCTTGCTATCTTCCAAGTAATGCCATTCGAAGATCTCAAAGGAGCAATAAACCCCATTTGCTGGCCAATGAGAAGTGTCCCAATTTGATAACCTTAGACTCTTTGGGCTAGGAAGGGTCTGAAATTTAGCTCAGCTCCTTACTGAACATATTAGTAAACTAAGGTTCAGGGTACTTAAGTGCTAGATCACCCAGCTAGCCCATGACTGAGAGGGAACCCAGCACTGCTCATTATACTATTATAGAGAAAATGGATAATAAATACCCATAATCACTTAGTGAAGGAGCTATGTTACAAAACCTGCCCCATGAAAAAAAGCAGATGCAATGTTAAAAAAAAATAGGGCATTTCACAGTGATAATTCTCGGTTAAAACTTGACAAAACAGCAGCCATTTCTTCCTGAATTAAACCAGCCCTCCTTGGGGCAATGTGGTTTCCATCCTGAGCCAAACCAATAGGGGAATTAGAGCCAAACCTTCAATGTGTATTTGTAGGACTGTTCTGCTTCTAGTCTCCTCCCAGCCTAAAAAACAAAACAAAAAAAGCAGCTAGTGAGGATTGTGTATAAGAAATACTTTAGTATTTTAAAAGATTCATGATTTCATATGAATGAAGAAAATCAATGCAATGAGAGACAAGTGTGTTTGTAAACAACAGGGAAGGAGCTAATAAATAAGGAGAGATTGACAATGAAATAGGGAGGGAATGGTCAAAGGGACAAATTCAAGAGATAGAGATGGTTTAAAGAGAAGAATCAACATCTCTTCCTTGGTACCTGAAACAAAAAAGGAAAGGATTTTCAGAGGAGTACTGAGATAGGTAATCAGAATAACAGTTGACAGCTTTTCTGTCAAGTAGAAAATGAGATTAGCTGCTAAAATAGAGGAGAGCAGGATAGTAGAAGGGTCTGAGTACAAGGTGGTTTAGAACAATCCTGGCAGGAAGCATGATGCAGAGTTCATCAGGGAAAAATAAAATGGCAAAAATAAAAATAAAAGATGATGTGTGTATATATAGTAGGAGGCCTTCACTGAGATCAGAAATTAGGTATCTGTTGTGTACCTGATCAGTGTGGTAGAACAAATTCTTCAAGGAGCGTTCAATAGCCCAAGGTTAGAAGTACAGAGAGAGATGGCAGGAGAAGAGGATATGATCAGAAAGGGAAGATTCTTGAGTTTTCAAGGTCATGGAAGCATCACAGTTAGGAATCATGGTGAGATCTCAGATATGACCCATCCTTGTGAGTGATGGAAATAGAGTAAACATTTCTGCCACAAAAATTGAGAAGGTTCATTACGTGGAAGGCAACAAAAATATTTAAATACTTAAGTGCAGCTACATCCCAATCAATGGGAATCATGAGTCCTGTCAAATGGTTTTATCATTTAGATTCATGTTGCATATTTCCAGTGGGATAGAACCAATGATTATATTTAATATACTTTTAACTTCAAATGATGCAAATTCAAATACATGTAACCAACCAGTTGCCAGGATTCATTCATTGTTTGCAATAAGGGGTATAAAGGCAGTTTGGGGAGGAGAGAAAACCTGGGAGTCAGATACTAAATACCTCCAATAGGGACCTGAGTCTGGTAGATTCCAGCAACATATGACTGTACTGGGTAAAACAGAGGGTGAAGTCAGAGTGTGGCATCAGAGGGAGGAAGTGGTAATTGGGACCAAGGGCTATGCCATCAGCTCCCGCTGGTCCAGTCTGTTAGAAGTCATAAGAGAATGAGCAGCCCTCACTGGAAAAGGCAGCTTTGGATGTGGTCTCTTATCAGGGAAGCTGTTCAGTGGAAGGAGAGGATATGGGTCCCAGATAGTAGGGCTGAGCTAGGAGGAGAGTGTGGGGAACAACAGTTTAGATAAAAGGGACTTTCACTTCCATAGAAGTCAAATTGGAATCCCAGGGATTAGGGTAGCAAGAAGTATTAGTTTGTTACCCTTAAGACACAGGAAGGCCAGTTGATTGATGCCCTTGCTCTCCTGGGTCCTAATGACATTAATTGGTTCCTCAATTAATCCACAAAGAATCAATTAGCTCTACAATGTTACAAACATTGTTCCATGAGGATGTTAATGAGATCCCTGATAAATAGTGCTGGTAGGGACAATTTATTCAGAACATTCCTGTAAACAAACCTGGGTTGTTGTGAAGATAAAGTAATGTTTAAGAAAACACTTTGAACAAATTGTAGAATTCAAAAAATGGCTGGAAGAGCCCTTACACATCCATTAGTCATCTCCCTCTTATTTTACCGAAGCTGAAGTGCAGAGAGGGAAATCAACAAGAGGATGCAGCTATTAAGTGGCAGAAACAGGACTGGGACTCAGTTGGATTCAGGCTTTTCAAGAGTTTTATCCCCAAGGAGAAAATTTCAGTTACTCATTCATTTCCTTTGTTAGAAATCCCAAACTCCCTGGAACTCAAGCATCGTGATGCCTACTGATGTCCTTGATAAGGAATCTAATGAAGCCAATAGGCTGTATTCCATATCTTATTTTGTTGCAAACTAGTGACTTCAAAATGGAAAGATGCTGAAGGAGTCACCATCTCTTACACTGAACCCAGTAGGGTGTGATTTGGTCACTCTCGTGTGTCCACCCCAACCATTATCTGAACCTCCTGGTAATCTGAGCCCCCTGGAGTTGGCCCATTGGGGAGCACTTTAGAAGAATACTGGAATTCTCAGAAGATAAAGCTGGGGCTTTCTCTCTAGTGAACATCTTTGTTGGTTTGCAAAAATGAAATAGTTACAAGAACAATCCTGCCCTTTTTCATTCTCCGGCCCCTCCCATCCCTCACTGGGAAGAAGCTTTGTCTTGTGGATAGCTGGAAACTCACTTTTAGACAGACCAGAGTCAGATAGGCCCACACTTCAGCATTGTAGTTGTTCATGGCATTGGCTTCAGAAAGGGCATCTTCTGCCTCTGTGAGCTCCTCCAGCTTAACAGAGAAAAGGTAACATGAGCTAAGAGTCAGCATTGCAAAAACCATCACACTTTTATGCCATCTTAATGTCGAAGCTCCTTATAAACACAATTCAGTAATTTCCTTCTAACTACTGTACTTGTCCAGTTCAAATTCTAAGTTTTCTCTTTATTTTTTAACCCTCTAAGAGAGAAGAGCAAGAGCTAGGCAAACAGGGTTAGGTGATTTGGCAGGGTCACACAGGTAGGAAGTGTCTGAGGCCAGATTTGAACCTAGGACCTCCCATCTCTGAGCCTGGCTCTCAATCCACTGAGCCACCCAGCTGCCCCTCATGTGTGATTTCTGTAGGTATCCTTATGGCATCCTTTCCAGACAGTCCACTTTCTTGGTTTGGGGTGTTGGTGATTTTCTTTTCCTAAAATTACTTTAAAAGATCTTAAACTTTGGGTCTTGGGATAATTATATAATACCTACCCCCTGAGGGTAAATTTCCTTCACACATGTCTGAGGCCACATTTGAACCCAGATCCCCCTGATTCCAGGCCTGGCTCTCTATCCACTATGCCATCTAGCTGCCCCTAAGGTTTCTCTTTATAATGTGAATCTGAAAATACTCTTCTAGTAAAATGCTAGAATAGGCCAGACAGTTTTATTTTTCCCTAAAAAAAATAAAAGTACATGGATAAGGAAAGGGACTGTGATTTCCCTGACATAGGGCAGAGGTTCTCAAACTTTTTGGTCCTAAGACCCCTTTACACTCTTAAAAATCATTGAGGACCCCAAATAGCTTTTGTTTTTGTATCTCTTTTTGTATCTTACATCTATTGGCAACTACTATATTAGAAACTACCAGAAATTGGAACTGGTGATAAACTATTAATACTCTCATTATCATCAATTAATTGATTAGTTATTAGTATACAGGGTATTTTGTAAATTATTAATGAAGAGTGGCATTCAACATACTCAGATTTCTTTAATGTCTGACTTAATGAAAGACAATGGTAATAATAGTTATCATTTATATAGCATCTATATGTATCAGGCATTATGCTAAGCAGTTTTCAAATATTCTCTCTTTTAAGCCTTCCAACAACCTTTGGAGATAGGTGATTTTATTATTCCCATTTCATAGTTTGCTGGGAACCATTAGGCCATGACGCCTTGACAGAGTCACACATGGTAGCTGAGGAGACCACAGAGTGGTCCTTGGCAAGATTTGGTTGCCCACCCCAGTCCCCCTTTACATGCCCCTTACCTTTGAAGTGACATGATCATTATTCCCCCTAGTCTCAAAAGAAATAATGCAAGAGCAAAACACCTCTACCCTAATTCCCCAAAATATCACTAAAAGATCAGACCCTCAAACCCTATCCCAAAAGACTATCATGGGTTAACTTTTACTTAGGTACATAATTCCCAGCAAAACCACAGCTACAGGCCAAGCCCAAAACTTTTCCACTCACAGAAACCTATTCTCATGAAGCCAGCACACAAATCAATCATAGAGGCCCATACAATAAGTACAAGTACATCAAGCTTCAATATGCCTCAGTGACTTGATTACACAAGTCAGTAACTCAGGAACTCCCTAGAAAAGAACCTTGAGAAATGACCAGTCTAAATTTGAATTGTGTTCCCAGTACCCCTCAACCTCAATTATATGATTGTTGAATTGTTTTTTAAGAACTGTTGATTAATTATTTCTTTTTGTTAAAAGTAATAAGTAATTTTCCTTGATTGTTTGTAAACTCAAAACTTCTCACAGGGTAATGAGAAAATTAAGCCACCTGTGACAAAAGCATTTATCTGGTATACTATCTGTAATCACAATATAAGAATATAGAATATTAATCAAGTGATTTGTTAAAAGTTAATGAATGTATCACTTTTCCAATTATTTCTCTTTGAACATGTGTGTTAGGTAATGTGTCTGTGTGCCAAGAAAATGGGTATAAAAATAAAAACTAAGCATGGGGATGGCAGAGCAGCTATCAGATGCAAAGCAATCCCATGGCTGTAATGATTAAGCTGTCTTCCATTTGTTATTTTTGTTGACTGATCATTTGTCACCAGTTGGGAACTCTTGGAATCGCAAGTGAGGCTGAACCTTGCCCATGGCAATAGTTGAGGAAACTGAGGCAAACAGAGGTGAAGTGACTCAGGGTCACACAACCAATAAGTATCTCTAAGTTGGATTTGAGCTTAGGAATTCCTGGTTCTATACCCAATACCAATACCCACTGAGTCACCTAGTTGCTTTAGTAGACAGCTGGATTACCATATCTGCTTTTACACTCAATCTTGCATTTTTTAGCGGGGGAGGGGGGGAGGTATGAAACATGAAGAAAATCTGGTCTCACACAGATATATGGTTGGAAAAAAGAATATTTAGCAGGCAAATAACAATACCTCATGAAACACTTGGAAGGGTTTTGGGAACCCCCTACTCTCACCCCACACACATACAGTTCCAGAGGCCACACTTTGAGAATTCCTTGCGTAATGAATGCCTATGACTAATGCTGGTAAAACATGACTGATTTCATTGACTCCACAAAAGAATAATGTGCAGTGAAAGCAGCATTTCTGAAGACTATTAGTTTCATGGGAACAGGATTATAAACCAATTACATGACATTACAGTAGTGGTTGGCTAATCTTATGGTTGGGTTAGTTATGGTATATTAAAAATATGCCTACAAATGGCAATGAGCAACTGGAGCAGTTTAAGATAATGCTTTTGGTGGTGTAAAGAAGCATCCCTTCAGGTAAACCATGTAGAATAAGCATTTTTGGATACTGGTAGATATGCTAATCTAATAATGCTAATAAAATCTTAATGCTAAAATCTTATGCCCTAACTTCATTAGCATGCCATTAAAAGTTTATCTTGGGGGTATAGGTCTCAGAATTTTTTGAATTAGTGGCAAAAAAGGCATAGTCTTCATCATAGCCTTTTGACTTACTGGCTAGGTGCAGTAACTCACCCATCCCAAGGCATTACACTAAAAGCTTGCCCCTATCAGGGAGAGGCTTTCTAACCACTACATATTAGTAGATAGAAAGGAGAAAAGAGTCCAAAAAGCTACAGCTCAGCTGATGATAGCAGTCAATAGTTCTATGGTTGTAAAATTTGCACAAATGTCCAGAAGAGGTAAATCACAAACCAGAGCATATTACTAGAACATATTATGTATTACATTACTAGAAGACATTAGCAACTCTTCAGGGTTAGAGGTGCAAATTTCCCTGGCCAAGGTTAGGTAACACTATAGATAGAACCCTGGACAAAGAGTCAAGAAGACCTAAGTTCAAATCCAGAGACTTAATAGTTGTGTGATCTTAAACAAGTCATCTCACTTCTGGCTGCCTCAGTTTCCTCAACTGTAATACCACTTATCTCCCATGTTTGTTGTGAGTGTCAATATGACATATAAGAATATTACTGTCTACTGAGGCCATTAGGTGGCTCACTAGTTAGAGTGTTGGGCTTAGAATCAAGAAAACATAAGTTCAAATCCACCCTCAGACATTTATAAATTGTGTGATTCCGGGCAAATCATTTCCCCTCTGTCTGCCTCAGTTTCCTCAACTATAAAATGGGAAATAATAGCACCTATTCCCCAGTGTTTTTTTGACCATCAAGACATGTATATTTTAAACCTTTATCTTCTGTCTTAGAATTGATACTAAGTATTGGTTCCAAAGCAGAAGAACTAAGAAGTATGTGAGGCCAGATTTGAACCCCAAACCCCTTGTCTCCAGGCCTTGTCTCCCTATCCACTAAGCCACTCAGTTGCCCCCAAGGGTTACTTTCTTTCTTTTTTTTATTTAATTAGTCAATTTAGAACATTATTCCTTGGTTACAAGAATCATATTCTTTCCCTCCCCTCCTGTAAGGGTTAAAATTATGGTTGAGACTGAATGTAATAATTATATTTGGTCGCCAAGGAATTTATTTTTAAAATCCTAATGAAACACCCAAACTCAGCTGGAAATTTTATGGTGATTTAATTACAACAGGAAGAAGAAAATATTAGAGGGAGAGAGAGAGGGGGAGAGAAGGAAAGGAGTTTAACTCAGCTCAGGCTGAGCCAAAGCGGGAGTTTAAGGCCCAGGAGAGCCAAGGCAGAGACAGGAGTCAATCCTTATCACTCACATGACTGATCTGAAGGAAAGCTGTCTGCGGGGCTCCTCCAAGTTTTGAACTCTAGCCTTCTCCACAGGAAGTCATGAGAACTCCAGAGGCTGTTCTCTACCTCACTTCCTGCATCTCACATGTGCCAATGGTAGCTCAAACTTGACTTAGGACAGCCTAGAGGGTTTTTTTTTGCACATGTCTTTTCTTTGCACATGTCTGTTGAAGGCCATTTTCTCAGATAATTAAATTTTGAGTTTGATGCAGACCTTCTTAATCTTGTTTAAACTAAGAAGGGTAGAGAATGCAGTTTCCAAGACCTGATTCTGTTATTCCAAGTATCTCCATTGTTACTGATCAGGAAATAGCTAAATCACATCTTCTAAAGAATGGTCTGATTAGGGTGGAATAGTTTTAAAATTCACACTCCCCCACCCCTTCACGTAGCTGACTTGCAATTCCATTGGGTTTTACATGTGTCCTTGATCAGAACCCATTTCCATGTTGCTGATGTTTGCCCTAGGATGTCTATACACTTTAGAGTCTATATCGCCAATCATATCCCCTCCACCCATGTAGTCAAACAGTTGTTTTTCACCTATGTCTACTCCCACAGATCTTCCTCTGAATGTGGATAGTGTTCTTTCTCATAAATCCCTCCTAAGTTGTTCAGGATCATTTCATTGCCACTAATGGAGAAGTCCATTACATTTGATTGTACCAGTGTTTCAGTCTCTGTGTACAATGTTCTCCTGGCTCTGCTCCTCTCGCTCTGCATCACTTCCTGGAGATTGTTCCAGTCTCCATGGAATTCCTCCACTTTAGTATTCCTTTTTGCACAATAGTATTCCATCACCAACATATATCACAATTTGTTCAGCCATTCCCCAATCGAAGGGCAGCCCCTCATTTTCCAATTTTTGGCCACCACAAAGAGCATAGCTATGAATATTCTTGTACAAGTCTTTTTCCTTATTATCTCTTTGGGGTACAGACCCAGCAGTGCTATGGCTGGGTCAAAGGGCAGACAGTCTTTTATCGCCCTTTGGGCATAGTTCCAAATTGCCCTCCAGAATGGTTGGATCAATTCACAACTCCACCAGCAATGAATTAATGTCCTCACTTTGCCACATCCCCTCCAGCATTCATTACTTTCCTTTGCTGTCATATTAGCTAATCTGCTAGGTGTGAGGTGATACCTCAGAGTTGTTTTGATTTGCATCTCTCTGATTATAATGGTTTTAGAACACTTTTTTCATGTGCTTATTAATAGTTTTGATTTCTTTATCTGAAAACTGCCTATTCTTGTCCCCAAGGGTTACTTTCTTATGTCATTGTAAGTCCTTTCCAAAAGCCATTCTAGGAAAAGAACAAAACCTTTCCCTTCATTTATGGGTTTTTTTTTCTTTTCCTTTTCCCTCTCACAGTGTATTCTACAAAGAAAGCAAAGAGAGTCTAAGGTCAAAACAGGGAACAAAGACTTTCTAGCCAGAATCCAGGCCTCAGCCAGATCAAAGGTGGTAACTTGGCCTTCGGTAGCAGAAACACATGGAAGTATGTTGCTATAGTCATTGGACCTGAGCCGGAGAGTCAATTCTGTTCCACTTAGCTCTGGTCCCCTCAGCAAGGCTGAGTGAAAGCTTTTCACCATGGGAAAGGTTGATGTGAGATTCGTGCTGTGTGGTTACAACAACTCATGCCTCAGTAATACTCAGACAAGAAAAGTCGACTTTTAACACTCTCAAAACTTAATTCTCTTACCCGGTAGCAGGCGATTCCCACTCCCAGCCAAGTGAGGCATGAAGGTGATTTTTTACAAGCCATCAGGTAGGTGTTCTTTGCCTTTTCGTTCTGTAGAAAGAGATGGGACAGCATGCAATTCATATTGCAAGCAGGAACTATGAAAGTCTGTAAGTTAACTTCTCTCCAAAACAGTGTAAGTAAGTTATTGGACTTCATTTACATCTTCTGCAATTCTGCTAGCTATCACAAGGGGATTGGTAAGAAAATCAGATGGAATATACTCAAAGAACCAGGCAAAAATTCCAAAGAAGCCAGAGATTTCTGCAAAAGCACTGCCATCTTTATCTACTAACAGTTTGGGGGTCATAGTTGAATCATGCCTTCAATCCAGGAGTACCCCATCCCCTGTAAAGGATAATTTTAGCATTGTGACCTAAACTATATTAATTATTGGTCACCATGGATATCCGAAATAAAAAAATATTCAAGTCAGCTGGAAATATATGGTGATTTAATTAATATAGTGGAAAAAAATTAAGAAGAAGGTAGAAAGATAGGGTGTAGGATTTCTCCCATGGAAGATTAGAGGCTCTAGGAAGATAAAGTTTTGGAGAGTAAAGGAGGAAGGAATCAGCCTGAACTCCAAGAGGGCTCAGCCAAGATGCCTGAACCTGAATTAGCTCAAGGACAAACTCACCGCCAAAACCTAGACAAATAACTGCCACCATGCCAAGATGTCAGAACGCTTAGCATGCTGCCAGCCAGAGCTGCCTCTCTGGGAAAAGAGGGTGAAGAGAGGAAGTGACATGCCCTATATAAATGTTTTTACATCACTTTCCTGTGTCTCATCTGTACCAATGTTAGCTTAGCTTGACTTAGGACAGCCTAGGGGTTTGTCAGCTGTTTCTGCACATGTCTGTTGAAGGCCATCTTCTTAGATACTTAATCCTCGAGTATGGGTACAGACATTCCTGATTTTGTTAAACTAAGTAGGGTGGAGCAATGTAGAGTTCACAAGACCTGATTCTGTTAGACCAAGTATCCCCATTGTTACAAATCAGGAAATAGCTAAATCAAATCTTCTAAAGTACAGTCTGAGTAGGGTGGAATGGTTTTAAAATTCACACTCTCCACAAAATGCCTTCAAAGAAAAGAGGATTAGAAAAGTCTTCCTGGGGGTAACAACTCCATCAAGAACAATTCTTTTTTTGGTACTTTATGGGAGATGAGAACAAGAAGTGTATCTGGCACAGACCCACTAGTCAGGCTCCCTAGATATACCTATTCATAGCCAGAAGCCTCATAGATCCTCTCCAGTGCATTTTGTCAACTTTTAGTCTAATTTGTCCCAAATAGTAGAGATATAGCTATAATGAGGATTAAATCAATAAAAGAGCCGGTGGTCCCAGGAGTCACTTCCTTGGAGGCTGTCCTGAGGAGGAGTTTAGTGAAAATAGCAGGTCCTTGAAGGGTTAAAGTAAAATTTTAATAAACCTCTCCTTTTTTTTTTAATTGTAGGCCTCATATTTACCAGCAGAAACTTGCTTTGGACTTTGGCCAGAGGTCTCAGCAGCTTCCCAAGGTCTGTGACTGTCTAAAGATAAGCATTTTTCTTAGATTAACCCTTATTTTACAGAATGTGTTTTCTTCATGACTCTTGATTAAGTTTTAAGACACATTTTGCCTAGCTGTTTCTTGGAACTCAGGACTCTGAGAACAGTTAGGCAAAAAGCCTTCTTTGTTTGAGGCCAATAATAATCCCCTTCTGGAAAGTGGATTTTTGCAGTCTCCCCCATGGAGAGGATGCTCTGCCTGGTGCTTTCCTGAATGGGACCCCAAAATGCTGTATCCCAGGACTTCCAAGCTATGTAAAATGGAGATTGGAACCCTAGACTTCAATCCCCAGAAGTCCTTGGTACTTCCCAGAATTCCCTATAATATCACCTGAGTCCTCACCTGAGTGCGAGAACACAATTTAGTATTTAAAGTGCTCTCTGCCTCCCAAGCTCTCTCTTCTTCCGCTTCTAAGCACACGCGTCTCTCTACTCGACATGCAAGATGTAGTAAGTGAATTGTGAATGGACTAATCAGCCCTAGGCACGTGCTTTTCTTATTTTGTATTTTTTTATTTCCTTGATTTCTAATAATCTTTAATAAACCTCATAAAAATATAATACTTTTAGTAGAAAAACTAATTTAATTTTTACAGTTAGAATATTCAGGTGTTGGAGTTTCCCCTATTTGGTGATGTATCTTTCTTTTCTATCTTATTATTGCTGGTATTGCTCTTATCTGTATATTCCTTTTGTGTTTTCTGTTGTAAGCTAAATTGCTGGATATTTGCATTATAATAATAAACCTACTTTTTTCTACTTAAAAATGCTGTGGAGAACTGTGTCTTATTGTAGAAACAAATCTTGAACCAAAAAGAGTTAAGCAGTTGCAAAAACGTAACCCTTAGTGTTACAGTCCTGAGGCAACGAATAAGAGATCTGGACAGGGTCTGAACCTGTGATTCATGGTACAGAGAACTCACAGATGGAGAAGCTTCCTTGCAATCTATAGTTTTAGAGATCTGCCTCAATCTTTGAAAGTTACTTGCCCAAGGTCACATATTGTAACAGTTAAAATTAGTTTCTCTGCTAAAAGTATTGTATTTTTATGAGGTTTATTAAAAATTAAAAAAATAAAGAAAATACGAATATAGAAAGCCCATGGCTAGGAGGGCTGAAAGGCCCATTCAATTTCACTGACTACATCTTGGGAGGCACGTGTCCCTAGAAGCGAAAGCCAAGAGGGAGAGCCTGAAGTAGGAGAAGTTAGTTTAAATAATAATTTATGATCTCGCACTCAGGGAGATTAGAGAGAATTCTGGGAGCTAGCAAGGACTTCTGGGGATTGAAGTCTGGGGTTCAAATCTCCATTTTTACAATATATAGAAAACATCAGAGGAGGGACTTGAACACAGGTGCTCCTAGCTTCAAGGCTGGCCACCACACTACCAGCCAACCACACTAGACTGTCCAGAAGGAAACAGTTTTTCCATCACAATTTTATTTGCCTTATTAAAAATGCATAATTATTTCACAAATTATAATGTAAGACTATAATTTTCTTATAGCCACTACTGCAGGAAGAAACTCAGTCCCAAGTGACAAGGTCTAGTATCTACTAGATTTCTCACCTCTCCGTCTTCCAGATATATGGATCCCAGTCGCAGATAGATGAAGTGCATTTCAGCAGCATCTACTACAAAACTAACAGTTCGTTCGTAGCATTCCTTGGCTTCAGCATGATTTCCGTTCAGAAAGTACAAGTGTCCCTTCAAACCCCAGACATTAGGGTTCTAGAAAGCAAGAACAGTAGCCTCTGAGCAAGCTTGCAAATGGGAGCACTTGGAATAAGGCTAATGTCTGTATTCAAAGTTATCAGCAAAATTGGTGACCCTTATTCCTCTGTTCTGTCCAGCCTGTGGTTAAAAAGGTTTACTTAGTGGCACACGAGAACACACCAACCATCAGTGAGTATTGCTAAACCTATCTTCCTTCTCCTATCTTATCTTTTCTTTTTTTTAAATCCTTATTTTCTATCTTAGCCTCTATTGTGTAGTAGTAAGGGCTAGGTTATGGGGGTGAAGTGGCTTGCCCAGGGTCACACAGCTAGGAATCCCTTATTTTTTCTTGAACAGAACACAAGAGGTCCTAGTAAAGATAAATACCATGTAATCCATCTGTACAGCTGCTTGGAGGTACTCTTCTGCCTTGGGGAAATCCTTCTTAAGAAGGTGTGTCTCTGCCAGGACCAAGTAATATTCACAGCTTGGGCCTCCTTGGGGGTACAGCAATTCATGTGCAAGCACCCTGTGGACATACTGAAAAGAATGAAAAAACAATGTTGGAATGTTAGAAACATTACCCTGAGTCCGACCCATAGTTCCTCTAGCCCAGGAGACTGTCCATCTCTGAGCAGACCAAGAAGACATGGTTATCCTCAACTTCAAAGAGATTGCGGTGTGCCTACAACATCCAGTATTTCCCTAATAATACATTACAGAGGTCCTGAACTGGAAGACACTTTGGTGCCTTAGGAAAAGCACTGACCTTGGAGTCACCAGACTTGAGTTTGAATTTCCACCCTGCCACTGGCTACCTGGGTAACCTTGGACACATGACAACTTCTCATCTGGAAAAGGAGGTCCTTTCCTGCTCTAGACTGACAATCCTAGGAACTAGAAACCAGCATTCCTAAGTGACAAATTCTGACCCCAGCCACAATGCCAGAATGACTGGGGAATGGAACTATCTGTCACAGAGATCTGTCTGGAAGACCAGATCCAAGATCCAAGAGTGTGAAGCATGAAGTCAACTCCATTGTCCTATAAAGGGGAGGCACAGTTTCAAGAAGCCTCAGAATAGTTTAAAGGTTTATTTTTTCCAAGTTCCAGACCCACAACTCTGGACTTTTAAGTGGGTATGTCTGATAACATCTACTACAGTAGGTTGATATGTTTTATTCACTGGAGGACTACTTTATCCCCTCCTTTCCCATCCATCTTCCTAAAAACAAAACAAACTTTGCAAATTCAATGATTTTTGTTAGAGCTCACATTATATGAAGATACCCAGCCAGACCTGGCACAAACAGTCTAATATCATCGTTCTTCAACCCCTGAGGGTCAGATTTGCTCTGATTTGCTTTCACAGCCAGCCCTGATGAGTAATATTACATACAAGAAATACGTTGATGCATCTGCTCTTGGGTCCAGGAAATGATCCTAAGAGTGTTCCTACTTGTGGGTCACACACAGGAGGAACTTTAAAAGACAGCCTATGAATGAAATAACTAATTTACTGAAAATGTCTTTTTTTAAAATTATTCTATGCTTACCTGAATAGCCTTGACCTTCATCAAGAAGCGTGTAGTCTCCATGAAGATAGAGATGGGAGGATGGGAAACTCCTTGGAAGGTTGAGGGAGACAAAGCAGCTGATGAAACCTGACTTTTTGAAGAAGCTGAAAAAAACCATATGAGAAGAGAAAGGAACAGAAGTAATGGAGAGGCCAGAAAAACGAGAGTGAGTATAAAGCAGAGAGACCTTGATAGAGGGCACCAGAGCAACTGAGACTGGGAAGGCAGAAGACTCATTCAAATATTGATTCTCGAGGTGCTAAATCTTGCCTAGTCAGAAATTCAAATCACAAAAATTGGGAGCAACTTTTAAATTATGGATTCCAGTCTACTAGGAAGAATGTATCTTGAAAATGTAGCCATAACAACAGCTATTAATAAAGGCCCATTTTTTTTTGCTATAATGATAGAAAATAATCATGATAGATGAGATACAGTATGAAATGAAAACATTTGAGAAACTGATGGATAGCCTACAGTAAAGATGTCACCTACACCAGTGCAGCCAAACTGATGAAAATGTCACGGAAAAATATTTGATAAAATAAACAAAAGTGCAGTACAACAAAGATAATGTTAAACTGTGGTTTTTGAATATAATATGCAGTCCTCAGGGATCCACTATTGTCCCACAGGGCTGGGGATCAAATATTAAAAGACCAGGTAAAAAGCCAAAATAGTCTTTCTTCAAGTACCTGAACTGGAGAAATTTTAAACAAGGTAGACATATACTCACATACAATACACACGCATATATATGCATGTGTATATTATACACACATACATGTATATTGTGTATGATGTGTATTTGTGCATGCACACACAGTATCCCCAAAGTCTTAATGTTGTTTTAAGCTTTAAGGCTTTTGGACATCCTGTATCAGAGATGTAAATGCTTCATAATTAGCTCTGCAGACAAAACAAATATACACGCCATGGACTTTTAAGTTTAATCTGTGTTATGAATATTTTCTTAATTACTTCCTCAAGTCTAGATGAGCCACAAAACAATAAATCAAGCCCTGATTGGTAGCACTTGCCTACTTCTAGGATGTCAATCGTAACCCTGAGGGTGCATTTCCTGCCCTTGCTTGACACGTTTTGGTCCTCTGATTCCATCCAAAGGAGTACTTCCAGAAGGAAACTTCTTACCAAGGCAGACTGGCTCCTGCTCTGCCCTTTCTGGTCTCAGAGGCTGCCTATGGCTTTGACATGCCCAGGGTTACACAACAAATGCCAGTTCTTCCTAACTGCCCATCTCCAGTCATTACGCTATGCTGCTTTTCATATATATGTGTATATGCTTCATTCTGTATTAAATTGGGGAAGAGATTACATGGTATTTAATGTATATGGAAGAGAAGAAAAGGGAAATGCATAGCATGTGATGGAAGCAGGCCCGGTATAAAAGCATTATTATCAATTTTTCAGATGAAATAAATCCTTTACAGAAAATATGCTGCTATAGAATATCCTTTATGGGCAGCTTGACAAGGCTGCAGCCTGCTAGTCTTTTTCTAGCTCTGAGCTCAATAATAAGTTCCATTGACTGAAGAGTTCTGTCACAAAGTGGAATTTTCACAACGCACCCTAATATCAATAGATGCACCAGTGGCTGAGAGATGATACCATCAACTTCAATCAAGTCAAGGTTACTTCCTGGGATGGCTGAAATTCTCATCTCTTGTCTAGTCATCCATGTCATTCTCTATGCTTTGTAACTTTTTTGCTGCTTACCTTTTTTGGATCCCTCCTTAGAAATGGAAAATGACCTGGAATTTCTGTGGATGGAACTAGGTTCTTGCAGTGGTTGCTCCACAGTTTCAGACTGGTGTTTGGCTGTGTCTTCAAGAAGAGCATCTAGCATGGCTATCTCATCTAATCCCAACAAAATGAAATTTCTTTGAAAATTCTTCATAAATTGTCCAATAACAAATCACAACAGAAAATACGAAATAATTTTCAAAATGTAAAAAAATTCTACACATCTAATTTCTGTTCATAAAGAGGCCAGTTCTTTGACACCAGTTTATTTATATATGTTTGCTTCTATCTGTTGGGAAATGAACAGATGATTAAGAAAATGTTGCCTTGCTTAGGAATCTATTTGCCCCCCAAAATGCAGGAATTATATAAACATAATTACAAACTTTCATACAAGTAAAATTAGATCTATTATATTAACAAACTAGGGAGAGCAGAGATCAATCAATTGGAAATACAAATGAAAAAACTCGAAAGCGATCAAATTAAAAACCCCCAGCAGAAAACCAAACTAGAAATCCTAAAAATTAAGGGAGAAATTAATAAAATCGAAAGTGATAGAACTATTGATTTAATAAATGAGACAAGAAGCTGGTACTTTGAAAAAACAAACAAAATAGACAAAGTACTGGTCAATCTAATTTAAAAAAGGAAGGAAGAAAAGCAAATTAACAGCATTAAAGATGAAAAGGGGAACAGCACCTCCGATGAAGATGAAATTAAGGCAATCATTAAAAATTACTTTGCCCAATTATATGGCAATAAATACACCAATTTAGGTGACATGGATGAATATATACAAAAATACAAACTGCCTAGACTAACAGAAGAAGAAATAGAATTCTTAAATAATCCCATATCAGAAAATGAAATCCAACAAGCCATCAAAGAACTCCCTAAGAAAAAATCCCCAGGGCCTGATGGATTCAACAGTGAATTCTATCAAACATTCAAAGAACAGTTAGTCCCAATACTATACAAACTATTTGACATAATAAGCAAAGAGGGAGTTCTACCAAACTCCTTTTACGACACAAACATGGTACTGATTCCAAAACCAGGCAGGTCAAAAACAGAGAAAGAAAACTATAGACCAATCTCCCTAATGAATATAGATGCAAAAATCTTAAATAGGATACTAGCAAAAAAACTCCAGCAAGTGATCAGAAGGATCATCCACCATGATCAAGTAGGATTTATACCAGGGATGCAGGGCTGGTTCAATATTAGGAAAACCATCCATATAATTGACCACATCAACAAGCAAACCAACAAGAACCACATGATTATCTCAATAGATGCAGAAAAAGCATTTGATAAAATACAACACCCATTCCTATTAAAAACACTAGAAAGCATAGGAATAGAAGGGTCATTCCTAAAAATAATAAACAGTATATATCTAAAACCATCAGCTAATATCATCTGCAATGGGGATAAACTAGACGCATTCCCAATAAGATCAGGAGTGAAACAAGGATGCCCATTATCACCTCTACTATTTGACATTGTACTAGAAACACTAGCAGTAGCAATGAGAGAAGAAAAAGAAATTGAAGGCATCAAAATAGGCAAGGAGGAGACCAAGTTATCACTCTTTGCAGATGACATGATGGTCTACTTAAAGAATCCTAGAGATTCAACCAAAAAGCTAATTGAAATAATCAACAACTTTAGCAAAGTTGCAGGATACAAAATAAACCCACATAAATCCAACACAGCTCAGCAGCAAGAACTAGAAAGAGAAATCCCATTCAAAATCACCTTAGACAAAATAAAATACCTAGGAATCTACCACTATACGAACACAACTACAAAACACTCTCCACACAACTAAAACTAGACTTGAGCAATTGGACAAACATTAACTGCTCATGGATAGGACGAGCCAATGGAATAAAAATGACCATCCTACCCAAACTTATTTATCTATTTAGTGCCATACCCATTGAACTACCAAAATACTTCTTCACTGATTTAGAAAAAACCATAACAAAATTCATTTGGAAGAACAAAAGATCAAGGATATCCGGGGAAATAATGAAAAAAAACACATATGATGGGGGCCTTGCAGTCCCTGACCTTAAACTATATTACAAAGCAACAGTCATCAAAACAATTTGGTACTGGCTAAGAAACAGAAAGGAAGATCAGTGGAATAGACTGGGGGAAAGCGACCTCAGCAAGACAGTATACGATAAACCCAAAGATCCCAGCTTTTGGGACAAAAATCCACTATTCGATAAAAACTGCTGGGAAAATTGGAAGACAGTGTGGGACAGACTAGGAATAGATCAACACCTCACACCCTACACCAAGATAAATTCAAAATGGGTGAGTGACTTAAACATAAAGAAGGAAACCATAAGTAAATTGGGTAAACACAGAATAGTATACATGTCAGACCTTTGGGAGGGGAAAGACTTTAAAACCAAGCAAGACATAGAAAGAATCACAAAATGTAAAATAAATAATTTTGACTACATCAAATTAAAAAGCTTTTGCACAAACAAAACCAATGTAACTAAAATCAGAAGGAAAACAACAAATTGGGAAAAAATCTTCATAGAAACCTCTGACAAAGGTTTAATTACTCAAATTTATAAAGAGCTAAATCAACTGTACAAAAAATCAAGCCATTCTTCAATTGATAAATGGGCAAGGGACATGGATAGGCAGTTCTCAGATAAAGAAATCAAAACTATTAATAAGCACATGAAGAAGTGTTCTAAATCTCTTATAATCAGAGAGATGCAAATCAAAACAACTCTGAGGTATCACCTCACACCTAGCAGATTGGCTAACATAACAGCTATGGAAAGTAATGAATGCTGGAGGGGATGTGGCAAAGTAGGGGCATTAATTCATTGCTGGTGGAGTTGTGAACTGATCCAACCATTCTGGAGGGCAATTTGGAACTATGCCCAAAGGGCAACAAAAGACTGTCTGCCCTTTGATCCAGCCATAGCACTGCTGGGTTTGTACCCCAAAGAGATAATGGACAAAAAGACTTGTACAAAAATATTCATAGCTGGGTTCTTTGTGGTGGTCAAAAATTGGATAACGAGGGGATGCCCATCAATTGGGGAATGGCTGAGCAAATTGTGGTATATGTTGGTGATGGAATACTATTGTGCTAAAAGGAATAATAAAGTGGAGGAGTTCCATGGAGACTGGAACAACCTCCAGGAAGTGATGCAGAGTGAGAGGAGCAGAACCCGGAGAACATTGTACACAGAGACTAATACACTGTGGTATAATCGAACGTAATGGACTTCTCCATTAGTGGCGGTGTAATGTCCCTGAACAACTTGCAGGGATCTAGGAGAAAAGAACACTATTCATAAGCAGAGGATAAACTATGGGAGTGGAAACACCGAGGAAAAGCAACTGCCTGAATACAGAGGTTGAGGGGACATGACAGAGGAGAGACTCTAAATGAACATTCTAATGCAAATATTATCAACAAAGCAATGGGTTCAAATCAAGAAAACATCTAATGCCCAGTGGATTTATGCGTTGGCTATGGGGGGAGGGGGGGAAGGAAAAGAAAATGATCTATGTCTTTAATGAATAATGCTTGGAAATGATCAAATAAAATATTTAAAAAAATTTTTTTCACTCTGAAATACATTTTTTAACTTAAAAAATAAATAAATAAAATTAGATCTAGATAATTGGAAGAACATTAATTGTTTATGGGTAGTCCAAACTAAGTCTGGTGGGGGGCAGTACTATCCAAACCCAACTTTATTGGTTAAGTTGCTCATTCTTATTTCTTGTTAAATTTTACTAGCTTCTAACCAAGGTGGCCTTAATCAGAAGTGTGCTATTTGTAAAATTTATCTTTGGTGCTCTCTCTTCCCTTCTTCCAGTGTCTCCTCTGATCCTTCTTAAGTGTTCCTCTTCTTCCCTAAAATACCCATGTCCCATTTCCTCATGATCTTGCTCTAAAAAAACCCAAACAACTTAATCCAAATAATATGCTTCCTTTATATCAAGGGCATTTGCATTTTATTTTATTTTTTTAAAACCCTTACCTTCTGTCTTGGAGTCAATACTAAGGCAGAAGAGTGGTAAGGGCTAGGCAATAGGGGTTAAGTGACTTGCCCAGGGTCACACAGCTGGGAAGTGTCTGAGGTCAGATTTGAACCTAGGACCTCCCACCTCTAGGCCTGACTCTCAATCCACTGAGCCACCCAGCTGCCCCTGGCATCTGCATTTTAAAAAGGAGACTTGAACACAAATAATAAAAGCCTTAACAATCCTTATGAATGAATCTGAAGGTGGGAATTTCAGACACAACAGTTGGCCAGTTGGGTAGATTTGGGTAAGTGTCCATCCTAATATCCTTGAGGTCACATCACTACTTTGCCTATTTATAAGGCCAGTCTCCCTCCCAACATCCATTACTGTATCTAGCTCTTAGAACATTTTACCATTAACTCACCTGGTATGTCTCTTTTGCTTGGTGAAGAAGATCTCACAATTCCTAAGGTTGTTATACTGGAATCCAGTTTCCCTCCAATATCAACAGTCTCACTAGTAGTTTTTTCCTTGATTAATTTAGCATTGAGCTGTTTGGCAGCTTCGTGAAACGCCATTTCCATTCGAATATCATTGTTCTGAATTTCATAGAACAAGCCTGAAAAGACATCAAACTGAATGACTTATCAATTTCCCATTTTGACATTCTAACAAGTTAAAATTTTAACATTCAGTTGCATTTGTGCCACAGTGCAAAATAAAGGAATAAAATAAAAAGGGGGGAGGGGAAGGGGGGGAGACAATCTTATAAAGAAAACACGACAGACAGACACAGATTGCAAGACTGCTATACCGAGCAAAGTCCATGCCACAACATTGTTTGGTTCCAAGCAAGTGGCATCTTCAAAGAAAATCTCTGCTTGTTCATAGTGCTCCATCATCATAGCCAGAAGACCACATAGCAGCAGGCTGAGGACAAACATCATTAGCATCAGCCCGGTGATCACAGTAGATGCCTAACAATGAGCCACAAAAAGCCCCCACCTCCACATCAGCTCCTCCTTTCCTTTCTCCTTTGCCTACCTGGTCATGTGTGTCTGATTCAGAGCAAGAGCTTTACGAAAACATTCTTGTGCTTTGGTAATATCATCGAGCAGAAGGCAAAAGGAGCCATAATCCAGCCAGTGTTCTATATTCTGGTTGTCACGAACCAGTCTCTACAACAAGAAACATTAGGAGCATCAATGCTTCTACTCTTATTTGTGAAATATTGTATGTTTTTCTGATACCCTAAAACCCAATAAAAGAGCACGCGATAGTGCTAGACATACAGTAGGAACTACAAAAAAACCTTGTTGAATTGTATTAAGAGATTACAATCCCAGCATTTTGGCATTTATCTACCAGTTCCCATTATTCTTCTCACAAACATTAGACAATGAATAAAATCTGATCAACTGTTCTTCATATTTGCCTCATCTATCCAAATACTTTAAGAATCTGAAATTTCATCAATTTATGCATATTATAACTCCTTTACAAATTAGTTTCTATTTGGGCCTACAACTTTCATTCAGCATCTCATTCCTTACCACTAACTTATTGAACCACGACTTACAAATATATTGTATAAAATCTCTGATTTTCTATACTTACCTCTATCTTTTTAAGACCCAGAAGGTGCTCAATAGTCTTTTCTTTTTCCTTTAAATTCTCTATGTACGTCTACTGCAACTAGTATATTTAATGCTCAATTCAACTCTATCATTTCTTATCTTTTTATTGAATTTGATATATTTTGATAGTGAGGTTTTAAAATATCTCATCATTAATATTTAGCTATTTTGGCAATTTTGTGAGATTTTCTGTTACAAATTATACAGCAGAATTATAAGTACATACACCTTTTTAAATGGCGTACTTTTATTATGCATACATATGTCTGTGCTTATATCATTTAATGCTTAACAGGCACTGAGCTAGGCATTGGGAATAAAAAGACAAAAAGATCCTTAATCTAAAAAAGATTACATACTCTCAAAGGAAACCACATACATACACACAGATTAAGGTTTTGTTTGTTTTTTGTTGTTATTTTTGTTTTTGTCTTTTTACTCCCAATGCCTAGCACAGTGCCTGGAAAATTCAATACAAGATAATTAGAAAGAAAGGGTGATAACAGTTGTAGCCAACAGGAAAGACTTTATATAGAAGGTAATGCTTGAGTTAAGTCTTGAATGAAGTAAAGGTCTCTGTGAGGTAGAGGTGAGAAGCAAGTGCATTCTAGCCAAGGAAGACAGCCAGGGCAAAGGGACAGAGATTCCAGTTAAGGTGCCATGTATGAGGAGCAAAGGAACAGAACTTGGCTAGATCATGACTATGGGAGGGGAATAATGAAAAATGAGGCTAGAAAGTTAGGCTCAGGCCAAGTTGTAAGAACCTTTAAAAGTCAAATTGAAATGCTTTTGATTTATTCTGAAGGCATTAGAGAACTGAAACTACTTGCACTTATTTAGTAGGGGACAAACATGGTTAGACCTAAACTTAAATGAAATTACCTTAGCATCTAGTTGGAAGACTGTTTGTGAGGGGAAAGACTTAAGAAGAAAAGCTCTCTCTCTCTCTCCCTCTCTCTCTACTTGAATTAAAAAAAATTTAAATAGTCCAATGCTTTCATACAGTACACATCTCCCTTTCCCTCTCCCTCTCCCTCTCCCTCTCCCTCCCTCCCTCCCTCTCTCTCTCTCTCTCTCTCTCTCTCTCTCTCTCTCTCTCTCTCTCTCTCTCTCTCTCTCTCTCTCTCTCTCTCTCTCCCCTCTCCCTCTCTCTTTCCCCCTCTCCCTCCTTCTTCCCTCCCCCCTCCCTCCTGTATGTGTGTAGATAGATAGATAGATAGATAGATAGATAGATATAGCATCCCCATGTCTCCATTTCAAAGGCTAAATGATTCTCAAGAGTACATCTTTTGCTTTGATAGAGTATACTGAGTTTTGCTAGATAGATAATTCTGGATTCACAGTTCACTCTTCATAATTTTGAAAATATTATGTCCTGCTTTTTCAAATTATCCCTTATCCTCTGCTGTAATCTTGGTTGAAAAGTCTGCTGTAATCTTGATTATTTTTTAATTAAGTAATTTCTACATTTCTCTTAGGAACCTGAAATAAGTTTTCTTTAGTGTTATAATGTTGGGCGTGAGAGAAGTGTAGACTATATATTTTTTGGTTTCTCCTATCCTTTAGTCCTAAACCATATTTTTCACCAGTTTCTCCTTTGCAGTGAAGTCACCAGAAATCAAAGTATATGTAGATCTAATTTGTAGAAGTCCTTTATAGAATTTCTTCATCTCCTTATTATTTGCAATTGATGTAGGTAAATAGGCAGAAATTGTTTTCATTGTGGTCTTTTCAGCATTATAATATAAGATGATCAAATGTATCATAAATGAGGCTTTTATCTTATTGCCTTTGGATAGAAGATCAATCCACCGCGGCTATCTAATGTCTAAGGAGAAACTATGAGTCAGCCTTCTATTTAGATATGGCTTCCTTTTTTCTTCTAGTTTCTCAAAGGCCTGCCTTTTTAATACTATTGTTTTTCCAGTGATTTACATGCCTGCAAATCATGGAGAACTATTGTCTCTGAAGAACTAAAAGAAATATTACTTGATGGGCAGTAGAGGAGCATGTAATGGGTGTGAACATAGAAAAACATATGAAACTGTGAAGATGCCCCCCAACAAAGGGTTTTTATCCAAAAAAACATATTACTGAAAATGAAGATAGACTCATACAACCTATCAACAGCCAATATACTTTGTTGGTTTATTTATGATGTCAAAAGAAAGCATGAAAGGTCCCAAAACATTGAAAGCACATGTATGGAAGAACATAGATATACAGGAGAACATTCATGTTCATGTATGTACCCCTTATGGCAGACATGTGGAAAGATGGGTGGAGGAATCAAGCAAGGTGGACAGGCATGGATTGGTTAAAATCTGTATTGCTGGAAGAAATGGCCACATCAGTGAGATCATTGATCCACTGGCGTCTTAGCACATGCTGTTGTTTGTTTCTATGAGATTTGGGAATGCTTTCTGATTATTTCCTTTTTATTTTTGTTTGTGGGGGTTAAAAAGACTTTTTTTTCCAGTTACATTTAGAAACAATTTTTGACAATTGTTTTGTGACATTTTAGGATTCAGATTCTCTCCCCACCTTCCCTTTGCTTCTGTAAGGTAGTAAACAGGTAGAAGGAGGGAAGGGAGGAAGGGAGATGGTTTGGATCTTACAATTTTGTAAAACATATGTTGAAAATTATTATTACATGTAATTGAAAAATAAAATATTTTTGAATTTAAAAAATTTTAAATAGTCCAATATAGGCTATACCAATGCTTTCATACAGTACATATTTTCATATTGCTCATGTCATGATAGACATATATCACACATATAATAAAAATCTTATGAAGTAAATAAAGAGGAAAATGGCATGTTTTGATCTTCAATAAAACTCCAACAGTTCCTTCTTTGGCTGTGGATAGCGTTTTCATCATGAGTCCCTTGTGGTTATCTTGGAAATTTGCTTTGCTGATAATGATTTGGCCCTGATTGCCACTTTATAGTATAGTTTAAAATCTAGTATGGCTAAGCCTCCTTCCTCCATATTTTTTTATTGATTCCCTTGATATTCCTTGCCTTTTGTTCTTTCAGGTGAATTTTGTTGTTATTTTTTCTAGTTCTGTGAAATAATTTTTGGGTTATTTGGTATGACATTGAATAGGCAAATTAATTTAAGTAGGTCATCTTTTTTTAATATCAGCTTGGCCTCCCTGTGAGCAATTAATGTTTTTCCAATTGTTTAGATCTGACTTTATTTGTAAAGTGTTTTGTAATTGTGTTTAAATAGTTAACTGGGTTTGTTTTGGTAGATATACCTTGAGGTAGTTTATGTTGTCTATAGTTATTTTGAATGGAATTTCCTTGTCTATCTCTTGTTGTTGGACTTTGGTGGAGGTAAATAGAAATGCTGATGATTTATGTGGAGTTTTTTTGTATCCCCCAACTTTGCTAAAGTTGGATTATTTTCCATATTAAATCACAGAATTTCAAAGTTGAAAAGGGCAAAAGAAATCAATCTGTCCAAACCATAAGTGAAAAAACCTTCCTTTGTAATACTTCCACCAAGTGTTCATCCAGCTTCCCCCAGATCTTTAGAGAGGGAGAACCAGTCACTACCTCTTTAAGGCAATTCATTCTGGTTTTAGACAATTTCTTATGTCATACCCAAATCTACCCATTTGAAACTTGGGCACATTATTACTTGTTCTACTCTCTGGTTCAGATGGAACAAGCCAACTCTTTCTTCCAGATGACAGGATTTAATTACTTGAGGAGTGTGAGCCTGTTCCCTCTGCTTCTGCATTTCCACTTCAAGCACATATTGCAATTCCCTAGCCAGTTCAAAATGAAACTTGGAGGGAGTCAATTTCCTGCCCTGGTAACAATGGTTAGTACTCAGGGGTGATAAAAAGTGGTGAGGGAACAAGCATTTATTAAGTTCCAGATACTGTGCTAAGTATTTTACAATTATTATCTCCAGCTGGCCAGGTCTTTTTCCTTTGCATTTTCTTGCTTCTTGCCTGGGACATTTCATGTGAAACCAGATTCCCAAGTAATTTAAAAGTAGAGACACATTGTGCTTTACAGAGAATGCACTGGGAGACACCAGAGAGGCATTTTTGACAATCCTCTGGAGTCATACAAGTGAAGAAGAAGATACCAAGATCTATTGATGACTAGCCTGGGTGGTATCTAGCAGGCCTCTATCTAGCTGCTAACTAGAAGATCATGACAAAGCCCATGAATGTGCAAGCCACAGAGGTGATTTAGTCCTGTTGCACACACTCCTAGTGAATGAGATGGGGTGACGTGCTCCAAGCACTACCCTGTGACTGTGAACTTTAAATTGCTCCACCCTACTTAGTCTAACAAAAACAGGAATGTGTACACCCATACTTAAGGATTAAGTATTTAGGAGGATGGCCTATGACAGACATGTGCTAGCAAATGACAAGTCAGAAACAACTGACAGACCCCTGGGCTTTCCCAAGTCAAGCCTAAGATATCATTGGTACGTGTGAGATGCAGGAAAGTGATGTAAAAACCATCTATATATTTTGTGTCACTTCCTCTCTCTGGGCTCTTTCCGCGGAGAGGTGGCTCTGGCTGGCAGTGTACTGAGTGTTTTGGCATCTTGGTGTGGCGGCAGCTATTGTCTGATTTGACGGTGAGTTTTCCTTGATACTATAGAGGGAGAAGCTGAGTAGCCTAGTTCAGGTGAGGCATCTTAACTGAACTCTCGCAGAGTTTAGGCTGATTCTTTATCCTTTACCTTCCAAACATTATCCTCTTAGAAAGCCTCTAATCTTCTTCAGAGACCTGGTGGTGGAGGTCTTTGAACTTCCCCTGGCACAGGCCAGGTGGGAGAAATCCTATAGCCTCTTTCTCTCTCTTCTCCTTAATTCCTTCCCTCTGTATTAATTAAAATCATCAAAATAAAAACTGACTTGGGTATTTTATTTGGGATTTCCTCTGATGACGAAAATTAATTTAGATTTGAGTCACAACCCTAAAATTACTTTTACATGACTCACTCAAAAAAAATGCACTCTGAAGAGCCCCCTCTGCCCTGGCTCCTGGGATTGATTAAAGGCTCATAGAACTAACTCATGAAGAATAGGGCTTCAGAGAACCCTTGTTCACCTGCTCTGTTTTACACATGAAAAAGCTGAAGTCTATAAAGGTAAAATGACTTGTTCAAGGTCACTTAGAGAGTAAGCATCTAAGCCAAGATTTGAAACCAGGTCCTCTGACTCCAGAATTAGTGTTCTTTACCCTGAACTAAGCTGTCTCCTAGTGCTACTTCAGCCCCAGAAATGTGTATTGTCCTATGGACAGGGACTAGAGAAAAAGTGGGGTGAACAAACATCCACAATATCATGGGAGACTGAGCTAGCACACGTGTACACATAGACAAGTGCTCATCTCAGTGCTCTCACTGAGGTCTGAACCTTCCTCGTTCTCTGGCTTCAGTCTGCTCCCTCCTACACCCTGCTTCCACCCTAACTAGCAGTTCCCTTAGGTTCCCATAGATAGACCACTCTAACCTGTTGCATTCCAACCCTGTCATGATCTTAGAGGTAACTCTGTTGGAGGAAAATGCCCCCCCAGTTATTACTCTGGCTCCTGAGCCCCCCCCAATGAGTTTGCCATCTATACAACTCACTCACAAGTGCACAATACAAATACACAGTGCATCATATTTATACAAGCAACAATAAAGCAAAAGAAATACTATTAAAGACGCCAATATAGTAAAGCAAACACCTTTTAAAAAATTACAATGCACATATAAACCCAGATCATAGCTTTTCCCTGAGATCTTCAATAGCTGTGATGAAGAATGAGCACACTACTAGAAACGGGGCAGGTAAAGACAAGACAAAAGCAAAGCCACGTACTTAGGTTGGCTCACAAGTCTGGATCACAGGCTTCAATGTGATTGGCCCATCAGGTACATCCATGAAACAATTCTCTTCACTACTTGTATTAAGTCCTTATAAATTCTTTCAATCTGCCACTACCATTAAAAGGATGTTAAGAAAGTATTAAAGTGAATCATAGTTCTGTCTTGGGTGGAGAACTGCAAAAGCAGTTTGCTTTGCAATTCTTCAAAGCATTTGTCATTTTACATTATAGTTTTCTATGTTTGTCTCTTATCCCTCTCCTAGAATGTAATTTCCACAAGGAAGGAAACCATTGACTTATGTAAACTTTATGTTTCCCCCAGCCACCATCACACAATAGACAGCTGATTTGAGTTAAAAGAACAACCAAGTACAAGTACCAATTTCTACCAGATTTTTGTACAATTTCAAAAGATAGCCCTTGCTTACGATACTCAGTATAGTCCATATATCAGGGGAACATTCCTTTAAAAAATTATGCAATGTCAAGAAATAAAAACACTAGAAGTCATCGTAACCCTTTGGTAACCTGCTAAGAGGGCAGAACAGTTTGAAAATAAGGATGAGAAGAGTAAAGCCCACTTGCTGAAAACATTGTTTGGATCTAATCAGAGATTTTGTTTAGAACCAGAGACATTTATTCTAGAGACCAAAGGAAAACTTCTGTGTAGCCCACCCAAAGATCTGTTTCCATGAAGGGACACATCATCTAAAAGGCAGAGGGCCTCATGCACTTGGAGATTTCTTAGAGAACCTTAAAAGGACCCCAGAAAGGACAAACACTCCCTGCTTTCTAGATCATTCTACAATAGATTAATAACTAAAGATCAACCATCTCTAATACTTCTCCTGGGGATGAGGGAGAAGAATGGAGAGACTCTCTTACCTCTTCATAGTATACTGTTGCAAGGGCAAAGTCTTCATTGACTTGGGCTTCATATGCAAAGAGTCGGAGTTGTTCAGAAGTGGTGGCAGCAGTCAGAGCAGTACTTAGATTCTCATCTGGCATGCTCTATTCAAAGAGAAAGATATGAGACTAGCAAAATAGAATAAATTGAAGTTTTAAAGGGATAAATGTTGAAAGGCAAAGAAACTAAGAATATAAATTCTAAAATTATTCTGAGGCTTCTTGTCAGTTTTCTTAAATAAATAATATGCTTGAACCAAGAAGAAAAACTTTAAAGATTTATTTATCATGTTTGAAATTTGCACATAGATGGCAGGTGAACCCCTGAGAACAGAAGATATTGCCCAGGGTTTCTCTTCTATTGGAAGAAGCATAGGACTACAAGATGAGATTTGGGGTGTTTAATCCCCTCTGAGGCTTGGAAATAGATTCATAAATCACCCAAAGGATAACCAAAGCTTAGAAATTCAGGTGGAAAAAAGTACTCAGGAATAAGTGATGATCTATTGTTTTGGAAGTTATTTGTAAAGGAGGGAAATAGCTTTTCATTTTAGCAATATACATGTGAAGAAACAGGGCTTCTGACAGAACAAGGAACAGCTCTTAAAACATTGCCTAGGATTTCCTTTAAAAAAAAAACCTATCAGATAAAATGCTGACAAGTCGTCTGCCCTGTGTCTTTAATCGCCCCATACGTGCATCTAACCAATAGCATATGAAAAGGGCTGAAAAGCTGTAATGAAAATTATGTCAAGCATGCCTGGATGGGCATTTGAGGGCTTGAGGAAGGAACAGCACACCTAAAAATTTCTTTCTGTGCCTGGGCCTGCCTTTGATTCCACTCAATCATTCCATTAGTGATAAACTCTTGGAGTCCTGTAGAGCCTTGTCAATGAACAGGATTGGAGATCACAGCCAAATGACAAATGACAGCAAGGGAGGAAAAGCGGTTGGGAAGGAAACGAGTGCCCGAGTTCCCACACAGAATATGCTTCCAGGGCTCTGGGTGGGAGGGACTTAGAACAGTTAAAGGCTGAGCAACTGAACTGGACTCCTGGATGCTCTCAAACTCATGAGTTTCTAGAGACTGGCTTGGGGCTGCCCAGGTTTAGGAGTCCCGGGCATATACACATATGGCCATCGTTCTAATATATTTGCCTTATTCCTTGGCCTAGGATCATAGCTTTGGAGCTGGAAGGAACCTTAGTGGTTATCTAAGCCAGGAAAAAGACTCCAGGTCATTACGTGGCTTGTGGGAGCACTACTATATACAGTCAGGCTATATTTAGATAGTCTGTTTCATTATGCATTATGCATATAGCATGGGCCCGTTAAAACAAGGAGAGTTTCCTGATGGATGGGAGTGAGCCATAAGAGACTCATGGATAAATTCACACTGACCATCCCTCAGATGTCATCCAGAAGAGGATGAAGCTAGGCATTTCCTTCAAGTAAGTGAGCATGGGTCAGCCATTCCCTGGACCCTCTTCCCTAAAGATGTAAGTAACTGCCACAGTGCCCTTTCTCCCACCCTGGTTAGGTGGTTACCGTTCTATATCTTTCTAATGTTTTCACCACAAGTCTACCTTTACATTCAATGCGGTTGACTCCCATTTTCTTTTTAAACATCTGAGATAAAGGGTAAATTTCTCAAAAAGGATTTCCCCAATGATGAAGAGAAAGAGGATAAGAGAAAAAGAGGTAATAAAGAACAGAATTATAAATGTTCAGAACATGACAGTTATCACAAGATACCCTTCAATCTAACTATCACTGGCAGGCCAACTCTATTTGCTTCCACCTAATTATAATTAGCCTTTTGGCTAGGCACTATCATTCTGACAAAGAAGAATCCCAAGCATGTTTGTTCCTCTAATCTAGTGCCCCTGACAGCCCTGCCACCATCTTCCCAGGCTGTTACTTCCAAGTGCCATTAGTCCACATTAGTGAAAAACTCTACCAACCCACACTAAGGGAAAGATCTTTACTCAAGAAAAAGATCACCACTGATCTTCCCCGACAAGTAGTGAAAGAAAGATTGGAAAGGATCCATGAGAGTACTAAGATGAGAGAATGTACTTAACTTAGTTGAATACCTGGTTCAAAGTGACATTCATCTGATCCACCAAATATATGTAGAGTTCACTGATAAATGCCTGAAGCTCCTCCTGGTTTTCAAATGCAGTTGTCTTCAGGAATTTCTCTCTCACAATCTTCACCACTGCATGCTGCAGGAACATAAAATGTCCATTTGACAACACCTTCCTGCATGTCAGGGACAGGCCTGGCCTCACTCCATTTCCTGCCCAGACCTTGCACCAAGCACCTTCTTGTTGACTCTTCAGAGGCTCAATGATTTTTCCTTTGGCCTCTGTTACCTCATGCCTAACAGGAGGTCTTTGGAAGTTGCTGTCATTCGAAAAAATGATTACTCTATGGCCAACCTGGTCACAAGACCCACAAGACCTTGCCAGGCTGGTCCTCAGACAACAGATGGCTAATCCTTCTCTGGACCTGTATTTGAAGCCTTTCCTGCTTCATTTGGACATGGTAATGTTGGTGCTCTGGTGACACAGCTTTTGAGAGCCTAGAATTACCCCAATGTCAGGCTGAGGCACGGGAATGGGATTGTAAGTGGGTTGGGGACATTTATTGTGAGGAAAGTAGTGAAGCCCCAGAATTACTATACCAGTTTAGCTTTGTTTCTGCAACCATAAAACTGCCCTCAGTAGCTCCTTCTCCAGCTTCCCTTTTTCTCCCCTTGGTGGTTATGCCAAGTATAACACTTCTGCTCAGTCAGCTCTACCAGATGATTTCCTACTTTATCTTTCTGCTCTGGGAACCAAATGATTCTCAGGTCTGTCTTTTCTTCTTTTGGTAGATGACTACTTTCCCATCTACCAACAGCCAAGGCTGAAAAGCAATTGATCTATAGAGCTTTATTATAATTTAATGGGGGCAGCTTAGTGGCTCAGAGGATTGAGAGTCAGGCCTAGAGAGGGAAAGTTCCTGGATTCAAATCTGACTTTAGATGCTTCCTAGCTGTGTGACCATGGGTAAGTCACTTAACCCTCATTGTCTAGCTCTTCTGCGTTGGAACCAATATACAGTATTGATTCTAAGATGGAAAGTAAGGGTTTAAAAAAATCATAATTTAATAAAATTGCTCTATACAACATTATCTAATGAAGACTTTGTTCAATGCAACCAGATTCCCAAAAGAGCATTTATTTCTGTGGAGAAATGAATATAGACTACAGAGAAATGAAGAGTAGCCTTTCTTATATGAAGCTACATTCCAGGGATAAATTGAGAAATGACACTTTGTCAGCAAGTAATTTACTCAGGTCAGAGATGCTATTATTTCTCTTCATCAGGCTTGTCATGAAAAGGAGTCACGGTCTCAGTGTTAATACATTCAATTATACTAAAGACTGGGCAACATCAACATCCCCTCTGTAGCTAAATTTGATTAGAAACTCCCAAAAGTCAGGAATAATGTCCTACTTTCTTTATTCTCCAAGAAACTTATTACAATCTTATAAAAACAAGACCAAAACTCATAAAATCTCCCTATATTGTACAATATGGGTATTTTGTTTTGATCAGGGCAGATTAGGAAATCAAGATTTTGTTAAAATGGCCTTACTATTCATCTTTTCCCCTCAATAACTTCTAGAAATATGATGAATTATATGCTTATTTGGAGAGGACCAAGTTGGTCCAATAGAAAGAGTATTAAATGGGAAAATGGGAGACTAGGTTCTAGCCCAAGATCTGCCATTAATTAGCTGTCATTTTCTCTCCTCTGCTAAACTGTTCCCACCTCTTAAATGAGGATCATGATATCCATCTTACTGACTTGATAGGGTTGTTGTAATCCAATGTTATACAAAGCAATATACAAATCTAGGCAGCTGTCCTCATAATCATGCTTAAAACTATGGTTGATACCAGTGATGGAGAAGAGCTTTCTCTATGTTCTCTGATCTTCATCTTTCAGTTTCCATGAGGTTTTCAGTGATGACTCCATCAGACTTGGGGGTTACTATTCTTAGCTTACAAATTGTCAAAATGTGGTAAAATTTACAAGGGAAATGGGAAGAAACTTCTCAGCATGGGCAGAGCAAAATAGATAATGAAAGCAGTAAAAATTTAAGGGCTCCTGTGGTCCAATCCAATAGTCTAGTTTTCTGGTTTAGAGATGGACCAGGGAACATTGTCCTGGGAGCAAAACTGAAGCATTAATTTTTATTCAAATTTTTATTAAAAATAAGAATGAATCCTACTCAGATCCAGGATTTTATACAAGCATCCAGTTCTCCTGGGAGTAAGAAGCGAATTGAAGAGAAGGTACAGAGGGTAGTGTGTCAATTAGAGCAATGAAAACATTGTTTTAGGACTGTTTTACCTTAAGTTGTTCTTTGAAAGCAAAATATTTTCCAGAGCAATTGAGCTCATAATTGAGCTGGCATTTATGATCTTCTAAGGTTTGGTTATCTAGATCTTTTCCTGGAGTCAGATCTTTACCAAACATCTTGTGGTACTCTTCCAATATGGCTACAGAAATATTCTGGATTTGAGTGTGGTAGTCATCCAGTGCCTAGTAAAATAAGAAATCATAATCACAGAACCACAGGACCTCAAAGACAAAAAGGACCTCAGATGTCTTCTAATCTCACTCATACAAACCCTTTTCAACTACCTTGGCAAGTGGTTAATCAGTTTCCACTTTAAAATCTCTAGCATATGTTAAAAAAAACTCCAAAGTTAGCCCATTCAACTTTTCAGACAGTTTTAGTTTTTTAGGAATTTTTTCCTTTTATTAAACTATTTGAGTGCATTCCATCTTGTCAATTAATATCTTTACAAAAATGTAGCATACCAAACTAATTGCAACACTCCAGCAAAACTATTCTTTCTTATTTTGGACAACAAGCATTGATATAGACAAAAATAATACTTTTCGGGAGGTAGGGGAAGTGGTGCTATCATATATTTATTGATAGTTTTTAAGTCACTAAAATCCTTATTGTTACAAAATTATAGTTGAGTCATATCTCTCTTTTCCACTGTATCAAGTGGTTTCTTTACTGGGTTGTTTATGGTAATTGGAGGTGCTGGGCAAACACACTGAGAAATAAGGTAATGGGAAGACAGAATTCTTTCCCTCCTCCCCCCCACCAACTTCCACTGTCTTTTTCGGTTGGACTCAAACTGGGATTCAGAATGGGTAAGTTGACTGAAATTTTAACAGATCACTCACTCTCTAAATACCAGAAACAGGGATTTATTTTAAGGAAGGAGGGGTAAAGGGAATTTGGATAGGAGAAAGGGAGTTTAGGATTTCCCTAATCTATTATAAATCTCAAGATGAATAAGTAAAGTTGTATAGTCTTTAAGAGGGATATTATTAACAGTTTTCAAAGGTCTTCAGAGCCAAGCTCCAAATCTGTCAGAGAGAAACCAATAACCAGAAAGGCAGAGAAATCTCCTTTAGCTCTTTCTCCCAAAGTCCCAGGAAAAAAGAGTGAGTAAGAAACAGTTTGTGCCAGTTTGTTCAAATTCTCTTCCACCTGGTCACATTCTCCTTTGGAATTTTCCTTGATGGACAGATCTTCAAGCTTCCATTCATTGCATCTGTTTTGCAAGGTTTTCTTAGTCTTAATCAATCCTTCACACCACTATATAGGAAAACTGAATTTCTGAGCCCAATTCTAAGGCTTTTTGTTTACTCCTATTAAATGTCATCTTGGAAACCCTTAGCAACAGATTATATACATATGGACCTGAATCAAATATACAAGAATACAATTAATTGATAAATGGTCAAAGAATGTGAATAAGCAGTTTTCAGAGGAAGAACTCCAAACCACCAATAGTCATATTAAAAAATGCTATAAATCAGAAATAATTAGAAAAATACAAATTAAAAACAACTCTGCAGTACTACCCCATGCTCATTGGACTGGTGAAGTTGACAAAAAGGGAAGATGACAAATGCTAGAGGAGATGTGAGAGAATATCAGAGCCATAAACTAATCCAACTATGCCAGAAGGCAATTTAGAAAGATGCCCAAAAGCTTATCATTAACTGTGCATATCCTTTGGCCTAGCAATAATGCTTCTAAGTCTATGCCCAAAGAGATCAAAGAAACAGAAAAAAGATCTATATGTATAGGGAGCCAACAAACCCCCACTGGTTGATATAGTCACTGTTGGAAGCCGGGAACTGCAAGGCAGCCCCCACAAAGAACAAAGCCTCCTGCTGACCCCCTTCTGTGACTTCTCTCTCTCCAACTTTCCCTACTAATGGACTGTTATGATTATTGTTTCCTCCCCAATACAGGAAAAATAATATGAGAGCAAATACTTATAGGATCAATATATATATACATATATATATTTATATATCTTACTTCAATCCTCTTGGGTTATTACCCCAAAAGATTGCATTTACAGAATTAAAGCCCAAAGATTATGGCCTATTACCTTCCTTTCTCTCACTCAAAATTATCTATAGCAGCTCTTTTTATAGTGACAAAGAATTAAAAGCTGAGGAGATGCCCATTAATTGGGGAATGTCCGAAAAAGTTATAGCATATGATTGTGATGGAATATTATTGTGCTGTAAGAAATGATGCAAGAGATGATTTCAGAAAAGCCTGGGAAGACTTGCATGAACTGATACAAAGCAAAGTGAGCAGAACAATTTTTACAATAACAGCAATATTGAAAAAATAATCAACTTTGAAAAGACTTGGTAACTCTGATCAACAAACTGACCAATCACAATTCCAAAAGATTCATAATGAAACACAATGAGTAGCTGAGCATTGGTGGTATAGTGGTTAGCATAGCTGCCTTCCATAATGAATAGCTGATAGATTCAGAGCATATTTTCTTCTCTTTCTTCCATTTTCTTCCTTCCTTCCTTTCTTTATGACATGGTTTTGATGAGAGAATTAATTTTGCATGATTATACGTATTTGTGATCTGAACCAGCCATTCTGGAAAGCAATTTAGAATTATGCCCAAAAAACAATTAAACCGTTGGCTAGTTTTCTCCTTCATACTATAAGAGGACCAAAATGACATTACTGTGTTGGGGTCAAAGAACAATATAGTCAGCTGTGGCTAATCAGACCAATATGAACTTGAAAACTTCTGCCACAATTTGGGCACAAATAACTGATAAGAACTTTTGGGATGGGGTTGTCTCTAAATCTATGTAATTCACCTTTCTTTTGAGCTCCTGCAATTCTGCTTTGCTCAGAGCATCTTCTTTGTTTTGAGAACACCATGCTGGACAGTCCTGCTGTGCCAGTGTCTGACATCTCACAATCGACACCAAAGTTCTTCAGAAAGACCTTTGGAATGTTCTTATATTACTTCTGGCCTCCATGTGAACACTCACCTTGTGTGAGTTCTTTGTAAAATAGTCTTTTAGGCAAACGTGTATTTGGCATTCAAACAACAAGGCCAGCGCATTAAATTTGCACTCTCTGTGGGAAGAGTCTGAATGCTTGGCAGTTCAGCTTGAGAAAGGACTTCAGTGCCCAATATCTTGTCTTGCCAGGTGATCTTCAGAGTCTTCCTAAGACGATTCAAATAGAAGTGATTCCTCAGCTTTTAATTTTCAGGCACGGTGCTGGTAGATTGTCCAGGTTTCACAGGCATTCAGCAATGAAGTCAGCACAATGGCTCTGTAGACTTTCAGGCTGATGGACAGCCCAATTACTTTTCTCTCCCACACTTGCCTTTGAAGCCTCCCAAACACTGAGTCAGTTCTGGCTATGCATGCATTAACCTCATCATTTATGTGGACATTCTTAAACCAGACTCATAAAGTAAGTAAACTTATCCACAGCTTTCCAATGTAACCAATGGTCCTACATATGGATAGTGTTGTGCTGATAGGTGGAGAGCCTCTGTTTTCTTGGTGTTATTTGTCAGGCCAAAACTAGCATGAGTGGCAGAGAATAAATCCAGACTCTGTTCCATCTGGGCCTCAGAGGCTGCATTGAGTGTACAATCATCTGTGAACAAAAAGGCATGCATCAAATCTCCCTCCTTTTTAGTTTCAGCTTCCAGCCTTTTAAATTAAATATCCATTTGGTAGCTGACCTTGATGCTGTTTTTGTCCTCATCGAGAATATCTGACAATAGCACTGAAAACATTATGCTAAAAAGCATGGGAGTAAGCACACAGCCTGCTTCACTCCTTTGGTGACTGGGATAGTATGAGAGCATCTTCCATTATCCAGAACCCATGCAAGCCGTCATGGAGACGGCATACAATATTGATGAACTTCTTCAGGCAACCAAATTTCGCCATGATCTTCCACAAGCCCTCATGACCAATAGTATCAGTGGCCTTGGTCAGATCAATTAACATTGTTTACAGACCTCTGTTCTGCTCCTGGCATTTCTCCTGAAGTGGTTTGGACAGCAAACATAATTTTGGCCATTCCTTGGCCTTTTCTGGGTAAGTGTTCATTTTTCAGGTGAAGAATCAGCCTATTAAGAAAAACTCTGACAAGAATCTTGTCAGCACTGACTAAGCGAGAGACCTCCCTGTGATTGTCATAAGATAACCTATTTCCTTTTCCTAATTTATAGAGTTGGACAATGAAGGCATACTTGATCTCTTGGGGATATCTTGCCACGTAACCCAGAAGATTCTAGTCAGTTTTTGTATGAGCACTGAACCCCTTTTCCTGTAAATTTCTGCTAGAATGAAATCAGCACCAATTGCTTTGCCACAGGAGAGGTGATGGCATTCAAAGCTTCTTGAGTTGGAAGTTTGACTATAAGGAGATTGACTTTAACCTGTGGTATATGACCAGTGGCTACAATACTGGTTGTGATAATGTTCTATTGAGAATACTATGGAAATGTTCACTTCATCTCTCCAGGATCATGTCCTGATCAGCACTGAGTAGTTGAGATACACCATAGGTCTTTGGCCCATAAATAGCCTTCAGGGAATCATAGAAGCATTTTAGGTTTTCACTATCAGTATACAACTGAATTTCATCTGCCTTCTTACTGAACCAAGAATCCTACATCTCTCTAAGCTTTGCTTGCACTTTACTTTTTTTTTCCAAATTTTTACTTTCTATCTTAGAATCAATACTAAATGTTGGTTCTAAGGCAGAAGAGCAGTAAGGGCTAGGCAATGGGGATTAGATTTGAATCCAGGACCTTCCAACTCTAGGTCTGGCTCTCTATCCACCGAGTCACCTAGATGCCCTTTTGTACCTTACTTTTAATGGAGTTAAATGCTGCTTTCTTAGGGACAGATGAACTATCCTGCTGATAAAACCTGTGAAGTTCTTGTTTTTCATTTAGTAGGCTCCTGAATTTCCCCATCATTTTCATCAAACTATTTCTGATGTTTGCAAGTACTATGCCCCAGTTGAGTAAATGTGGTACTGTTTACCGAATCTCTGAAAGCTACTCACGTCTTTTCTGCTCTACTATTGTCAATGGTGGTTCGGCATTCCCTCCAAGTCCAACAAACTTCACACATTGAGAAGCACTCTAATCCCATGACAGTAGGTCTTCTAATAATTATCTTGATTGGGGCCTTTGCTTTTGTTGAATGTGAATGGTTAGCTTGGAAAGGAGATGTCTATGCAGCATTCTGTATCACACATTATCCTTATTCAAATCCTTTCTTTTCTCCTTACCATGACGTAGTCTATTAAATGCCAATGTTTGCTTCGATGCTGCATCCAACAGAAGACAGTGTTGGTGATGAGGTCATGAGACACCCGTGTCTTCAGTAGTGACTACTGTTGTTTCCAATTCCATTTCTCCCAAGAATTCCTGCCGTATCTGATAGTCCGTGCCTACTCTGGAATTAAAGTTACCCAGCATTACAAGCTTGTCCTCTTTTGGCACACTATTGATGAAGGTCTTAAGGTTTTCATAAAATGTTTTCTTTGGTAGAAGCAGCAGCACTGATGATGATGGCATAGCACTCTTCTGCAAGGGGCAATCTCATTGGCATGGGTGTATCATTCACTCCTTTTGGGAGTCCTAGAAGCTTGTTGACTAGATTAGATTTGATTACAAAACCTCTGCCTTCTTCATAGCACTCCTCATTAGGGTAACCACTCCAGAAAAACATGAATCTAGCTCTGACTTCAGTAGGCTGGACTTCATTTGCCAGTCTTGTTTCAATCTGGGCTGCTATTTCGATGTATAATTTGCTGAGTTCTCTCACAACAAGAGCTGTTTTTCTTTCAGGTCTGCTGGATTTAGTGTTGTTCATAAGTGTGTGCACATTCCAAATACCAATAATGTGTGGAATTATCTTTGCAAAAGCTTTTGTACTTTTTGTACTTTTTTTGTATTTTACCAACAAGGTAAGATCTCTGCCTGCCATAACCAAGTTTTGGTGAAGCAGAAAATTTTTAGGGCACTTTTCTATCCCCTTTCTTACATCGGGAGGTAAGCAGTGTGATCCTTTTAAAAAAGGCTATGCAGACCTGCAAGGAGCTGTCAAATCCCACGGATGCTTCTAGTGAGAGGTTGATCCTACATCTTGGGCCACCTGTGTAGGATTGTGACTTATAGCTCCCAGTGTAGCTGCACCTGCTGCTTTGTCACTTGTCCGTCACCATAGGACTTTTGAGGTAGGAACAAAATAGTGAGATAGTAAAATAGTAAAAGTCAAATGGTATGGGTGATGTCTTTTGACTAGCACACAAACGGAATTTATGTGACGCCGAGTCACACAAAGCTGTCAGCTTCATTCTCTCTTGCAGAGTCAAACAAGTCCAGAAACAAGACAAAAGTCAGGAGGGCTTGTGATGCATTGGATGACCTTAGCTTCTTTGATGTGTGACAAGGGAATTTTGAGGTTTACAGATGTCTGACCAAACTCTAAACACTCCACAGTGCCATAGCACTGCCACCACTTTTGTGACCATTGGAACATATTGTTTTCATCCTCTTCTTTGGCCAGGGAAAGTCTTCAAATGCTTAGGGTAGGAATCTTCCAACTCACTAATGGATCTAAGTCCTATCCATTACCCTCAACCTGGTTTGGCCCACCTGTTGATATGGTTTTACCAGGATGCAGCCACAGCTTCTTGGAGCCCCAGGTAAAAGCTGGGTAGCAGGTGGACACTAAAGGAGGAAAGTGGCCCTAAAAAAGTGGGGTTGGTAAGTCCTCACACCGGAAGTGCTAGTTTTCCATGAACATCCAATACACTCCTAAACTGTACATACGCTTTGACCCACAAACTCCATTACTAAGTCTGTATCCCCAAAGAGATCAACGAAAGAGGAAAAAGACTACAAAAGATTTAAAGCAGCTCTTTCTGAAGTAGTATCGAACTATAAATTAAGGGGGTTCCCATTAATTAAGGAATGGCTGAACAACTTGTGTTATATGAATGTGATGGAATACTATTATGTTGTAGGAAATGATGAAAGAGATGGTTTCAGAGAAACCTGGGAAGACTTGGATGAACAAAGTGAAGAGAACAGAACCAGATGAACAATTTATACAATCGTAACAATATTGTAAAGTTAATGACTTTAAAAGACTTAAGAACTCTGATAAATGCAATGATTGACCATAAATCCAGAGGACTCAGTGCTTCCCATCTCTTCAAGGAGAAGTTATAGATTTAGTATGCAGATGCAGATATAATTTTTTTGGACACAGTCAATGTGAGGATTTGTTATGCTTGACTATATATGTTTGTAACAGAGATTTTAAAATGTCTTTCTTGATTCCTAACCTATTATATAGACTGCCTACATCCGGTACAATTTCAAGCCTTTTGTTGTTTGTGTTAATGGTTTTTTTGGATGTGCTGTTTTCATTCCCTGCTGCCCCCAAAATCCTTGTCCCCAATTCAAGTTTTGTGGAACAATATATTAGAAAAAGTTGATTTTAAAAGAAGGAAAACAAAAACAAAAATCTTTGCTTACCTCATATATAGGGTCTAGATTTTTTTCTTTTCTTAAAAACAAAAGGACTATATCTTTGCTTATAACTGATATTGGAATAATTTTCTTTTTCCTTTTTCATGTATTCCAAGAATCTGTCAGAAACCTGGTATTTGGCAAACATTTTGAGGGCAGGAAAAAACCTCAATTGTTCATTGAGGTCCATGACTACTCTCTGGTTTGGAGTTGTTGCCAGTGGAAAAAATGACAGTCACACTTTTCTCTGTAGCACAGTTAAAAAACGAAATAGAGGGTATTCAGAGAACTTTTGATTACACAAAAATGAATTACTAAACTACTGTTTTTACCAGTAAAACTTTTAACCAATATGGCTTCTCTTGGTAAATACAAAACTTCCCCTATAACAACATAATCACGATGGAATCCAGCCTGGAGACTTGGAAGTCTCTAAAGTCAAAATCTGGACCAGGTTAGTTAGGTGGCTTCAAAGAAACATAATGATATTTTAGGTGTAATTTTCTCTCAATATATTACCCATTCCAGAAAAGCATCCCAAAATAACCTGTTCTTCTAATGTCAGGTCAGGAGCATTATTTTCACATATGCTTTACAGTCTAACACCAGAGGTCTCATTTTATTTCTAGTACTTGCCTTCTGAGCTCCTCCTGTTCTGCGGACTGGGGAAGGTCGTGGAGGAATCATGTCCCTGACTCTGAGAAGAGAGGAAAAGAGAGTCAAATTCTGTCTATAATTAAATCCTGGAGGACTGTCAAACTGAGTTCCTAGAATAGTTTTATTCTTCCTTCCCCAATGGGAGAGATGGTTTCTACTCTCATTTGGATGTTAACAAGTATGAGCCCACAAAGGGTGTCCCCACATATAGTATTGTTGTATACCAAGCAAGAAAAACTTTGTAATGGGATATACTGATATTCTCCCTGATTTTCTAACTTGGCTTTTTCTTTGACATATTTTTTGCTAAAAAACAAAGTTGACAGACCCTAGGTTGAGGAAACCCTGAAGCACATCTGGAAGCAAAAGGCAGATTATGAAGCAACATAGGAGACTAAGGAGGAGGAGTACTTAAGGAGTTGACCTTAGAGAAAGCAATTTCAGTAGAATGGTAGGATCAGAAGCCTGGGCAAGGGATTGAAAAGTGAATGGGTCATTGGAAGGAAAAGAAGGTGAAGAAGTGATAATGGATAGGAGAAGGATGTGTCACTTTTTATAGGAATTTATCAGTGAACAGGAAGAAAGAGGATGATAGCTTGAGGAGTTAATAGCAACCAAGTATATAGCATTTCAAGGTTTACAAAATGCTTTACAAATTTTATCTCATTTTATCCTCAACAACTTGTGGTGGAAGTATTATTATTATCCTCATTTTCCTGATGAAGAAACAGAGACTAATTGACATTAAGGAGCTTGCTCAGGGTCATGAAGCAACAAGTGTCTGAGGGAAGATTCAAATTTAGGTTTCCCTGACTCCGAGGCTGGCTTTCTATCTACTGGGTCAAAGTTTTTTAAGGATAGCATGTGTGTTCATAGGAAATGAGGAAGAAATCAATAGAGATGAAGGTACTGAAGAGAAAAGAGATGCCAAGCAGGCCAGTTCCTCAAGGAGACAGGATGGCATAGAATCAAGAGCAGGAGTGGAAGGGGGAAGGACTATGTTATCCTCCAAGCCCAAGGAAGTTGCAGAGATTCTAAGATGTGGGAGACAGGGGATAGGGGGCTCATAACTTCTGAGAAAATTAGGGAACAGGGGTGTATACTGTGTATACTCATAGACCTCAATCTGAATTAGGATGCTGGATATGAATGGGCTCTGAAAAAAATGCCTTCCACAAAGAAAGGGCTCCTAAGTGTTTGCTGAAATTAAGCCTCACCTCTTCCCCATAAAATGGAGTTAATAAGACCTATCAACCCACTTGAGGATGCAGCCTTTCATCTTCCCTACTCCCAGGGGAGAAAGAGATAAACCAGTACACATAATAACTTCTCTTATTAAAACTTCTTCCCCAGAAAGTCCTCTAGCTGAAAATTCTCACTTGGAATAATAGCAAGTAATAACAAAATTATAGGATCATAGATTTGGGGCTGGAGGTGACCTAATGCTTACTAACATTATATGCACTGTAGAATACACTCTACATTATCCTAACTATAGATGCTACAGGCTTGATTATTCCCAAGAAGCAACTTTACATGTCTATTTCATGTACTTGGTGAGGGTCTAGGCAAGGCTTGATTTCAGGTCTTGTGGACTTCAAGATCAGCATTTTATCCACTGGGATACTGCCTTTCCATAACTGAAGGATTTATTATTTTATCATTATCTGTTTACCCTCCACTGATGCAATTTAAAGCCCTTAGGAAATGGCTTTTTGAACTGTTTTGGGTGAAAAACTCAACCAATATGTGGATACTGTTCTGGTGCAAAGCTTCCAATGACCAATAATTGGTCATCAGGAGTACAAATAATCATTCCATCCCTGGGGTGGGTCCTAGAAGCCTCAGTAACTTGGCAATACTGGCTTGCTTACTTCTCTGGCATAACCCTTGGAAACCTACTCCAACAACCCCCTGCATGTTGAAGCATCAGAGTAGAGCTCTGGTGGCTCAGCTGGAAGGTATTGAGACAGCTTTAACTCTCTCAAGGTATTTCACATAAAAATCTCATTTTATTCTATATTCAGTGGGTTGTATACAAGTGCCATTTTCCCATTTTTCAAGATGAGGAAACAAGTGGCAGAACCAGGACTTGAAATTCAAGGCTTCTGACTCAAAGTCTAGCACTCTTTCCACTATACAGCAATGTACTGAGGAGCAAATATGGTTTATTCAAAAATCTAAACCCTAAGCATCAGTGTAGTCAAATAGTTATGCCAAAACACATCTAAGAAGGCCAGATGAATTAGGTTGAAAAATATATCCATATACAATTTACCTCTTTCTTATCCACCCTAAGTAGTAAAGCAAATAGAAAAGAATTATTATTACTCACAAGATACAAAGGGTTATTTGCAAGGGAAATTTAAAGTTATCTTTATCATCCTTAGTCTGGAACAATTGCTGATTTTAGAGAGTTTTAAGAACACAAGTCTTGTAACAACTTAAAATAATCATTAAGGCCTAGGGAAAATTAAAATAGATTAATAAAAAGTTGGAGAAAGTTAAAATGTTCAGGATTTAGATTATAATCTGTACCATCGTTCTAGTCACAGACCTTCTCTGGGAGGCAAGTAGGCTTGGAAAGGCTAGTGTCTAATCCTTAATTGGAAAGTCCTAATTCATATTAACATAATCAATGAATCTACACTCACACTGTGAATACTCTTGCTTACTGTGCTGTCAATCAGCTGTTTCCAAATAATAAAAACTTATTTTATTATCTCAATATAATAATTATTATTACCTATATATATATATATATTCATTGAGAACAATAAGAATTAATTGGGCTTTTCCACTTAACCATCTTATGACTGATGTAGAACTTCATCACTTCATGGCTGGATTATACAATAACCTGCCCATTAGTCTGCCTTTCACAAGTCTTTCCCCACTCCAGTACATCCCCTACTCAGCTGTTAGTTACAGTCACCTTCCTAAAAAGCTCAACTCTGATCATATCAACTCCTCTCTATCTCAGGAAACTCCAGTGGTTCCCTGTCACCACCAGGATCAAATGAAAAATCTTCTGTTTGGGGTTCAAAGCCCTTCAGAATTTGGTGCCCTCCCTTTTCCAGTTTTCTTCCCCCTTATGCCATTCCCTGTCTCTATGGACTCTGTAATGGCACTCGCCTCTTTAGAGTTCTTCCCATGAGACACTCCATCTCTCTCCTGGAATCTTCTCCTCTCACCTCTACCTCCTAGCTTCTCTGGATTCCTTCAAGTCCCGGTTCTACAAGAAGCCTTTCCCAGTCTCTCGTAATTTCAGGGTCTTCCATCTGCTGACAATCTCCAATTTGTTATATATAATTTGTCTGTCCACAGTTGTTTACATATGGTCTTCCCCAATAGACTGCAAGCTTTCTAAGAACAGAGACTGTCTTCTGCCTTTCTTTGCAGTCCCAAGTGCTTAGCACAATGCCTAGCAAATAGCAGGTACTTCATAAATGTTTGCTGGCTAATACACGTAAATGGAGATGGTCTGGTAGATTAAGTATTTTTTTTTTATTAGATTAGGAAAGAGAGAAATATAGTTAAATGAAGAACACAACACTCCCAGCCCCCATTTCACTGCTTAGCATCAAAAATTCCGAGGTCCGAATGGGAAAGCTGTTTCTTATAAATAATGGTATATGATTTTCACAATACAGAGATGGTCACTCTTTTTACATACCGGGCTCCAAGCTCTTCTGGCAATCGTTTTGGTACTAAGGCTTTCTCCAGTTCAATCTCCAAAACTATGTATGTTGCTGCTTCCATGTATTGCTGTGAAGACATTTTTTCCTTTTCTCTAAATCATTCTATTAAAAAGATTTTGGCAGTAGTGCAATGCTTAAGTGCAAGTTTCAATATTTAAGTTAACAAGTATATTAAGCACCTACTGTGTGCTCAGCATCAGGTCAAACTGGAGAGAAACAAAAGAGGTATAATAAGTGGTCCCTACCCTCTCTATTGGAGAATGATAACTGTGGAGCCAGAAGAGACTTGAGAGTTAGTTATCTAGTTCTATATCTTCTACTCACTCACAGGAAAATGAAGCCTAGAGAAGTTACTGCCTGCCAAATATCACCCAGGTAAGTGGCAGAGTCAGGATTGCCACCCAAGGACTAAGACTCCAGATTCAAGGGTCCTTCCACTGAATGTTTTGCTTTCTCTCTTTTCTTTCTATCTGAATCCAGCCAAACCACAGGGATCAAATTAAGTCCTCCCTTTTTCATGAAACTACCCAAACACTCTAGCCTACAGTGAGCTCTATTTTTTCGCTGAAATCAGAGCACTTATTATCACTACCATTTATAAGGCAGCCAATAATGGCTGTTTTAGAACCATGTTTATTTCTTTTATTTTATATTATAAGATACATTTATTTATTTACCAATTACATGTAACAAGTTTCCACATAAGTTTTTCAGAGTTATATGATCCAAATTGTATCCTTCCCTTCCTTCCCTCCTCTCTCCCCAAGCTGGCAAGCAATTCAATCTGGGCTATACATGTGATAGCATGCAAAACACATTTTCATATTGTTCACTTTTGTAAGAAAATAATCACATAAAATCAAAACCCCAAAACAAAAACCCAAATAAACAAGTGAAAAATCACATGGTTTTCTCTGTATTCCTATTCCAACAGTTCTCTCTCTGGAGGTGGGTAGAATTCTTTGTCCTAAGTCCCTCAGAATTGCCCTGGATCATTTTATTTGCTGAGAGTAGCTAAGTCTATCACAATTGATCATTCCACAATATTGTTGTTACTATGTACAAAGTTCTCCTGGTTCTGCTTATTTCACTTTGGGTCAGTTCATGTGGATCTTTCTAGCTCTTTCTGAAAGCCTCCTGTTCAACTTTTCTTAAAGCACAATAGTATTCCATCACCATCGTATACCACAATTTGTTCAGTCATTCCCCAATTGATAGACATCCCTTCAATTTGGAACAGACATTATTGTTCCTTCTTTCCCTTACTGAGCTGTGAACACTGAAGGTACAAACCATGTGATGCATTGCATTCTCTGTATCTCCCACAACACCCTGCACATATAGCATACATGCAATACAGACACTCTAATTGGATTTGATTTTTCAATTTTCTCTTTTGTCGGGGAGCCATGAAACACATGAAACATTTTTCTGGTTTAAGAATAGTAGTTTCAGTTGGCTCAATGAGGGAAGGACATACACAATCAATTGAGTACAGAAATCTATCTTACTCTGCAGGATGGTAGGAGGGGAAGGGGCTAAGAGAAGAGGGGTGGGGCTGATAGAAAAGAGGGCAAATTAGGAGAGGTTATGGTCAGAAGCTAAACAGAGGTAAGTAGGATGGAGAGTAATATACAATAATCATAATGGTGCAATTTTTTATCTCTAATTTCTCTCTAGTAAGTCTTTCAAATACATAGAGAAATGAGTCAGATGTATAAGAATCCAAGTCATTCCCCAGTTGATAGTCAAAGGATATGGATAGACAGTTCTCAAAGTAATTAAAACTCTATATAGTCATGTAAGAAATGCTCTCCATCACTACTAGAGAAATGCAAATTAAAACAACTTTGAGGTTCCACTCCACACTTATTAGATTGGCTATTATGACAGAAAAGAAAAATTACAAAACTTGGAGGGAATGTGAGGAAATTGTGACACTAATGAACTGTTGGGAGAAATGTGAATTGATTCAATCATTCTGGAGAGCAATTTGGACCTATGCTCAGAGGACTAGAAAACAGCACTGACTCAGCAATACCATTACTAGGTTTTTAACTGTCACTCCTGATTCTGGCTTTCCACTGAGCTGGAAGGAGGATTTTTGCTCTGGCATCCCCTGAAAACCTAATCTTGTGGAAAGATTTAGGGATTCCTGGGTTAGAGAATTGCCACTGGAGGCGACTGCCTTTTCCCTGGAGTACAGAGATCATCCTTTCTGAGAGCTACCAGTCAAAGATCAACTTGGCTAAGGTAATCCCTAAGGTTTTGTCACCTGGGACTCTGCGTTACCTAGGAAGCCAACCCCAGGCTTGACAGGGGATTCAGGCTACTAGCGAGTCCTGTCTCCTTAGCCTTCTTAAAGACAATCTGGGTAGTTAGATTAGCAGATAGTTTGATAGCATCTGGGTTTTTAGGTAAGAGCAGGGAGTGGATAGGCAGGGCCTAGAGAAGCAATGAAGAGTACCTCTTAAGAGGTGCATAGAAGTTGGATTGAGTCTAGATCTGTAGTTTTAGGACCCTTCCTACCCGTTCCCTTTACTTTAAATATCAAAATAAACTTGGTTTCCAAAGCCCAGGGGTGTTGTGTTTTACTGGCCCTGGGGATGTCCCTAGGTGAGTGTTTCTCATCTCCCATCCATTTATCTAGGTCTTTACCAAATAATCCACAAAAGGATTAATATGGGGAAAATATTTTACATGATTGCATATATAAAATCTAGATGAAATTGCTTACCATCTCAAAAGGAGTAAAGGGAGTGTCAATGAGAGAAATAGAGACTTAAAATTCTTTGAAAAATGTTGGAAACTGTTTTTACATGTAATTGGGGGAAAATAAAATTAAAAAAAAGAAAAAAGTTTCATCCATATATTACATTTTTAAAAATTTTGGTGATTTCATTGCACTAAGTACAAAATACATTTCAGTTTAAAATAAAGTTAAAACATAGGAAATGAATGGAAAGACATTTCTAAAGAAAATTCTGTTTAGGCTTAATGATTCTTCCTCAAAAATTGATTCCTATAAAATAGTGGCTTATACTTAAAGATTGTATTTTGAAACCTAGCTTTGAAAAAACTTTGTATCTAGCACCCTGACCTCAAAATGGATCCTCTCTTTCTTTCCATGGACCCCTTTGGACTCTTGGGGCTGTTTGGAAGCCCTTTACAGGTTTTTCATGTAAAACTCTGAAAGCAAGGAAACTCATGAGCACTTATGTGACACCCACTCCATAAGGATGCACAGGGATGGAGACTCTTAGGACTTCTGCATGTGTCTGGCCCTGGCTTAAGTCACCATTACCTGTCCTTCTGAATTCTGGTACAGAGGAATTTCACCTTCCAAGGGGAAGTCCGAGCTCTGGGATTTTATACTGGAAGACTGTAACAAAAAAAGAAAAGAAAAAAGGAAGTGCACAAAAAACTCAACAAAGTTCCATGTGTTCCATTGAGCAGCAAAGTGGGCAATAGAGTCAGTTATTACAAATTATTATTTTCTCATTGTAGTTGTTTTGCTTTGGATCTAGACCTGTGATTTCATAGGCGTGGTGGAATCTCAATGGGGAAAATTCCCTTTCTGATGCAGTCACAGAGTAAAAGAACTCCATCTGTAACTTATGCTAAAGAGAATTTTTTTTTTAATGCAATGAATGTGGGAAAGGGTTCTTCTATAAGCATTCAGTACACAGTGATCATCATCAGACTAATGCTAGATTTATATGCTATTCATGTGGGAATTTTTTGGAGCAAAATGCCAACCCTTTTCAACATCAGAAAAATTATACTAAAAAATCTTAGCTGCATATACTTTAATTTGGTTATATGATTCCATGGAATGGGTTTCCTGTAAGCTCTGCAAGATCTGCTGGTGTGCATGGTTAGTCTGTGTCAGAGGTCTGATTTGGCCTTCTGACCCCAAGTAAGCCACAACTCCATTGGTGATCCCATCAGGTTTAGAATACATATTGAATACTTGGAACTCTGCACAGGAAGAGGAGGTTTAGGAGACACCCCAGTCCCCAAATCCCACTTTGGACACTCCACCTTCTGTGCAACAGACATTCCAAGTTTCACACCTTCCTTCTTACAGTGTCTTTCTCTTTGACTGGCTTTTCCTCTTTCCCAGTCTTGGTGACGACTGGTTTGGCCTGAGGGGAATTGATCCCTGGAACATTGGTCGGTTTGTGATTCTGGTTCTGGTGTCCAGCATCACGGAAAAGGCTGAACAGGCACTTGGTCTGAAAAAAAAAAAGAATGAATCATAAGGAAGATGAAACAAAATAAAGGCAAACTTCTATGGTATTTTTGACACAGTTTAGTTCTTTGGTTAATTACAATATTAGGGAATCAAAAAGCTAGATGTGACCTTGACTACCAAACAGTTCCCCTGTTTCCATAAGAATCTCAGCTAGTCTTAAAAATATCTGCCTTACTCTTTAAAAATGTTTTTTTTTTAATGGGGGGGGGGAGAAAGTTTGTATAATAATCATTTTCTTATATTTCCTTCTCTTATAACATTCCTTTGTGACATAGAGAAAAGAATCAAGCAAAATCAAGACAGCAATTATAGCTGCTCTTGTCTGTTATATTTCAGCATTTACAGACATCTGAATCCAAGAATCATTATTGGTCTTCACACTTATTCCAAGTTGTGTTGCCTTTTTGGGTTGTTTTTAATTACATTACTAGAGTTATTATTTTCCTGGTTCACAGACCATAGGATGACAGGTTAAAGATGGAAAGAACCTCAGAAGTCATCTATTCCAACTCTCTCATTTTACAAATGAAGAAAACTGACTCCCAGTGTTGTGATTATAAAAGGGAAGATGGGATGGCTGGGTAAGGAGCAGGGATGGAGGAGGATGAAGGGACAGGAGGGTTGGTGTGGTAGAGGGGAGGGAACCACTGGGGCTGAGAGATGGTCTATAGAATTCTTCCTCTCCCTCACACTTCAAACACACTAGAGAGGTACCTCTGAGCTGATGTTGTGGCAAGGATAAACAGGGGCTGTGTCCTAATAAATGGGCTTCTGGGGGATTATGGAGTTCACTTGTCCTCAGGACTTGCCTGGTGCTGGAGCACCTAGAAGCCCTACTCTTTAGGCAGGTTGAATATCCCTGTTTGCTCTTTTGTTGTTTGGCCAAGGCTAGATGGTCAGCCTACCCCAGGACCCTCTCTTTCTCCTTCTAACTCTCTTCCTCAACTTCTGTAATGATTTAGATCTGACTGCGATTTTTCTTCAAACAAGGGTGGTTTAATAGTTCAAGTAACAAAGGGTGGGGGAGGAATAGGTCAGTGGGAATAAATATAAGCTGAGGAAAGGAGCACAAATAACTGGAAGAAAAGTTTCACAGAGGAAGCTGCCCCGGGCCTGAGCCTTGAAGAAAAAGGTGTCTTCTGAGAGATTCTGAGATGAGGGCATTCCAGGCATGAAGGATAGCTTATCTAAAAGCATGGAGGTGAAAGGTAAATGGTAGCATTCTGGGAATATCTAGGCTCACAGGATAATGCATTTTGAGCCTCCAAGTCTATCTAGCCTAATTCTTTAACTTTATAGGCAAGGAAATTAAATTGGAAGTGCAGTTTAGTTGGAAGACAGTGTACTTGAAGGGTAGGAATGTAAAATAAAGCTGAGAAGGTATCCTGGACCAGATTGTGGAGGTCTTCCACAATGCCAGGTTGAGAATTCCAAGCATTTTATTAAAGAAACAGGAGGGAGGGACTGAAGATCTGACATAGTTATTTTAGTAGGAAGATTGGCAGCTACATGATGGGTGGATTGGCAAAGAGAGAACATAGAAGGAAGGAAATAAGTATTCATTAAGTGTTTACTACTTGCCAGGCCTTGAGCTAAGCATTTTACAAATATTGTCTCATTTGATCCTCATGACAACCCTAAGAAGTAGATGCTGTTATTAATCCCATTTTACAGTTGAAGATAGTGAGAAAGATGGAGGGCAAATGATTTGCTCAGGATCATACAGCCAGTAAGTGTCTGAGGTTGGATTTGAACTCTGGTCTTCTTGAATTCAGGCCCAGAGCTCAACCCACTGTGCCACCTGGTTGCCTCATAATGGCAGCAGAGGGAAGAAGTAGCTAGTATTACAACAGTGTAAGAGATGACAAGGAATTGAATTAAAGTGACAGTGAAAGGAGAAAGAAGAGATCTTATGGGGGAGATATGGAATAAAATCAACAGTATTTGGTAACTGATTAGGTATGGTAGATGAGGAAAAGAGAAAGCATAGAATGCCTCAGGTGATGAACCTGGATGATTGGGAAGATGCTAGTACTCTAAAAGGAAATGGGAAATTTTACAGGAGAGAGAAATTTGAGTGAGTGAGTAGAGAATTTGAAGTACCAATGAGACATGAAGAGGAAGATATCCTGCGGGAAGTTGATCAGGAATGAATTTCAAGAGAAAGATATGAGAATCATCTACTTAGAGATGATAACTGAACCCTTGGGAGGAAGGCAGAGAATATAGAGAAATGGAGATGCATGGAGGACCCCTCATAGGCTTAGCTAGCAAGTGATGGCCTATGAACCAGCAAACCAATTTATACCTATAGGAGTAGAGCCAAAAAAGAGTGGTGTCATGGAAGTCAAGGGGGAAGATATTATACAGGATGAGGGGAATGGGTAGTCAACAGCATCAAAAACTGCAGAGAGATCAAGGAGGATAAAGACTGAAAAAAAAAGCTACTAGATTTGGCAGTAAAGAGATCACAGCTTCCAAGACCATAGCTCTCTTCACTAGCTATCACTGTCAATATGGGTTGTCTCTGTCATTAGAATACAAGCTCCTAGGGGGCAGCTGGGTGGCTCAGTGGATTGAGAGCCAGGCCTAGAGATGGGAGGTCCTAGGTTCAAATCTAGCCTCAGACACTCCCTAGATATGTGAATCTGGCAAGTCACTTGACCCCCATTGCCTAGCCCTTACCACTCTTCTGCTTTGGAATACAGTATTGTCTCCAAGACGAAAGTTAAGCGTTTAAAAAAAAAATAGAATACAAGCTCCTCGAAGGCAGGATTCACTTTGGTATTTGTACCTGCATTTCATTTATTAACTGGCAGTCACAGAATCTCAGAGACCATTCAGTTCAGCTTTCTTTGACCAAGAATTTCTTCTCTAAATCCTTCATGATGGTCATTAAATCTCTGCTTGAAGGCCTCCATTTTTTGAAAGCTCTAATTGTTAGGATGTTTTCCCTTACATCAAGCCTAGGTATGCCTCTGTGCAGCTTAAATGAGTTCCTCCTGATTCTACTCTCTAGAATCAAGCAGAAATTTCAACCCACTTTCCCATGACAGCACTTCAGATACTTGGAGACAGTTATCATATCCCCCGTAAGTTTTCCTTTTCAAAGCTAGTTCCTTCAGTCCATCCTCATATGCCATGGTCTCCAGTGGTCAGAAGGTCATCCTCTCCTAGATGGCATCATAATGATCAACAAGCATGGATTAGACACCTACTATCTACCAGGAATCCATACCCATAGAGTACCTGGAATTTGGGGTAACTTCCCTCAGGAGGATAGGAAGGAGAATCTAATTTGAGAATGTGACCTAAGGGTTATGCTGTATAGGTATATATGATACACATACAAAGTAGATACAAGATGATGTTATTGGGATAGAGGAAGGCCTTAGAGACTGAGGGAGAAGAGGAGGCCTCCTACAGAAGGCTGAACCTTGAAGGATACAGGGGAGGAGAGAGTATATTCTAGACATAGAGTGAAAAAGTGAAAAAGCATGGAGACTAGAGAAGGGGTAGCACATATGAGGAACAACAAGGCCACTTTGGCTGAACCATGGAATGCAGGAGGACTGTGTAATAAAAGCTGGAAAGGTACAATAAGGCCAGGTTTTAAAGTGCTAAAGAGAGGGGATTTCTGTTTGATTTTAGAGGTACTAGGAAGATGCTGGAGTTTACTGAGTAGAGGAGGAGGAAGCAGCATGATCAAGCCTGTACTTCAGAAAAATCACTTTAGTGACTGTGGAATAGGAGGAGACAATTTAGAGAGGCCAGTTAGGGGGCTATTGCAATAGTCTAGGCAAGAGGTGATGGCTTTGTTAGTGAAAAGATGTAATAAAGTTAGAAATATCAAAGGTTGGTCAGGTGGGATAGTCCTGCTGCTGAGATCAAGGCTGGAGGATCTCTTGAGCTTGGGGATTAGAGCAGATACTGTCAGTACTGTTCAGCCTTGGTATGGTAAGCCTCCAAGAATGGGGTGCCACCAGCTTGCCTAAGGAGGAGCATAAACTGACCCAGGTCAGAAATGGGAGTAGATCAAAACTCCCATGCCAATCAGAGTGGGATCAGGTCTGTGAGTAGCCACACCATTTCTAATCCAGAGAAAGAAAGAAAGAAAGAAAGAAAGAAAGAAAGAAAGAAAGAAAGAAAGAAAGAAAGAAAGAAAGAAAGAAAGAAAGAAAGAAAGAAAGAAAGAAAGAAAGAAAGAAAGAAAGAAAGAAAGAAAGAAAGAAAGAAAGAAAGAAAGAAAGAAAGAAAGAAAGAAAGAAAGAAAGAAAGAAAGAAAGAAAGAAAGAAAGAAAGAAAGAAAGAAAGAAAGGAAAGGAAAGGAAAGGAAAGGAAAGGAAAGGAAAGGAAAGGAAAGGAAAGGAAAGGAAAGGAAAGGAAAGGAAAGGAAAGGAAAGGAAAGGAAAGGAAAGGAAAGGAAAGGAAAGGAAAGGAAAGGAAAGGAAAGGAAGGAAGGAAGGAAGGAAGGAAGGAAGGAAGGAAGGAAGGAAGGAAGGAAGGAAGGAAGGAAGGAAGGAAGGAAGGAAGGAAGAAAGAAAGAAAGAAAGAAAGAAAGAAAGAAAGAAAGAAAGAAAGAAAGAAAGAAAGAAAGAAAGAAAGAAAGAAAGAAAGAAAGAAAGAAAGAAAGAAAGAAAGAAAGAAAGAAAGAAAGAAAGAAAGAAAGAAAGATGTGTGTACAATGTTCTCCTGGTTCTGCTTATTTCATTCTGATTCAGTTCATGTAAGTTGTTCCAGGCTTTTCTAAGTTCCTCCTGCTTGTCATTTCTTACAGCACAACAGTATTCCATTACAATTATATAGTATAACTTATTCAGCCATGTCCCAATTGATGGGTATCCCCTCACTTTCCAAATTTTTGCTCCTTCTAAAAAGAGCAGCTTTAAATATTTTTGTATATATAGGTCCTCCCCCACCCTTTTAAAAATCTCTTTGGGATACAAACCTAGTAATGGTAGCAAAAGGTATGTATTGTTTTATAGCCATTTGGGCAATGTTCCATATTCCTCTCTTGATTAAGTGAATCAATTCACAACTCTCCCAGCAAAGTATTATTAGCATTCTAGCCAGCTTTCTCATATCCCTAACAAATTTTGTCCTTTTCCTTTTCTGTTATAATGACAATCTAATAGGTGTGGGGTGGAACCTCAGAGTTGTTTTAATTTACATTTCTAATTGATAGTGATTTAGAGTATTTTTTTTGCATGCCTATAGAGAACTTTGCTTACTTTGAGAACTGCCTATTCATATCCTTTGACCATTTATCAATTGGGGGATGATTTGTACTTTTATATATTCAACTTATTTCTCTATGTATTTGGGAAGTTAGACCTTTATTAGAGATTTCTCATAAAATTTTTTACACTATTATGAATACTGTGTATTACTTTCCACCCTTACCTCTTTTTAATTTCTGACCTCTACCTCCCCCAATATGCCTTCTTTTCTATCATCCCCACACCCACCCTTTCCTTCTTTTATCCTCTTCACCTACTATTTTCCTGTAGGGTAAGAAAGTTTTCTACACTTGATTGTATTTGTTCTCTCATTGAGCCAATTCCAATGATAGTACTGTTCACATGCTCTCCTCTCCATCTCCCTCATCCTCCCATCCACTTCTGAACACTCTTCACACCTCTTTTATGCACAATAATTAACCATTCTATTTTTCCCTTCCCCTTCCTCCCAAAGTATTCCTCTTTCTCATGCCCTAATTTTATTTTATTTTAGTATCATCCTATCATATTCAACTTACACCTTCACCTTCTATGTATACTTCTTCTAACTACCCCAATAATAAAAAAAAAAATTCTTTGGCACTACAAGAATCATCTCCCCAGGTAGGAATGTTTACAGTTTAACCTTATTGAATGTCTTTCTCTTTCCTATTTAACTTTTTTATGATTCTCTTGAATCTTGTATTTGATAGTCAAATATTCACCTGAGCTCTGGTCTTTTCATCAGAAATGTTTGAAAGTTTTCTCTTTCATTAAATATCCATTTTCCCCCCTGAAGGATCATGCTCAGTTTTTCTGGGTAAGTGATTCTTGGTTGAAGTCCTAGTTCCTTTGCCCTCTAGAATATCATATTCTAGGTCCTTTGATTCTTTAATGTAGAAATTTCCAAGTCTTGTGTTATCCTGACCATGGCTCCATGGTATTTGAATTGTTTCTTTTTTGGGGTGCTTATAATATTTTCTCCTTGACCTGAGAGTTTTGGAATTTGGCCATAATGTTATACTTTTGGGATCTCTTTTAGGAGGTGATCAGTAGATTCTTTCAATTTCTATTTAGTCCTCTGGTTCTAGAATATCTGGTCTGTTTTCTTTTATGATTTCTTTGTTATAACTTTTTTTCCCAATCCGTTGCTTTCCTTCTAATTTTGGTTGCATTGGTTTTGCTTGTACAAAACCTTTTTAATTTGATATAATCAAAATCATTCATTTTATATATTGTAATGTTCTCTTTCTCTTGCTTGGTCTTAAATTCCTTCCTTTCCCACAGATTTGACAGGAATATTATTCTATGTTCACCTAATTTATTTATGATTTCACTCTTTATATTTAAGTCATTTACCCATTTTGAATTTATCTTGGTATAGGATGTAAGATGTTGATCTAAACCTAATTTTTCCTATACTGTTTTCCAATTTTCCTAGCAGTTTTTGTCAAACAGTGATTTCTTGTCCCAATAGCTGGGCTTTTGGGGTTTATTAAACACTAGCTTTCTGCAGTCATTTACCCCTACTCTATTCCACTGATCTACCTTTCTCCTTTATGATTTCTTGAAAGATGATGTCTAAGCTCTTTTTTCTTATCATGGCTTTCAGGTAGTTCAATGATTCTTAGATTATCTCTCCTGGATTTATTTTTAGGTTAGTTGTTTTTCCCATGAGATATTTCACATTTTCTTCTATTTTTTCACTCTTTTAACTTTGTTTCTTGATGTCTCATACAGTCATTAGCTTCCACTTGCCTAATTATAATTTCTAAGGCATGATTTTCTTGAATGAACTCTGTACTTCCTTTTCCATTTGGCCAATTCTAACTTTGTAAAAAATTCTTTTCCTTGGTGAATTTTTGTACCTCTTTTCCCTAAGGACCAATTCAGTCTTTCAAGAAGTTTTTTTCTTTAGAGAACTTTTGTATATCTTTTTCCATTTGGCCAATTCTGCTTTTTAAAAAGTTCTTCTCTTCTTGGGATTTTTATGATTCTTTTACCAATTGACCTATTCCGTTTTTAAGATATTAATTTCATCAGTATTTTTTTGTGCCTCCTTTACCAAGATGTTGACTTTTTCATTATTTTCCTGTATCACTTTCATGTCTTTTCCCAATTTTTATTCTGCTTCTCTTATTTGATTTTAAAAATCCTTTCTGAGCTCCACTATTAATTCTTTGTGGACTTGAGAAAAATTCAGATTTTTCTTGGAGGCTTTAGACATATTCTTCAGTCCCTAGAGAGTGTGGGCTTAAATTTAAAGTAATTTATGCATAACTCTCCCTTTCTGAGTTCACTTCCAAATCCAGCAGACCACAAAATGGATAAGTCTACATCTCTGTTACTGCTGGGCTAGATTAAACAGGATTCTTCAGGTCCTTGGCTGCTATCTGGCTTCTGACAAATCCAGAATGGATTCTAGCTCCCAGAGCAGGGAGAGAGTTGTAAGTCCCCTTTTCCCACTGAGAGACTATAGCAGTCAGTCGTTGCTGCCTCTTCTGAATGCAAAAGAACCAGAGTAAGAGACTCATTTTGGTGTATCAATTATCATTTGATTGGTTAGTGTCTTTTGAATGTGCCCTGTTTGAGTTCAATAGCCAGTCCATTGCCTTCCTCCCTATGTGGCTTAGCAGCCTACAAGCAGTTAGGGAGAATGTGCATGTGTCCCAAATCTGGGAGCAGGGGCCTTCCATTAGACATCATCACCCCCCCCCCCCATGATCCCAGACAATTCAGAAGGACTTATGAAAAAGAATGCTATCCACCTCCAGAGAAAAAAACTGTTGTAGTAGGAATGCAAATGAAAACATATGCTTTATCACTTGTTTATTTGGGTATGTGATTTAGGGTTTGGGTTTTATAAGATTATTCACTTACAAAAATGAACAATATAGAAATATGTTTTGTGTGATAATGTATGTATAGCCCAGAATGAATTGCTTGTCAGCTCTGAGAGGGGAGAGGAAAAAAAGAAGGGAGACCATAGGGTTCGTATAACTTTGGAAAACTTATATGGAGATTTGTTAACATTTTAATATTTTTAAAATTAAAAAATATTACATGATAATCAACTGTGAATGACTTAGCTATTCTCAGCAACACAATGATCTAATTCTGAAGAACTTATGATGAAAAATGCTAGCCACCTCCAGAGAAAGAACTGGAGTCTGAATTCATATTGAAGTATATATTTACTTAACTCTCTTTACTTTTCTTGGGGTTTTTTGTCCATGTTCTTTTGTGATGTGGCTAATTTGGAAATCTGTTTTTATAGCTGCACATATTTAATCTATATCAAATTGCTTGCTTTTTCAAGGAGGGGAGAAAGGAAGGGAAAGAATTTGGAACTTGAAACTTTCTTAAAATGAACACTAAAAATTGTTTTTACATGTAATTTTTTTAAAAACCAAGATTTAAAAATTAAAAAAAAATTTAAGTACCTTTCCTCAAATCATGTTTTGATAACCCATTTGAATGCACATAAGTTACATGAGTAATACACACTCAACACGTCTACCTTCCCAAATCTGTTCTCTCTCCCTGCAGAATCCCTGCAGAACACTGAAATCAGTCTAGGGCCGAGTTGATCTGGCTGCGGGTAAATACTTCAAGTATGTCTCATTCCTCCATAACTGAACTAGCCACAGGATTCCATTGGCTCTTGCTTTACTATCAGGAAGAAAAGGAATTGGACAATTGCCATGTCTGTCCTCTCTTCCTCTTCACCTCTTCTGTGGCGTTGATCACAAAAGCACCATTACCTCTGCTAGCGACCTAGGGCTCCAGGAAGAATCTATCAGATTCTGAGGTGCAGGAGGTCTTTGATGACCACCATTCCCTCCTCCTTCATACACATCCCTGCCAGCCCCATTCCTAGTGTCTCTGTTTCACTTGCTGCTAGCCCTCTGTTGAATCCTTGGGAACCTCTTTTCTATTGTTAAATAAAACCCAACAGAAAACAGAATCAAAATAATATATTCCATTGATGTAATGCTTATAACACTTACGTGTTTGACTTGTCTAAGGAGGGAAATGTCCCCAGGCTTTCACCTCCTTCAGCTTCTCTTGATTATTTTGAGATGAACCCCCTAGAGTTGACTCAGCTACTCAATCCAACATTAACTCAATAAAGATATTTTAGATATGAAGATGAACTGAATTTACAAATAGATCAAGATCTTCATAAAAGAACTCTGCCCTTCCTCTCCACCTGGAAGATTACTTGATTTACTTATAGGGATCCATATTGTTTCCCCCTAAATGAATGGCAGTTCCTTGAGATCAGTGGTTGTTTCCTCCCCAAAAATGAATGGCAGTTCCTTTGAGATCAGGGTCTCCCATGGCACCTGGCATATTACAACCATTTAATAAATACTTGATGAACTGTATTGCATCAAATAATTTTTCCATGGTAAAGTTATTTATTTCTGCATTCTGCATATTAGTGTCTGATAACTTCAACTTCAAAAGATCAGTGTATTCATTGGTGGAGTTACTCCTCTACCCTTGAAGACCACAAATCATCCATGCCCTCTCATCTTGTGCAATTATTCTTCTTTCTGCAGATTCTTTTTTTTAAACTTTACCTTCTATCTTAGAATCAATACTAAGTATCAGAGTTCCACATCAACAGAGCAGTAAGGACAAGGCAACTGGAGTTAAGTGACTTGCCTAGGATCACACAGCTATGAAGTGTCTGAGACCAGATTTGAGCCCAGGTCTTCCCAACTACAGACCTGGCACTCTAACCATTGAGCAACCCACCTGCCCTCCTTCATTGAGCAACCCACCTGCCCTCCTTTCTATAGGTTCTTTTTTTTTTTAAACCCTCACCTTCCATCTTAGAATCAATATTGATTCCAAGGCAGAAGAGTGGTAAGGGCTAGGCAATGGGGGTTAAGTGACTTGCCCAGGGTCACATCTATAGATTCTTAACAGAGAATCTCATCCAGTACATCTAAATTCTTCCTCTGATTCTTTAATGATGATGTTACTACATAATGTCCCCAAAATAAAAATGACTTCCAGAAGTCCTATGCTAAAATATGCATTTTTATGTATGATCTGAGAATTCTAATAAAACTTCTATTTCTTCAATATTTAAAGATTTACAAAGTACTTTCTTCATAAATGATTATATAAAAGATAAATGTCACAAAGTAATTTCTTACCTTCTCATATACTGGACCATCTAAGTAGGGAAGGACACGGAAACCTCCCCGAATTCTCTTTACACCAGGGTACAGCAAAGGCACCATGTTAACATATGCCACACCATGAAAGTTAAACTGTGCTTCCTCTTCACCCTGGAGGAATAAATCCAGAGAAACTATTAGTCATATGAATCCATATCATTGAATATCTTTTGGTTCTGTGGCTACAGAAGCTTTAAAGGCTGTGGAAGAATTTGTCTTTTTGTAGTTCTGCCTCAACTCATTGTTTCTAGTTCTCCCATCTGTAGTGTGGACAGACCTTCCAATACTTGGCCACTATTTTTTTTCCAAATATTTGAAGATATACTATATGGAAGAAGAATGCAGTTTTTTCCATTTGGCCCCAGAGGACAGAACCAATAGCCACAGGTGGAAATTGCAAAAGAATAAATTTAGTCTAAATATTGAAAAATTTTTCTAACACTTAGAATCATCCCAAGGCAAAATGTTCTACCTTGGCAGCTGATAGTCAACCCCCTTGAAGGTGTCAAAGGCCTGGCCTCGGAGCTCCAGCCCCAGAACGTGTGCAGAGCGCTCGGCTGCTGCACCCTTTGGGAAAGGTGTGATGATGTCTAATGGAAGGGCCCTGCTCCCAGATCTGGGACACCCACATTCTCCCTAACTGACTGCAGGCTGCTAAGCCACACAGGGAGGAACGTCATGGACTGGCTGGGGAGCTCAAACAGGACACATTCAAAAGACACTAACAACAATCAACTGATAATGGAGCCACCAAAATGAGTCTCTTCCTCTGGTTCTTTTGCTTTTGACTGCATTCAGAAGAGGCAGCAACGACTGACTGCTACAGTCCCTCAGTGGGAGAAGGAGATTCACACCTCTCTCCCTGCTCTGGGAGCCGGAATCCAAGCCGGATAGCAGCCGAGCCCAGCAGGATGGAGACATCCATTCTGTGGTTTGCTGGATTTGGAAGTGGGCTCAGAGACGGGGAGTTATGCACAAACTGCTTTAAATGTAAGCCCACACTCCCGAGGACTGAGGTGCTATAGGGAGAGTGTCCCCAGGTGCTAACTTGGCAGGCAATGTCCCAGTGTAAAAGCGAATTCATGTTAACTGCTTAAATAGACCTGGTACACTCACCCAGGTGATTAGCAAAGAGAGTGACTGGAGCGGAGCGGATCAGAGAAAAGCCTCCTCAAAGCCTCCCTCCCAGGGGCACATGTGGGTTGGCTTTTGCTACGAAGACATTCAAGTAAAAGCTGGATAACCACTTGTCAGAGACTGACAAAGCGGGATTCTCTTAGCTTCCGTGTTGGACTAGACCACCACCGAGATCCTTCTTCGAACTCTAAAATGCTGTGATTCTATGCTTCTGGAATCAATACTCAAAGAAAGGCTCATGTCACGATGCTGCTGCTGATTGTTTATCTTATATGAAGATAAAAAATACACATCCTTGGACTAAAACAGACCAGTTTTAGCATTGTTGGGAGAGGAAGTGAAGCATTGGTAAAGGAAAGGGGAGCCCAAGGAGCCTGCTCTCTGGCTGCTAAGTTCTTCTTCTCTGGGATGAATTTTCAAAAGTTCTCTCATCTTGCTTTCTGTTATACTGTGTCACAATAAAACAAATGAACAAACAAAAAACGTAAAATCTCTTTGCCATATAATTCACAGGGATCTTGTGAGGGTTCATAAATGTATAAAGTTATATCCCCCCACTCAGCTTTAAACAGAATGTGTAACATCGGACAGCACCTGACAATGGTACTAAGCAAGGTTGTAAGAGCGGTGTCTGGCTAGTCTGGTCCAGAGCACTGAGGGGGGGGGGGCAGTAGGTGGCTCACTGGAGAGAAAGCCAGCTCTGGAAGGCCTCAGACATTTCCTAGTTGTGTGACCGTGGGCAAGTGTCACTTAACCCCCATTGCCTGGCCCTTACCACTCCTCTGCCTTGGAATCAATAATAACCTAAGATAGAAGGTGAGGGTTTAAAAACAATACTAAGAGTACTACCAATTATGCAGCTGGAAATTCACCCCATGACCTGTTATGCTTGCTTAAAAGATGATCTTTCAAACTACATAGTGCAGTCAGTAGAACCAGAACAACATCCATAACTTTGACCCGGGAACTTCAAACAAATGAAGATTGTGATATGAGCTCAGGAGCACTTGGGCGGAATGTTATCTATATTGTGAATTGAGATCACTGCGTCAATTATATTTGCTTACTTGTTTTTCTTTGATATGAGGGAAGGTTCAGTTTAGGGGCACAGTGGAAATGGGATAGCTGAAAACAATTGTAATATAAAAAGAAAAGGCATAAACGTGTTTTTAAAAATAAAAATAAATGATCTCTCTCATATGGTCCTTAAATAAAGAATTACTGAGTCTCAGACTCTGCCTTGTACATCTCTGGAAACTTATTAACATATAATCTGATATATACATTTTAACATTCTATATGAAACATGTGCATGTATATGTGCACACAACCATTTTATACAAGGGGTCCCTAATACATGCTTTTGGAAGGCTGCTTATTGCTTTATCAGAAACCTAAGTAAGATTTCATAAACCAAGCCATTATGCAATATGTTAAGATTATACAAGATTCCTCAGGAGCTGTGACCAATAAAAATAACTTTATTAAACACACATTTAATGGTTATCATCAGCCAAGGCATAAAACAGGGAGACATATGAAAAATAGAATTATCGAATTCTGAAGTCAGAAAAGATCTCAATTGTCCAAACTATGCCTGAAAAAGACAAATGACTAATACATACCTAACAAGGAGTCATGTGGCCTCCGTTCTAAGACTTCTAGTGAGGGGGGACTCCCTCCTAAGGCACTGGAGTCCACTTAGGAACATTGACGGGCAGTTCTAATTCTTGGAAAGTGTTCCCTGACTCTCTGCAGCTTGGGCCTGGTGGACCTGGCTCAACTTCTGGAGCGAAGCAGTACAGGTCTTTCCCCTCTTCCATATGACAGCCTTTCCAGTGCCTGAGGAAAATGGTATGTCTGTCCCCCTTCTGCCTTCTTTTCTCCAAACTAAACATCTCCATTTTTCAACCAGTCTTCCTGTTAGCTGATTTCTGGGCCCTTCGCTGTTCTCATTACCTTCCTCTGAATGCCCTAATTAATGTATTCCTGCCTAAGGTATTTGCCACAGTCATAGCAATATCCTGTGAGGAGTCCAAATAGAACAAGATAGTGAAGAGAGGCTCCTGTGTCTGGCTGACATTGCTGATGGCATCAAAGCATCACACGCTATCTTTCCTCCTCAATGAAATCTGTAACTTCTCAAAAGAGTTCAGGTAAATCATTCATTCAGGAAAAACCAAATGGTTGAAGAATGCCTGTGTCCAGACTATAACCCATAACCGTCACCCATTGAGTTGGCATGGCAGCACATATCAAACATCGTGTATGGTTAAGCCCTTTAAGTTGTATCCAATTCTTCATGGCCTCTTTTGGGGTTTTCTTCACAAAGATACTGAAGTGATTTGACATTTCTTTCTCTGGCTCATTTGGCAAATGAGGAAACTGAGGCAAACAGAGCTAAGTGCCTTGCTCAGGGTCATATAGTTAAGAAGTGTCTGATTTAAACTCAAGTCTTCCTGATGCTAGGCATGGCACTCTATCCACGAGATAGTCTCTGCAGGACAATTAGCTGAGCTCAGAACTAGATGGGGGGAAGAGTATAGGCTAGATTGTATTTGGAAATCATGTAGTTCAATCAACAATCTCAAGCTTACTTCTCTTTTTAATGCCAACACTGTCCCACTGATGGTATTTGGCTGTGAATCATAGAATACCACCATCTGCAGAGATTCAAAAATGTAGGTGAGCCAAAGGGCAATGGAGAAAGAAGTAGGGGATGTTAACAAGCCACAGAATTTTGCCTATGATGACTCTCATACAGGAAATGACCTGCAGTTTGGAAACTCATATAATTGGAAAAGACAGTGGACTGGTCATTCATCAAGAGCCAGAGATACGCCTTTGACTAGGCTGGTGAAGATAAACCATAAGCTGGACTGATGGACAGATGCACAGAGCGCCAGAAGGCTTCCAGGAAGCTGTCAGCAAGAGTGATGGGGATCCTCCAAGAACGTACTCACATCAATAGGAGCAGAGAGCCTATGATACTAAAGATTTCCTTGCCTACACACAGTCTGTTTGATCAGTCTAACTCAGCAATTTCTATGGAATTTACCACCAGAAGGGTATTATACTTGGGAGACAATGCAGTACTTATATTGGTTTAAAAAAACAAACAAACCCTTTTTCTGAAAAAAAAAATATAGTTTTCCATCTAATTTTAATAGAGAAAAAATAAATAAGCAATTTCTAAGGAAGGGGCCCTAAAGGGGAACATTTTTAGAATCTGAAATAAGGAAAATTAAACACAAGTATGTAAGCAATATCATCATAAAAACTTCTTTGTGTATAAACAATGCTTTTTGTACTGATCAATCCAGAGAATGAATGGATCAGTATTAGGAGGTCAAGAGTAGAAGGCAACAAGAAATATATAGACTAGGGAAGGATACTGAATTTTTTTTAGGAAAAACAGGGGGAAATGAATGCAGATGAGTCACACAGAAGAACCTCTCAAACAAACTTATTCTAATGAGAGGGACAGTTTCAGTAGTTTTAGAATATAGTGGCTTCAGGGGGTACACCTGGCTTCTATTTTAGCCCTATCACTTTCTACCTGGGTGATCTCAAACAATAATTTAAATGTCTGGGCCTCAGTCTCCTAATGATCTGAAATGAAATGCTGGACAAAATGATTTCTAAGGAAACTTCTAATTCTAAATCTCATAGGTCAATTATGAGAGGAAAGAGACTAAAACTTGCTTGAGGGAGGAAGATCTCCAAACTTTCACTAGAGCTTCATGAAAAACAGAAATATCTCCCTCAAAAGTTCTATCCATTTCCTCTTAGGGACCTTAAGCACACTGGAATTTGTTATACTGAATGCTGTGCTGGAATTTGAGTATGAGGAAAAAGCTAAGAAGGAATAAGCCTTGTGGTATTCAAATGCATTAGTAAAACTTCTGCTTCTTTCCCATTCTATCTTTGCTGTCAAAGTTTAAAAAGCCTTAATATACAGAAAGTGAATTTCTAATTCTCACATGACTGACTTGGGATAATCAAGGGTGGGTATCTGTCATATAAAAACAGATTTTTAAAAATGGAATTTTCTACTCTTGAAAGATGAACAGTTCAGAGAGGACATAATTGAGATCTATTTTGAATAAAGAGACTCTGAATTTACTTATCAAGTCTTAGAACACCAGAACTAGGTAAAAAAAAACTCACTGGCATTTGAAAGAAAAAAAAAATTTAGGGAATAAAAAGAAATTCTATTTTGTGTAATAATAGTAAACTTGTGAAGTATGATACTCCAAAATAAGCAGTATAGACAAAAAATATTAATAGGTTCAAAAGGAAGTAAGACAAATTTATGTCTGATAAATATATTTAAGCTATTATGGGTAATAGAGTAAATCTCTATCCTTTTGAAGATGACACCAGAAAGGACAAATATGTCCTCTTTCTAAATGCCCATTGGTATCAGAGTAATAAGCTCAATGACCTAACTCATTATGGCATGGTTTATAATGACAATGCATGTAAGCATATTAACTTGAACACATACCTTATCAGCTTTTGTTTTTGTTTTGGCAACAGGAGCTACAGGAACTCTTGCTATCTCCACTGGGAAGAAACGGCAATCTGCAATTCGTTTCTGAAAACTACAAGCCAAAAACCAGACACATGTGTAAAGCCAGTTTCAGTACAATAAATTGAGGGTAAAGGTATCTTGGTATAAGTGATTCATTCCTCTCTCTGGACTCTTCTTCTGAGTTGGCTCATTCACCAAACCTGTATTCACCCTGGCAGATGGGTTATGGAGAGATAGGAACTGTTACAGCTAACTTCAAGATTCTAGTTGTAACCCTGTTGGGGTTCTCCTACATTATAAAATCCTGAGTCCCCACCAGTGTATTTGCCATTTATCAACCATCTAACTCCATTAACTCGACAATATATACTAAGCAGAATGTAAAGCAAGAATAATCATCATATAATATTCTACCTATAAACCTGATGTGTGCTCTCCCATCACAGTGTCCATGGGAGAGAATGAGCACAAACTTAAAATACCACTGTAGTGAGGCATAAATCTAGGAGATCCATGTGCCCCAAATTACAAATTATGATTCAAAAGTCCTACATCGAAGAAGAATAAAATACTGCAAACATCCAGAAATAAGCAAATTCAAGTCCCAAGGAATCACAAGTCAAGATTATCTAATACCTGGAAGCTTCTATTATAAAGAAAAGGATGTCTTGGAATATAATATTCTAAAAGAAAAAATATAGATTTACAGTCAAGATTAATTTACCCATCAAAGCTGTGTATAATACTATAGGGGGAAAAAAATGACTTTTAATGGAATAGAAGTCTTTTAAGAATTTCTGAAAAGGCTACAGCTGAGTAGGAACTCTGAAATACAAACACAATTGTCAAGAGATATCTAGAAAGGTAAATTTATTTGAATAATTGGAAGAGGAGACATGATAATATAGAGCTAGCATTCCATCTCAAAGAGAAACAAGCATACCATCATAGTCTTAATGTCCCATAGAATATGGAAGACATTCTATCTTTTTAAAAGTGGTCTTGGGAATGTATTGACTGTTCTGAGAGTTGGAAGAAGGTAAAGAGAAAGGAAGGTAAAAGGAGGAAGAGACTAGTTGAGAAAGCAGGAAGAAAGGCAGGGAACTGACTATTTCTCATAGGGCAGATGAGAAGGTCATACAAACAAGGAGAAAAGGTTTGAGGGAATTATCTAAGACAGAAAAAGGAAGACTGAACACACACATATTCAAAAGAGTTTGGCACAGAACTATATCAAGCTCAAAAGGAAAAAAGAAAAGGGAAAGGGAAGGAGTTGAGAGGAAGGAGAATAATGCTTAGGAGATCATAATAATAATCTACACCAACTTTCTGATTCTGATTGGGGAGGAGTGAAAAGAAAAAAAGGATAGAAAAGGAAAGAAAAAGAAAGGGAAGTAAAGAGAAAAGATCTAGAATCTAAAGGAGTACCTTAGGAGGCCTCTTAGACAAGTAAAGAATGGCTTAACTGAAATATGTAGATAATGAATGGTATATTGGTGTTCTGCAAGAAATGAGAAAACAAACATTTTCAGAAAATCCTGGGTAATATGAAGGACAAAGGGAACAGAAAACAACTCACTCAAGGACAACTATATCATAAAGAAAAACAACTTCAAAAGACCCAAGAACTCTCATCAGTATGTAACCAGTGATATCTTTTTTTAAACCAATAAAAAAACAGGTTTTTTCATTTTAAACAAAGCAAACCAAAAATATATATTCTACAATTTTGCCAGGAATTGAAGTCAAGCCCAGTGGCTTGTAGCTTGCAGTCTCTATATTTGCCTCTTTTTTGAAAATTGAAACACTATTTGCTTTTCTCCAATCTGAGGGTATCTCTCCTGTTCTCCATGATCTTTCAAATATTACTGACTATAGTTTAACTTCACATTAGCACGTTTTTGTAGTCTCAGGATGTGAACTTGATCTGAGCAAGAGCCATGTCTTTCAAAGCTACTTTTCTTTATGTTGCCTACAGCAAGGTGATAGACACAAGTGTGAAGACTGGATTTGGCTATCTCCTGATTGTAACAATGAAGGTACTTAGCTCTTCCTTTATTATGAAGATTAAATTGCAATTCCCTGTCTATTTTTAGATTTTAATCCCCAAAGTGTTAACTCAGTATTTAAAGTAGATCTATCCATTTTAACTACAAAAAGGTGTTAACTAACCAAAAAGGGTGTTAACTACAAAAGGTGTTAACTAACCAAAAAGGTATTAACTAACTACAAAAGGTGTGACACCCATTTCATACAATGAGTGGGCAGTCCTGGAGAAAATCATCTGCTGTGGTTGGTAGATGTAAAAATTTGGGGGAGGTGACATAAGAGGAAAAGGTCTTTAAATAGAGGAAACAGAGACACACATGATGAATTGATAGATCAAGAATTCAGTCACTCGGAGGAGAGACTGGAAGACAGACACTCTGACTTGGAGTGAAGACACTTGGCTGTGGAACTGGATCCCTGGAGAAGCTCATGCAGGAGACCTCAAACTGCTTTCCTTTTAGATGGTCATTGTGGGTGAGTGTAAAGGCTGACTTAGTTTCTTGCCCTTTCTGGAGGTGTGAACCTCCGGGAAAGGCCCATCATCTTGAGACTCCTTTCCCCTGGCTGGGGCTTAGAATTTCTACCTGGCTCTGAGAAAGCCAGAGATCTTTCTCTCTCTCATTCTTAGTATCATTCCCTTTATTGTAAAATAAACTACCATAAATTCCATTTACTTGAGTAATTCATTTTGGGATTTAGAAATTAAATCCCTGGAGACCACCAATTAATATATTCAGTTCAACCATATAAAATTTAACACAAGGGAATGAATAAATGAATGATAGCTAGTATTTATATAGCAGTGCCAAGCACTGTGCTAAGCAATTTACAATTATTATATTATTTGAACTTCATGACAATTCTGGGAGGTAAGTGCTATCATCACCTCCTTTTTATAGTTGAGGAAATTGAGGCAAACATAAATTAAGCGACTTGCCTAAGGTATTCATATAGCTTATGCATACCTGAGGTTGATTTTGAACTCAGTTCTTCCTGACTTCAGGCCCACCACTTTGTCCACTGCACCACCTAGCTACCTAGGAATGTATGACTTTTTCTGTAGATGATACCAAAAAAACATATATACATTTTTGGACATGACCACTGTGTGGATTCATCTTGCTTGACTCTGCTTGTTATTATACTTTTTATTCTTTATTTTTCTCAATAATTGGTGGTAGGAGAGAAAGGATTTGCAATAGTAATGTCCCCAAAATGGGCCATTGAAGCATTTTTTTAATGGACAGAAAAGAACAGAAAGAAGCACAGACAGTTTTGAAACTAACATGCAGAATTTACTATGTGTTTAAAAAAGAGGTAATATGAAATATATATTTATGGTTTCATAGAGAATCCTTTTTGCATACATATTTTGCATATGTATGTACATTTTTGTGTTTATGTTCAGAATTTAGAAATTAAAATTAAAAAAAGAAAATAGCAACAAATGTGGGTTCCAAAAGTTTTTTATAAATTTTTTTCTTTTAAAAAATTTTTCTTTTAAAAACTTTTTCAGTGTTTACATGATTCATTTTCTTGCCCTCCCCTCTTTCTTACCCCCTCCCAGAGCCAACAAGCAATTCCACTGGGGTGTACAAATGTTCAAATGTTTCACTTGATATCTATTTCCATATTATTCATTTTTGCTGTAGAGCAATTTTTTAAACCCTAAACCCCAAATCACATATCCATATATACATGTGATAAGTGATGTCATGTGCTTTGCTTTTGCATTTCTACTCCTGTAGTTCTTTCTCTCAATGTGGATAACATTCTTTTTCATAAGTCCTTCAGGCAAGTACTGGCTTGTTGCATTGCTACTAGTAACATTACAATGTTTTACTTTCTGTGTACAATGTTCTGGTTCTGCTCATTTCACTATGTCTCAGTTCATTGAGGTTCTCCTAGTTCATATAGAAATCCTCTAGATCATCATTCCTTACAACATAATCATATTCCATCCCCATCAGATGCCACAATTTATTTAGCCATTCCCCAACCTAGGGACGACCCTTCATTTTCCAATTTTTTTTTGCAACCACAAAGAGTGCAGCTTTGAATGTTTTTGTACAAGTATTTTTCCTTATTATCTCTTCAGGGTACAAACCAAGTAGTGGCATTACTGGATCAAAGGATAGGCATTCTTTTAAAGCCCTTTGCTCATAATTCCAAATTGCCTTCCAGAATGGCTGGATTAATTCACAGCTCCCCCAGCAATGCATTAGTGTCCTGATTTTGCCACAACCCCTCCAATATTTATTATTATCCTTTTCTGTCATATTGGCCAATCTGATAGATGTGCGATGGTACCTCAGCATTGTTTTGATTTGCATTTCTCTAATTATGAGAGATTTAGAACTTTTTATGTGCTTTTTGATGGTTTTGATTTCTTTACCTGAAAACTGCCTGTTCATGTCTCTTGACCATTTGCCAATTGGGGAATAGGTTGATTTTTTTGTACAATTGACTTAGCTCCTTATATATGAGGAATGTAACCATGAAAATGTGGTTTGCCAAGACTGCGAATTGCCAAACTATAAAGGTTTGGGCTTTATTGTAAAGGATAATTTTAGTGTCTTGATTTAAAATCTAAAATAAATGGTCGCCATGGGAAAATTCCCAAATATGAAAATACCCAAGTCAGCTGGGTTTTATGGGGATTTTAATTAATATAAATGAAGGAATTAAGGGAAGGAGAGAGAGAGAGAGAGAAAGAGAAAATAGTAGAAAGGGCCTAGGCCAAATGGCCTAAGCCTGAGCCCAAGGGAGAGCGAGTCAGTCTTTATCACTCACCACAAGATCATCTTCAAGCAAGCTCCAAACTTCCAAACTCCAACTCCAACTAACTTCCAATCCCAAAACTCAACTCCAACTCAATAAGTCCCTTCCTTTTAAAGAAATTTTCTCTTATGTCACCTCCTCTAAATTTTCACGTCTACCAATCACAGTAGATGCTTTTTCCCAGAACTGCCCATTCTTAGTTCTCATCTTCTTTTGTTCTCACCTTCTCTGGTTAGATTAAATCTACTGAGTACTTCACACCTCTTTTGTTAAGCTTGCCTTTTGTAAGTTCCTTGACCTTTTAGGTACTAATTTAGCCTTTATAGGTACTGAGCACCTTTTTGTATTAGATCTAAAAATAGACCTAGCTTAAGGTTTTAGCTTCACTATATAAGTATGAGTTAGGGACTTTTCATTGTTCAATCAGGAGTTTTCAACTTTATCTTCACCTAAGGCACTGTCTGAGTAGGGTGGAGTAATTTTAAAAGTTCTCAATACATTCCTGATCAAGTACCTCCATTGTTAAAAATGGGGAATAGCTTAATCAAATCTTCTAAAGTAGTCTGAGTTGTTTTAAGATTCACAGATATGAGACCTTTGTGAGAGGTTTTTGTTATAAATTTTTTCCCAATTTGTTGCTTCCCTTCTAATTTAGGTTGCATTTGTTTTGTTTGTACAGAAACTTTTTTTAATATAATCAAAAGTATTCATTTTACATTTTGTAGTGTTCTCTATCTCCTGCTTTATCTTAAATTCCTTTCTCACAGATCTGACAGGTATATTATTCCTAATTTGCTTATGATTTTCCTCTTTATATTTAAGTTATTTACTCATTCTGAGTTAATCTAAACCTAAATTCTCCCATACCGTTTTCCAATTCTCCCAGCAATTTTTGTCAAATAGTGAATTCTTGTCCCAAAAGCTGGGATCTTTGGGTTTATTGAACACGATCTTGCTGTCATTTACCCCAAGTCTATTCCATTGATCCATCCTTCTATTTCTACGCCAGTACCCATATTGTTTTGACATCACTGCTTTATAATATAGTTTAAGATCTGGTAACACTAGGCCTCTATCCTTCACCCAGAAGAATTTTCTTGATACTCTACATCCTATCTAATGACAATGAGACAAAGATGATACCAAAAAAATTATATTTTGTCTTGCAAAAGTTAGAGCCATTCAACGAGACACATGTATATAACAAACATTCACCAAAGCTCTTTAACCCTGGACCCCTCTTTCTCAATTTAATCTTGCCATAAAAGGCCAGGAACTTTGTGAGAGAGGAAGAAAAAAAAACTCAAAGCAACTTAATGTTCCCAAGAGCTAAATCAAGTTAACATAGTCAGATATTTGTTTACCTAAGCTAGTTACCTAAAACTAACATCTTAATCTTACTTGACAACTGCAACAGGGTCAAGGTAGGAGCGACTTTCCAAGTCCCAGACAATTCTTTTCTTGAAAGTTTCTGCTTGGTTTCTAAACTCTTTGTCCTAGAAAATGACAAATTTGGGGGCCTTAGGCTACAACTGCCAATACCACATGCCACACATGAAACAACATCCCTGTCCAGGATCCTCCCCCCATAATGAACTCACACAAAATATATTTAGCATATGATTATAGCAAAGATTTGTAACAAGAATGATGACAGGAAAAGAAACTGCATAGGACACATCTACATCATATGCTCAAAAACTTGGGTATATATCCTTTATATTTCCCAACTTCTTCATTCAAAAAAAAAAACCAAATAACTTACACTTTGGTGATAGATCATGGATCTGAACCCCACTATAACTAGATATTTAGGGAGTTGACTGATAATATATGGAAGTTAAATCATTTTCCATGTACAATCAGCTAGGCTGAGATGACATCCGAGGTCAGATCATCCTTTACTCATCTTAAACTGAACAGATAGTATATATTCAAGCTTGCTCACCTCTGGATGGTTGAGTTCTCCATCTTCTTCAACATAAGGGCCACCAGTAATGAAAGCATCAGGAATGTACTGAGCTCCTGGTGCTAGGATGTTGAAAATGGGCCATTTTTTGGGCCGAGGTACAGGTTCTTTTTCCCCACCAAGCTTTAGGATTCCATTTTTGAACAATATTGGATAGTCTTTCTACAGAGAACAAATCCCATATTTAATAAAAATGGCAATTAGAAGGAAATTCATTTGCAATAAACACTAGAAGCTTTCCTAACAAATATAGGTATAAACAAAGGACATCCATTTCCTCACTATTGTCTGCCAGCTATAAAATTAAAAATAAATTGAAAGTAAAAATATATGTAAAGAAAAAATTATATTAATAGCACAAACTTATGTAAAGAGAAGACAAAACACACATAATTGGAGGGATATTAAATGTTCATGATTGAGGCACATCATTTTAAAAAATCATGATGCTAGCCGAGTTAATTGACTGATTTAATTCCATCCCACTTGAATTAACAAAAGAATGCTTTACAGAACTAGACAAAATTCATTTGGAAGAATAAAAGGTCTAGACTCTCACATGAATAGAAAAAAGTCAGGAGAAATAATAACATTTTTAGACCTTACATTATACCATAAAGTGCTCATACCAATAGGTACTGGTTAAAAAAGTCAAGCAGAATTAGTTAAAGAGATTAGATAGGGAAAAAAGAGAAATCATTTATCTCAACAACTGAAAAACCTGAAAAAAAATTATTTTGGGGGAGAGTTTTTCTATTTGAAAAGCACTGCTAGGAAGGTTGGAAAGCAGACTGGTAGAAATTAAATTTGGGGAAATATACAATATACTAGAATAAGTTCAAAATGAAAACATGACTTGCATATTAAAGGTCACACCATTAAAAAAATAGAAAAGAACCAGCTCAAGAATCCTTCAGTAATGATTTAGGAAAATTTCTTAACTAAATAAGGGTTAGAAACAGTAACAAAAAGTAAAAAAAAAAACTAGATCATTTCAATTACATGAAATTGAAAGCTTATGCATGATCAAAAGCAATACAATTAGGAGAAGAAGGAAAGCTGCCAACTAGGAGAAATGTTTTTGTATCCAACATAACTAAAAAGGGTCTGATATTCAAGACATTATATGATAGGTATATAAAATGAGCTAAATGAATTTTAATGACTCATTCATCAATCAGGACATCTCAGCCTTGGTTTAACTGAGGGGTGCCATAGGTGAGTTATTCCACTGAGTTTTGGGAAACCATCCCAGGGCTGAGCAGTTTCCTTAGTTAAGTCAAACTCACCTAACCCATTATATTTATGTGGCCCCGCATCATGCTTCCTCATATCCTATCTAGCCATCAATAAGGCAACCTCTATCATATCCAGCCGACATGGACATCTAACTATCTGCCTTTTCATTATTCTCTAATGGAATGTCATTGCATCATGAGAAATTATGAATACAGAGGACACAGAGAAGCATGAAAAGACTGACACAATGAAGTAAGTAGAACCAAGAAAACAACACACATAATGGCTACAACAATGAAAACTGAAGGAAAGAAAATACATAACTGAATGCTGTGTATTCTAATGATTAAGCAAGGCCCAAAGAAAAAAGAACTTTCACCTTCTTCCCTTACTTACAGATGTGGGAGATATTAATACATTATCAAACTCTGTTAATGTATAGGTTAGTTTTACTGTGCTACTTTTTTTCTTTTTTTGTTATAAGAGATGGTTTCATGGGGAAAAGTAAGGGGAGGAATATATAGTTGGATAGGAATATGATATAAAAACAGAAGATTCAATAAAAATTCAAAGAAAAAAAGGAAATTCAATTAGGTATAGGTAATAAACTTTGCATAAAATGCAAGCAAGCATGAACAGCAAAAAATGTAGATATAGAGGAATACAAACATTTAAATGATGGGTTCTTTTGTCAGAAAGTAACTTTGGATCATTAAATGTATTACATAGTTCCCCTGATATCTAGCCCCTTCTCTTCCATCTATTCAATTAAAGGTCCAGCTCACTGTCCCTATACAATGCCTATGTTACAATGCCATATACAATGCACATACACTCATAATGTTATACTGGATGAGTAGCCCATCCCACTACATGCTTGCTTATTCCTCTATGGACAGCTTGGCCATTTTTTTTAATAGTCATGGAGCTCCCCAAGAAGAACCCTTAATATTCTGTGCTTCATTAAATTGGCAGCATATCATCCACAAACAGTAACACATGAAGGACCTCCCTATCTAAAGGGACTCTGCCCAGAGCATCGTGGCTGGGGTGACCCCTTTGCTGAGCCTACGGGGTGACCCAGAAGATGATGGAGAGATGCATCATGAGGGTATAGAAGCTGCAACAAATCTCTAAAGATGACCTATATACAAGAAGTGGCATAAAAACAGAATGCAGGTAGAACTGTCATGTAATCATATAGACCTATTATCCATTCCTGACTCTTGTTACATGACAGATTCTAAAGTGAGAAATGCTCTGGCAGGCTGCCCAGCAGGCATCATACTTTCCCCCCTGATTTGCACTGTCAGAGCCTCTCACTGACGGTCTCTATCTTTCTGCCCTTCTTGGTACTGGACCTCATCTTCTCTTAGAAGGTAATAGAGAAAACACCTTTCACTGGGTAATCAGCCTCCAAAGTCAACCTTTCGAATTCCATAGATGACTGCCAAGGCTAGAGAGGCCTTCACGTTTTCCAATCCTGATAATGTATTGACTCCCAAATAGAGGACAACAGGAGTGAAGAGTTACCAATTCCTGCTCTAGGTGCAGGCTGTGAGTGACTATGTCTCCCATGGTGAAAGAAATGAATACTTTCCTCTACCAGATAAACTCTGGGCGTGGAGTACCTTTCTAGAAAGATTCTTTTAATCCCTTCTGGGGAGAAACTAGACATGAGTCAAACCTAAGCTTTAAGAGATTACCCAAGGGATCAAAGGAAATAACCAGCCAGAGAACTGAAGAGGAGCCGGATTTATCTCTTTGGGGCAGACTTCCCTCGGGCATGAGCCTCAGCTACAGACTAATCTAGAGCCAGGGCCCGTTGGGAGAAGGCATTCCCTCCTGGGCTTGCAAGTAATAATTACACATGAAACATAATATGAGTAAAGACTTTTATATTGAAAAGAAATAAAGCATCCTATCCATACCTCTTTATTTGATGGAATTTGCAAACCAGCCATGTAATTTTGCTGAGGTCCTGTAGGCACAAAAATTTCAGGCACAGAGTAGGCAGCCTCTAAAGTCATCCTTAAAAGGTTCCCACCCAAGATCTGGGCTGTAGTCAGTAATGCCTCTGAAACAGATACTGTTACCTCAAGACAACACTGCAGAAGAAAAAGAAGGTGAACATGAAATAATAATAATAGTGCTTTAGATTTGGATATCATAAAATAAATATCCAAACAGTTATCTGGACAATTTCACATGCATGATCTCCCTGGATTCTCACAACAACCTCATGAGACAGGAAGATAGATAGTTATGTTCTATAAATAAGGAAACTGAAGACCATAGTCACAAAGCAAATTAGCAATAAAGGCAGTACTAAAACCTAATTATTTTGCCCTCTTGTGCCTTAGTCTTTCCACTATGCCATGTGAATTGTTACTTGGCGTCTTTTTTTAAAGATAGCTACTGAACTAACATGCTGAAAACAAAGAATAGAGAATACTTCCTTGGGTGATAAAGGAAGACATTCTAGGGAATGTCTATCCAGAAACTGGTTTCAAGAAGAATTTTCCATTTCAGATTTGCAGGGCAAAACACCATACATATTCTTAAGATAGGTGGGAAAAAAACTCCATTGGGCAATTCTATCAGATGGGTGGAAATGAGTTGGACTCTAAGGATTTATACCACCTCTGGAACAATCAGCATGGCTGCTTAAATATTAAATCTCCACACAATCAATAAGATACCCAATAAAATGGAAGTCATTTGTATAGTATGTTTTAATGTGTGTGTTAAACTTACAAACCTAAAGGAAAACACATATTAGACTGTGGGGGAAAACAGGACCCACAGACATTTTACATCTTGAGGGACTGACTCCCTCAATCTGGAAGAGGCCTAATAGTGTAAAGTTCACCATAGAGAATAATATAATATAGAAAAATAATATAACAAACTATGCGAACACGCAGAAAAGAGGATGGTCTCATTCACTGGTGCAGCAACCATTTGCTGCCTTTGGATAAGAGACAATTGCTGACTTGTCTAAATGGTTATCATGATCCTTCCATTTTATTTAAAAGGCCTTCTTTAACAACTAAAAAAAGGATTTGGTCTCTTCTCCTATTGTTCTTGCTCTTGAACAAGGAAGGAGTCAGAAGGAGGTGTGGTTCCTTTTCCTCTACCAAACAACCTAATGAATTTCTTACTGAAAAGATCTGAGAGAAGGCAAACAGCACCTTTGGATGTACAATGGATACTCTAATCTTTGAAAGGGGGCACAAATGGCGGAACAAGGGGAAAGAAGTTTCTGCCCATGGCACTCCCACTAAGTAGGTGAGTAATCCATCCCCCAGTGAATTCTGCCCCAAATAGAACTTCATGAGGGGCCCTGCAGAGAAAGAGTGTGAAGGCGCTGTGATTCTGGACGTGGGAGATGTGTTGGCCATGTGTGCTCTCTAAATGTGTCCCTTATTCCTGTTGCACTTTAAATTCACAATTCACAAATTCACAAATAAACACACTCTTCCCACTATGGATTTTGCATATATCTGTGGAGGGGACTTGAAGGTTGGGGGAGTGGAAGCCTTCTAATTACTATTTGTTCTTGCTATACCCTTTAAGTATATGCCTTTGTTAGAGAACTGTATCTACTAGGTGATTGTCAAGGGGAAATACACTGATAGATAGCTAGTGTTAGGGGGACAGCCATAAAAAGAGTTATCCCTAAAATTCTGGGAATTAAATAGTAGCTGCCTCTTGGGGGAATCCAACCTACTAACATGAGATCAGGTAGACATAGTAGGGGGTATATATAATTTTGCTATGTTTAATAAGTCACCTAGTTTCACAAAGCAAAGTCCATATAATAAACAAATATAGAAGGTCATGACCAAGGAGTGGTTCCAGAAGTGGGGAAAGGGGGACTGAATCAGAGGTTATTTTATAGTTTTTCAATAGCTTAAAGCAATAATGCATTTTCAGACCCCCTAAAACTCGGAGTGAGAGCTTGGAAGACCACTGGAAAATGGTTCATACAAGAATTTCAAGAATGCAACTCATATTAGATGTAAAACAAAATAAAATTGCACTTATCGTGACTAGTAAATAAGACAGAACTAAATTTGTTTCAGATTATTCAGCAAACTTAAAGGAATTAAAACCCCACTTACTTTAGCACCTGGTCGATTATTCTCTAAGGGTGAGCCAATCACAGGATGTAATGGGGCCATTATCTCAAATGTGGACTCTCCTGTGAAGAAAAAGAAGATTAATTAAATGGAGAAAAGGAAGTAGCTTTTAGTTAACATATTTGTTGGCAGAAATGTATCATGTTTAAATTTTGCTTTTCCATGAATTTAAAATGAATGTACTTTATTAGATGTGGCTTTTGGGTAAGTTTTATTATACTTAACCTTCTAGCAAAGGAAGAAGATCCACAACTGCTTGACCAAGAGTTACAGTCCTCTCATCTTTCTGTTTCTTTTCCTTTGGTAAAACTTCAATCACTGTCACTAGAATATAAAAATAGCAAACATGAAAAAGGTTCCAGGTCAACCATTAAGTAACAGGACAATAAGAAAATTATTAGGAATGTCTAAGACAAAAGAGAGTTATCTTAGAAAATAATTAGGGATCCCAGTATCACTGATCATTTGCTCCTACTGGAAAATCCGAGGACTTTCCTGGATCCATCCCTTATTCACCTGTCATTACAACAACATTCTCAAAGCAGAGAGTTCCAAACTTTATGTGGTGATGGTGCACTAGTTTTTTGGTTTTTTTTTTAACCCTTATTTTCTATCTTAGAATTAACACGAAATATCAGTTTCAAGGCAGAAGAATAGCAAGGGCTAGGCAACTGGGGTTAGGTGACTTGCTAGGAAGTGTCTGAGGCCACATTTGAATCCAGGACCTCCAGTCTCCAGGCCTGTCTCTCTACCCTCTGAGCCACCTAGCTGTCCCTACCACTTTTTATAAAAAATAAATTATTGTACTCCCCCATATACTTCCACAAAACAAGCCATACCACTCCTGAGTTATTTAATTTTTCCAATGATACAGGTTTTGGAAGGGGTTTTAGGATGGTTGGAAAAATAGATTGTACATAATAAAATGAATATATTGAGAAACATAACATAGTGGAGTACTTTTGACTTCCATACAAGTAGTTTTCAACCAACTTGAATGACTTCATTCACCAAGAGACCTTGGAGGTGTAGGCCTGCTGGAAAAGCCAGTTCCTGAACACATCCCTTGATTTCCAATGCTTATGAACCTACAGGCAGCTCTTTGATGGCAACTATTGTCTATTTTGGAAATAGTGTGGACCAGATCCTAGACACAATATTGTTATCATTATGTATGGACCATGCCGTCTTTATATCTAGACATAAGGAAAATATTTGGAACCATAAAGACTTACAGAACACCGGCTTGTGCGCAAGTTCATCCAAAGTATTGACTCCGTCAGGATTGAACTCAAAACTGGTGTTGAAGTTGTATCTTGCTGTTCCTTCAGCAGTAACCATGAATTTTGTAGAGTCTCCCAGGACCACATTATTAAATTCTGCACGAACAAAGGTAACTGGAAAATCTCCTTTAGTGCCTCTCTATTGGACAGAGACATAAACTCATTATTCTGCAATTTCACTCAAAAAGCACAGTTCTAAAAGTGAGGGGCAATTCAGTGGCTTGGGCTGCATGGCCTCTTTCCTTCTTCTGCAGCTTCACCTGAGTATGTGTGCTCAGCGTGCATATGGACATATTAAGCACATAAGAGAAAGTCACCAAAAAACATCTATGATGGTGGCAGAATACACTTTTATTCCATCATGCTGCAGTTCAAAGGATCACATATTAAAAGGCAAAAGGAATGTTAGTGCTAACTAAAGGGTTTTGTGCCCTCGTTTGGAGGTGAAAAAACTAAGGCCTCTGAGGCCAAGTAACTTGAGCAAGGTCATGTAGGTGGTAAGCAGCAGAGCAAGGATTTGAATGCAGTCCCTCGGTGAGAAATAAAAGAGAATGCGAGTTCTTTTCAGGTTGGACATCGATCCTACTCCCCCTTCAGGAATGGAATTTGTAGAACCAAAAAAACCTGCTTAGGCTTGCATAAAAAGACCTCAAGGACGTCTTGCTAAATTTGGGAGACGGGCAATTGGGAGATTCCTAATCTCACTTAAAGAATGTCCTGTTACGGCTTAAGAAATAAGGAAAACCGTTTCTTCATACCTTTGAAAGTAAGGGAGTCGCTCTTAATCTTACCCCTCCTAAGGAAGGGTTCGTGGTGAGCTCATGCTGTGTATCTTGATGCTTTCTGATTGGGGTAGGCTTTGTGCCTGGGGTGTAAGTGCTGATCCTGTAATGTTTGTATCTGGGCCTGGGCATTGCACTGACCACATGAGGGAACTTGCCCTTTCTGACTCCAGGTTTGTAAATTTACTCTTGGGTTTTATCCCCCACACCTCCAACTACAAAACCAGTACTCTTCTGCAATCTTTGGAATCACTACAGGAAACTAAACCCAGGGGGCCATAAGAGGAGAGGACACTCCTTTCTAGGAGAATGATTAGCTAGCATAAGCTATTAGCCAAAGGAACGAGAACTGCCTTCCTCTTATTTGAAAGGACATCAAAGGCCGTCTACTCCAACCTCCTAATTTTAGCAACGGAATAGAGAGAAGAGCATTTTCTGAGGGTTTTACTACTTGCCAGGTACTGTGCTAAGTTCTGGGGAAAAGAAAGCCCAGGAAGTTCACAGAATTACAGATACCTAGAGAAGGGAGGCACATCAGAGACCAGCTGGTTCAACCCCGACCAGTAAGATGTCTTCTACAACATAGCTGATAAGTCAATGGTCTCTCCAACCAAGGGGAATCCATTACCTCCCAAAGTAGCACCGTCCACTTTTGGAGACCTCCACAATTGTTAGAAGTGAATTCTTTGCAATAATCTTAAATTTGCCTCATAAACCTATTGTTCCTACTTCCATCTGTCCTCTGAGGTCTAGTAAAACAAGTCTGTTCCCTCTTCTGAGGCTACTTCTGAGGCAGGTGGCACACTGGATAGAGCATTGGGTCAGAATTAGGAAGACTCTTCATTAATTCAAATCTGACCCCAGATCCATCCTAGCTGGGTGACCCTGGGCAAGTCACTTCACCTCCAGTTTCTTCATCTGTTAAATAAGCTAGAGAAAGAAATGGCAAACCACTGTAAGATCTTTGCCAAGAAAAAGCCCAATGGGATCACAAAGAGCTCCTTATCTTTCTCTACTTCTCTCTGTGTGTTTCTCTCAAATCGATTCCACTCCTGGGCAGGTCTGAATGGTAAAAAGTTTTTCTTGACCTCTAAGCCTAACTTTGCTTCTCTGCAAGTTCCACCCACTGCCCCTGGTTCTGCCTGCTGGGGCTAAAGAGAACAAGCCTATTTCATCTTCCACAAGACAACTTTTCAAATACATAAGTACAGCTAACACTTTTGCTGGTTAAGGCAGCTAATTGTGCACTAGATAGTATGCTATGTCCAGTCAGGAAGACTTGGGTTCAAATTTAGCCTCAAATATCTACTAGCTGAGTGACCCTTGCCTCAGTTTCCTCAACTATGTAAAATGGGGATAATAATAGCATAGATATCCTTGGTTGTTGTGAGAATCAAACAACACAACAATTATATAACAACATATATAAAAAAAGCAACAATTATAAAGCTTTCACAGTGCAAAGCACATAGTAAATATTTAAATACTTGTTCTCTTTTCCTTCACTGAATAAACAACCTTCAAAGCAGAGGGCTTTGCCCCTAAATAGTAAACACAGGTATACCCTGCTTAATTGTACTTCATGAATATTGCATTTTTTACAAGTCTATTGGTGCCATTCTCCCAACAGCATGTGCTCACATCTTATCTCTGTGTCCCATTTTGACAATTCTCATAAAATTTCTAACTTTTCCATTATTATTATATCTATTATGGAGATCTATGGCCTTTGGTATTACTATTGTAATTGTATTGGAGCTTCCATATAAGACAGCAAATGTAATTGATAAACATTACGTGTGTTTTGACTGCTCCGTTGACCAATTATTCCCCATCTTTCTCCCTCTCCTCAAGCCTCCCTATTCCCTGAGATACAACAATATTGAAGTTAGGTCAATTAATAACCCTAAAATGGCTTCAAAGAGTTGGAAAGTGACAGGAAAAGTCAACTGATGTGGCAAACCTCATTGTTGTCTTATTACCACAACCACTCCAACCTTCAGCAATCACCACCATGATCAGTCAGCAGCCACTGACTTTGAGGCAAGACTTTCCGGCCACAAAATGATTACAATCAGGAAGCAGCTGGGTGGCCCAATGGATTGAGAGCCAAGCCTAGAGATGGGAGTTCCTGGGTTTGAATCTGACTTTAGACACTTCCTAATTGTGTGACCCTGGGCAAGTCACTTGACCCCCACTGCCTAGCCTTTTTGCTCTTTTGCCTTGGAAATAATACACAATATTGATTCTAAGATGGAAAGTGAGGGTTTAAAAAAAAAAGATTCCAACTCACTGAAGGCTCAGATGACAGTTAACATTTTTTTACAATAAAGTATTTTTTAAATTAAGGTATATACATTGGTTTTTTAGATATAGTACTATTTCACACTTAAAAGACTGATGTATAGCATAAATATACCTTTTTAATATGTACTTGGAAACCAAATTTGTGTGACTCACTTTATTGCAATATTTACTTTATTGTGATGGTCTGGAACCAACCCCACAATATTTCTAAGGTCTGTCTGTACTTAGTGATTTTTCATATATTCATTTATTATTCTATTTGCATGATATGAATGTGACACTCAGTGACTCTGCTCTGAATGTTCCACAAGTAGAGGGGGTTGGCAGGGATGATAAAAGTCCAATAGATCTGATAGAACTTAGCCATGAGGATGCATGAGTTGCTCAAATGAGAAACATGAAATTTTCAAAAATAACTTTACCAATTCATATCCTTCCGTCACAGTGATCTGTACTGGCTTGCCAGCTGAAGATGTCATGTCCATGGTGTTAGGTGGGCAGGATTACTCTGCTTAATATGAACACAAATAGCATTTTTGTTGCTCCTATAATGAGAAGGCATAAATGTGTCTCCTCATACAGAAAAGCTATGACGGGGGTCATATTACACATTTTTACACATATTACACATTACATTCAATATTTATGCCAGTTCAATCCCTAGGGTACTTGGTATCAGTTCTATTTATGCTTGTTTTGTAATTCTTTATTCTTGGGGGCAGTTAGGTGGGTCAGTGTATTGAGTTCCAAGCCTAGAGACCTGGATCCAAATCTGATTTCAGATACTTCCTCGCTGTGAGACCCTGGACAAGTCATTTCACTCCCACTGCCTCGCTCTTACCACTCTTATGCCTTGGAACCAATGCACAGTATTGATTCTAAGACAGAAGATAAGAGTTATTTTTAAAAAATTCTTTACTCATCCTACTTTTTCTATTGAGTAGGTGGTGATTCAGGAAAGGAAATGACTCTACCAGCCTGTGCTAACAAAGATCTAAGGGACTGATATGTAGAATTAGTTTATAAAATCCACTCTCTCAACAAGACAAAAGCTTAAAAACTGTTCGGCTTTTACCTAGCTACTTTTACTTTAGCTACTCTCATGATTTTTCTACTTAAAGCTTATTTTTTATATTAATTTTTTCCTAGGCAAAAATATTGGGTGAGAACCTCACAGGGTAATCTAGCCTGCACCCCTAGAGAAGTGATCTTGTTTTTCCTGTATAAAACCTAAATATTATCTTTGAATCTCTTTACTACCTTGCTTTTCATTTCAAATCAGCAACTAATTCCTGTTAAGTGCACCCATGTGATATCTTTCTGACCTCTCTTTTCCTCCCTATTTCCTTTGCTACCAATTCTAGAACAAGCTCTCATTACCTGGACTATGGCAATGACCTTCTAACAGGTCCTCCCACCTCTATTCTCTTCCTTCCTCCAATCCATTCTCCATATCTTTGCCTGCCTCATCTTCCTTATGCACAGGTTTAGTCATGCTACTTCTCTGTTTAAAAAATCTCCAATGGTTTTTGCCCACCAAAATCCCAATTTCTTTGCCTGGCATTTAGGGCCTTCCATGATCTAGTACCCCCCTTTACCTTTTCAGTCTTATCTCATATTACCCCTTCCAAATGCTCCAGTCAATCGGAACTACTCAATGGGCTTCTATATCCTGCTCTTCTCCCAGCTCTATGTTCCTGCTCTTATTATACCCCAGGCCTGGGATGTTGTGCCTCCTCTTTACCTGCTGGATTCCTCGTTTTTAAAACCTAAATCAAACGTCACTTCTCCCCTAACGCCCTTCCCAATTGCCGTCTACTCTGGCCCTCAAATAGTACTTTCTTCTGTACCTCTTGAGTCGCCTTATTATTATGTAATCCTGTATACTAAAGTTATGTGTTTGTATCTTATTCCCCAACTGGACTGCAGGAGGGGCCTGGTACACTGGCTTCTTCACAAAGTGCTTAATAAATGTTTGGTGATGGTGAGACTCTGGGCAAGTCACTTAACCACAGTGGCCTGGCCCTTGCTACTCTTCTGCCTTGGAACCAATACTCAGTTGATTCAGTTGATTGATTCTGAGACAGAAGGTAAGAGTTCAAATAAATAAATAAATGTTTAGTGAATAAAAGATTGAATTCTGACCCGTGTGGAAGCAGCTCAGAATTTGCTTCTACTGCTCAGCTGTTTTTATCCCAGTCACCTCACCTAGATTCCAGATCTCAATCACTGTTAACTTTTTTTTTTCCTTCCACAGCCAATTCCTTTTGTCTGGAACCTTGTTGCATCTCCACTAGACAGCCCCAATGATGTCCCAATAACCACTTGGGACCTAACTTCAGTTGTGCTATTCCATCTGCCTATTCACTGTGCTAAAGTAGAAGCCCAGCTGTGGGTGTGATGTCCATTGCCTATTCAATCCAAACTCCTTAACCTTACTTAATGAGTTAACCGTCATGCCACAATGACCCTTTCTGGTACTATCTCCCATGATTCCTTTGGCTGTATCCTATACTCCAATCAACATACAGAGCCTGTTTTTCTGTCCCTGTGTCTCTAGAATGTCTTTTTTCCTTTCCCATCTCTAGCAGTTGAAATCTTATTTGTCAAGCCCCAGCTCATAGGCAGAGGATCAGGAAGTCTTTCTTGATCCTGTTCAAATATCTTTATTTCCTCTGAAGTCCAGAAGCACTTTATCTGAGTGATATCATTTTGTAACTAATGTTATAGGGGCAGCTAAGCAACTCAATGGAAAGAAGACTGGGCCTGAGTCAGGAAGATCGGAGTTCAGAGGCTCACTTTCTGTGTGTGAACTAGGACAAATCAACCTGTTTGTCTTAATCCACTGGGGAAGGAAATGGCAAACCATTCCAGTATCATTTGCCAAGAAAATCCCAGGGACATTATTGACCTGCTATGATCCATGGAGTCATGCACAGTCTGACACAACTTAATAACAACTAACTGTATAGTTGCTGGTACAGAAATCTTGTCTTTTTACTAAATTATAAGCTAAGAATAAGGACTGTGGCTCATTGATCCATTATTACCTTATTGCCTCTCCATCCACCTCCAAATGCTATGCACAGTGTTTAAAAAGAAAAAAGACCTGTAATTTTTATCAATGTAATGAACACCTTGGGTGGTGAAATTCCCTGCACTGATGATGGAGAAGGAAAAAGGAGGAAAAGATGAAGTATTATAATTTATGTAGCACCTTAAGGTGTGCAAAGCCCTTTATAAAGATTATTTCTTCATATACTCACAACCTTCCAGGGAGGCAGATTAAAGACCGATTAAGTGACTTGCTTAGGGTCACATAGCTACTAAGTATCTGAGGCTAAATTTGAATTCACGCACTCAACCCAGTAAGTCCCAGAGTTGCCAGGGAGCACAATGGGGCTGAGCAATTTTACCCTAGGTGGGCTGGAACTTGAATACAGCTTTCTCTCCACTACGCCTTAATAATAATAGCTAACATTTATATAGCATTTACTATGTAACAGACATTGTACTAAGCGCAATTACTATCTCACTGGATCCTCACAATGACTCTAGGACGGAGGGGATGTTATTATCTTCATTTTACAATATTAGAAACTGTGGCACGGAGCGGTTCAGGGGCAAGCCTGGGGTCTCACAGCTGGTAGGAGGTCGAATTTGAACTCGGGCTTTCCTGACTCCAAGTGCATCACCCTGCCCCAACTGAAGACTCTCCCTCCTCTGGGAGAGAAAGGGGTTTGGGTGGGCGCCCCTGGCTGTGCCACGACCCGCCGGGTCCTGGAGGCAAAGACAATGATCCAGCTGGCCGCCCGAGACCCTTAGGAACTTAGACGGGAGGGCCGCTAGGGGTAAGAGCGGGTTTAGGGGATCAAAGCAAAGGCTAGGGAGGGGGAAGGTTGGCAGCGAAAGACTCTCGAGATATTGCGATCACACCGGGCATTCTGCACCTCAGGAATATGTGTGGAGGGCCAGCCCCGGAGGGAAAGGGAACAGAGGATTCAGAAGGAACCTCCTTTTTCTCTTACCTGAGGGAACTGGAAGCCTGGTGTTTCGTGGCTGCTATAGCAACCAGTCCCAGCTCTCGCGAGATCTCTCCTCTCGAGAAGTAAGGTCGAGACCAAGGCAGTTGGGAACACTCTTTCCGCGCATGCGCCGGGGAGGCGCTGGAATGTAGCTTACTGCGTGAAGCCTAGTAGGTCCAGACCTTGAGCTCTACAAGAGGGCTAGTCATGGCTCCGGACCCAATAACTAAATCATCCCCTTTCTCATGGTCCCCAAAGACTTGGAGGAGGGAATCTTAGGTAGGCCCGAATCCAACCCCATTTTACAGCTGAGGAAACTGAGGACCAGGGAGGTTAAGGAACTTGATTGTCACCTAGTAAAAAGATTGGTGACAGAATCTGAACTCAGGTCTTGCATACTCCAGGAACCGAAGTACCACCTGCCGGTTCCTAATCTTCCGCTGTTAAACGTTATAAGAAAAGGCTTAATCCCATTGCGGGCTTCCCTGCCAGAGGTCCTTCTGGAGTTTTAGCTCCGCTGCCTACCTAACCTGCACAGATGTGCTGTCTCCCTGCCTCCTCATCATCCCGAGTTCGAATCCAATCTAAATCTAAAATCCTGTCTAGCTCTACCTTCTGGAAATCTAATTTAAAATTCCAGTGAGAAACGATCTTTCCCTCCTTGATTCTTGAATAGCCCTTTGTACTTGATTTAATGTTTCTATATATTCTATTTGCACTACAGTTCTGTTTATGTTTTGTGTATCTTTCATATCCTAAATGATTGTACACTGAGAATAATTGCCTTAATTACATTTTATCTATCACCTAGTTTAATAAATGGTCACTAAATGACTGGAAAATCTTAGTAACTCAAATTTCTAATAATGCTTTTTTTTCTCACATCAATCAATCAAATTCTGTATGCATTAAAAAAAAAAAACCAACTGTCTAGCTGTGTGACCTTGGGCAAGTCACTTATTCCTGTTTGCCTCAGTTTCCTCATCTGTAAAATGAACTGGAGAAGGAAATGGCAAATCACCCCATTAGCTTTGCCAAGGAAAGAGCCTGAAACAACTAAACAACAAAACTCCACCATCCTGGGATATTTCTGGTCCCCAAAACCTGGGTCAAAAGCTGCTTTCTATAGTAAGCATTTCTGTTTTCCATTGGCTCTACACTCATCTCCTCCTGAGCTTGGGGGGGCAGGGGAGACCACCTCTTTACCCTCTGGATTGTAAACTGGGCATACATCCTCCCTCAAGCCCCTGGCTAGCCATCTGCAAAAGACAGGCACTCCGCAAGCCCCAGAGGGCCCAGGACAGGACTTCTGCTCTGAAAGAAACTGCTGTTTCCTAGGGAACATATTTCCTAAACAGGCTGTCTTCTGCCTCACTTCATATTTTTCCCTTTCCCAGGTTGTGATTGAACTATGATGGATTTTAGGTTTGCTCAATAGTCGAGTGCTATAATCTTGATTTTGAAAAGAATTAATAGATGACATTCTGTAAGTGGAAAATGAGGTCCTTGTAAACAAACTGCCAATCGACACAAAAAAAGATGCAAATGAATATTCTGATTTTTAAAACTATTTGAATTTTTTTAAAGTAGTTATAAAACTGTCCCAGCTTCGGCCCTTTAGTGAGGACCAAACTCCAAAAGGGCTTTAAAGATTTTCATGTGACACTTTTACAGTTACAAGGTAGGATTCTGCAGGGCTAGACTATAATAATTTTTATTTGTTCCATCATCTTTATTTGAATAAGACAGTAGTGGTAACAGGTAAGTTCCCCCCACATAATACATTACTATTACATCATTGTCACTTCATGGCTTGACATTGATTCTGGAGAGAATAAAAATAACATTAGAATTAAGGCAAGAATAATTTGTGCCAACCAAGCACATTCACCCTGACGGTGTCCTTAATAAAAAGCACAGTTGGTTAGGTTACAGTTGATTTTGCTGCATGCAGGAAAGTTGTCTTCGAGAGAAGAAGACTGGAATAGTTCGGTTTCTTTAAAAAACCCTCCTTACTGGCCCACGATGGCCAGGAGCAGGCGGCGATAGTCTCCACTGGTGTCACTGGAGATCATGGTACCCAGCGTCTTCTGGTACATCTGGGTAAATACCTGTTTCACTTGTGCAAGATCGATCTGCACAGAAGAGGAAAGAGCTGATGTGAGGACAAAACTGTTGTAGATAAAAGTTGGCCATTATCCTCTTAACCAATGAAAGGGCTCTAATTTCAGCTAAATCAGAGGGGGGAAAAAAATCTCAGGGACTTCTGTATACTTGCCCTTATTCTATGACTAATACTAACCCCTGAGCTGCAAACACGGATTGTGAACGACACCCCAAAATAAGTTATTCCATTTCACTTCAAAAGCCTTCAGAGGGGGTGGTTCAGTGAACTGAGAGTCAAACCTAGAGACAGGTCCTGGGTTCAAATCTGACCTCAGACACTTCTTAGCTGTGTGACCCTGGGCAAGTTGCTTAACCCCAGGTGCCTAGCCCTTAGCGCTTTTTTATCTTGGAACCAATACACAGTAAGACTTCTGGATTTTTTTTAAGCCTTTGGAGGAACAGCTAAGTAGCATGGTGGATAGAGCACCAAGTCTTAAATTGGAAAGTCCTGGGTTCAACTATGACCTCAGAAACTTCTTAGCTGTGTGATCCTAGGTGAGTCACTTAACCCCAACTACCCAGCCTTTGCCCCTCATGTCTTAGAATCGATACTAGGAAGAATGTAAGGGTTTTTTAAAAAGCCTTAGGATATGGAAAGGATTCGCAGAAGCAGACCTTTTCCATACATTTTTACATTAACAGTCACAACACTGTCTACCTCTCTTCCCCCAGAGCCTCTCAAAAGGGTGCCTATCCCCAAGCGTTCTTCCACAATGGGTCTCTCCGTGTGTGCATCACAGCGGTCCGTCCCCCTGCACGGCAGAAGGTTAAAACCCTCTCCAGGCAGGGCAGGGAAGCGTGAACGGACATCCTTGAGCAGCGATTAGCTGCCGGTCACCGGGATTCCCCCAGGGTTTTATTTTGTGAATTTCCTTATGGCCTGAATCTCAGCGGGCAGCTCTGCACTCCAGCGGGCTGGGGAGCCTGGGCAGAAAGAGAAGGGCTTACTTCGCTGCGGGTGACAATGATCCTCACGAGGGACGAGTCATCGGTGCCGGCCCCTTTCATGGAGTAGTAAAGGCGCTCCGCAAAGAAGGCTGGACGGTTCTGAGCACACTGCACTGTCAGGCAATAAGGGCACAAAGTGTCCGTCAGAGATACGGCCCGTGGCTAGGCACAGGGGTCTAACCTGGAGGGGTGACCTGAAACCTTGGGACCTTCTCCCCCATGCCCGCCCGCGCGACTTCCTCTGTACAATACTCAAGGTTCACTGCCCCATTCTGCCTGTGTCTCACAGGAGCTCCTTCTCTTTTTCCAATTTTTTGCCACCACAGCTATAAATATGTTTGTACACGTTTTTTCCTTATGATCTCTTTGGGGTACAAACCCAGCAGTGCTATGGCTGGATCAAAGGGCAGACATTCAGGGGCTCCTTCTTCTAAAAGTTCTCTTTGGCACAAAATAGCCCAATTCCTCACTGTTCTGGAGGAAGTCGGCTTCTACATGCCTCAGAGCAGGAAATCTTGGGCTACTGTAAGGACCTTCTTATTCAAAAGCAAGAGACACTAGTTCTAATAGCTACTAAGGGCTGCTGGGTCGCTCAGCGGATGGAGCATCAGGCCTGGAGTTGGGAAGGACTTGGGTTCAGATCTAGCCTCAGGCACTTCCCAGCTGTGTGACCCTGGGCAAGTCACTTAACTCCCATTGCTCAGCCCTTCCCACTCTTCTGCCTTGGAACCAATACACAGAATTGATTCTAAGCCAGAAAGTAAGGATTTTTTTTAAGCCACCAGTGGTTAGAGCTAAAGTTGGGAAGACCTGGGTTCAGATGTGGCCTCAGACACTTCCTAGCTATGTGACCCTGAATTGCCTAGCCCTTGCTGCTTATTCTAAGACACAAAGTAAGGGTTTTAATATAAAATAAAACCGAGTTATAAAAAAAGACATTGTACTGCCATCTATGTCTGAAAGTTATGTATAACGTCCACCTGGGGTCTAAAAGAGAGAATAGTGAACTGAACGTTAAGAAGCGTGGATTGTCCTCTGAGCTTTTTAAAAAGTTGACCTCCCAAGCTCCCCAGGGGAGAGAGAAAGGGCTGTCGACTCCTGGAACAAGGTGCCAAAGCACACTGTTTGCAGCCACTACGCGCACTCAAGATGCCGCAGCTCGCCTTCCCACCTGAGGCTTCTTTCTCCTCTGCAGTTTCAGAGGGTCAAGCCGGAGGCTTAAGAATCAGGATGGATCCTGAGCTTTCTCCTTGTCAGAAAAATGCATCGTCCCGTCTTGCCAACTGGCAAACGATGGACCTTTGATGGAACTAGGAATCCAGTGAAGCCTTGCTCAGATTAGACAGGAACGGGGCAGTTTTCTTTCCTAAATAGGTGCCAGTGGTGTTATCAGATGAGGCAATGATAGTTTTGGAAAGTGAAACCAGAATGCACTAGGAAGAGAAGGGAATGAAAGTCATGCACCCCGCAGTTTTGTAAAGCAAAACAGAGGAGACGGCAAAAGCAGAATATCTGAGGCTGTTCCTAGAAAAGAATACTCAGCGGCGGCAGCAACAACCACTGTAGAAGGACCGTCTTGAGGCGGGGGGAGACAGTATTTCCAAAAAAGGAGGCTGTTGCTTAGAGGCAAGCCAACTTACCTCCTATTTCCATTTCGGCAGAAGGAATGTACCACCTGTGCAGAGTATTAACCATGACCATGAAGTGATATTTATAAAGCTATCTCTTTTCCTGCATGCCGAAGCTATACTTAGTAATATTACCTCCCTCAATTCCATTCTATTGAATAGAAAAATTCTATTCCTGTCTTACAGAGAGGCTCTGAACATCACAAACTGTTTTTGGATTAAAGACATTTTTCAAAAGGGAAAAAGCCTTCAAATAGTCCGTGGATATAGTAAGTGGTCCTTGGCTCAATGAAGACTTGTACGTGAGGAACTTGTAGTCCCCCAGGGGTACTCCCTTCATGTTAAAAACTGCAGTCCTCTGAAATGACCTCTACAAGTCAGAGTCAAAGTCTTCCATCAAGGCCAAATAAGCCCAATGACTTAAGGATTAAATGTCAACAATTCACCAGGACGTGTACGCAAAACACAAGGCTGGTCATGGCCTCTGTCCAGGGACATTACAGAAAGGCTCTCCTGTCCCACCTACCGATGAGAACAAAGAGGTATAAGCCCAATTCCCAATTCTCAAATGAACAAAAAATACAAAAAGTGAAAACACAAAATTCTTACAGATTGTCTTCAAACCATTTTCTACATTTCCAGAAAATTCTCGGCCAATGCTGCTGAACAAATCTCGATTAGCCATCTGTAAATAAGAGTTAGGGTGATTAAAATATTTTTTATATTTCAAACCAGGACAATTCAGGACTTAAAGAAAAAAAAATACAATTCCTACTCTGGCATAGGCTTCCATGGTAGCTCTCAGCTGAGGGAAGCTCCTTGTGGCAAGAACCATGTTAAAGCAGGATTCATCTGTCCCCAGTTTCCCCTCACCAGCTTGATAAAGACGCTGAGCATCTTCCTGGGCCATTTGATGGTTCACATTCTGATTTTCATCACGATTACCCTGTCAAGAAAAGGGACAGAATTTGGAGACAAGAAATTCAAGGGCTGTATTTTTAAATAAATTTAAATAAAATCCATTCATCAATATAAATCAAGCTGCTACTCTGGGCTAGTGATGGGGCTACACAAAGAATGAAACATTCCTTATTCTCAAGAAGTTTATATTCAAAAGGGGAAGACAACTTGAGAGCATAGACTGTTGTCACATCTGCATCCCCAGCCTTCAATAAAACAGGTGCTAATAAAGATTTGCTGAATCGAACTGCTTTTTCAAAGTTTCCTTAATAATTCTTGCCTATTCTCTATGGAAATGTTCTATAAAATATGTTGTAGGTATCTCAATAGACATATCATTAACACCTGAAGAGTCAGGAAGACCTGGACTTAAACTTACCACCCTAAACTGAAACTTTAACAACTATGAAATTAAAATTTTATGGATGTTTTATGGATGTTGGTTGTCTGTCTGTACAGAATCAGACCAAGAACAGCTTGTCAGGCTACCAATAAATTAGAAGAATAAAAATTGCAATATGGCATGCATTTCAGGCAACTCAAACCTGAATTAAATAAGCTGTGGATGCAAAAAATAAATAAAGCTAAGGGAAATATTATTTAAAAATATATCACAAAGACTACTACTTTACTCAAAGAAATGCCACCAATATAAATCAAGGACCACAATGAGGAATCTAAAAACCACCCCAGTCAGCAGACATTTGCTAACTCCTGGTCAAGCAGAGAAACATGACAGTTAAGGACAACAATGGGAGCCACAGGAGAGCCTGGAAATCAGGAGGGAACTTTGGGTTGGAGGCAGTTAAGGTCTGGATGACAGTATTGGCAATAGCAGCAAAATAATTCTTTTAAAAGAATTTATGTTAGAACAAGGAGAAAGGAAAAGAAGATAATCCTGAGGTTATCCAGCAGCCCTGAGTGACTGGCAGCCAGCATCACAAAGACTAGAGTTATATCCTCAGGCATCTATCTATTGCATCTCAGGAGTCGGGATAAGGAAAGGAATGAAGGGGCTGAACTAGAGGTCCACAAAGGCCTCTTCTAGCTCTAAGGCTTTATATTTTACTAGAACTGCCCTGTTTCCCTGACTCTCTAACTTCATCCACATAAGTCTTGTCTCTTAATGCAATATTGTTACTTGATATTTTTCCACTGAAGAATCAATCCTGATTCCATTATATGGCTTTAAAAAAAATGCATTCACATTCCATCCTAGACCGTTTTCTGTTATGGAATGCTCCCCAAGTTAAAAGGAGCTGATCATTTCTGAACTTCCAAGAGGAGCCATGTCTGAATAAATGTTGCTAAATGGTGGCTGAGAAGGAAGAAGCAAGGTAAATGCTGGGGTGTCACTGTCAAGGGCTTAGCTGGATTGCTAAGGAGGATAAACACCCCAAGTGCAGAAAAGATGCTGATTAGCAAAAGGTGCTTAAAGGTCAGATACTCTCTGCCAGAAAGAGTCTTCTTCCACTGACACCCACCAATATATCTTTGAAATGTTCTACTCACCTGACACATGGATACAAGCAATCGTTCAAAATGTCCTGAGGTATCTGATCTAATGTCTTTTTCAATCTCTCGTCCAAATTCTGATCGGTAACAATTGACAATATCTCGAATTTCCTGATTTGATCTTGTACACAAAATCTCGATCAATACTCTTTCTTGAGTTCCTGCTCCCTTTACAAAAATGAGAAAGGGAAATTATTTGGGGGAGACCCAAAATGCTCAGAATAATTATATCTCGTTCAATCCAAAAAGTAAAAGATTGACTGACATTTGTTTTTAAATTTACAAAAATAGAAGGAAGTTTTTTTTTTAAAACCCTTACCTTCCGTCTTGGAGTCAATACTGTGTATTGGCTCCAAGGCAGAAGAGTGGTAAGGGCTAGGCAATGGGGATCAAGTGACTTGCCCAGGGTCACACAGCTGGGAAGTGTCTGAGGTCAGATTTGAACCTAGGACCTCCCATCTCTAGGCCTGGCTCTCAATCCACTGAGCTACCCAGCTGCCCCCAATAGAGGGAAGTTTTACAACTGAATTAAGATGAAATTTTCGGGATGTCACACAGTACCTTCATTGCATTCCGTAAACTCCAAGCGTCATAATACGTCGGTGGCATAAACAAGGCAAGGATCAATTCTTCCATATTTCCACTTAACTCGGATTTGAGATCTTTGATTAAATCCTATTTAATTACAAATCCAAGACTTAAAAAATGTGCTGTTTTTATGGGAATTATTGAATAATGGAATTATGAAAACCTGAATTTAAGACCCAATTATGTACAAAGAAAAAAGATAAATCCAAATAAAAAAGGCATTTTATAGATACATATTTCTTTCAGTTAATCGATAAGCATTTATTAAGCACCTAATCCAACATGAAGGGAGATGATTAAGAAATATACTTACTAAAATAAAATTGGCAAAGGTAAGACACATAGAGGATTAAGACTGATACATGTAACAACTGGAGAACAATTCAGTCAAAAGACAAATTTCTGAGCACCTTCTATGTGCCAGACGGTGTACTCAGTTCTGTGGATATGACTAAATTTAAGATATGGTTCCTGACCTCAAGCCACTTACAATCCAGGTAGACTGGGGGATGTGAAAATATTAAAAGATAAATAACACAAGGCAGTACAAGCCCTTCAAAGGGCATAGTAAATAAAATACTACAGAAGTTCAGTGAGGAGGGGTCAAAACAGGTTTTATGGCATGAGATTTGGGCTAGGAGTTGAAAGGTGGCCAGGGATTAGCAAATCAAGAAGTAGGAAGCATTCCAAATGAAGCAATGTTCCAGTGTTAGAGGAAAACACTTACAGAAATAAAGTGAAACCCAGTTATAAAGGTAGATTCAGAGATTGTGAGGAAGGTTCCCCACTTTAGTTTATGGAAACCACTGAAATTGAAAGCAGGGCTAGAAGAAAAGTCTGGTGGGGACAGGGGCTACAGGAGAGTGGGAAGAGATGGGAAGCTGGAAGACCAGTTAGGAACCACAGTAATGCTTTAGCCATTAGGGAATAGGAGCCGGAGTCACTGATAGTAGTGGAAATGGAAAAGAAGGGACAGATATGAGAGTTACTTTGAGAAAAGAAAACCATAGGGCTCAGAGAACTGGGAAAAGTCCGAGATGAATAAGATTTCCAGCCTGTATGACTGAGAGATGATGCTATCACTGACAAATAAAGAAGTCACTAAACTTCTCAGTTTTCTGATCAGAAAAATGGGGATAATAATCATTGCACTTCCTATCTTGCATGATTGCTATAAGGAAAATGCTTTAGAGATCCAAAGTGCACATAAATGTTCTTCGTATTAAGTCAGGAGGCGAGTTAGTTTTGAGGTAAGAACACTGACTGGCATTTTAGCTCTTAGACTACTTGAGATATTATGGTTCAGACGACATACTATAGGGAAATGAGATTGGGTTTGGAGAGGACTGACAGACACACCAAATCTTAGTCTTATGGACAACAGAGGCTCTATGGGGTAAAATAAGATGATTCAACTTGAGCAGGGTGCCTGCGTTAAAGGGGAAATAGCTGATTAATGAATGACCTTGAGTTCCAAGCAGATAAATTCAGATTTGAGATAATAGGAAGGCAATAGGAAACGAAATAGGGTTTGGACACAGATAATCCCCTTAATCGTCCTTTCCTACACAGGAAATATTAGATAGGACAAAGAGAAAAATGGCTTTCCAATAATAAGAAACCAGTGGTAGTTGCTGACCAGGAAACCTTGGTAGGTTATTTCCCAATTGGGTAGGAAGATGAATTAGGAAGCTATATTAATACTTTAGTTAGAAGGTAACAAGGGAAGAGGCAGTTAGGTGGCTCAGGGGATAGAGAGCCAGACTTGGGGGCAGGGGATCCTGGGTTCAAAACTGGCCTCAGATACTTCCTAGCCATGTGCCTCTGAGCAAGTCACTCAACCCCCACACTGCCTAGCCCTTACTGCTCTTCTGCCTTAAAACCAACACTTAGTATTGACTCTTTTGGTTATAAAATTTTTTTCCCCAGTTTGTTGCTACTGATTCTAAGACAGATGGTAAGGGTTAAAAAAAAAAGTGAACAGGGGTTAAACTATGATAGCAGTCTACACGTCTCTTAAAAGCTCAAAGCAAAGTGTATATTCAAGGTCCACAAGAACCTTTGAGAAATAAAAATTAAATTGTGGATAGGAAGACATAGAAAATGATGCCAAATGAGATTGAGAGGCTCGGTCATGGGGGATGGAAAGCACCGTCTCAGAGCCAGGAAGACCTGGATTCCTTTCCTGCCTCTGACGTATACTGGCCATGTAACTCTAGGCAAGAATTTAGGCTCTCGGCGCCCCGGGACACTTTCTCAGACACAATCGTGCCCATCTACACTGACAGAGCAGGTTTTCTAATCCAGGAGTTCCTTGGATCAGTGAAATCATGGGTCTGATCTCTTTCCCTATCCCTAAAGCGAGATGAGCAGAACCAGAGCAGCAGACACATTTCACCAGAAACAGACTGTCCACAAATTGAAGAGACAAAAGGTGTGAGGATTTCGGATTGACTTGGAAAGGGAGCCAACACAAACACTTTCCATTTGTTGTCCGTCTATACATTCGTTTAGGTAAATGCTAAGGGGATTTATGCCCGATTTGATGCTTTCCTTTGCATGTTTGCTTTCGACTTTCTTTGCTGTTGCTAGATATTAAGAGTTTTTTAAAATCATGGACCCCACCATGTGAAGAGAAAGAAAAATGACCTGTGACCCTGGGAACAATGGAAAGTGTATGGTGGGTTTATGGAGCACGGTACATGGGCACACAGTAAGCACATGATAAATGATACTTGTTGACCTAACTTGAGAAAGGCTGCAGCAGATTACCAATGATGGCGTGCATGCAACGAGTCATATATGACATCATCAAGGAGATGTTTAACCAGAAAAGGGGGCAGCCCCATCATGTATCAGGGGAAGAGGCAGGTGGTCTGGGCACTGCACTAGTATCTGCAAAATATTAAGAGGATTAGAGGAAGGTCTCCAGGCTATTTGATGGCTCTTCTATGGAGGAGTTATGGTCAAATATGAATTATACTGAAGGAGTGGACGGATTGGGACTTGCACCATCAGAGGAAGCGACCATACCAAGGCCACAACTCTCAAGAAAAAGAAATATAATCCCTTTAAGATCTCAGGTCACAGGAGCACTGCAAAGACATTTCTGCTTAGATCTAGACTTTATCATACCTGCTCTATTGGGATACTATACCTATTTTCCTCACTGAATTTATTTATTTATTTTATAGGCTGAACATTTTTATTTAATTAATTAATTTAGAATATTTTTCTATGCTCACTGAATTAAAAAAAACAACAAGCACATACCTTTCCATACATGGTCTTAAAAGCTGCCTTAATTTTCTGTCTTTGATCATTGGAGCGGTTGGAGACAACGTCTATAATGGCCTGCTCATCAGTTCCTGGAAGAAACATATACAAACATGTCAGAACGAGTGTCTCCTGTGGACTTCTCGGAACTCATTCATACCTTGGTATGCTTGGAAGGTGCCCATGAGTCAGACCAAATGAAGGTCTACACATGAACACCGGGCTTACAAGTCTATCAAGTTATTTTTATCCCAGCTCAAGTGGCTTTAGGTTAATTTGGGACTGCTAAACGGCAGAGTGGATAAAGTGCCAAGCCTGGAGTTAGGAAAAACTAAGTTCAAATCCAGCCTCCAACCCTTACGAGGCTGTGTGATCCTGGGCAAGTCACTTCACTTTTGTCTGCCTCGGTTTCCTCACCTGTAAAATGAGAATAACAACAGTGCCGACTTCCCAGAGTAGTTGTGGGGATCAAACATGAAGGTACTTATAAATTGCTTAGCATAATCCCTGGCGTATGATAAGCACTATATAAATATTAGCTATTATTATGATTATGATTTTATTTTATTATTTTAATTTAATTTATTGAAGGAAAAAATCCAATTTGTGGTTTACCAAATCCCTTCATGGCCTTTCGGAGGACTTCAGCATCCTTTACAGCATCAAAGTTGGCAGCAGGTCGGATTGTCCCCTGTGTACCTTGAGTCATGGCAGCTGGCTGGGAATAAAAAGTACAAAAGTCAGTCTGAGCAGAGAAGCCCAACTACTTTAGCAATGTTTCTTAAGCTGTAAGAGTCTATAAAGAATCTATAAATCCCAGGAGGCAGCTGGGTGGCTCAGGGATTGAAAGCCAGGCCTAGAGACAGGAAGTCCTGGGTCCAAATCTGGCCTCAGACACTTCCCAGTTGTGTGACCCTGGGCAAGTCACTTGACCCCCATTGCCTAGCCCTTACCACTCTTCTGCCTTGGAACCAATACATAGTATGGGTTCTAAAATGGAAGGTAAGGATTTTTTATGTACACATATATAATTATTATTTGTACTATTATAAATATGTATAAATGACATAAATAATTTATAATTATATATTTATTTAGCAATAATTATCAATTATATGTATAGTCAAATCTCTATATCACCACTAATGGGTAAGGTGGAAAGAGGTATAAAGAAAGACTCAACTGTAACTCAAACTGTTATTTAGGATGTAGGGTTAGATGGCTAGCTCTGTACTTCTGGGGTCCATTATTTTCAGAGATTCTACATGTTGGCATTAGGAACATTCAGGAAACACGGTTAGCTTCTTCCTAGCAAGTTCCACTATTCCAAGGGGATGCCCTAAATACTCTGGGTATAGGATGATGAAGTTTTGCTCCTAGCTAGGTAAACCATTTAATCTTTTAATTATTTTTATTCTGGACTTGAAGAACACAGAGTAAAATAACAGTTTCCATATACAGTGTAAAACCGTAAAAGGATGGCAAGTGAAACAAAATATCAATTATGAAGAGTTAGCTTTTCTTTCTAAGTAAAAAACAGATTCCATATTGTCCTGCTTGCCTGTGTAAATCATTTAGGCTTCCTGTGCCTTGGCTTCCATTTTGGCAGAAGTGGAAGGTTTAAGGGGAGAATGGAGAGATCTTGCTACTGGCTACTGCAAAACAAGCCACTGGCAGAACCCAGCTTAAAAGATGGACAAAAGAAAAATAGCAGAACATGAATCTCATAACACAAAAATAAAATAAATCTCCTAACCTGCTAAGAAAAGGACAAGGGAAAACATGTTACAATTCTATGCCAGAATTCTGAGAAACATTCTAACTGTGTTCATGTAACGTAACATTCTCTGTATGAGATTCTTATTAATGAACCCAATATCTTAGTATGAGAAAGGCAGAAAATAAAAATGATAATGCAAGGAAGAAGCTAAACAGCTAATGTCTTTAAAAACTATGAATTAATTCAATTTATGGAATTAAAGTTTAAAGGCATGATGTGGATAATGCCCTTAATAAGTGCAAAATAAAATGCATTTCCTTCCTGCTTCATCTTCCAGTCAATCTATTCCACAGGGTCTTCCCCATATACTGGGGGCCTCCTCTCAGGCCTTGGCATGGCATAGAAGACATCCAAGTACAGAGGCTGTCCGTTGGTTACTCCTTGCCCCTCCTCATCACAAGCCCACTTCCCTCTCCAGTCCTGTGTCTCTCTGATGACATCCTTTACATCCCTTTTGTGCAATTTCTCATTGCATTATATTGCAGGCTCCTCAGTGCCACCACATGCCTCTAGATTGTCCTCTGGGCCCCCATAAGTTTAATTTCTCACCAACTGTGAAAGATTCACAGCCATTCACCATCATTAGAATAATACTGGCATTAAGAAGATGGACCTTGGTTTTGGGGAGAAGCATGGGGGCATGACAATCACTGTGCAGATACTAAAGGCAACTCATTCACTCTCTTCCTTTTATTCAGTTATTTTTCTTTCCTATTATTTTTGGTTTTTCATTCGATTTTGAACCCATGCATTGTCTATCTACACTAGGCTCTCCTAGTACCAATAAAACACCCCTGAGGGGGCAGCTGGGTGGCTCAGTGGATTGAGAGCCAGGCCTAGAGATGGGAGATCCTAGGTTCAAATCTGGCCTCAGACACTTCCCAGCTGTGTGACCCTGGGCAAGTCACTTAACCCCCATTGCCTAGCCCTTACCACTCTTCTGCCTTGGAGTCAATACACAGTATTGACGGGTTTAAAAAAAAACACCCCTGAATCAGTAATTTTAGCAAATCTACAAGTTTAATACACCGTAGTCAACTCAGCTGCAAGGGCTTTCAATCACCAATCAGTCAAGACAAAAGGTGTTTTCTACATGCTTTTTTCCAGGGTAGATGCTTAATTAAAATCTTTTGACTAATCACAGATCTCATTCAGGAGGCAACACAAATAATGACAGCTGCCAACAGGAACATCTGAAGGACCTCATCATCTAGAAGGAATCCCTCTTCCTTTTGAACCCTGACTTGGAAATCCTCTACGTCATATATCTCCTCCAGGATGGACCTTCTCTGTGGACATTTGTTCTTGTCTAGCTTCACTTCCTAACTCTGTTTGGTCCTCCTTTTAAGAGACCAGTCACTGTTTCAAGAGAGGTGGGGATGGAACAACAGGAAACAATTTGGTACCATTTTTAGGGTCTAAAATTTCAATAGAGATTATTGAGAAGTATTTATGTCACTACCAGTAGGATGGAGATCAATAGAGAAAAGTGGAAAGGAGAGTAAATTTGGGGAATCTGTGGAGAAGAAATAACTATTGTTTAAAACCCCAACATATTCTTCTTATAGAAACTTCTAATAATATCCTTCTGGCCTATTATTACCAAAGGAAGCAGAGTAGGAAACAGAATTAAGGAGGAGAATGGCTATAAGAAACCACTCCAAGTTAAGCACCGGAGTGGAAAACCAGCCTCTCTTCTAGTACCAATAGATAATAATCTGGCCCTTTAAAGTTGGAAAAATCCTTTATACGTTTTTATATCAGATTCTCATAACAACCCTGTGAATAAAGCAGGAAGGTTACTTTTTTTTTTTTTTGTACTAAGGTCTATGTCAACTATTTTTATTTTTTTATTTATTTATTTTCTTTTTCTTTTTTATATTTTATTTGATCATTTCCAAGCATTATTCGTTAAAGACATAGATCATTTTCTTTTCCTCCCCCCCATCCCCCATAGCCGACGCGTAAGTCCACTGGGCATTAGATGTTTTCTTGATTTGAACCCATTGCTTTGTTGATAATATTTGCATTAGAGTGTTCATTTAGAGTCTATCCTCTGTCATGTCCCCTCAACCTCTGTATTCAGGCAGTTGCTTTTCCTCGGTGTTTCTACTCCCATAGTTTATCCTTTGCTTATGAATAGTGTTTTTTTCTCCTGGATCCCTGCAAGTTGTTCAGGGACATTACAGGAAGGTTACTTTTGAGGGAGCAATTATCAGCAAATAGAGAGGTGGGATAGGTAAGTTGGATGTCCTAGAATAAATCTGGGAAACTTAAGAGTACATTGGTAATGTAATAAACAGCAATAGTATAAATGGGAGGTTGTCAGGTGTCTAGAAAGCTGACCTCAAAGTCTGGAAGAGCCGAGTTCAAGTCCTACCTCTAACCCTTGCTGGCTGTGTGATCCTGGGCAAGTTACAGCCTTTCAGTGTAACTAAATAACTCCCTAAGACCAAATGCTGATCTGCATAGGAAGGAGTTTCCTCATTATGAATTCTTTTTTTTTTTTATAAAACCCTCACTTATTGTCTTAGTAAACGAAGGGCAAGAACTACACAAACAGGGTTAAGCGACTTGCCCAGGGTCACACAACTAGGAAGTATCTGGGGACAGATTTGAACCCAAGCTCTTCCAACTCCAGGACTGGTGCTCTATCCACTGTACCACCTGGCTGTCCTGGGAATTCTTTATACCAACTATATTACAGGTTCAGACAAAACTAATAAGATGCCACTGAGCCCTGCTCCGCAATGCCTCACTGAGGCATGGTAGAAAGCCCCAGTTTGTACGGTTGGAAGCTTACACTATGCAATGAGGCAGGAAGGTCTGGTGTACAAGCTCAGCAAAGACTGTCCCAGGGCCAGTCTCACTCAGTGCAAGGAGCTTCTTTCCCAAACTGGCTGCAATGTAAAGGATTTTTTGGCCACGATAATCTAGAAGAATCATGATCTCCATCAGCAGAGGGCTTGCACACACTGATAAAAGCAGACCTCAGAAGTCCTGGAGGAAAGGACTGTCGTGCTCACTCTAATCCTGCTCCTGGGGACATCCTTGGAGAACTGAAGACAATGCTGGCAGGGTATAGACTCCAGCAGCGCAAAGGCTTTGAAGTGGACCCAGCGTAAACCAACTGAAGTTCAAGAGGGCTGGCCGCCAGATTAATGAATCGTTTTAGCCATATCAAATCAATAATCTGCCTACTAAGGCAGGTGTGGAAGGGAGCCCATCTCAATCCAGAGTGGAGGCAATTGGAGCCCCTACAGAGTAGACATGAAGGATCCTTCAATCATAAAGAGTAGACAGACTCCCTCCATAGACCAGGGTAAAAATGATATAAAACTCAAGTATTTATTAAGGACCTACTATGTGCCAGGTGCTAGACATACAAAGTTAAAAGTGAAATGGTTCTTGCCCTAAAAGGGCTTACATAAATTGGGGGAGGCATGGACATAGGCACAAAATCATTTGGTGGGGGAACCCTCATAAATGCAGTAGCGGAGAGGGGAATCAGCAAAGCCTTTGGGCAAAAAGTGGCACCTGAACCAAGTTTCAAAGAAAACAAAGAATTCTGGCTAAATGGGAGAACATTCCAGCCAGGGCAAAGGAGTGGTGATGGGAGATGGAGAATTACATGGGATACATACAGCCAGAGGATCAGTTTGGTTGGACCATAGAGCCCAGGAATAGGAGTGATGAGGCTGGAAAGATAGTCTGGGATCAGGTCATGAAGGGCTTTAAAGGCCAAACAGAGGAGCTTTCTTCTGATCCTAGAGCAGGGGTTAACTGAGGGCCCATGAACGTTCTGCTAACTGCATATACAAGGCACACACACACACACACCAACACGTACATACACATGTGTGTTTCCTATGTAATCCTAAGTACTTTCGTGCATTTAAAATCATGGTTCTGAGAAGGGCTTCACCAGATTGCCACACGGGTTCCCAACATAAAAAACCGTTGAGAAGGTTATTGTCTCAGAGGCAAGTAGAAGCCGCTGAAGTATCCCGAGTAGGGGAGTGATGTGGTGAGACTGTGATGTGGAGTAAGGAAGACGACTGCTCTGCGGACAGCCAGCTTTGCCTTCCTCTCAAATATCCAGATCTTCATCATTGTCCTGCCTCTTGAATTGTTCTACATTTGTTGTTGTTATCATTGTGGTGTCTGTGACTCCATTTGGGGTTTTCTTGGCAAAGATACTGGAGTGATTTGCCATTTCACTCTCTAGTTCATTTTACAGATGAGGAAACTAAGGTAAACAGTGTTAAATGACTTGTCCAGGGTCATGTAGCTAGTGTCTGAGGCCATATTTGAACTCAGAAGAGGAGTATTTCTGACCCTGGCTCATGCCTTTTCCACTGTGCCACTTAGCTGCCCACAGCAGTTTGCTGTGTGCATATCATACACCTTTTACTACTAGAAGCCCCAAGCTCTGTCTACTCTGGAGTAATAGATAACATCCAGAATGGTGGAGATGGAAAAAGGCCCAGATACCACCTAATCCAACCCATCAGGCAATATAGGAGCTCCCTCTATGACATCTCTGAATGATAGTCATACCCAGATTTCGTGGCTCAATATTTTAAGCAACGGGATGCTGCTCCCTACTTCATAAGGCAGCCCATGGTAGAAAAAGTCATGAATCTGGAGTTTTAAGATTGGGATTAAAATTCCAGCTTTGTAATTTACCACCTGACAGATCCTGAGCCTCATCTAACCAGTAACCTCATCTAAAAAATTACGTGACCTTCCAGTTTCAAAGCCTCCAAAAAATGGGAAGCTCTTTGCACTGTACCAAAATCCAGGTCCCTGCCATTTCCAACTGGTAGTAACCCTTCAGGCAGAACAAGTCAAATCTCTTTTTTCCACGTGGGAAGTCTGCAGCGATCTAAAGATATCGACCAGGCCTGTCCCTGTGGTCTTCTTCACGCCTTTCATGAGATCTTATTTTCTGGGTTAAATCCTGCCAGCTTCTTCTGACCTGATTTTAAGTTCCCTCAGCATCTCCCATCTACTTATCTAGCCCTAACCTCTCTCTCCTGACTTTCTGTCTCTCATCCGCAACTGCCTATTGGTCATTTGGACCTGGAAGCCATATAGACATCTTAAACTCGACATATCTACAACTGAACTCATTCTTTTCCCCAAATCGCCTTTCCCAATTTCTCTATCATTGTCATGGGCATCACCATCCACTCTGCTTCAAACTCCGGTTCTTTTCTCCAGCCAGCCACTTTACTTCTTATCTCTAAACTAATAAAACAATACTTATTTTCTAATATCATCCTTACACCATCCACTCAGTCACCGAAGCTCACAATGTAGACATCAGCCTTAATTTCTCCCTCTCTCATCTTTTGCATCTAATGAGCTGTCAAGTACTGTTGAGCGCACCTTGCCGAAACCTCTCACATACACATCCTTCTCTTCTCTGACACTGCCCCCACCCCAGAGCGAGGTCTCAGCATCTCCCACCTATCTATCAAAGCAATGTTCCTAAAGCACAAGTCTAGGTCACTTCTACTACTATTCCACAAACTCCAGATCCAATCTAAAACCCACAGTTTGGTATTCCAAGCCCTTCGTTACCTGCATCTCCATCCAGCCTTGGCAATCTTCCTACATCTTCTACCCTACACACCCCACTTTCACAAACTCTGCAATCCAGCGACACTGGACTCCTTACTGTCCCTTGAACTAGACCCTCCATCTTCAGAATCTGAACTTTTTACAAACCACTCCTAATGCCTAAAATGCTTCCATTGCCCATCTTTGCCTCCCTGCTTCTCTCAAATTCCAGTTAAAATCCCACCTTCTTCAGAAAGCCTTTCCTGATCCTCTAGTGTCTAGTGTCTTCCCTCCATGGGTTATTTCCAATCTCTCGTGTATAGATGGAGCTTGCTTTGTATATATTTGTTTGCTTGTTGTCTCCCCCATTAGGCTGTGACCTCCTTGAGAGCAGGGACTGTCTTTGGCTTTCTTTGAATCTCCAGCACTTAGCACAGGGTCTGGCATATATAGCAGGTCCTTAAAAAATATTTATTGAATGACTGATCTCCCTGCCTTAAGTCTCACCCTAGTCCAGTTCATTCCCACTCAGTTATCAAAGTTATATTCCTAATGCACCCCCTAACCATGTCACGTCATATCAATCAATACATTTCGGTGGCTCCCTATTATCTCCAAGATCAAATATAAAATTCTCAGTTTTCCTCTTAAAGACCTACATAGCCTGGCCTCTTCCTTCCTTTTCTGTCTTCTGACACACACACTTACTCTGCAATATAGTGGCATGGATATCCTTGCTTTTCCTAACCCTAGGACTAGACATCTCTTGACTCCCAACATTTTCACAGGCTATTCCCAAAGCCTAGAATGTTCTCCCTTCTTCTGGTTTCTGCCTTGACTTCCTTCAAGTCTCAGCTAAAGTCTTACCTTCTGCAAGAAGCCTTTGCTTGGGGGCAGCTGGGTGCCTGCTAGATTGAGAGTCAGGCCTAGAGATGGGAGATTCTAGGTTCAAATCTGACCTCAGACACTTCCCAGCTGTGTGACCCTGGGCAAGTCATTTGACTCCCATTGCCTAGCCCTTACTATTCTTCTGCCTTGGAGCCAATACACAGTATAGACTCCAAGACAGAAGGTAAGGGTTTAAAAAAGAAGAAGAAGAAGCCTTTGCTTGTCCTTCTTAATGCTAGTGGCTTCCCTCTGAGATGATTTCCAATTTATCCTGTATATAGTGTTCTGTTAGATATTACATATAACATTGTTGTTTTCATTCTGTTCTTTACACAAACACACACACACACACACACACACACACATACAGACCATCTTTTAGACTGGCAGGGACTATTTTGGATTTTGTATCTACCTGGTTTAGCACAGTATCTGGCACATAGTAGGGCTTAATAAGTGCTTGCAGACTTGACTTCTCTTGAGTCTTTTTATTTTTTATTTTAAATCCTTATCTTCTGTCTTTGAATCTACACTCACTAACTACTAGTACTAGGGTAGAACAGTAAAGACTAGGCAAGTGGTGTTAAATGATTTGCCCAGGGTCACACAGGTAGAAGTGTCTGAGGCCACATTTGAACCCAGGACTTCTATTCTCTAGGCCTGGCTCTGTATCCACTGAGCCAGCAAGCTGCTTCCACTTCCCTTGACTCTTAATGGAATCCCCTTCTTATGGTGTGTAAATGATCCTGGAATCTTAAAGGCTTTGTGAGTGGAACACAAGCTTGGGTAGGTTTTATCAAGGAAAAAGGCTTCAAATAGGAGTCTGGTAACAGGTTGTGTCTCATCTGAGCTTTGGTTTGGCTGCATTTGGAAAGGTTCATCCACCAGTGAGCTGGTTAATAGCAGTTCATGAAGTTCATCTATTCAGAAGGGAAAACCTGGTAAAGAGGAGTGCCCTATCCAATAAAATGACAGATCGCAAAGCAATGACGTCTGCTTTGATTTCTTTTTGGTTGCCATGACACTTTTTGAGTTTGTCATCTATTAAAACCCTGTATCTCTCCCTTGAACTGATCTATTGCCTTCCCACGCCTCCCCTGGCCGGTACGTTCTAAAGCCAAGCGTAGGATTTTCTCTGTTGTTTCAGTCTGTTGAGAACTCTATGAGTCCCAATCTGATTATCTAATCCACCAGATTTTGAATTGGCAACCCCTCTGCATTTACCATCATCAACTTATTTGACAAAGATGCTGTTTACAAGTTAAGAGGAGCCAAAGATAGACCAGTTTATTTTGCATCTATTGAATCGTTGACACACTCATGCAAATTGCCTTTTGAAATGAAAGAGAAGCAAATGATCTTTTGCGGTTAGGAAGGAAATCATAAAGGTACATCAACAAGGAGAATAATTGCAGAGAATATACTTCAAGAGGCCTTTAATGCAGAGAAAAAACCTTACTCACTTCACTGCTATAATCCAAAGAAAGAGGAGAGAAAACAGGACAGGAAGGAAAGAACTCGGTATTGATCTGAAAGAACAGATGAAGCTTATGAGGCAGAACGGAAGCACATAACCATTCTCCTGGGTGTCGTACCAGGAGACTCGAAATCCCATAAACAATCCGGTTACCCAGTTTCAAGATTATGTTATTAATTTACCATGTATATTCTATAACACTTTAGATCAGCAAGCACCTCCCTCCCAACAACCCTTGTGGCCCCCAGGGCTGTGCCCTATTTGCTGGCATCCTAGGAGGTACAGTTCACACTCTCTACCCCTTCTTGGTCGAGCAGGCTGATAAGCTGCCTTTCTCATTGTGCCTCAGAGATGCCATCCCAGCCCTGCATCCCAGGTTCTGTGGCCATTACATCCCTGTCCCACTGGAGAACCTCCTCCCCATGGAGCAGGTGGCAGACTACACTTGTTGCCTCCCCAGTTCTGCCTCAAATGAGCTGACAGTCCTGGGAACCCACTGAATGATGAGCTGGGGAGTGGGCAGAGTGCCACCACACCTCCAGTAAACTGTTCAAGTTCTCCCCTTCAACCTCCATGGCTAGCCTCGCCTCCTGTATGCCCTGTGCCTTCAGAGAGCCTTCTTAGAGGATGAAGGAAAGATCACTTGCCGGAAAAGTAGAGTCAGAGAACTTGGATCTGATCATTGACTCCCTGTGTGACATTAGGCACATCTTTGCGTCCCTCTGAGTCTGTTTTCTGATTTGTAAAATGAGAATTGGGGTTGGACTGGACAATCTGCAAGTTCCCTTCCAGTTCTGAATCTCTGATCCTAGGACTGATTCAAGCTCTCCTCCGCTCAGATCCTTACGTCTTCTGATACTCACGGATGCCTCGCTTTCTCCCTTAGGTACTATAGAGGTGGCATGGTGGGTAGAGAGCTTGGCTTAGATTTCTGCCATATTATAAACCAGTCAATGGCAGCAGAACATGGGTTTTTCCCCTTGGCATTATCCAGTTACCCTTTTGCTGGAAAAGGCAGGTCCAAAAATACCTGATTCGGGTAATGAGCAGGAGCTTGGCCACCAGGATACTGGGAAGGAACCTGTCCTCCAGGAAACCCGCCTACAAATGAAAAAAAAACCCCATCATGTAATGGTTCATTTTTTCTAAAAATGGGTCACTCTTTAAAAGTACATAGGGGAAATAGGTCTTGATCAATGATACATGTAAAACCCAATGTAACTGTGCATTGGCCATGGAAGGGGAGGGAAAGAACATGAATATTGTAACTATGGAAAAATATTCCAAATCAATTGATTAAATAAAATCCCCCCCAAATAAATAAATAAATGAATAAATAAAAATAAAAGTACATTGGGATGGAGGCAGCTAGGTAGATTGAGAGCCAGGGCTAGAGATGGAAGGTCCTGGGTTCAAATTTGGCTTTAGATACTTCCTATCTGTGCGACCCTGGACAAATCGCTTAACTCCAACTGCCTATCCCTTACCATCTGCTTTGGAATTGTGTGGGATGGGGTCAAGAACAACGGACCCCTCCACTCAAATAAATTCACCGTCTTGGAGTCAGGAAACCAAAGTACAGGACAGGAGTTTATTATGCCTTTGGAAAGGGGGACATCTCCAGTTTTGGATACGCAGAGATTGTGCATCTCCAGAGAATCCAGAGAATCGCTGCATATCCAAAACCGAAGATGTCCCCCTTTCCAAAGGCATAATAAACTCCTGTCCTGTACTTTGGCTTCCTGACTCCAAGACGGTGTATTTATTTGAGTGGAGGGGTCTGTGGTTCGTGATCCCCGTCCCAAGCAGAACCAATACTTAGTATTGATTCTAAGATGAAAGGTAAGGATTCTTTTTTTTAAAGGACACTGGGTGCTATGTATATTGTACATTGGGGTTAGAATTATCAACCAAAGGAAGGTTGTTTGTTTGTTTCTTTGTTTTGTAAATATGCCAACCAAAATCCCTACAAATGTGGCACAGAACCATGTACTTTTTTCTCAATGCTCTCTTTCACAGCAGCTTCCTCAAGAGTTAAGAGGTTTCTCTAAACTCTAGAGGAAATCCTGACTCTATTTCAGAAAGGGTCTAGATTTATTATTTTCTTTTGGCCAAAGATGGAGGAGAATGGATATAAAAGGAAATGTCAACTGGATAGTTTGTGTGAAAATAGAGAGACTCTGCTTCTAAATTTGGAAATGTTTTGTTTGCTTTTTTAATAGAAACATTATTTGCTTCTTATTTGTTATAAGTTTTCCAAAACTTAAATCTTTAGAATAGTTCATAATCCTAAATACTATGCAAAAAAAAGTTGTTGGTTTTTAAAAAACCCTCACCTTCCATCTTGGAATCAATGCTGTGTATTGGTTCTAAGGCAGAAGAGTAGTAAGGACTAGGTAATGGGGGTGACTTGCCCAGGGTCACACAGCTGGGAAGTGTCTGAGGCCACATTTGAACCCAGGACTTCCTGTCTCTAAGTCAGGTAAAAAGGTTTTAGAGAACCATTTGGTTCACTGATATATACAGGACTAATGTCCATTTTTTCCTTCTCAGGTTAAAAGAAATTATTTAGACTGGGATTCAAAATAAGGTGGTAGAGCTTTTTGTTTTGTTACATTCAATACTCACCTGGTATCTGGATCTGGCCTGGTCCGCCCCCATAGGACTGGGATGGTGGCTGTGGATAGCCAGCAAAGCCAGCTCCTCCTGGTGGAACTCCAAACCCTTGGCCTGGAGAAGCTGTAGAGAGAAGAGTTTTGTAATGTCACGGCAAATATCATCTCAGACACACTCAAAAATAATGACCACGGTACATTCGAAGGCAGGGATTACACATAATCAACATTCATTCTATCAGTCAAGTGTATTTAAAAATGCTGCTAACTAGGGGCAGTGAAGTGGCTCAGTGGATAGAGAGCCAGGCCTGGGGATGGGAGAGTCTGGGTTCAAATCTGGCCTCAGACACTTCCTATCTAAGTGACCTTGGGTGAGTCACTTAACCTCCACTGCCTAGCCCTTCCCACTCTTCTGCCTTGGAATTTAGTGTTGATTCTAAGATGGAAGTTAAGGTACAGGTTTCAATAAAATGCTACAAACTGATATATGTAAGTATCCACATTGGTGTGCTCCAAGTATTCTATTCAATGCTCTATTTTATTTTATTTTAAAACCCTTACCTTCTGTCTTGGAATCAATACTGTGTATTGGCTCCAAGGCAGAAGAATGGTAAGGGCTAGGCAATGGGGGTCAAGTGACTTGCCCAGGGTCACACAGCTGGGAAGTGTCTGAGGCCACATTTGAACCCAGGACCTCCCATCTTTAGGCCTGACTCTGGGTAGATGGTGTATCACCACTGAGCTACCCAGCTGCCCCCTCAATGCTCTTCTGCATGAGAATTATGACAGTTTTCTTCCCAACAATGTTTAGACCAGCTCCTAGCTCTGACTGCTCTGCAGGCATATGTAGCACATGACATTCTCTTAGGTTCCAGATCAAGTGCTGACATCTTGGCACCTTTCTTGATTCTTTGAGATGAATATAAGCTCTGCCTCTGACTTCTTCCTTGCCACCCTCCCTCCCTCCTTCCTTCCTTCCCTGTCTCTCTCCCGTCCTCCCTTCCATCCATACTAAGTATCAGTTCCCAGACAGAAGAGCAGCAAGGGTTAGGCAATGGGGGTTAAGTGAATTTGTCCAGAGTCACGCAGCTAGGAAGTAACTGAGGCCACATTTGAACCCAGGACCTGCCACCAGGCCGCGTATCTCTATCTAGCTGCTCTGCCTCTGGTTTTTCTTAGAGCTCTCTGGTGCCTTCTTTTGTCCTTATTTATGGCATTCTACCTCATTGATTAATAATTCACCTAAATGTCATTATTTTCTCACTAGACTCTAATAAACTGGAGGGAAGGGTGTGTTGTTTTTCTACTTTGTATCTCCAGTGACTGAACTAAAGTGACACTCTGACTGCAAACAGGAAAGAAGGGAGTGGGGGTAAGGGGGTGGGGAGCACAAGGAATCCAGGACAATAACCCCAATCATCAACTCCAAGGACTATGGCTTACCTCCAGGATAGGATGGGGCTCCCCCTGGTGGGGGGGCACCAGGGTACCCTCCAGGGGCCGGGTAACCGCCAGGGGCTGGGTAGCCTCCAGCTCCTGGGAAACCACCACTTGGTGCTGGAGGATATGCTCCTCCTCCCATGGGAGGAAAGCCAGTAGGATACGGATACTGACCAGCAGGAGGAAATGACGAATCCTGCCCTGCAGGCTGAGAATCAGAAAATCACCAAGTAAATCTGGGCTTAAATAAAGCCAGGACATTGAAAATGACTGTACAACTCTGCTACCTTCTTAACTTAATGGAACAACAGAAGCCTTCTAGCTCCTTGCCTTGGAGTCATGTCTACCAAGATTAGGCCAAATCCAGTCCTCTTGGAACCAGTAAGTCATTCATCTCTCTTGTGACTCAGTCTCTGCATCTCTGGTACAAGATCCAGGCTTATCTGCTACAGTTTAGGGCTGCCTTCTCCTGGCACTGTTTCTGACTTTCGGGACCAAAACATCAAGCCCCTCTACTGATGGCCTATCCTAGAACTCTCAGTGCATCCTCAGGGTCTTCCACCCCCTAGAATGAACTTCTTGCTGTCTACTCAACCTGGAAAATTCTTCCCAAAGACGTGCCTCGTTCCCTCTTCCCCCGATGAATTCTTCTATTTTGTGGAAGGGTTCAGGCCAAGGTGTCTTCATCTTCCTCCTAGCTTTGTTCCTGACTTTCCGGACTTTCAAACCATGCCCCCTTGTCAGGTCCCTTTCCCTGCTGCCCTCTTCAGTCTATTCTCCTCTCCCTAACCTATTTTTCAGCCTTTCACATGTGCTATCTTTCCCCGTTAGAATGTAAGTTCCTTGAAGACGGGGAATAACTTTGGGGGGGGGCTTGTATTTATTTGTACCCCCAGTGCCTGACATGGAACCTTGCCCATAGTAAGCATTTAATAACTGCTTGTTTCCTTCTTTCTTTCCTTTGAGTATAGTCCTGGGAAAAGAATAGTTTTCATGTCCCTGAAATTTGGGGATATAACATTAGGATTCTCCCTACCACATAATAAAAAAAGGATTCTAGGGCTTTCTTGACTTTGTACTAAGGAAAGAATCCCTCTCCTTCCCTCCCTTCCTTCTTTCCTATTTTCAGTGGGTAGGAGAAGTTGGAAGGGGAAAAATAGAATCATTTGAAAAATTAAACAATAACATTACAAATAAAAAAGAAAGAAAAGAAAGAACCCTGCAATAGAAGTCAAGAAGCCTGAGTTCTAGTTCTACCTTTGTGTGACTTTAGATAAATCACTTTGTGTTCCTGGGTTCTGCAAACTGAGAAAGTTGAATCAGCCCATCTCTTAGTTCTAGGACTCTGATTTGGTGAGAATCATCGCCACAGAGTTACCAACTGTGGACAAAATCATGATTCCCACCTCTGCTCCGATACATTCGGAGTTGCAAATATCTTTTCTATCACGTTACAGTATCATAACTTGACTGTGGCTTCCTTCTTCCTTCTGGTGGGTTAGCAAGTCTACCACTGGCGTGAAGCTGAAATGCCAAATCCTATCTGTCATCTCAGGTATACAAGCCCAGCTGTTAACAACATCCCAGATGTCCCCAGTGTGGCTCTGAAAAGCACATTTATAAAGCCCTCGAGTACTATTGGCCCACTAGGGAGAGCTCCTTTTAATTCCCTATGATACAAAGGGATTTGTGGTCCCTGAGTTAAGTTCCTCTCACACTAGTTAATGAAAAAGAAATGATCTGGAAGAATTGTTTTGGCAGGGTTTATACAAAAGGATTCTAAAATTTCATCTGTTTGACTCTCCTCCCCACCATCCTTCCTCCCTCCTCTAGCAGTGATACTTACAGGATATCCAGGGAATGCTGGGTAGCCTGTAGGAGGGTATCCTGGGTAAGACATTCTGTAAGAGAAGAAGTTGACTCAGTGGTTTCTGAGGTTTAAGTTCTCTGGAAACACATTTGGCGTGGTCCACTGTTTTGTTTTGTTTTGTTTAATAAATAACACTTTTAGGATAGCTAGATTGTATAGAGAGACAGGCCTGGAGACTGGAGGTCCTGGGTTCAAATGTGACCTCAGATATCTCCTAGCTATGTTGCCCTGGGCAAGTCACTTAACCCCCATTTCTTAGCTCTTGCCATTCTGACTTAGAGTTGCTACTAAGACAGAAAGTAAGGGTTTAAAAGAAATAAGTAACACTTTCCCCCCTTCCAAAACCATGAGTGTTCAAGTTAACCTATGTGGCTTTGGGAAGGTCTAGACCTTAGTTTCCTCATCTGTGAAATGAAGGAAGTGGATGCAATTTTAAGGTCCCTCTGAGTTCTAGAGTTCGGATGCTCTGCAATATGAGAACTGGAGACACAAATAACTTATTTTATAGCAAATTGTCAATCATTTACATTCATGGAAGGGCTTAGGAACATATTACCTGAAACTACAATGTAACAATTTTTTTGGTCTAGACCTGTGATTTCATAGGTGGGAACTGAGAGTTCCTCTGTAGGGAAGAAACTCCCTCTACCAATGCAGATCAGCAACTACTCTTCAATTTAAGAGAGATTAATCAAGTGACTTGCCCAGGATCACACAGCCAAGATGTGTCAAAGGAAGAACTCAGATCCAGGTCTTCTGGAAGCTAGTACTTGCCCATTGCTGATTACACCTGCTACTTCTCATCCCCTAAAATTATTTATGCAATATTTGACTCTGTAAATATCAGAGAATACTTATTTTTGCTTCTCTAATTATCCTTAATTGGTAGTAATACTAGAATTACTTTGAGAATTTCCTTCTCACATCCCAAATAATGGCTGAAGGAAGTTTTCTGGTTGGTGGAGGTAGGGAGACTCAACCTTAAATTCATGCGTGGATTACCCACTTTGGGATCCCGCGTGCCAAGGAAAAGTTACCATTGCTTCTGGAGAAGACAGGTCAATAGATTGCTCAGTGGCTCTGTTCACCATCTACTCATTTCCTCCCAAGACCAAAGCACTCTTCTTCCTTGTCCGCCCTCCTTTATAGGTATGGTCTCTTCCACTAGGATTTAAATTCCTTGAGGGCAAAGGTTATTTTCCTTTTCTATTTGTATCTCTGCTGCCCAGAACATGGTAATCCCTCAATATATGTCCTTCTTTCATTCATTCATCATGCAGAAAACTTCCTTGAAGGCAAGCAATATTTCCTACTTACATGTCTCTGGCTTCTCCTCCTACCACCTAATTGGTGCTCGGCAATACTAGGTGATTTAATAGATGACTGTTTAATGAACAAATGAAAGGTTGGAGAGGGGAAAGGCACAAGCTATTGGTTCATACTAGTCCAAAGAATTAAACTCAGGACTATTTCTCACCCTTAAGTGACCACAAATTCCTAATTTCAGTCAATGGCATTACTAGGCATCTTTTGATCTGTCTCTCTTCTTCATTCCCTTTAAGCACTTTGGAAAACATCTCCATTCCTCCCATCCTTTCCATTCCCATGGCTACTTCACTAAACGCTGTCCCTCATCACCAGATGCCTGGACAACACCAAGACTAATTAATCTGCCTGCCTCTACTTTTTCAGGGCTCGAATTTATCTTGGCCTCTGCCATTATATTAGTCTTCCTAAGAAAGTGCTTTCATCATGTCACTCTCCAGTTTGAAAGCCTTGAACCCTATTAATAGCCTGAAGGCTCAAATGCACATTCCTCTGGTCCCTCCATAATTGGCTCTGCCTTGCCTAAACAATCTCATTGCCCTTAACTACCCAACATGAACCCTCTGCTTGAGTGATTTGGGAAATGAGAATGCTCAGTGCTACTCCAAAGACTTGGTTCATGCTCTTATCATTAACTAAAATGCTTCCCTTTCTTCTCTGCTGTTTAAATCCCACATATCTTTTATTATTATTATTATTATTTTAAAACCTTGCTGTCTATCTTAGAATTGATACTAAGTATCAGAAACAAGGCAGAGGAGTGGTAAGAGCTAGGAAACTGTGGTAAAATGACTTGCCCAGGGTCACATAGCTAAGGAGGTGAAATTTGAACACAGGTCCGCCAGCCTCTAGGCCTGGCTCTCTACTGCCCCCTACATATCTTTTAAAGGCTCATTTCAAATCCCACATTCTTTATCTAGTCTTACATGGCTATTTTTGTAATTCTCCTCCCTCTCATCCCAGGAACACTCCATCAGGTCCTGCCTACAGGCCCCAGAGAGGCTCTGCAACCCCAGACCTCCCAGACCCACTTACTTTGGCTCATGGTTTGTCATAATTTTTGCTAATTACTTTTGTACGTCTTCATAAATCTTGTTAACCCTAGCAGACTGCAAGCTCCTTGAGGGCAGGCACTTCTTTTTTTTTTTCTTGTGATTGTGAAATGGTTTATTTTGTAACACACTATGAATTTGGAGTGAAAATTTACTCATTGTATTTACTCTAGAATATCCAAGTTAAAGGGAAATTGTAGAGTAGTCCATCTAAGAAGTTAAAAATTCCATATTAAAGAAAAAATGTATTTGGAAACTTAATAACATTGACCTTAGAAAGAGTATTAACCTTTGCTGCATTTCATCTCAAAGACTTCTTAAAATGTTCACAAATTGGCTCTTTGAATCAGTATGTTTTATACCCTGCTGAGAGAAAATAAATAACAGTACCACCACCAAAAATCTAGTAGTGCTTCTTCAGCTTTTTCTGACTATTCCATAGGCCAACTAAAGCTGTTCACATTTTCCTCAAGGGAAAAATGGCGGGGGCAGCTGGGCGGCTCAATGGATTAAGAGCCAGGGCAGGCACTTCTTATACCTCTTCTATTCCTCACAATGCTAACCACAGACTTGGAGCTCAATTAGTACAAGCAGAATTGCAGAAGTCAGCAGTAGGGCTCAGCCAGAGTTGCTCATTGCCTCAGTTGCAACCCTATGGCTAATTGGGATCAGGAGTAAACATAAAAAGAGAGTTTAACCAGGAAGGTCAAAGGGAAAAGGGTCAGGAATGAAAAAGGATAAAGAAAAAACCTGGAAGAGCCTATATTGATGAATTCAAAATAATTTTCAAAACAAATATTCACAGTTTACATAGTGTTACAATTTTTAGCACATGACTGGGGGGAAATGGGCCAGTCATATGGACAAAACAAAGAACAAACTGAGGGCAGAGCCTGTATTCTCCAGTACTCGCCTTGAATTCTCAATGGTAACCTCATATCTGGTGGACCCCTTGAAACAAATTTATGGGGAAGAATAGGATAAGATGGCAAGGCATGAAAGGGCAGTTAACTGCATTGCTGAAGGGAATATGCACATTGATGAGTTCCCCAATTCACTGGAACGATGAAGACTACAATTCTCTGGACCTGGGACATCTGTTCCATTATGAGGACCTTTACTCCCTGTTCTTTATTTAACAGGTTACTCTTGACTTAAAGCAGGGGTTCTTAGCTCTTAGTTGATAAATCTATTTCTTAAAATATTTTGATACTGTGTTTTAATATAATTGGTTTCCTTTGTAAACCTATATGCTACATTTTGCACATTTACAAGAAGTATTCTTAGAAGGGGGTCTGTGGACTTTGCCAGACACCACCAAAGGGGTCCATGGCACAAAAAAAAGGTTAAGAGATGGAGGCAACTGGAAGGCTCAGTGGATTAAGCCAGGCCTAGAGAAGAGGTCCTGGGTTCAAATGTGACCTCAGACACTTCCTAGCTATGTGATTCTGAGCAAGTCACTTAACCCCCATTGCCTAGTCCTTTTTTGTTCTTTTGCCTTGGAACCAATACAAAGTATTGATTGTGAGATGGAAAGTGAGGGTTTAAAAAAAAAAAGGTTAAGAACCCTCCTCTCCTTCTGCTTTAAGGACCTACGAAAATGCCCTTTTACGAATTTTAACAGTAGGAAAATCTTATAGGCACCCTGCATCCTTAAATTTTGGTGGGTGCACTTTTGAGAAAGTGATTTGGGAACAGGGAACAGGAAGTGCTGTGCTAACTTCTCAAATAGTTTGGGAAAACACAAACTCCTTCAGAATGACTAAGCAAATCACTTAACTGGGCCCCAGGGAGGCCCCAAGGAGTTATTAGCCTTCACTATGATCAAACTGGCCAACAACACAGTTCTGACAACACCCACTCTCACAAAAGAGGGTAAAATGCCCCAGTTCCCCCAAACCATCTCCACCCCATGAGTCAATCCTACAAGGGAGTGGATTTCTCTCAGAGCTTCACATATGTGGCAGGATGCCCAGTCATGAGGCAGCTGTTGCAAATTTATCACACAAATGAACCCATGTTCAGCAGGAAGGGTGAAGGAAGACAGCCCAAAGCCCCTGCCTCATAAAGGCAGTGTTCCAAAACTTCACCCAGAAAGAACACTGAAATCAAGGGCTTTAGATGCTTGGATAAAGCACTAAACTGGGAATACCTGTCCCTAAGTATGCCCTTCATATGATTTGGGGAACAAAAGGCCCGCCTGCTCCCCTAAATACCTCCCTTTCTAACCCTCCTGAAATTCTCAGCCATAGCCATTTCTTGAAGAGGAAAAATGTTACCTGTGAGTGTAACTCATTAATAGCCATTATCAAATTAGTCCAGATTAGATACTAATTTGATGCCTGACAGCAAAGCCCTACCTAGTAGTTATAAGCAAAGGTGACTTCCTGCTCCTCTAGCTCTTTTGGGTGGATACTAACACCTTTATGCTTTCCTGCGATGGGATGTGTCCCCCAGAGGGACAGAGGTCACTATTTGCAGCTGCTGTTGTTCAAAAGACCCCAAACAAGTGGACTCCTCCTTGAAGTCCCGCCTTGCAAAGTGCAGTTTGCAGGATTTACAACTGGAGAATGTTGTCCCAGCATCCATCCCAGTAGTGGCTCACATTGGCACCTATTCGCTCTCTCCTAGGAAAATATCATTCTTCTATCCGAATGGATGAGGTGTACAGAAGCTGGGGTTCTGGTTCGGGCTGGGCCCTGTTGCCATTCTACTTCTCTGTTGCGCTTCTCCTTCCCCCACTGGCTCGGTACACATCACCAGCCCATCTAGATAGTGAGCGCCAAGTGGAAGCCGGGAGGGGCGGAAGCTCCCTCCGGAAAGGGAGATGGATTCCAGCAATCGTGGACCGTGGGGATGGTGGTACCTTCCCATACTGGCAGTCTATCCGTATTATTAAGAAGGGAAGGTTTCCGGCCCTTCGGGGGTGCGAGGTGACTCCAGCTAGGTCGTTAAGAGGACAAGCTGGGCCAGACCTGAGGAGAGGGTCCCGTAGCGTGCAGGGGCAGCCTTAGCTAATTTCAGGGACGCCGGGCAGCGGTGTGGGGAGTGGGGGGCTATCTGAGGCTCACGCCTGGCAGAGGAACATTCCAGCCAGCACAGGCTGCGGGGGAGAGAGGAAGGGGAAGGCTCCGAGGTCCCGGGTAGGGCAGCCCTGGGGGTGGAGGGGGAAGGCCAGAGGATCCCTCTTTCCCACCTCCCACTCAGGTCGCCCACCTTCCGGAGCAGGAGGGTGGAGACCGAACACTAACGCTAACTAGGGAGGAAGGAGTGACGCAGCAGAACCCGGACCCCGCCCGCCAGGAGCGGACGGGTCCACCACCCCCTTCCAGGGCTAGAGGCTGGACTGGAGGCTGGCCCCAGAAAAGGACAGGGGAGGGGGGATGTGGAAGAGAGGGCAGAAGAGGCGAGAACAAGAGGGGAGGGGATAGAAAGGGATCAGAGGGGAGGGGAGCAGAAGGGAGGGGGTCCCCCCCACTCCCACCTCCTCTTCCACCCCCCGCCCCAGATCCCTGCGCACACCTCCGCCCCTCCCCCCGCGGCCCGAGGGGAGCGACCCAGGCCCGGCCCAGGGCCGACGAGGGGAGGGGGCAGCCGCGGCTCCTCACCTGCCCGCCAAGCAGCCCAGCCGCGCCACTGCCCCAGCCGGCCCGGCCCGCAAGATGGAGCCGGGGGCGGGGCGGGAGAGGGCGCGGGGCGGGGCCTGGCCCGGGAGACGGAGCTTGGGGTGCGGCACCCCCCTCTCTCGCCCTGGCCCGGGGGCGGAGGGGCGATGGCCGCGGAGCCCCGCCTGCCCCTCCCTCCGGCGTCCGAGACCCTGAAACTACCCACCTAGTCCTGCCGTCGGGACCCAGAGAAGCCTCACACCCCTTGCATCCCCAGACGCCAACTCTGCGGGAGCCTCGAAGTGGAGTTCTAAACTGACCAGCCAGGGCCACCCTCCCCAGGACACCGAACCTATAAGGGCCTTTAGGCAGGCTCCATTAGGACCCCGGATGCCTAGCCTTAGGAAGGCACCAGCCATTGTTTCTATCATTGCAGCTACACAGACCGGGCCATTCGAGAGCACATTTACCAGAGTTTGGGCTCCGAGTTTGAATTCCGTCTCTGCCACTTAAAATCATTTGTAAAACGAGGGGGTTGGAGTAGAAGACCCCCGAGATTTCTTTCAGCTCTAGCGGGAAGAAAAGATTAAGGGTCCTTTAAGTACTTGAGACATCATGGAAAACGGATAAAGCCAACAGCCACTCCATCAGAGCCACCCATCTTTCACGGAAAGGAAGGTCTGCAAAACAAACGACTTTTCCAGGCCCGTTTCCTCTCCACATCCCAGGCAGAAGTTCTGCTGATCCAGATGATCTCCTCCAGAATCTCTCCTTTTGAGGCCTATAGATCTGCTTTGAACTTTGAAACGTCTGCTGGATTTTTTTATATTTACATGTGCAAATTTTATGGCTTCTACCAGTGTGAAAGCTGCTCAAGGGCTTCGGAAACCTACATAGTGCCTTAGATATCATAGAAATGCAGTGTGGAAAGTGGAGTCAGAGGACAGATCCTAGCTCTGTGATTCCCCTCTGCTGAAGTAAGGGGACTGGGCTGGAGTTCCTGCAGCTCTAAATTTCTAGCAATGTGAATGAAGTGAATCAGGCAGCAGGCAGTTACTGCTGCTGCTGGCCACTATTTTGTTTTTCTTTATTTTGAAGATATTTTATTTTACCAATTACATGAAATAACAAATTTCCACTTTAGCTTTCTGAAGTTATTTGATCCAAATGATCTCCTTCCCTCCCAAGCAATTCACTCTTGGCCACTACTTTTTAAATTGTGTTCTGTCCCTGCTCCCATTTTCATAATTTCCCCCCTTGCTGTTTGAACTCGGATTAACTCCTTTCCCCAGAAGAATTGTGGACTTCAACCTTGGAACTACTCTGGGCTGATAGGGTCAGCTTTGGCCTTTATCTTGCCCAGATCCAGCTACCCACAGCATTTCCAGGTCATTAAAATGCCTTCTGTGCTTTCATGTGTCCTCTTCCCTCATAGGAATGTAAAGTCCTTGATGTCAGGGTCTGTCTTGCTTGTAATTTTATCTTTAGTGCTTACCCAGTGCCATAGTACATTAACCACTTGATAAATGTTTTCTCTTTCTCTCACCTTTTTCCTTCTTCTTTCTCCTCCTCTCCCTTTCTCTCTCCATCTTTCCCCAGATTCAACTATCACCTATTCAGTATACTCTTAAATTTGTCTCCATTCCCAAAGTTCCAGCTGCCTATGGGCATCAGCTGACCATATTGTGGACAGATCAACTCTAACCTGCAGCCCAGTATTCCTGCCTCATCTTCCTCTACTGCTCCAATCCCTCAGATCCTCCTAACTTTGTGGTACTTTTCAATTTCCAACCCTTTGGCTTCTTTCTGCAATTGGTTAGTTCTTCCTAGGAACTTCCACTTGAGAGGGTCCATTTGTTGTATCCATTGTATGTAAGTCATTCAGACTCACTCTAAACACTCAGTTCTTAAATATTTCTTTTTCTAAACCCTTACCTTCTTGGAATTAATACTAAATATCATTCCTAAGACAGAAGAACAATAAGGGTAAATCAACTGGGGTCTTTAATTGCCCAGGGTCACACAACTAGAAAGTCAACTCTAGACCTAGCTTTCTACCCACTGAACCACCTAGCTCCCCCTTTTAAAATAACTTTTCCACCAGGTTCAGAGAGTAGCTCCTCTTTTCAGCTCCCTTTGACATTTTCTCTAATTAGAAGGTAAGTTCCTTGAGGGTAAAAACTCTTTTTGCTTGTATCTGTAATTCCCAGTGCTTAGCCCTGTGCCAGGTTCATGGCCAGCCTTAATAAATGCTTCATCTAAGGGGCAGATAGGTAGCACAATGCCTGGAATGTAAAGCCTGGAGTTCATCTGGCCTCAGACCCTTCCTAGCTGTGTGACCCCGGGCAAGTCACTTAACTCCAATTACCTAACTCTTACTCCTCTTTAGTCTTAGAATTGATTCTAAGACAGAGAATAAGGTTTAAAATAAATAAATGTTTTATGTAATCTAATCTTAACGTATCTCCCCACACATAGACTTACCTCTAACCAAAATTTAATGTTTCCTAAAATTATTTTAAAAAATTATTCTGAGAAGGGGTCTATACATTTCACCAGACTACCTCAGGGTCCTGGGAAACATAAATGGTTAAAAACTTATATATTTCTTGTGTAATGGTCCCACCACTTTTTTACCAGTCACCCTCTCAGAACCTGGTTTTTGACCACCATTTCTTCCTCCAACCAATCCAATTAGTTGCCTGTCACACTTCTTCTACCATGAATCTCAGATGTCTTTTCCTTCTTGTTACCTATTTTCTAGATATTTCATAGCAAAACTCTTACTATGTCATTATTCTATTCCTCACTGCCTTCTAAATAGTTTGAATTTTAGTTTGTCCTCCCTATTTTGCCCCCAACCTATTGTCACAATTAAAATGATCTTGAGAGACTGATTTTGGGGTAAGGATATAAATTTATTAGATATATGAGGTTCACTAGTTAGGCCTGCATCACAACCCATAAAGTGATATAGGTTTCTCTCCTTGGGTCTTGTTACCAAGGGACAATCTGAGCTGGATCAAGCAGCCCAATAAATAGATTTTTAGGAGCTCATTATTCAGCCCCTACTTTGAATAGCCCAAGACATCTTTAATTGGTGTTAACTAATTAAGTGATGGTCTATCCACCTATCTACCTCTCCCATCCTCACAGGTGTCAGGTCAAGGACTCATCTCTCATTAATTAACCAAATTCTGTTAAAAAAAAAAGCATTCTTTGGGATTCCCAAAGACAAAGAAACTGCAGAAAACAGCAGACTGGATGGTATCTCTGACCCAGGTTTCAGATACAGGAATACACAGTAATTTCCCCTAATATATAGGAATTAAATCAGTATATGAAAAATAACTTTTCACTATGTTTCTAGGCTTACTCTGTAACGTTCTAGCCAAACAGAATGGCACAGTGGAAAGACACTGGATTTGGAGTCAGAGGACCTGGGTTTCAATCATAACTACTCATTACTTGTGTAATCTTGGACAAGTTATTTAACCTGTGAATCTCAGTTTCTTCATCTGTAAAATGAAGTGATTTGGATCAGGGATTCTTGACTTAAAGTTCGAAGATGACTTCTTCCCCCACCACAAGGAGTCCATGAATAATTTTCAGGGGATCTAGGAACTTGGATGAGAAAAAAATTACATCTTAATTTTCACTAACCTCTAACCTAAATTTAGTGCCTTCTAAAATTGTTTTAAAAAATTATTCTGAGATAGAATAAGCTTCACCAGAATGCCAAAGGTCTCTGGGAAACAAACAGTTAAGAACCTTCTAGCTCTGATTTTCCCATGGTTTTGGATTATTCCTTGTTCTACCTGGTCTAGATCATCCCATTTCTGCACTTTAGCTCATATAATTCTCTCCATCTGGGATGCCCTTGCCATTATCTATGCCTTCCCAAATGCTACCCATCCTTCAAAAAGCCCAACTAAAATGTCACTTGCTCCATGAAATCCCTTCCCCCAAGTGTTGTTTCATTGTTTGCCCGTTTTCTATTCTATTCACTGTATTAGGACGTCTGAGACTATAAAATGGTACACTTCTCAGGGGCTGGAATCGTGTATATGTTCATCCCCGAATGTTTCACTGCATTCTGTGCCCACTGCGGTGTAGCTCAATCAACATTTTATCGATTGAGTCCTACCATGATCCTCTCCCAAAAGGCCTTGAAAGATGGCTGTTGGGAGAGTGGAGGAGAGGATGGATGAAGCCTTCCCAGCTTTGTTGGAAGGAAGAACTAGGCCCATCCTGATCCCAAGAAAGACAAGAGAGGGCAAGCGGAGGGGAGGGGACAGGCTGGAAAAGGCCATGCTACTGACTGGCAGGGCGGAGAGGTCCTAGTGGAAGGGAGTTTTTCCAGCCTCACAGGATGGGAGGAGAGACCTGACATCCAAGTCCCCCATCCAACACACATACTGGCTGGCCTAGTGAGTCCGAGAAGGGGCCTTCACTGGTAAGGCTTCAGGCTATCATCTAAGCTGCAGAGCTGAGCTGGGAGGAGTTTCCTCCCCCGGAGTTCCCCCTCCCAATAGAAGCGCCAATCTGATCCAAAAACTGGCCACAGGGCTGAAGGAGAGGCTTCAGAACCCAGAAGGGAGGTTTCCCGGTCCAGGCCTGAAGCCTCACAAGCGGACCTAGAACCGAGAGCAGGGAGGCATCCCGGAACACGGCGCTAGAAGGTGGACAAAGCGCTGGGCGTGCAGGAGGGAAGCCCCTAGCTCAGACATCCAGCTGCCGCAATTTCGTTATGTATAAAAGGGGAATCGTCAGAGTCCCTGCCAGGACTGTTAGGAGATGAGAGAAGATGGCACAGACCCCACGTTAAATCCCATTCTCCGTCCTCCCGGCTGCATCCTCTTCATCCGACTGGTGGCAGGAGCCCCGAAACAGGATGTAGTAGGCGCTGCAGTACACGGGTGGCTTGTTGGGGTTGGAGTAGGCTTGCTCGGGTTTAAGGGAAGCAAAGGGGTTCTCTCCGTAAGTCACGACTCTGGCCTCGAGTTGGCCAAGGATGTGCAGAGAGGCGGTCAGCTCCTGCTGGCTGGAGACGGCAGAGCAGCCCTCAGCGGTGGAGCCGGAAGGGGGATCGGGAGAGCCCTGGGGGAAGGGGGGAAAGGGGGGGGGGCGAGGAGGAGGGGCTCACCTGTACACAGTGAACATGGTGGGGATCGCGTAATCCCGGAGCAACAGCAGGGTGGGCAGCCAGCCGGCCATCAGGTCTTGGTCGGCATGAAAACCTGAGCAGAGGGAAGGGAAGGAGGAAGGGAGCTGCTGCGTGGGCGCCCACATCCTCCCGTCTGCCTCCTTAGGTTCTTGTCAGGGTCAGAAATGCAGAAATGGCTGATGGTCAGCCAAGGTCAGGGGTATGCTGGGGCGGGGTGGGGGTGGGGTGAGGCTCAGGCCTGGAGACAGGAGGTCCTGGGTTCAAAAGTCTGGTCGGACGACTCACAACCCTCATTTGCCTGGCTTTTGCCCTTTTTCTGTCTTAGAGCGGTTAGAGACAGAAGGTAAAGGTTAAAAAAGAAATGAGTACAGACTGATAGAAAGGCTGAAGTGACTTCGAGCTGTTACTAAGGCAGAAAATAAAGGGTAAAGAAGTGAGTGGAGACGGTGCAGGATGGTGGCACGTGGGGGCGGGACGAAGATTTCCTTGGAGCATCCCCTCCCCTGGGGGTCCACAGCCTTACCTGGATGAAACCCCACCACCAGATCTGGCCACACTGCCCGGCCGGTCTCTATTTTTTCCTCCCAGAAGTCGTGATAGAGGCCCCGATAGCTGCTGAGCTGAATTTTACCAGGAGAAGAGGGGGAAGGTGAGGCGTCCTGTGGGGGAGCCTCTTCCGCCAAGTCCACACCGACCAGGGTCACGTGCAGACCGATGTGTCCCGGAACCATGTGAGCGAACTCCTCATAGGCCCCGCGGCTGCTCAGGAAAGTCTCCACGTGGGAAGCCCCGACCACGTGCACCGTCGTCCCTCCAGGCTTCCCATTGTTCCCTACCAAGGCCCGGAGCCCCAAGCCCAAAGTCAAGGGCTGAGAAAGGGTATCTGTCAGGAGCCGCCGAAGGGAGCCTCGAAGACTCTCCGGGTCTGGCCGGGGCCGCCCCACGCTGTCCCACAGGGTGGACATCGCGTGACTGCCCAGCGCAGAGTCGAGCATGGTATCCAGGTGCGACCCCCACATCGAAAACCAGGTGTCCCAGTCCCGAACAGCCCCTGGCGGCCACGGCCAAGGCCCGGAAGGCAGAGAAAAATCCCCTGAGGGGACAAAGGAGAAAAGCCAGAAAGAGAGGCGATCCTTTTTTGTTTGTTTGTGCTAAGGGCGACCCGATTCTCCAAGTGCATTCTTTGTGGGGTGATGAGTTCCCTTCCCCGCCCCCCATAGCGTCAGTCCTCATCCCGACCCCCCCTTCTTCTCGCCCCACTCCCGAGCCCGACCTCCCAGTACCTGTGACCACCAGCCACTCCAGGAGCCGGTCAACAGCCACAAGACCAAGTTCCCAGCAGACCTTCCTGTGTAGCGGCCAGTCGGCTCGCTGGCACTCGCGGCCACAGTAATAGACGTTTCTGCACCTGGCGGGGAAGGGCCCAGGGAAGTCCGCACGCCCAGCCGCAGCCCGGTCCTCCCCCTGGGCGCCGTCTCCCAGGGAGCGCCTTACCTCTTACAGCGCCGGAGGACCTCGGAGACAGGCAGCTGGTCAGGAAGGACTCGGCACCGGGCGCAGAACTGGAAGGTGTCCTCCAGGCGCTGGAACATGTCGCTGAGACTAGAGATCCCAAAGCCTGGCCCAGGGATTCCCCCATTCACCACTGCTCTGCAGAAACAACAGGGAAGACTCTGTCCTGGCTTCAAGTTCCCTCCTATTTTCTAATCCTCACACTTCCTCAACCCCCATCCCCACCCCAACCACTTCGTTCTTTCATCCGTCCTGGGCATTGGTTCCGAGGCAGAAGAGCCCGAAGAGCCAGGCAATGGGGGTGAAGTGACTTGCCCAGGGTCTCACAGCTAGGAAGTGACTTGACTTCCGGTCTCCGGGCCTGGCTCCCTATCTCTTGAGCCATCTAGCTGCCCCCTCCCCTCTCCATTTCTAATCATCTCGTGAATGAGGGGATGACAGGCAAGCTGAGGGAATGGGGGTTGGGGAAGGAATTCAAATGCTTCATTGAAGCCTCCTCATGCCTCCTGCCGACCGCCCCCCCCCCCAAAAAAAAGCTTTTCCTCTCTCTAGGGCGAAGCTCTCACTTGTATTCCTCATAGCTCTTCAAGTTCAGCTTCTGAAGGATCACCTGGGACAGGCCAGGCACATTCCTCTCCAAGGAGAGGAAGCCAAGTGTGTGGATGCTGGGGCCGGAGGCCGGAGGGGCTGGGGTCACCTGGGGGGCCGCTGCAGGTGCAGGGCATTTTGGGTGCTGTCGGTGGTGCCTCCGCTGCCTCCGAGGAGCCATAAGAGGTCAGCTGCAGTCTGTGGCCTGTCTATGGAACAGACTTTTGAGGGTTGGATCCTTGTAGAATGAGCCTGCCAGAGCCAACCTCTCCCAGCTTATTCAAGTTTCTCCGAAAAGGGCACTGTTCTGATGTCAACAAATATTTACTGAGTGTCTAGTGCCCAGGGAGCCCCATAATAGGGAATTTTGAATAACATGAGAAGGCAGTTTGTGATTTAACCCTCTAGCTGGGGAGCTAACAAGCTAGCTGGGGAGAGCAAACAAATGTGAGAAGAGCCACAAGAACCATAAAAGACGGGAGCAAGCACACATGGGTAGCCTATAAGCCCTGCACAAAAATACTAAAAGCCTAGATTGGCAGACATCTCCAGGGAGGCTCTCCTAGAAGAGACACATTTCTAATTGGGGGAACATGGATTGGTGCAGATGAAGCCTTTTAGGAGGCAGAGGAGGCAAGAACAATCATATTAAACACTGGGATAGCAAACGCTGTAGTTTGGTTGGGCCAAAGGGGAGTTAAGAAACATGGAGGCCAGAGATAGAGCCATGGCAAAGGAGAATTGATATGGCAGCCAGAGGTAGTAGTAGGGCAAAAAGGGAGTCCAGCATGTATTTTAAGGCAGAAAAGGAGTATTGTAGAAATCAAGAGGTTGAATGATATGGATCTGATAGAGGAATTACTTTGCAATAAGCACCAAGAGTAAAAGAAATGAGGAGAAATGATGCCAGGGACAGGACGGTTAATAAATCATGCCTTAGTACAGCTGACTTTGTTCTGACTTCTGGGTTCACAGGGGAAAACTCTTGGATCATTTTCTGGGGCAGGGCCAAAGTTAGCAAAAAAACAAACCCCCAAACCACCTAACTGCCCCAGTCTTCTATTCTCCTAGTTTCACCAAGAGGCCAGGTCCAGGGACTACAAAACGGATTGCCCTGGGCTATCTGCTTCCCTTCCACCGTTAATCCTGAAATCCCTAGTTACTGCAGTGGGAAGGACAAGAGACCGGTAAGCTCGGTTCCTCATAGCAAGACTTTATTATTTAAATGAGAAATGTCATCCTGCTAACTAGCCTTGAGCTCTCCTTTAGAAATGGAAGCTAACTAAAGGTAGGGATAAGGAAACTACTCCCTGCCCATTTTTCTATTTCTATGGAGACTTCCTCTCCCCAAACTAAAAAACAGACCCTCTAGGTTTGTCTCATGGGCTCAATCCCAGACTAGTAAGGAGTGGGAGAGCAGTCTCTAATGTCTAGTGCGTCTACAAAATCCAGGAGACAGAAGTGACTTCTCGACAAGGGGTTAGAGGTGAGGAAGAGAGAGGAGGAACCAAATATATATGCAATTGCATTTATATATATCACTGTCCTCATCCAAATTGAGGATCCTGACTACAACTTTCCTGGTAACAACCCCGGGGCTCCCTGAAGCCTGGTAAGGTCAACAAGGGAAAGGATGGAGAAGTGAGAGACACTAGGGAAAGAACAGGTGATGAGAAAGAAAAAAGAAAGCCAACATTGAGCTCTTCACTCATTCCATTATAACCCCAAGCAGGAACATTACATCAGCCTAAAAAAAAGTTGATCTCCAGCGAGAAAGACTGGACTATACTCTCTAATCACTAAGTGTGGTATGGACATCTTATGGAGAGGATACTGTTTCTCCCTTGACCCAGAACCTTGGTCCCAAGTAGTCCTAGTTCAGATCTAGAGCTCCCACATCAAACCCATAGCTTCTCCCAGCAGTTTTACTGAATCAAAGTCTTTTTTTTCCCCCCTCAAGCTTCTTGTACCACCCAAGGGCCCATCTGTCTTTGAATTCTTATTTTCTCTGAGTCACCAGTGATTTTTAAAAAATTGATTCCCTCCCTCCTTTGGGGGGGGGGAAGGAAAAGGGAGAGCAGGTTATTAGGGGGTGGGGGTGCAGGATATCTTCCTGAAAAGGGGAGGAATAAGAGAGAGGAGAGAGCATAAAGACATTTATCTATTTGTTTGAATGTGCTCAAATGGCCACACTCAGTTCCTTCATCAGTGATTAACACTCTGCTGGGGGATAAACACTTCACTCAGCTATAAACTAAGCAAGAAGTCAAGTTGATGGAGAAGTGACTTACCGTGCTAAGCCCTTGGTCCCTTCCTTCTCTTTCTTTCAAGTGAAGTGAAAGCTTGATTTCCTCAGACTCTGGGCTATGGCTGAGCTACAGCTGTCCTCTCCTATCATTTTACTCTCCAAACTGCTGAAATGTTGGACCCTTGTGATTGAGTATCCCCTGCCAGCTAGACTGCCAGGACCAAATTCTCCCTAATGAGAATAGTGGGGGCCTGGCCCCTTGCCAAAGACCTGGCTTATTTTGATCCCTATTCTTTGCCAATAGAGCTCAGGTAACTGTCAACACTTTAGATTCATCAAAGGCTGGCTAGGAAAAAGGAGACACCAGACAGAAGTAGAATCCTTGGCCCCACAGGCTGCTTCCAATCCTTCGCAGTGTTCCTGTTTAGATCTGAATTTACTTCAGGGAAAGTCAGATGGGATCTGCTCATCGGTATTCTGTTGGCATAGGTATTTGATGACTCGGGGCCTCAGAGAATCAGGGTCCTGCAATTAGGGCAGGGTGGGCATGACGGAAACGAACCTACCAACTTTGTCCAGGGCAGGCTCTCCATCGACACTGTAGTAGAATGTCCCTTTTAGTATAGTTAAGACTATATATCAAACCTGATAGGATCTGACCCAGGCTTATATATTCTATAAAACACAGTGAGGATAAGAAAAGCTCAAATAAGGAAATAAGTAAGAAAAATAACTTAAACATTCCTAAAATTCACTTTCCCTAAGAGGAAAATGAATCACCTCTGAATGGAGGTGCTATCAAGGCTGACTCCAAATGTCTACTTCTTCATAAAGAGGTATAATTTCTAAGAAACGATAGGCTAAATTTCTGTCCAGCCTAATTTGCTTATGACTAAGGAAAGTGGACCTGTGACATTTATCTTAGCAGCCAGACTCAGGATTGGGTCAACCATTGTTTTGTTCTTCCAGTCATGAGTCGCTGCCATTAGCTATTGACGATTAAACCTGCGTTGGGTACAGAACCAAGGAATGTATACTTGTTTTCAACAAAGGGACCTCTGGTTCCTATCCACTTATAAGTTCAAGACCCCGATGAAGGTCCGCAGATCAGTGGTCACATTCAGCTTTCTATATGGTTAGTTAAATGGCTTTTCACACATGTCTCATGTGCCTCGGGCAGCAAACAGACCACATTTTGGTGCAAATGTCACCAAAAGGAGGATGAGATTGGCAATACCTGGAAATGCGGCCAGTCACAGGTACTGCCCCTGATGGGTGCAGAGAGTGAAGTGCAGCCGGAGACCCAAAGCTTTTAAAAGGCAACTTCAAGGCACAAAGTAGGCACTTATAAATACTGGCTGATTAACTGGAAGATAGAGTACAAGTTTCTGGGACACAAAACCACAGTGTGGCTCTGTATTTCCCACCTACTCCTAGCTATGCCAAAGTATCAGCAACAGGCAGGAGAGACTTGTGAGCACCAAGTGGAAATAAGCAACGAAGGGAGACTCTGGAAGGTTGTGCTCAACCTTTAGTCTTTTGCCACAAAAGTAAATCTCTGTCAACAGCGTCTTTGGCAGCATTGCTGAGAGATTTTAAAAAGGTCTGTTGTTTTGGGGGGCTTTTTTTAAGGTAGAGATAACATAAGGGCCATTCTTTATTAGGGAAGGGAGTCATAACCTATTTGAGGAAACATCTTATTTAAATTCCAATTTGTATTTTCCCAGGGTGGGTTTGTATAAGGAGGCATTTAAATTTCTTAATATCCAAACAACCGCAAAAGATTCATTTCCCCGAAATGCTTGATAAATAGCTCTACACTTTGCAATGAAAGCAGATGGATATCTTCAAGAATAGCTGTCTTATTCCAGCATTCTTGATTTCTACCCTTTCTTTTCTGTTACCCCGTGTTAATGTCACCCCATTGGCATTCCTCAAGCACAGTGGTGATACTCGGGGCTAAAGAGCAGGCTAACTCTTAACAGTGGCGGTGGTTCTTCTTTGGACTTGAAGAGGACCAAAATGACATCATGGGTGCAGTCTTTTGACTCAGGCATAAATTGGATTTAAGTGAAGAGTCGCACAAGGTCATCAACCTCATTCTCTCTTCCATAGTCAGCAAAGTCCAGCGGCAGACGGAAGACAAGACGGCTGGGGATAGCCTGCGATGCCGAGGACGACCTTGGCTTCTTTGATGTCACACCAAGCCCTAAGTGGTCCATGGCGCCTGTTTCTACCCTTGCGTGGCCGCCGGAACCAACTGTTCTCATTTACCCTTGCCACAAGGGGAAGTCTTCACATACCTGGGGTAGACAAGACTGACTCATCAATGGGTTTGAGACCTCCTGGTTGCCCTCAACCTGATCTAGCCGGCCTGCTGAGGCCACTGAGCATGTGACAGCTTCTTGGAGCCCCAGTGAGGGCTGGGTGGACACCAAAGCAGGAAAGCAGCCCTGAAAAGGGCTCTGCAAGCCCTCACACTAGAGTCTTTCTCTGACTACCCCATACACCCCTATTCTTAACCTAACAAGCTGCTGAATGGTCAATTAGAAATGATATTAGAGGTGCACATCTCCCCGTGCTAACTGCATCATCAGACAGCCCTAGATTAGTTTCACCCCTTTAGAGATAATTCCTGGGATAAAAAGGATGACAATGATTTAAAGGAAAAATAATCAGTCCCTGAGAAAAGTATTGTTGGGTAACTGGGAAAGTCTATGATAACTCTTAATCAATGCTTATGACTTATGTTATTAACGTTTATATTGCTCAATAGTAATTCTATCAATGATCTCCTATTATTTGCAAAAAATCTCCTTTCTCTTTCGCTTTTTCCTAGGAAAAAGCATCAAGGTTGGGAACTCAAAAGCTTATAACTGCAAAATTTCTTTACTTTTTACGTTTAAGCTGTTTAAGACACCCAATAAATGGCTAATACTAACCATGAATCCATCCTAGGGCATAATAACATAGTCCAAAACACTGCCATTTTCTTTTTGGAAATTTTACAACAACTACACAGTATGTTCTTCCATAAAGATTTGGGTGGCAAATGTACAAAAGCAATGTCAGGAAAATCAAACTTTCTGATGACAGGAATTTGACCGGTCAAATCACTGTAGCAGTTCACTATCAAAGAGAGAAGATGCTTTGTTTTGTTTTGAATTTTAAAAGAGATGACATCCCAGCAGCTCCATGGCATCTACTGAGTTGAACAGAAATAGGATCAGAAAATCTTCCAATTTGCAAAAACTGAGCCAGGTAAGATTAGAGCACAGCTTCCAAAAAAACACCCAACACAGAGATAGGAGCAGCGGCCCATGCATGGAATTTATTGTGTGCTACTGTTTATAAAATATTCAAATAGTCCTGCACATGCATAATATTTCCAACTTAGACAGGAGACCATACAGGGTGCACTTTCTGGCAAACAAAACAAGAGATGGCTCCGCTGCCTGGAGTTCTGAGTTGTGTTCCAGGGCATGAGGTCACCAAAGTAAAGGGAGATACCAGCTAGAGCGGCAATCTAGACAGACCAATAATTGTGAAAAACTAGCACATGGTTCCATTTATTTTTAACCAAGCAGTCCTGTAACTATCAAAATAAAAACTTCAACATGCAGTTTTAACTTTATGCTTTTAACTTTACGCTTCCACGAACGTCTGAATGGTTGAGCTGAACCATAGCTTCTATGCAGCATTTGTATAAACAAAAACACTTCCAGGACATTTTCCATTTCCTTTATAAGAATTCATAAAAATTATAGAAAGCCAACAGCCCTGCCGGCTATTGAAGTAATTTGAATACTCACAATAAACTAAAGTCCCCATAACATCTAGGCAACCTATACATGTCGTACCTGTACATCATAGGTCTATATATTAAATATTTGCAAAATGAAAACATGCATACACAAAATACAATGTCAAGTTTTACAGACATGATCTGAAGTAAAATTTACTTTGACAACGTACAAGCTTTTTTTAAAGATACCTTAAATGAGCAATTCTGTAACTGTATGCACTTTTGAAATTTAGAAGTTTTCTTCTTAAATCCCAAGGGTACAAATCTCAAGATTTGGGCAAAAAAGATTCAAATTGAGTTTTGGGATCTGTGATCAAGTAACAAAGTTCTGCGTTGAGAGAGAGTATGCATCCATAATCAAAAACTAAACTATAATACAGAACTAGTGAAGATTGTAGACCTGAGGTTAGCACTTTGAACATTTGTCAACTGGGTTTTTTGGTATTTTCCCCATGATTCAAAAATACAGCTTTGTAACCTCAGAATTGTTTTTTAAGACCATTCTAATATAACCTTTAAAGACATTTTATGAAACCAAAATCCATGAATAAATAGCATTTAGGATTGTGTCTGAAGTCTTGATTGGAAAAAAAAAATCTAGTTCTATAGTGGGAGGAGGGGGAATTTTCATTTGTAAACTTAAATGTGTGAATCACAAGCATAAATGGAGGTCAAGATGCTCTCCAGAGAAAACAGACCCCAGACCCCTTGCTTTCTACTCCCCACCTTGGCTCGGCTGTCAGCAATGCAACCTCATCAATAGCATAGCACGTCCCAGGGCCCTCAAACCTCCTTCTGGGGAGGGAATCGGGGTCTCAAAAGCACAATGGTTTCTCCAAAGGGACCGGTGACAGTGACAGTCAGCTTAGCTGATCCCTCTGGCTCCTTGGGTGTCCTGTCCATCTGGGGCCCGAGATGCGAGAGTCCCCGGGAAGTCGTGGGTCACTGGGCACCGTGGTTGCCAGTCCCGTGGTTCTCAGTGGCATGTGCGGTGTTCAGAGAATTGAAACCATCTTGCTGCCCAGCGTCTTTCCGGGGTGGCATTCTCTCATTGATCCTATCCAAACCTTTTGCTTCTTCAAAACTGCAGATTCTATGTGGTGGAGAGAATCCTCGTATTGCTTAACAAAATGCAAATTTGATAAGTCAGTAAGAGGAAAAAAAAAGTCTAACTTCAAAAAATAATAATAAATGATTTTTTTTCCTTAAAGATAAAAAAATTAGCCAAAGGAGCAATCATGGCTATAAGCAGCATAAAAAACTTCTAAGTTGAGTTTTCCCTCTAAAATGTTAAATAACAAACATGGATTCAATTAGAAAAATAAATAGTAGAGCATTATGGATGTAACATGTTAGCATTGCCTTAATAACTGAAATAAGAAAAAAAAACCCCAAAACCCAACCCAGTCAAAAACCAACCAATAATGTCAAGTTGACCTTCGTCTGACTGGTCTGCCTCAGGCTCATTCTAACTCCGACCCTGAGATCTCCACTGAGTGATAAACTAAGGAAGCCGGGAAAGGCAGGGCACTAAGGAACCACAATAAGGTTGCTCTGATCCTCAGCTGCCTCCCAAAGCTGCACCAGAACAGGAGGGGAAAAAAGAGTCAAGAGGAGCAATTTAAACCCACGGGCCTGGCCCTACTCTGGGGAGAGCACGAGGTGGTACCATCTCTAGCTCGGGGGTTTGGACCAGAGGAGAGCTGACGGCCAAAGGCGTTTAGTCTCGTGCTAGAGGAGGAGACTCCGTACTGTACCGTCCAGTCACAAAGTATGATTTAGAAACGCTAAACTGAAGTATGGCGTGGCAATCCTTCTCCAACTGCTATGGCTTGTCACTCATTTCATCAGGAAAGTGCATCCCCCAATCAAAACATGCACGAGAAAGCCCCCGCATTGTGGGGGTCGACAAGCTGCTTCATACGTGCAATCCCTGGGCTCAGAATCTTTGCACCATGTATCAAACACACGGCTGGGGCAGCGACATATTCAGCAATGTGCACTATCAGAGGTCAACACATGAAATACATAAACAGGAATCGTAGAAGCAGACTACAGCCCAAACTGTGGTAGGGAAAATAGCACAATTCTTGCACATTTGGGTGTGTTATGGAAAATGGCAAAAAACAAACCCATACCCAATCTAAAGTCACTCCACTAAAAGAAACCTGAATAGAGCAAAAACATGCAAAACATGAAGTGAATAGCTCTTTGTGGGGGTAAGTTTAGACATTTCCATTAAAATAAGCGACTGAAGACACCGAGATAAACTTTAGCATGCTATATACTAACAAAACAAAGATGTTAAATGTGGATTGCACTTTGTATTAGAAAAATACAAAAAACCAAACCCCCCCAAACCACCTTCCCATGTCTTATCACTGTGAACCAGTCTTGGGGGGAGGGGAGGAGAAAAAGGAATGTTATGGGTAAATATGATGAGTCAGCGAGTCTGATTCATCTTGAGCTGTGCAAGCTGAGAGTGAGACCCACCCGCAGGACATTTCTGATGCCCACCCACACACCACAGATCTTTGCCCAGCGCAAGGACTCTGATCGTACCTTTTTCAGCCTCAATTGCCTCAACTGTGGCTGTACAGAAGGGAGCAGAGGCATGCAAAATGAACGAGAGAGATGAGAAGGGTCATATCGTACAGCAGAAAAGGCAATGATCAACTTAAAATATCACAGTACCCCAGGCTACACCATTCATAGTTTTAACAAAAAAAAAAAACACAAAAACAAACCAACAAAAAACTGTGCCCATATGTCAAAGGGAGAGCTCCACCCCAATCCCCCAGTTCCTGACACAGCACAATTACACACAGCACTAATGACAACGATGCTCAGGGCACAGAAGAGACGGATTCATTCCTTTACACAGACAGCTCAGCACCTGCCCCAGCTCACTCCAGTGTTAAGTGGACATTTGGGATGGAGTATTCCAACGATTCGGGAATTTTATAGCATATCTATTATATTCTAAACATCACAGTCTCAGGGAAATTCTCTAAAGAGGGATGCTAAAACAGGAGTTAACGGTAACTCAAAATGGATGTTTTGGGGTAGCTGGGTAGCTCAGTGGATTGAGAGCCAGGTCTAGAGTTGGGGGGTTCTAGGTTCAAATCTGGCCTCAGATACTTCCCAGCTGTGTGACTCTGGACAAGTCTGTTTCCTGGTTCCTTCCTTTCATGCCTGACTTTCTCAAAAGGGGGTAGTCAAGGACTAAATGACAGAAGTCAGGGAGGTTAGGGTTAGGATTTAAAATGGAAAAATTAATAAGCATCTGTGGGTATAACTGGAACAATGAGGATGGTGCCCTTTTCTTTAATAAAGAAGTCTTTATTAACCCTAATTTATTAAACCTAGTAAGAAGGAGCTCTCTATTACAAGGCCAAGGTTACAAACAGCTAAGAAGATCAAACCTTGAGGTCAAGCTGGTCTCTTATACCCACAGGTAAAGGGGTAAAGGCTGCACAGCAAATGCTCTACTACTCGAACTCTGAGTGAAATGGGGAGAGATGCAGAAAATGCCCTCGGGATCTATCCCAACCAGGAGCTGCAGGGGGCAAATAGGCAGTTATCCACGTGTAGGGCACTCTGGCTCATCTAGAGAACGCCAGTGTGCTTGTGGTGCTTCTTATTGTCAATGATTCCTCCAGGTCATTTTTGTCTTTGCTCCTATCAATAGAATGCTCTCCAAGCAAACCAACAAAAAGATCTAGAGAGAGCCATGTCTATCACGGTCACTGCTAAGCTCTATTCCCCTGACTACCTTCAATCTTCTATCACAAAGCACTTGGCCCAGGGCAGTTAGGACCATGGTCTATCTTACCACGAGAGCTATTTCTATAAACAGGCCAATGAAAGTGATCTTGAAGGGATAATTTAATTGTAAACATCTTATAAGAATGCAAATTTTTTTGCTTTAAAGCCGTTAATAAGAGAACACCAAGGAATCTTAAAGAATTCATTGAGACTGGAAAAGAGAAAAAAGAAAGTTGCTAGATTGTAAAACTTTTAAAATAATCTAATGCCCAAAAAGAAATTTGATGAACACTGAACAAAGGAGTAGTTAATTTTCCTTAACTGATAAAATACATTACTAACCAAAGCAGACATACACATAATATCCACTGTATACATCACAGCTTAAAAATATAGTGCTGCACAATTCAAAAACACCCCTGCAATATGCTCAAACAAGAAGCCATTAGGTAAAGCAGCCACCTCTATCAGTTCACCACTGGCATGCTCACTCATCAAAATAAAGACAAATATTATTACAATTTTCAAAAATCTAATAGGAAAAAGTAATTTTAATAACAATTTTGGGTTGATATTTTTTCTTTTGGAAAGAACTTCTATTTTAAATCATTCCTTTAGAAAACAGAGGTAAGTCTAAAGTGAATCAGTTCATAGCTTATTGAGACATGGCAATTTATTTTTATTACAATAATTAAATGGTGTTACTTTTAGGACGAGCTTCTTTGATAGTTAATAGTAATAAAGTTTCTAATCCTAAAATGTGACAATCCATACTTCCTTAAGTCTTGTAGATTTAAGAAGTTATATATGTTAAATTCCTTCCTGGGGTCAGTCTGCATTCCTTGCTGTTTTTTGAGGTCTATGAATGCTTCTAAATACTTTCTAGAAAATACCATATTTAAACCTGCACACCATAACAGATTACTTGGCATAGAGAAATGACAATCTGAAGCATAAAGAACAAATTGAAAGTAATATCACTTGAACGGCTAAACTCTTCCAGAGGCAATTCATTTCCTCTGAGAATTCTCAGTTAACAAGGATGTACTGATAAAAGCCCTAATTTTAGTAAACCAATGCCTTGAATTATGTGTCTCAAATGGCACAGTGAATGATCAGGAAGAATATGACATTATTCAAGTTTTTATGGCCACAACTTCAAGATAAGATATATCCTCGTGAAGGTGGCATTTTATTGTGTAGTTTATCAAATTTAATATCAGTACTGCTTCATTTCTTTGACTAAAGTGCAAAAAAAGGACAAACTGCCTATTTCAACAAAGCTGCTTAATTTGTGCAAGATTTTTTAATAATATAGTGCCACAGTCATAGAAATGAATAGTCCAAAATGGTAAAATGATCTAAAAATCATTTATATAAGGCTTTGAGAGGAATTTTTATATTTTCATAGAAATATATTTTATGTTCCAGGAAATCAAAAGAACACTGAAGCCATGTCAAGACAATACTTCAGAGAAACTTGGCTTGTTCCACCTGTACTCATGGCTCAATTTTTCCGTCTAATCCAATCCATGCTGACATTAAACAGTCTTTTGGGAAGAGGGGTTCCTAGCTGCTTTCTCTTATACTTTTCCTATAATGAAGGAAATGTTTTAAGACTTCCTTAAGCTACTGGGATGAATGTAATTTCAGAATAGACAAAGTTGCTAAAGAAGTATGTAAATAAGTAGAACAGGGTTGATAATTATAAATAAATGAAAGATGGATTGTGGATACATTAGAAAACTGATAAGCTATCTAAGAGTAACTGACTAGTAGCAGGCATTGACCTGAGCTGCCTAACTTTTTTCTCTGGTTTTATTATTCTGAGTTTATGGGTAGAAAGACATTTTTTTAAAACTCATGGTAATTTACTAGCATTTCTATTTAAGTTTCTCTTGGGGGTGGGAAAAGTGGGGCAGTTTTGGTGATTCCATTTCCTGTTTCATTTGTTTAATATACGCTTAAAACCATTCATGTCAATTTTCTCCTCTTATAATTAATTACATTGCAGCCAGAGAAAACTGAAGGGCACAGCCTGGAAGAGAATATCAGCAGAATTCCTAAAATCTCAAACACACACACACACATACACACACACACACACACAAAAAGAGAGAGAGAGAAATCTCATTCAATATGAAAATTTAAACTGGAATTGTGGAAATATGTTTTCAAAACAGCTTTGATGGATTCCTCTTATATATCACTGGTTGTAAGACAAAGCAATCACATACAAAATAGGACATGTATGAGTTACAAGTAAAAAATTATTTGTCCAAATAAAAAATGTCTCTCTGAAATGCTATCATTTAAATTTTAGGGTGAGTAAAATGAATTGTGAAAATTCAGCCAAACTGAAATTTTAAGTGAAGTTTAAAAATAAAATTTCCTCCTATGTCACTCCCCTAAAATCATGAAGTTTTATTACATATACAAAAAAGGAGCTGTTCTTACTAAGAATAAGGAATATACTGGAGGTGCTGCTTAGCTTAGCAGAACAATGACCCTTGGAGGGTTATTGTCAGTGGGGGCTGCAAAAGAAGTAAAATCAGCTCCTGGCCACATCACCTTTTTTCCACTGTTTGACCAAAGGCTTTGAAACTTGGACTTCAGTCACTGAACGTATTCTGCCACATTCACATTCACTCTCTCCCTATTTTATCTGACAGGTTTTGTTTACACCAACTCAAAAAAATTAACTATTTTATTACAAAATATTCAATGAGCCAGATTACAGGAATGCTTTATGTAGAATTCTTTTTATTTTCATGCAAAAATATAGGCACACTTAATCAACACCCTTTCAATTTTGACTTACAGGATTTAAGTTCAACCCCTTTATTCTCCACTTATAACAATGATTTAATACCTCCTCAATTACATGATTGTTCAGAGTGCACAGAGTGCAGTAGCAAATGCAGCAAAACCTTCAAACAAGGTGCTACAAAGTTGCTTCTACATCAAGAGACAGACAAGTGTCTGATAGAGTAGTTTAATTTAACATACTTATACAGACATACAGCTATACCTAGAGAAAGACAGACAGATTTAAGAAAGCAGCTACATCTGCAGAGGAAGGAAACAGCATGTTACAGAGACGATCAATTATACATAGAACATTTGACAAACACCACAAAAAACAAACTTTGGCATCATTTACCAGAGTACAAAACCTTGCACAAATCTGTCGGCAAATGAAGTGCATAGTAATGTTCTGGGGCCCAGAGTAGACTATTAACACTAATATTAAATAATCTGAAGTTTCCCAATGGAAAATAAGCACAATCTAATACAATTACATAAATGAAAAGCAAACAACAAAAAACTAGGAATCACATTTCCATTTTTGCATTCTGAATGTTCCTGATTGACATGCTTAAAAGTGGGGGCTTTTAATAGCAAGGGCTGTAGTTTTAATAATGCATTTAAATAAATAAATAAATAAATGATGGATTACATTCGACTTCCCAGACATAAAGAAGGAAGGGAACTGGCCCCATGTCCTCTACTGAAAATCTGAGGGCCTGCCCATTCTCGTTCTGTGAAATAAATAACTGGTCTCTCAGGTGTCTACCCTGATCAAGTATTGATCAGAAACTGCCTAACAGATGGCACCCTGCCCGTGTCAGCTGCTGAGACAGGAACTGAAAAGCAGAAGGAACTCCCTGCATGCATTATATGTGGTGTTAGCCCAAGAGTGAGGGGCGCCCCAGTCCATCTGAGGCCCAGCTAGGTGCATAGCATCATTACCACTTTGCAGGGTCTGTCGTCCTCCAGCCAACACTCCACTAGGCAACATCCCTGTGGGAGTCAGGCCCTTGAGTGTCAGCACACTTTCACTCTCCTCCCTGGTGAAAAGAAAGACATCAGAGGTTAGAATCTTTCATTCTAAATATCCATCAGAATGGTTTCCACAGGAGGCAGCTGGGTGGCTCAGTGGATTGAAAGCTAAGCCCAGAGGTGGGAGGTCCTGGGTTCAAATATGGCCTCAGACACTTCCTAGCTGTGTGACCCTGGGCATGTCACTTGACCCCCATTGCCTAGCCCTTACTGCACTTCTGCCTTGGAATAGTATTTATTCCAAGACGGAAGGTAAGAGTTTAAAAAAAAAAAAGAATGGTTTCCACATAGGAACAGGCTCTGGAAACAAGCCTGTTTTAATAATAACTCATCTATTGATCATTTACAATAGTTTGCAAACTTTTTTGGATGGAGCATGTACTCCTAATAAGCATAATTTATTTATATATGTAGATTTTGTGTATTAATGAACTAATAATTATTTTATTATCAAACTGACACAAGAAATATACATCTTAAAAGACTAATAAAAAGAGGAAACTATATTTGATTCTAGTGGGACCCACTGGAGTTTACTGAGTGAGGAAGCCCACAGCCAAGCCCACACGAGAATCATAGCAGCTCTGTGTCAGAGGACAAGCAGGGGCCGCAGCAAACTGAAGGCAAAGAGTGTGCCCAAATGGTTCCTGCCAGAGAGGGGTCCGGAGGGCCTGGTGCTAAAGCGTCAACAGAAAAGGGAGTGTAGACAAGAAGGGCTGTGGAGGCAGAAAAGGCAAAAAAATATAAGAGGGGTGACAGGGAAGGAAGAATTGCAGATGGCAGTGAGGGGGTTCCCCAAATGGCCCTGAAGGTGACAGCTATGTGACTGGAGGGAGTGTCAAGCTTAGAACACTTGGCAGGGAGGTCTTCAGGGAAAGACAATGTGAACAGTCCTCTGCCATCCCGTGAGACCTGAGCTGCACAACTCACCTTCTGCCAAGGGCACCAAGCCAACCATCAGATAAGGACCGCATGGAGTGGGAGTGCTTCATTCCCAATGCACCTGATCAGCTGCTGGTGTGGGCACCCAACCAGCTGTTAGGTCACAAATACCCCCAACGGGCCAACCCCCGGGAACACTGGAGGCAGCTGGACGGGGAGGTGGATAAAGCACTGAACCTGGAGTCAGGAGGATCTGAGTTCAGATCCTCTCTCAGATGCCCATTAGCTGTACTACCCAGGACCACTTAACCACTGGTTAATCCCAGTTTTGTCATCAGAAAAATGGAAATAATAATAGCACCTATCTCCCAGGTTTACTGAGGGTATAATGAGATGTTTATAAATTGTTCAGTGTGATGCAAGGTTTGGTGTTATTATTATTGCTAGAGGACAAGTTCAGGTGTGGCTTTGTTATAAACCAACCCCACATGTGGCCACTACAGGAAGGGTGGGATGAGATTCCTCTTCCCCTCAGTAGATGATCAGCCACCGTTGGGGTGAGGATCTAGTCCCTCAGGGAGTCCCAACCCCTACTGAAGACCACTCAATCAAAACATTATGATCCTTAATGCCTAAAGCATAACTCTCTTCAGCAGGGAGGCTGCAGGGCAGAATAGGCAAACAACTAAGCAGAGCAGGTAAATTAGCCCAGAGAGAAGAGAACTAGTGAGGCAGTTTGGTGAATGATACAATGTCGACCAGTCTCGTCTGTGCTAACAGAGAGGGAGTTCTGAGGAGAGATGGGTGGGTACCCAGAGAAGAGCCTATGCTCTAACAAGTTAGGCTAGGATGGGAAGTCAGCTTTCCAAAGCTGGAAAGGGTCTGGTACACTGATTTTATCTAACACAGCTCCACAGCTTGGTTCAAACTCGTGCTATCTTCCTGATCAACACATGAAAGCTCCATCTCTTGAGGAGAGAAGGCCAGCACATTGTTTCTAGATGGCAGGTAAGGCACAGATAGATGGAGTAGAAAGGCTGCTGTAAACAGATGACTGACAAAGTGTCCATTACCTGAGGACAGAGAAGACTCTTGCCATCTTGCCAATTGCTCGGATTTTGTTCCGGATTATTTCTTTCCGTGCCGCCGCTGATCCTACTTTCAATGGAATAAAAAAAGCGCTTAAGTTTGGAGCATCTTCATATACACCATGCTAATTAGCCCTCCCCCTCACTCACTCATACTCTCTCTCTCTCACACACACACACACACACACACACACACACACACACCCCACCACAACCACCACCACCACCACACCCCTGCATCTGGACCAAGACCCCAACACCTGTGGCCACAGAGAAAGCTTGCTGATCTTATAATGAGAAGATTCTCCCTGAACCCTGGCTCAATACCAATATAGCACTAAGTTCAGATAAAACAATAAAACTTAACCCATAAACTTGCTTGCTTGATTAGTAAAAAAGCCAATTCATCATTATTCACAAATGGGAAAGAAAATTCATCCCAATTCAAAGCATTTTGTCAAATTAGTGGCCAAGAAAGAATCAGTAATTATTCTGCAGAATTTACTGCTTCTTCCTCACAGAAGCCCAATTAGCACACAAGCTGGAATTATTACAGGCTCCCCCATCACACAATGACAGCAATGAACCCTTCATGCTACATCAGCCTAAATAACCAAGCTATGAAAATCATTCTATAGAAGGGTCCTAACTGGCTAGAGTTCCTCTATCAACCCAACAGACTGGACTCACTTTGAGGTCATGGAAAAAAGTGCAAGCTACTACATCTTTAAGCATTATGGGAAGGTTAGCTATAAGAAAGACTGTTGTCAATGCCATTTGCTTAATCTCCCAAAAGCCAACTGTACTTTCTATGTCACTGTGGTCAAGAGAGATTATTAAGACTTGCCAGCACCTAGGCTGAAGGAACCTCAGAAGACATGCATTTCTACCCCAGCCTCTAAATAATGCTATAACTGGTCCAGACCAAATAAAATGAGGGAAGCAGGTCTTTCCTCTATTAGACTGTAAGCTCCTTGAAGGCAGGAATCCTGTCTTACCTAAACTCTATACTTCCACCAGCATCTAGCACAGTGTTCTGCACACAGTAGGTATTTAATAAATGTTTGCTCATGCACAGTAACTACAGGCACTCTGGCCCTAGGAGTATGGCTCCTGAAAGCTGTGCTTCACCTTCATTGGGAAAAAAGAAAGAAAGAAAGATATAAAGAAAGGAAGAAAGGTTTGAAAAGGTTTAAGAGGCAAAGCCAGTTGAGTTCTTTAGGTACTGAGGAATCTTAATCACCTAGTCTTCTGCACTAGAGTATTTCACCATAAAACTGAGCAACCTATAAACACATGTAAATTAAGATGACAACTGGACAAATGGAAACCATTTCAAGGTAACTGAAAAGGAAATTCAATTTCCAAGATGAAAACAAGAGACAGTCTGTAAGGTACAAGTTCAACAACACAATTCTATAATGTTTATGAAGCTCCACAAGCATTAAATGTGCTTTGCTGTCATTTTAACACAGGTTTATCTCAAAACAAACAAATAAAACCTTTCAGAAACTTGTTAACTAGAACTATATGTAAAAAAAAAATCAATGCTAATGAGTATTTTTATAGATGCAAAAAAATCACTAATAATATTAGAATCACAGAATGTCTAAGGTGAAAGTAACCTTAGAGACCCCAGATTTTACAGATAAGGAAATAGAGGTTGTGATCTTTCCAAGGTTACACCTTAAGGCACTTTCTTTTCTACTGAACATATTTCATTAAAAAAAAAGAGAGAGAATAATTTTATAGTTAGACTCAAAAGAAGCTATAAACTTCATACATGTATGAAATCATGTTTTAACCTTATGTGCATTTTGGTCAAGTCAAATAGAATGTAAACTGTAGCTAATTTTAGTTTTAAAAATCACTGAAATATAGAAACACTGTAACAAATCAGGATTTTGGAACAATCTATGAACACATCATGCACAATATTAAAGTAAATATCCACAGTAAAATTTTAAGGAACAAGACAGTTGACTGAACACACCCTAATCATGCAGGCAGAAATACAAAGTGTTACAAATAGGTAAAAGAATGAAATCTAAAGACAAGAGGAATGAAAAAGGGAGAAATATTTCCATGCACAGAAAGACAGACATCTTGGAATATGACTTCCAAACAAAAAATATTAATTTAGGTAAATTTAAACTAAATTTTTCAGTGTCCAATGAGAATCATTCTAGATAAGCATAACTCTTTTAATACGTGTTAACTTAAAGGGATGAAACAATTTATGAAGTCATATTTCAAAACAATGTAACTCTGTCTGGTCTGTACCTTTTTTATTGCCATATATGAGTCGTTCTTCAGATGGAGAGTCCAGAAAAAAGGAAGTGAATGATGGAGAAAAAGATGGTTGAGACAAATAAAACGATAGATATTTAACCTGGCAGTGGTACTGAAGAATGAATGTGGGAAGAAAGGGAAGAAAATGAAAGTCCTCACATTTGAAAAAGGCAGTATTATAGAAAACTAGTGAATAAAAAGGAGATGCCACTGGGAAAACTCTCATGTAAAGAAGAAAATTTTAAGGAGATAGGTTTGGAGTATGACTCAAAATATTATTTGATGAAAATAGAAATAACTAAAGGACAGGAGAAACACGTGAAAACACATAAGACTTCTAAAGACTATGTCACAAACAATCACACATGTCTATATTTTGACAAACTTGAAAAAATGTGTTACCCATGGAAGCATATTTTAAGTAAAAGGTAATGACACAAATGGGATATAAACTCGTGTGGTTCTTGAAGATCACCATCACTTGGCAAGATGGAATCTTATTAGTTCCAGGTGGTATACAGAAAAAGTGCTTTATTGGACCATACCTTAGTAGTAAATTTTCCTTATTTTCAATTAGAGAAAAGCAGAAAAATATACAATATGAACATCTAAAGTACAAGACATTTTGAATCAGAATTATACTTCTATAGAGATTACAGAGCAACAGTGTATGTGCTTTCTGCTCTCAAGCTAAATTGGGGGCTATTGGACGTGTCTTGTTACAAAATAGCATCAGATTCACACCCAAAAAACAATACTAAAAAATTGAAACTGAGAATGATGTCTGTTCTTTCTATATCCTATACCTAAGCCACATATTCATAACTATATGGAATTTTGGGCTGGAAAGGACCTTGTATTATGTTAACCTAACTACCCTCATTTTACAGACAAAGAAACTAAACTGAAGTAACTTTCCTAATGTCAGAGAGAGAGAGCAAACCATGTTGGAGCCCAGTTCCTCTGATTCCAAATCAAATGTTCTTTTTGGTAAACTATTATACTTCCATAATCTAACAAAGTTTTAGACTAGTAAAACTAAATTCCCAATTCCTCATGTTAAAAATTTCTGCTTTGTATATTTCAGAAAATGGTCTAAATACCAGGAGAACAGCATAATTTCTTTTTGTAATAAAAATGGCCTATCGTAAAAGATGTTAAATGTATCAACTTTACATGATTTATGGATGGAGGCACACTGCTAAGGAAAATCATCATTTCAAAATACAGTGTACTGCCTACATCACACACACCAAATACAACTAAAACAAGCCAACAACTCCTGTGACAAAGGACCTTATTGTTTAACAACCTTCCACATTCTTCCTCTTGCATATAGATTTCATCAAAATGACACTAAATTGGCAGTGGTGCTTTAAGAACTCCTTTCCTGACACTAGAGATTTGCCTTCCTTGGCTTCTCATTGCTTTCATCAATGCTGTTGCCCCCTTGTTGCTACTTAACATTTTCCCTCACGCTTTCTGTTTTTCAACCTTGCTCTAACATGAGGCAGACTAGCAATTAAGTGTATGGTGGTGACAGGAGGAGCCTAATAGCTATGAGAGGGAAAGAAAAATATCTCAGCCTAATGGTATTCTTTACTAGTCCTCAAAATCCCAACCCACCATCAAAGGGTAAATGAGAACAAGAAGGAAAACAGGAAGGAAGAGAATAGGAAGAAACTGGGCAATGAGAAAGAAAAGGAAATGAGGAAAAAAAAACTTGGACCTACCAGGGACTCCTTATTCCCTTCAAGTATTTCTCATGGTCCTCAAGTGCCTCTGTCTCTGATCCCCACTCTGGCCCTGGAATCTTAACCCACTTTTCCCCTTGACATGGACACCAGTCCTACTCCAAACCCCTGCCTCTTTAGAGCTGGGAGAATGCTTGCTTCCATTGCCCAGCAGGCAGATGGGCCATCTAACTTCTGCTGAAGGGTTGCAACATGGAGGAGACACCTGACACCCAAAGTTAGAACTCTGAATGTATTTTCCCATAGAAACATTGTTATAATTATGGTTTAAAAAATCATTATGACCAACTTGTATTTCTCCCTGGAATGTAAGAATGGTAATGATACATGAAAGAATTTCAATACCATTCTTATCAAAAGGAAAAATACAAATAAAATTGAAAAGATGCCATGAAGGCAGTTAACACATTTTACTATGTATTTTTAAAACTCTAAAAAAATCAAGTATAAGTGGTTCCTTTCTTAATATGTGATAACATATCCAAAATTAAGTGCTAAAATTGTATACAAATATAGAGATAATAGTAAAATAATGTCCATTACAAACAGGATCAAGACCAGAAAGACCTCTGTCACAAATGCTATTTATAACTAGAAATGTCAGTTAAAAGCTATCATAAATGAATAAAATTATAAAATATAAGAGATTCCAAAAGTCTAAGTATAGTTTTAGGCTTTAACAATTTAAAATGGCTCTAAGACTTTTGGGAAACCCTATGTATCGGAAGGGAATTAAAAATAAAATTTTATTAATGATAATAAATAGGTACTTAAAAATTAAAGGAAAAAAAGCAAAATGTTTCTAGAAACAATTTGAGAGGAAAAAAATTAAACTTATTATTATGTATCAGTCCAACCATTTAAAAGACAATGGAAAAAGATTCCATTTATAGCCACAACAGACAAAACTAAATACTTAGGTATTTGCTTAACTTGGGGCCTAAAAAGAGATGAAAAGGAACTTGGGGGGGAGTGGGGGGGAGCTGAATAGCTCAGTGGATTGAGAGCCAGACTGAGAGATGGGAGGTCCTAGGTTCAAATCTGGCCTCAAACTCTTCCCAGCTATGTGACTCTGGGCAAGTCACTTAACACTACTGCCTAGCCCTTACCAGTCTTGGAACCAATACACAGTATTGATTCCAAGAGGAAAGGTAAGGGTTATTGGGGGGGAGGAGGGGGAACTTAGGAAACTTTAATGAGAAAAAAAATTAGAGGGAGCATAGCTTAGTAGATGGGCAACAGTCTCAGAAGGTAGGAAATCTGAGTTCATGTCCTACCTCTGACCCAACTGGTTGGCTCTCAGATCCTGGGCACCTACCTCATTTAACTAATTCTAAATGACCCAGACAACTATCAAGGACCATAAATCACAGAACTGTTGTTAAAATGCATTGGCAGAAGGAGGTTTCTCACTGAATTGTCTCTTCATCAATGTAATCACAGATCCAGACCAAACCCCAAAAGGAGGCAATGGAAAAATACATCTTGCTACTGGTTGGAAAGATTATAAATACTGTAAAGAACCACCTCAAATTCTCTTGGGAAATAGGCCGAGGTTTAAATGACAACCGTAATTGTTACAGTACTCCTTAATATATAAATTTAATGTAATACCAATTTAAATCCCCATGGGATATTTCATAGAATTTAACAAATTAAAAGAGAAATTTATCTGGAAAAACAAATAGGCAGAACAAAGAGCTACAGAATTAAAAACTCAAATATAGTTCACACGCACACTGTTGGTTGGGATAGATTAGAAGGGAGTATGTTCTCCTAAAAAAATTACTTGGTATTTACTTTCCATATATTCTTCATTATCTGCATGTATGTTATTTTCCTCTACAACAGAATATAAGCTCCTTATGAGCAGGGGCATTTGATTTTTGCCTTTATATCCTCAGTATCCAGAACAGTGCAGGCACATAGTAGGTACCTACTAATTCTTGCTGAATGGAATTAAAATAACATTAAACAAGAGTGTAATGTACTCACTGGATTTCAAAACATTGTTTAAAATTACAATTATAAAAAATGCATACCATTGAGATTCCAAAAACTGAACTATAGAAAACAAGTCTCAGAAATAGTAAAAGAAAATATTTGATGGGCTAGAAATAACACAAAATAGAATACTTATATGGTCTTGAAAAATGGGCTAAAACTATAGTGAAGAGAATAAGCTTTGATTTCACATCACACAATGCCAAAAATTCTTAATAAGTTAAAGAGTTAATCTTAAAACAACCAGCAAAATGTATATATCTTAGCTTTGCAGGAATGACACATTTATTTCTATCAAGTAAACAGAAGGCATTGACAGTGATGATGGCTATATTAAACCACTGAAATCAACAACTTTAGCACAATGAAGACAAATATTCTTTAGGCAGGTAGGTACTCAAAAAGTGGTTATCTTCCCATATTTGAAAAAAAGATTTACAAAATGAGAAAATGTGTGACAGGCACCAATGATAAAAGTATGATTATCAAAAATATGTAACAAACCAACACAAACACAAGAAAACCACATATATTTTCAATTAGGTAAGTGGTCAGTGGCAATAAATTGATAAATCTATACCCTAATTAAAACAGGCAATTCAAGAAATAGTTCATACTTTCCATCTAAGAAATATATAAAAATTATAAAACTAATGGTAAAATGATAAGAAAACATCATTAAAGATACTGCATATTGGTCTAATTATCCTGGAGTGCAATCTGAAAATATAACAAGAGCTATAAATACACTCTTTGTCTTTATTTTCTTTGGGAATTTCTCCTTTTGAAATAAAAAAAAAAAAGTCACCTTTCTGTGTAACCACTCATATAGCAGCACAATTTTTAAGAGTGAAAAAAACTGGAAAGCCTATAACATGATGGAACACCATGTACCTAAAAAAAATGCAATGTATGTGAGCTCTATTAATAAATGCATTGATTTATGTGAAATATCACTTTACTACTTCAAAGAATTATAGTTTCATCAGTGTGACTACTTTCTCCAATGATTCTGCCTATAGGTGGTCTTTAAGCATCCCTGAGGCAAAAATAAATATATAAAATTTTAAGAAATCTATCACCCTGCATCCAACCTGGTGAAGAGACTCTTCAAACTTGGATAAGAGGGTGTTTAGAAAATATCTATATGGTACAGGCAAATGTTCAAAACTTTTTCAATTTTGCAGAAACTATAAAAATTTGGGGCAGCATGGTAGTTCAGTGGATAGAGAACCAGACCTGAAGACAGGAGGTCCTGGGTTCAAATTTGACCTTGTTTTAGCTAGGTAAAAATCATTTAACCCCAACTGCCCAGTCCTTACCACTTTCCTGCCTTGGAACTGGTATTTTGTATTGATTCTAAAACAGAAAATGTAAAACCTACCAAAACTTGCATTCTGCTCGGATAAAACTACTCAAAAGAGATACAAAATGAAAAGAATTTAATGTTTACCTTCAAACAAATTTTAAATGAAATGCTGATTTTGAAAAATAAAACTTTAAAGTCATTAGGTACTATATATACATAGTATTAGTTACCAGGATTAAACAAGGTATTTGTGGGTAAATCTGGGACCTTAATCATCATTTTAATAATTAATATTATTAAAAATTATTGTTTCTAGGGAAAAATGTGTTCAGAGTCAAGCTACCAAACTAAAAGTGAACTTCTGAAATGGAACGAATTTCTAGATCAAGGGCTGTTTTTGCTAGATTTCAAAAGCAGCAGTGAAGTAGAGATTCTGATGCGTTAGAAGCACTGCACACAGAGGGAAACAAGAAGCGCGTTATAATCCTCCAATTCCTTTCACTTCCTCCCTTCTAAAGTCCTCCCGGGACACCAAGACACCAACCTTTCCATCTTCCTTTCCTTTCACAACCCTTACTTTTGCTTCTCTCCCAAACCTCATCTTTACTGTAACTCATATAAAAGCAAAACCACTTTACATCAACAAAATCTATTTTGTTCTCTCTTTCTAGGAGTACAAATTCTCTGAGGGCAATGACAATTTTTCCAACAAGTTTTTTGCAGCACCTAGGTAATGAAAGAATAGTCTAGAAAAAGGAATAAAAATAATGTTCATACCGTCAAATTGATCTTCGCCTTCAGTCATTAGTTCATCATCGGAGCAAATACTCAGAACATTTACCAACATCTCTGTCACTATAAAAAAGAACAAATTACGTATTTTCATTACATAGCAGATAACACATATTGTAGTTTACATTCTCATGTAGTAAATTAATTTCCAACTCAAGATGACTACTGTATTCTAATTATCCAAACAAATGCTTTTCTAATATAATACTTTTTTGACATTTCAAAAGAATCCATTAAGCAAATATATTTTTGTTATAATGAATATAGAATTTAAATGAAATGTACCATAGAACAGTGGAAAAAGTACTAAATTTATGGGCAGCGAAGTGGTCTCAGTAGCTAAGAGTGCCAAACCTGCAATTTGGAAGACCTGCATTTAAATTTGACCTCAGATATTTCCTAGCTATGTGATCCTGGGCAAGTCACTTAACCCTGTTTGACTAGCCTTTGCTCTTCTGTCTTAAAGCTGTTACTAAGATAAAAAAAGTTAAAAAAAGGTCATAGACTTAAGAATCACAGACTCTGAATTCCAATCCCAATTCTGCTATTTATTATATGTTTGTCCTGAGAGAAGTCATACAACCTCTCTGTCCTTCAGTTCTTGCATCTAAAAAGTGAAGGGGTTGGACCAGATAACCTCCAGCCGAAACCTATCAACTAATCAGCATAAACAATTTTATTAAATGCCTAACTTGGTGCTATACCTAACTTGGAGATAAAGAGAAAAGTCACCCTTGAAGAGCTTACATTGAATTAGAGGAAATATGTACAGAGAGATATTCAGGCCAAAGAAATACAGGGGAATTTTGAGAAGGAGGGCATTTAGGAACTAAGGGGATCAGGAAAAGTCTTGTGTAGAAAGGAGTATCAAGGTGAATCTTGAAGGCACAGATTCTAGAGGCACAGGTAAAGAACAAGTACATTTTGAGTATGTGAGACAACCAAGAAAAAGGCATAGAGATGAGAGGAGAAATGTTTAAGTCTAGAAAGGTAGGTTGTGGCCAGGTTGTGAAGGGCTTTAAATGGCAAATAAACAAGTTTGTTTGCTCTTGGAGACCACAGAGAGATATTACTATATTAAGATATTAAGAGTTTACAGGCTAGGAGAATGACATTATCAAATCTGTGTTTTAGGAAAATCACACTGGCAGCATTATGTAAAATAGATTAGAGGAAGGGAAAGAGGCAGTAAGACCAACGAGAAAGATTACTACTGCAAACATCCACGTAAGAGTTTATAAAGGATAGTGGTGGTAGGAATAAAGAGAGGGAGTTGGGTATAAGGTAAAAATGAATGGATATGTGGAGTGGGGGGAAAATGAGAAATTACAGTGGCAAACCTAGATACCATGATCCTGGGAGGATCTAAAACTAACTCCAAGCACTTGGGTGGTACAGAGGATGTAGCATTAGAATGGGAGTCAGAAAGACCTCTGTTCAAAATGCAGCCTCAGATACTTATTTAGTTGTAACCCGAGACAAGTCACCTAACTCTGTTTGCCTTAGCTCCTCCAGTATTTCAACCAAGAAAACCTCAAATGGTCTACTTCCATAATCCAAATGGGGTCAGGAAGAGTTGGGTATGACTGAAAAATCATTGAATGATAATGATAAAATTAACTCCAGAATACAAATGAAGTAATTTAGCATTAGGGAGAAGGGAAAGAGGGAAATAAATGTTATAAAGAAAGGATTTTTAATAATGGATCTTGATAAACATTAGAAAAGGTCTCAAAATGAGGGAAAAAACAACAGAGAATAATAGTTTGGAAAAGTTCAGTATCCAAATAGAACCAATTCTCAAATTCTTATGAAGAAGTAAATCCCCATGAAAAAGTGAGTATCTGGAAGTTGACTAAGCAAAGTACTTAGCAAACTTTAACGTGCCACACAAATGTTAGCTAATATTGTTACAAACACAAAGCTTCTGGTTCTTACAGCACAACAGAGCCTATAACCAACGGTGCTTCATCACCATTATAAGAGTGATACAGGGTATCTTCAGTGAGGTCCTTAGGGGTACAATCATCAGTTATTGATCTATACCATAACCCCATCTCCCTCAAGGGCCCTCGAGAGTGAGGACCCCCCAAAAGAATCTTCCTTTCAAATCTTGCTTTAGACACTTATTAAATGACTTGCCCAGTTAACTCCTTTTTCCATGCTTCAGCTTTCTCATCTGCAAAAGAGGGGTGGGTCTAATGACTTTTAAACTTATGATCCTATTAAACTCAGATTTCTTCCATTTTCTTGCACTCAGGGTAACCAGTCCTCCCTACAAGATATGACATCCCTGATCATTCTCACCAGAACACCAGTGCTCTTCATGTCTCAAACTGTCCCAGAGAAATAGGCAAAATCGCTCTTCACTGCCACTTCCAGACAACTCTCAGCCATCATCACTTAACTTTCTCTTCAAATCTAAGTTGATCAACTTCCTCAGTACTCCCCACCCCAAACTGGACTTTTACTCTACTTCACATAGGAAGGGGGATACCTGGGAATACTTACTATCACCCAAAATTGTTCTACTTCCACAATCCAGAACTTTGAAATTTCTCTGATCTATCTATCCTTCCAATTTGTCCTTTGCCTGACCTCTAAACTTATGCTTCTTCACTGAAAACTAAAGCCATTCCTATCCCTCCAGCCTTACTGTTTTCCCAAATCCATCTTCTCTCCTTTAGTCTTACTTTCTTCCTTTTACAATCTCAAACCTGTACAGATAATTAGTTCAATAATGTGCTCTTCTCCACATTTGCTGTATCCCCTCATGCCTTGCCAAACTTCAACTCTGGATTACTTTCATAATTGATCTTCTCTGTTCTCACTTGCCTGCTGCTGGAGGAAGTCTGAAAAGAATACTGATTAGATCCACTAAAAATTGATGTTAACAAATCTCAACTGGGTCTTCACGAATCCTTTTCTTCTTCTCTGAATGGCTATTATATTTCCTCAGTGGCTGATATCAAGTCCCCAAGACCTCAATCCTTCCACCTCATTCTCATTAGAAGACTTCATCTCCTAGTATATTGAGAAAAAGAGACCATCCATTGAAAGTTGTTATATTCTTTCTTTTCTTCTCAAAAATCTGTTTACATTATTCACTATTCGGTCCTTCTTTGCTCTAGTCTCTGACAAAAAGTAGCTCCCTTTCCTTCTCCAGTCCAAGCCTCCTACTTTCACCCTTAATTTCTATCCCATATTTGATATACCCTGAGGCTTTTGGCTCACAGCTTTAGAGGAAATGATCTTACCCAATTCTCTCACTTTAATAGATGAAGAAAATGAGGTCTAGAAAAGGGACTCACCAAGGTCACACAAGGAAGATGGCAGTTAGGACTTGAACTAGGTACTCTTACAGCAGAACCAATTCTGGATGCAGTCTACATGTGGTAGAGTAGGAAATTAAAAAGCTTTTCTCTTTTCATGAACACCAGTAGAAGACTAGTGTTGTTATCCCTCCTCATTACACAAACAGCTAACTTCTTTTACAGGTCATATGTATCTCCATAATGATGTCTTTTATGCCATTTCTTGAGTACAGGGCATCAATGATAATATGATGCAACCTACTAGGTGCCTTTGCCTTTTCATTACTTTCTGGGTCATGTATAATTTTGATTTTTATAATATTGGTGTTTTAGTATTTCCAGTCATATACCAGCAAAATACTGGGGTTTCAAAAATTAGTCTTGTGTGGCAAAGGAAAACTCAGAATCACTGAAATTAACCACCTTTCCCCAAAATTTAATACAGCCTGCCTTATTCTCCCAATTCAAATGGGACCAATTCATGGGGTCATCTGTAGTGTTTATTATTCAAGATATCTAAATTGATTTGCTGCCCACTAAAATGTGCATCAATATTTGTAAACAGCATACATTATTCATCCACTTAACGTTTCCTCTGTGGGTTTCCAGGACAATTTCTTTGCATTAATTACCCTCAATGCAATCATCAAAATGTCACAAACAAAAGGGAGAAGGGAAGAGAAACCTTACTGTCCATTTGGGAAGGAAGATGGAACCTTTTCCCATCTAAACTACAAATGAGGCTACTTTCACAATCCTAGAAAATACTTTTGGCAAGCATATGTCTACCTGTTTTAATCCTCATTTTATTTGGATAATCAGAAGAACACTGAGTAGCATCTATATAATTATATCAAGAAACCATGTGTAATCTTAACATGCATGGAAAAAACTATACATGGGGAAAATATATGGAAGACAACTTCTTGAAGTAGAACCTTTAAGACTATATGTGACAGCTATCAGGGTATAATATGTGCGTGTCAAAAGACTGATGGTAAAATGCCACTCCTACTTTTCAACATGGGTGGTAGATGAGGTGATGAATGTGGCCCACATTTTCAGATGTGGTCAATGTCTTAATGTACTTTACCGGATTGTACTTCTTTGTTACAAAAAAAAGTTCTATTGTAGAGGTGGAGGAGTCATTCATTAACGGTTGCTTTTTAAAAAGCATGTCAAACTTGGAAGTTTGAAGATTTGGGTTCAAATCCTGAATTTAACAATTCTTAATTGTATATCCATGGGCAAGTCCATTCACTTCTCAGAGTCTCAATCTATAAAACGGGGATAGCAATACTTGAACTGTTTCATAGCACTGTTGTAAGGAAAAACACTCTGTGAATTTTAAAGCATTAAGTCCACAAATCTGAGTTATCAGTATTAGCAAGTACATTTGTGCGATCCAAAAGCAATCATCACAGTGGACAATGGTGCCAATCTCAAATAGAAACAGATCTCTTTCAAATTAGAAACCACAAATGAATGTTATCAACATCGCAATGCATTTATATTTATTTTGATAAACATCATCCAATTACATTTTTTAAACCCATACCTTCTGTCTTAGAATCCACATCGATGTTTAAGGCAGAAGAGTGCCAAAGGCTAGGCAAATGGGGTTGTGACTTTCCCGGGGTGATGCAGCTAAGAAGCTTCTGAGATCACATTTGAACCTATGTCCTCCTGATTCGAAGTCTCTTGCTACCTAGCTGCCCCTCTAATTACACTTTACTCTGGTACAGGACCCACAAATTTAATCCCTCTGGAACTATGAGACTTCTGGCAAGATGATTAATAGTACATATCTATCCTCTGCACTACCTCAAAAGGATGACAAATGCACCAAATAAAAAAATGTTAAATGCTTTATAATCATTTAAGTGCCTACTATATTCCAAGAATTAACAAGAACTTTACAAATGTTATCTCATTTAATTCTCAAAATAACCCTAAAAGGTAAGTGCTATTACTAACCCCAATTTACAATTTAGGAAACTGAGGCAAAGGTTAAGTGACTTGCTTAGAATCACAATGAGTAAATAGGAAAGTAGATTTGAACTCAGGTCTTCCCGACTCTAAATTCAGGGTTCTATCTCTTATAATTACCTAGCTGCCTCTAAAACAGAGCAAACAAGGAAAACTATTATAGGAAAATACTGAAAAAAAGGGGGGGGGGGGCGCCAAGAAAAAAAGCAGCAAACCTAATACAATGAATTATGTAATATCCAACACATCCTTTGTATGTTTGGAAAAACCATGGTCATAATTGCTCAATTTAATCTGAAGTGCTATTTTCACTTCTTTATAGAGCAGGTACATCAGGTCCCTAGGTGCTGAGTGTCAGTCCCACTCCTGTCATTAAGGAAATATTATAGAAATGCTGGTAGATCTCTTACAATTCATGTCTGTGTTCTTCTCATTCCCGTTCCATTTATGAGTGCTCTAGGAATGATCTGGCTTAGCTGAATATCATAGCAAGATTTCTACAGTCTCATTTTCTTCTCCAGTTTTTTTGCTTATCTTCCTTCATAATCATCTGTAAAAGAGCTTGTATTCTACACATATGTATCACTGTGGCATGTTAAGACCGCTGGGTTTTGGACATTTATGTAAGATGGGCACAAGCTCTTGACAGAAGTGCAAGCTTCCACTAATTTGAAAAGGTTCTGAAAGGTAAATAAAGGAGATTCCTAAAAGTTACAGAGCCTGTTCTCTTCCTCCATTTCATCTTTGGGCCCAGGTCTGTTTCAACTTATGTACTGATGGACAGGCACAGAAGAGTGTCCATTTTGCATTCTGGGCAGAAAATATTCTTTTAAAAAATAACTTTTTACTGATAAATTTTGGTTTTATATTGCCTAGATTTCTCCCTGTATTCCTGTCCCTGAACATCAGGAAAGAATTCCTTATAACAAAAACTATTTTAAAAATGAGAAAGAAAAAAATTCAGTTTTATCAACACAGAGAAATGGCATTCTTTACAATATCCCACATCTATGGACCCTGACCTTTACAAAGGAGCAGAGAGTAGTATCTTCTAATTCACTGTAATTTTGCAATTTTCATTTTGACAGTTCTATGGTTGTTCTTTCCAAAAAAGGTATCTTATCTTCTTGGTCTTTTCTGTGTAGACAGGCCAACTCCTTTTGTGTCATTACAGATTTTTACCAAGAGAATCTGCACCATTTGGGGGCTTGATGTAATCAGCACAATGTTATTCACAGAAGAAAAAAAAATCTGGTTGTTCAAACTGATTTTTATTAATTGCATTATTAATAATAGCCAACATTTATTTAGAACTTTAAGATTTGCCAAGCATGTAACATATATCGTTCCATTTGATCTTCGCAGCAACTCTGTGAAGTAGGTGCTATTATTATTTCTATTTTACAAATACTTACTAGCTGTCTGACCCTAGGCAATTCACTTTACACTGTTTGCTTCAGTTTCCTTATCTATAAAATGAACCGGAGAAGGAAATGGCAAACTACTCCTGGATCTTTGCCAAGAAAACTCCTAAAGGGATCACAAAAAGTTATATATAACTGAAAAACAACAGGAACAATTTTATAGAAGAGGAAACTGAGACAGAGAATTTCAGTGATTTTCCCAGGGTCCCAAGGCTGGGGTTTTGGGCAGTGTTCAAACCTAATTCTTCCTGACTCCAAGTTAGCACTCTCTCCTCCAAACCATCTAGCAGCCTGTTGAGATGTAAAATTAGTACCATAATGAGGACAAAAAGAGTCTAAAAATCAATTCAGCTGGCTGACTCAAATGTTTCAGATCAGGGGTTCTTCACCTTTTGTGTGTCGTGCATACAAAGTATAATGAAGTCTAATGAATGCTCAGAACAATGCTTTTAAATACAAAGAATTAGAAAACAAATAACAATAAAGTTATTTAAGTATTACAAAAAAATTTTTTTTACAAATAAGTTCACAGACCCTAGATTAAGAACCCTTACATTGGATGATTTCTAAAGCTATTATTGCTAGTTCAAAAATGAGCTCCATGAAGTTTGGACGATAAAAGGGAAACTAGTTTAGGAATATCTGCTGCTGCTGCTGCTACTTCCAATCTTTCAAGAAAGAAGATTTAAATCAGGGCAAGAATATATATTAGATAAAAGTGCAAAGGAAATTGGAAGAAGTTTCTCTTACATAAACATCAAAATAGAACACAAAAATAGAAAGATCAATCATCCCATCATTCTGCTAAAAGGTTTTTCTTGGACATAGGCAGTTAGGATATGAACTCTGAATAAGGCTTGGAAAAATTCTGTTGTAACCAAAAAAAAAAAAATTCAATCAATTTTTTAAAAAGTAAGATGGGGGACAGTTGGGTAACTCAGTGGATTGAGAGCCAGGACTAGAGACGGAAGGTCCTAGGTTCAAATCTGGCCTCAAACACTTCCCAGCTGTGTGACCCTGGGCAAGTCACTTAACCCCATTGCCTAGCCCTTACCACTCTTCTGTTTTGGAACCAATACACAGTATTGTTATTTAAGTTTTTTTTTTTAAGTTTATTTAAGTTATTTAAGAACCAATACTGTGTATTGGTTCCAAAACAGAAGGTAAGAGTTTAAAAAACAAACAAAATATTAAGACAGTTTAGTTGCAATACAACCTAGAGGCAGGGCAATAAATTAAAGACTTTCTGAGGCCTCCTTCAGCTCTATGGTTCTAAGTGTAATGAAGTCTTCGAAGCTCAAATCCTTAACTAGTCATCTCCTGAAAAACAGCAGTAACTCTATCTCCCTACCAGCTTAATGTTGGACTTAGAACTATCAAAGACTGAAGTACAGCCTGCAGACAACCTGTTAAACATTCAGTTTTGCATATTGGCTATGCCTTTTAGTACCAAAAGCAGCCTTGGCAGAAGCAGTACATCCTGTACAGAAAGGAACATTGCGTAACATGGAAGAGGTGAGAAAAAAAAGAGGGGAAACTGGAACACAGCGTTTTACTACCACCACCCCCCTTTCTCTCATACTATTATATTCCACATTCAAGGAAACAAAGGTATTTCCTGTAGAACCTAATTCTATGAATTTTATGAATAATGAAATAGTCCTAAATATTTTAAAGGACACCATACAAACTTTATGGTATCATTTAAATTCCTTTCAAAATCCATCATTTGTAGAAATTATATAATTATTAGAAAATGAATAATAGTTTAAATCCTATAACTAATTTTAATATGTGAAAAATGAAGCATGGTAAAAGCTAAGGTTGTATGTACTGAACTACTGAAATGATTAATGTTTAAAAGTCATGAGTCTGGCAACCCAGAAAATGAAATTTATACAGAAGGGTCCCTTTCAAAGTAATGTCATCCCACCACTCCTTCACAAAAAGATTTAAGCTAAACAAAAAAAAAAGAAAGAAAAAGAAAGAAAGAAAGAAAGAAAGAAAGAAAGAAAGAAAGAAAGAAAGAAAGAAAGAAAGAAAGAAAGAAAGAAAGAAAGAAAAAGAAAACCCAACAGCTGTAGACAACACTGTGCTATTTTTAAGTCTTCTCCCAGCCCCCCAGACATCCTCACATGGGGGCTGTAAACAGCTAACTAAAATATCTTTGAGGCTCTCCTATCCACACACCCACTGACATAAGAAGAGCTGTACCCATGGTGAAACTATACTTTATGTTCCTCTAGGCAAATATCAGTGTACACAAGCAGATTCAAGTAAAAGTGTTTGTTACTGCTATATCTAACATACCTTTTTCTCCAACAAATGGTAGTGACCATGTGAAGACATCCATAAAATTGGGTAACCAGTAAGGATGTGGAGAGCAGTTAAACTGTCGAATATTCATCACATTATTTTCATATTTTAATACAGCAGCTGCAAGATAAGTTTAAATGTCAATGTAAGAATGTTTAGCTTAAGCACAAACTGTAACACAGAAAAGTGGAAAAATATTCAATTCATTTTTTAGATTGTATGGGGAGAGAGGGCACTGATTTTTGGTCATCATGACACATTTAGAAAGGGGAAAATGGCCAACCATAACTTTATTCGGGACTATTAGCAAAATGCCTAATTTCTTTTAAGAATTTTTCTTGAGATAATTCAATAATGCCCATAATGGGGTGGGAATGTGGGAATGGGCAGAATTTTCATAAAGACTTTTTCAGCTATAGCTAATAGGTCACAATAGCTGAGCTTTACTTAAACAAAAAATACAAGTAATTAACAATTCAATTTTAAAATGTAAATATTTCAATCAAGCTAGGGAAAGGGAAGTAAAATCACTTTAAAAAACAGTTTTACTTTTGGAGGGGAGGTGTCCTGTAAAATACAAAAAAGGAAAAAATCTAAACCCTTGGAAACTTGGTCCCAACATACCTTTCCAGCCTTATCTCACACCGTTCTCCTGGACACATTCCGCACTCCAACCAAACTAGTTTACCTAGCATTCTCTGAAAATGTTCTAAGTGTTCCTATCTCCAAGTTTCTGTTCAAAGCCATTTCCACATTCCCCGTACCTTGGATGCCTAATCAACCTCCTTTTACTGCCTCCTTCCCTCTGAAGTGTTCCCCAAACTAGAAGTAATCTTTCCCATCTAAAACCTGATAGGTCTCTCACCTGCCTCCTATGTACTGATTGCTTATTCTGTGTTTGTTACCTGAATGTCTTATTTGCTCCACTAAACTATGTCAGCTGAGACTATGCCCTATGTTGTCATGGTATTTCCCTTACCTACCAATAGCACTTTGCTTTTGGCACTTACCAAATGGTTACTGAATTTCAATCTCAATTTTTATTTTGTAATTTTGAATCATTAATAAGAACAATATCTTAAAAACATAATCAGCTTAGAAAGTTTCAGCCTTTGGCTATTTATTAATACATTCTTCAACTGGGCCCTGGCTTTGAGAGTCAGAAGAGCTGATTTCTAGTCCTGAGGCTGTCATTTCCAAGCTGGGAAAACTCAGACAAGTCAATGAACCTCTGGGTCCCACCCTTCCTGTCCTATTTCATCCTCTACAAAATAGGGATACCTGTCATGTGCCTACCTCACATGGTTCTTGTGAAGATCAAATAAGACATGTGAACGCTTTAGAAACTGTAAAGCATTATTGAAATGTAAAATGGCAGGATTATTATTGGTTAAACTCTTTATTCACTGAACAGTATAGAGCCTTTTCAATGGAAGTACTGAAATGGAGGTGTTCAAAAGGCAAATAGCTGGTACAATGTGATTCTAACCAATAGACAGTCATAAATAATGCTACATATTTTGTCATATGAAATAAAACTAAAATTTAACTTTGGAAATTCTAAACTATGTTTTAGTTTTAGTTTAAAAAAAAAATAGAACATCTAGAAATGCATCTGGAAAACTGTCTGCAGATAAAGCAGAATGTATTAAATATACCCAAACTACACAGGATCAGAAAATAACAACAAAATTCCTACAGAAACCCAAAACAAATATAAATTTATCTGGACAGACAAGATACAAAAGTCTGGGTTTCTTTTACAAGTGCTAAGGAAATCATTTAGTCTATTCAAGGGTTAAGATTTGACCGGTGAAAACAAGTAAAGCAATAAATCTCTTGTGCTGAGCATCAAACACCAGCTCCCATAACACTGTCTGGGAGAATCTCACATGGGGACTTCTATCACTGGCAAAGGACAAATGTAATATTCTGCCTAGTTGCAAGAAAATGAAATCAAAACTTTGATTAGTTTTTCCTTTAAAGGGAGTCTTCCATTCCTTAGATATTATGAAATGGCTTCAAGATTTGTTAATTGGAACATAAATGCACAATCTTTATAAACAATCAATGATACTTATCTCTGGCAGCAATTTGAAATTGGAGAAGCCAGTGAAAGTTTCTTGGGAGTATCTTGTATCAGATTTATTATTGAAGGTCCTCCTACCTAGCCGCATGGGAAGTCTCATCAAGTATTATCACATTCCTTTACTGGACAAATTTCTAAGAAATTTTTCATATGCTGTGCTGACAGAAAAACCTATATTGGGCACTGGCCTTACTGTCACTTTTAACATCCTTATACTAAAAATCAAACAAACACAGAAACCTTCCACTTGGTACACCCACTCCAGTCTGACACTAGACTCAATGGCACAATCTATTACATTCTAGATATACTGAGAAAGAACAGGAACTGGCCTCTTTAACATTCTTATTCTGAAAATGTGAGCTCCGTGAACATGCCTGATCTCGTTTTCAGTGTCCTTGGCACACACTGAACTATATTAAGATACTTGGTCATTATCTGCCATTGGGCTTATATGCTTAACTTTCCATAAAACCTAAGCATTGCAAACAGGCAGATACTCAGGAGTGGGAGCAACCATGACAATGGAATCAGACACAGAAGTAGAGTGAAGAACTAAGAGAAAGTGGGAGGAAAAACAGTAGGAAGAGAAAAAAAAAGTGAGTGTTTGGGAAATAAATGCTTGCCAGTAAAAGATCAGAGTGGTTTAAAAATGGTAATGATAATACATCATGATCCCACAAGTGTTTTATAGTTGGAATTTTGGACGTGAGGCCTAGGAGAAGGAAAGAGGACCTACATCAGATAACATTAAACAATATAAATGGTAGCTAAATAATGAGTCAATGTAAATTCAACAGACAGAAAGAAATGAAGAATTCAAGCAACAGCAACTTGATGGAAACAAAAAAAATTCTTTGAATAAAAATGTAACACAGGCTTCAAAAGAGAATTCCAGAAAATATCTGGCTTTTGCTCAAGGTACTTAATTCACAGGGTCCAAAGGCTTTTTGGGGTATAGTTATGAAATAGATTTTATATATAATTCACACTTTTTATTCTTCTCTCCTGTATATTTCCCCCCCTTACATCCTGTAGCAGTTCATTAGATTTCAGCAATAGATGATTATGATTTCAGAAAGTACCTTTTCTCTATTTTACTTTTTAAAAATAAATCATTAAAATTCTATGTTGTTTAACAATTTTTTTATCAATAACATCTTACCTTTATTATTGTAGACATCTAAGTAATTAGGTGCCGAAAAAATTGTTATTAATGAAGGGAACCCTGTAGTTTGACTTTTTCTGTACATTCTATAGCTGTAAAACAAATAGCTTAATATGCATCGTAAAGCATCAATCATGGTTACTAAGTTGATTTTACATTTAAGGTGTTAATTTGGTTAAGGGAAGCACAATTCTTACCCTGCATCTTGAGCTTCATGAGCTCTAATAATCGATAACAAATTATTGTTTTGCAAAAATTCACACACTGCTGGATAGCTGTGAAAAGAAAAGAACTGTAAGTAGAGCAATACTTTGCTTTTAGAAGAGCATGGCATATTAATGTCTAAAATGTGATGTATTCCTCGGTTTTTCCCCTTACTTATAAAAATAAGAGCATCCTCGAACTGTATTGTGACTAAAGTGTTCCTGTGATTTTTCATTTCCAAAGTCTTCTGAAGGATCAGACCATAGCAAATCACACATTGGTCCAAAGGCAGGAGGTTCTTTAAATCTATCTAACTGTGGAAGAAAGAAAAAAAGAAAGAAAGAAAAGAGAAAGAAAGAACTTATCAAATGGTGAGGAAAGTCATGAGCATGGGCAAGTTTTACCCACCCTGAATGCTAGCCACACTGTGTATAGCATCCACTACAGAATACTGTTAAGACATAAACAAAGGCATTTTTATCATAACTTAAATCTAAGCTACAAAAGTAAGTTTGAAGGTTGGTGGTTGTTTTTTTAAAGAAAACAGAGGAAACTATAACTAAGAAAATCTGTTCTCCCTTTATCAACCTTGGAAGTGAAGAATATTTTATACTTACTCTCCTAATATCATCCAGTGTGTGTATTTCTGGTGAAAGTCCACCATGAACACAAAGAAACTGTTGGTTTAAAAGTGCAGCAAGAGGCAGGCTATCAAAAGCTTCCATACAAGCTTCATAGACTCTTTCTGAATACTTAATTTTACCTTTAGAGGAGAAGGAGAAAAGAATAGAGAATTAAATTACTACCTAATCACTTTAAAGGCATGCTATGCAAAGTGTGAAATAAAATTAAGACATTTCTTTCCCTAAAATAACCAAGAAATGTTAACAAAATGTTATCACTGCATTCAGAGAAAATATTTTGTCTTTACATCACAAAATAAAGATTAAGGCAAAACTTGTCAATGGTTCAACACTTCACTTTTTTTCCACCTTAAAAGGAGTTTAAAATCAAAAATGAAAGCAAAGTAGTTTCACTATTTTTTTAACCCTTACCTTCCCCCTTAGAATTAATATTATGTATTGGTTCCAAGGCAGAAGAATGGTAAGGGCTAGGTAATGGGGATTAAGTGACTTGCCCAGGATCACACAACTAGGAAGTCTCTGAGGCCAGATTTGAATCCAGGTCCTCCCCTCTCTAGGGTTGGCTTTCAATTTACTGACCCCCAAAGTAGATTTTCAGTATTTTCAAATTGTATTGTATGCTATTGTATGCTAACCACCTCCAGAGAAAGAACCATTGGAGTCAAAAAGAGGTTTCACTTTATTTGAGGGTTTTAGTTTTATATGAGTATTCTCTTAAAGAAATGAACAAAATGGAAAGGTTTTGCAAACTGCTTATCATCTCCGGGAAAGGGGAGGGAAGAAAAGGTGGGAGATAATTTAGATCATATAACTTCAGGAAACTTATGTGGAAATTGTTATTACATGTAATTGGTAAAATAAAATACCTTTACGAATTAAAAAAAATCCTATTCTAATGATCAATGGCCACTACATTGCTGAGTCAAGCCAAATGATTAAACTCTATTGCAACAAACTACAGAAACCATGCAATTTTCAAAAGGTAGTTTGATTTTTTTTTAATTATCTTTAAAGTTTGTAGAGGCATGAAAGGGTGTGCTTTTGTTTTTCTACTGAAGCATCCCTGAATGAGCAAGTCAATTAGAAAGAAAAGCTATGCTATGATACACACGCAAAAAAATCTTCTCAAAGCAAATAATAATTCACTTTCTTTAAAAAAAAATAACCCTTACCTGCAGTTTTAGAATCAACACCAAATATTGGTTCCAAGGCAGAAGAGTAGTAAGGCCTAGGCAACTGAGGGGATAAGTGACTTGCCCAGGGTCACTCTGCTAGAAAGTGTCTGAGGCCACATTTGACCCCAGGATCTCCTATCTATAGACCTGCTGAGCCATCTAGCTGCCATTATAATTCACTGTCAAGGAAGTATTATATAGAAACTATAGCCTCATTCTAACTTCAGGGTACTGGATATGTTGTGTTTTGGGGACTGAACTGGAAGATCATATTTCATTTCTTAGGGTCAAGAAGAAGGGCACATCACTTCTGTATAGTAAAGTTTTACAAAGGAGAAATGAGACACAAATCTCATAACAGTACTCACATTCCTGCTTAAAGGTGAAATATTCAGTAAGGTGTCTGCATTCATGGTTGCCTCTCAAAAGAAATAATGTGCTTGGGTAGAGAATCTTCAGGACCCATAAATATAAGACACACTGCAAAATAAAATGTTTCTGTTTAGGATTTTTGTACAATATTTACTCATGTAATTACTGCCAAAAGAATTTACCATGCTCTGCTTGTATTACTCTTCCCCATTAGTCAGTGATTAGGTCTAGAAATGGTTACAGTTTGTTCACTGTTTAAATGAGTGTGCCTTCTGTCTCCTCTTTTGTAAGCTATGAAGGGAAGGAATCATAACTTGTGTATGCTCTTTACCCATAGCAGTGCCTTGAATGAAGCGGACAATTATTATTGAACTCAATTAATTAAGGGGAAAAAGTTCTTTCTTTTTAAAAAAGAATTTTAAATAACTTGACTGCAAATAGGAAAGATCTATGGTATAACATATGATTATGCCATCTGATTTATACAAGATTTTATTAAAAATAGTCTTCCTTTCTTCAAAAGGAAAAGAAGACTGAAGGAAGGGTTTACTTCATTTTAGAGAAACAATCATGGTTTATAAAATCTCAAGCAAGGAAATCAAACAATGAATATCACAAAAATGTGTAATGATGTTTACATATTTTGTTCACATAAGAAAAAAAAAGTAACTTTAAAATAGTAGAGAACTCCATGAGGCTTGCAGAATGTTTATTTTGGTTTCTTGCTGACTTTCGTAAAAGCAAATAGGCAAGGGTCAGCTATGAAAACCTCTACTGAAAGTATACACACACATAAAAATACCCAATTACCTCACCATGCTTCCCGAAGTAAATAAATTCTATCACTTTCTCTGGGTATGTGTATGTGTGTGTGTGAGGCCCTCTCTTAAAGTTTTTGTGAAGATGAACTATCTTCTATTTCTCTTGAAGCACTGAGATCATTCAGGGCTAAGAGGGAAATGAGGTAATAGTTAAGTCCCCGATTGAAAAGGGAAGGGGAAAGTATAGGAAATAAAAAGATTTTACTGCTGCCAGCTACAATTTGGGAAACCTAGCACTCTTTAGAGGGAGACAGCATTGGAAGCATCTGAATTGAATTGTCTACCAGATAAAAGTTTGACAGCTATTAGCAGGTCAAAACCTGCTACCTAAAGATTTGTCCCTTAATTTGTCCCTTAATTTACATTTTTAAAAACAAATTAACATAATATAAAATCAGATACATCAAGGAAACCCTCATTGTCACAGGGAAATGTCAAAGACCAGATCATAAAAGGAGATCCATATTATACAAGAAGAAAACCAGGAGATCTATGGCTCAAGTTCTAGTTCTACCACTTACTGACAAACAAATCATTTAATTTTTCTGAGCCTCAGATTCCACATTCTACTTACTTTATGGGGTTACTGTGAGCAAGGTGTTCTGTCAACTCTAAATTATTATACAAATATGTCTTGTAAAGAAAAGTAATGTATCTTACTCAAATCAATCCATCTAATAACCACAGGGACAATCTTCTATTTCTGATCAATAGTTCACAGTAATTCAGGAAACCAGAATCAGAGAGATGAATAGCATTAGCTCCTCAAGGCCAAAGATTGCTCACAATTTCCATTCAGAAGTGAGCACAGAGAAGCAAACTTTGATGTCCTGAAAGACTGAACTGTTGGCTTTACCAAATCAAAGTTTAGGATGAGGAGTGTACCAAAAAAATCAATTCATAAATATTTTAAAAGAACTTTTCCCTAAGAGTTATGTGGAGATTTCCAGGGCAACACATGGCAAAATCAATGCTTATATCTGGTTATATACCTCTATGCTAAAATAACCTCTGTCCACATAATCGCCAAGGAAGAGGTATCTTGTGTTAGCAGGGGATCCTCCCACTTCAAACAGCTTCATGAGATCAAAAAACTGGCCGTGGATGTCACCGCACACTGGAACGAGATGACAATCACAGACAAATTTTTAAAAAAGTAAACATCTAAGTGTTAATTTTCCCTGTACAGTAGAATTTGGGAGTTGAATGAGATAAGAGAAGCCTCACAAGGAATTCAGGATGAGCCTATGGAGGTTATAAGAGTGGCCGTTGTCATCTGTTCACACATTCAACATATGGGAACCAGAAGGTGACAGAAACACGGAGTTACTCCATGAGATTTGTGGGGAGTCACAGAACTGTCCAAGTCAGTGTATCATGTGTTTCCTGGGAAGTTCCTTTTAAGGAAAACAAAGACAAATCCTACTTTTGAAATAAAAACAGAACAGTGGAATTAAAATCTATCTTTTTTCAAGGAGGGCAGCACGGGGTAACAGAAAAGACAATTGAATTTGGGTTCTAATCCCAGGTCTGTGACTTACTACTTACCTGTGTATAACTGTGTATCCGTCACTCCTGGGCCAGGCTTGCAATCTCAGGGTGATTCTTACTCAGCTCACTGTCTCTCTAATCAGCTGCCAAATCCTGACTTTTCTACCTCCCCTCCACCTGCATGACCTCATCCCTTCCCACCTAGATCACTGCAACTGCCTCTCTGGCTTCAAGTTTGTCCCCATTCCCATCCATCCTTCACCTACTGCCAAAACAATTTTTCCTTCTGCTCTCCTCTAGCCACTCCATGCAGCCTTCATGCAGCCCCTCCAGGAACTGCCTATTTCCTTTAGGACAAAATAAGGACTTGTCTGGGGGCCTCTGAACCTCATGAGATAGGACACCCTTCCTGACAAACTGTCTCCTTGCTCATGGCACTCCAGCTCCTGTCTGGGCATCTCTGCACTCCCTGTCCTCATGCCTGAGTCTCTTATCAGCCTCTAAGACATGCCATCTGCTTCAGGAAGCCTTTCCTGGTTCCCCTAACTCAGCATTGGTGAAGGTTCTCAAATTCTTATGTCCAAATTGCAACTTTGAGCTGCCTGTGAGCCCCTGTCATTACCCCCAGAGGGTGGAGGGAGGAAGTATTTTGCTCTGGGCAGCCGAACAGAGGGGCAGGACAAGCAAAAATGTTCTCAGGCACTGGGAGGGGGGAGGGAGGAAGGCGGATGGGGGATGGGATGGAACAGATCTATATCCATCATCCCCTGTGCCAGGGGCTGGGCACGCATGCCAAAACTTCACCAATGCTGCCCTAACTACTACTACCACCCCTTGTCTCAAATTCTCTTCAATTTAATTCCCTTGCGGATATTGAGCAATGGATAAAATAGTAGGCCTAGAATCAGGAAGACGAAAGGTCAAATCTAGCCTTGGACATCTGATCCCAGTGGGTAACAGTGAGCAAATGATTCAATCTCTATCTGCCTTAGTTTCCTCATCTGTAAAATGAGAATAACAGCATCTACCTGGAAGGGTTGTTGTGGGGATCAAATGAGATAACATTTGTAAAAAGCTTCTGGCAGAGTCTGATACATAGTAGGTGCTATATAAATGCTAATTCTTTTTACTCCATTTATTTATGTTGTATATATTTACATATTACTTGATGTCTCCTAATTAGAATGTATATTCCTTGTGAATAGGAAATATGATTCCTAATTAACAGTAAATGGAAGACATGATTAGAAACCATGTGCTCTAACTCCAGATCCATTTATACCACACTCTTTGAAAACAAGTCTAAACTTTGAGAAGAGGCCTGTATTTTCAGCTATAACTTCTACTTTACATTATTTCCTTAGATTTTATGTCAGTTTTTCAGAAAAGAAAATCAATTCCAATACAAAATAAAATGTTGAAAGCTTCACTAAATTCAATTAATCAAATATTTGTTTCATAATGAAATTAAAGAAAACGGTTCCATTACCTGTAATTGGAGCTTCTACTTCTATCATGGTTTTCTCTCTCCGAAGGATGGCAGCACCCTCATTAATAATTCTAAGTGCAATTTCTTCATCAACTCGACCTTCTTTTACCAAATGATTCTTTAAAACATCAACTCTTGGTATCCCATCCATATCAAATACTTCTTCAGATGTTAAGCGATGTGTTGGGGGGAAAGGAACAGCTGCAATTTTTTAAAAGAGTGAAAACATGATATCACTACTGATGACACTGCAACTAATACTCTCCATTGTTGATACAGAGGAGTGGTCTTCCTACTTGCCAAAATAAACACTTCTAGTTGTACCCTAGATTCCCTCCCCTCCTCTCTCTCATCTTCAGTCTACTATTATCCACTCCAGGCACACTCAGATCTCTTTCAGTCTTAAAAAAAAACAAACTAAATTTGACTCGATTCTTAGGTTGGGAGTTGTCTTTCTCCCAGAAGACAAAGGTCTGGCCTTTGTTGCTTTATCCCCAGTGGCTAGTGTAGTACCTGGCATATAAAGAGGTTTAACAGGTGGTTGCTTGCTTGATTTCCCAGGTAAACTGTAAATCATCTATTCTTGCTGATTCTACTTTCTCAATCCCCACTAATTTTCCAAACTCCATTGATAGGGCTTCTGACCCAACTAAATGGCTCTTTTTCTTTGCCCTCATTCTACTTGACTTCTCTGCAGCTTCTGGTGTTGCTGATCACTGCCCTTCCCTGCTAGACACTCTCTCTTTCCAAAGCTTTATTACTTTCTTCTCTCTTGACTCTATCAGGCTTCTCTTCAATCATTTTTAGTAGATTACCATTATTGTAACCACACCTCTTGACAGTAAGTATAAACCAAGTTTCTGTCCTGAGCCCTTTTTTTCCTCTAAGCTCATAAACTCCCAGAGGTTTAATTAACATCTTTGTAGAGATAATGCCAGGTCTATATTAGCCCTAACTTTTCTTTTGAAAACCATTCCCAAATCACCCACTACCTGCTGAGCATTAAAAAAAAAAAATAGGCAAATAACATCTTAGTATTATTATGAAAATACTTTTGATGTTCCAAACTTAACCCCATAAAGAGTCTCAGTTTGAGAATCTATGGTATAGGTCACTAAGTTGCACTTTCTGGAATTTCTTCCTCACCTCACCTTTCAAAATCTCTAGCTTCTAAAAATGACCATCCTACCCAAACTTATCTATTTAGTGCCATACCCATAGAACTTCCAAAAAATTTCTTTACTGATTTAGAAAAAACCATAACAAAGTTCATTTGGAATAACAAAAGATCAAGGATATCCAGGGAAATAATGAAAAAAAAAATACAAAGGAAGGGGGCCTTGCAGTCCCAGATCTCAAACTATATTACAAAGCAGCAGTCATCAAAACAATTTGGTACTGGCTAAGAGACAGAAAGGAGGATCAGTGGAATAGACTTGGGGCAAGTGACCTCAGCAAGACAATATATGATAAACCCAAAGATCCCAGCTTTTGGGTCAAAAAATCCACTATTCGACAAAATCTCTAGCTTCCTCAAGGCTCAAAGATTTCATCTTTTAAATTAAACTCTTCCTGTATCTCCCAGGTACAACTTTTCCCTCTCGCTTCTCAAAATTATCTTGTATTTAGTAGAATGTAAGTACTTTAAGGGCAAAAACGGTTTCTCTTTTTTCTCCAGTATGCAATGAAAGTATACAACGTTTAAAATATTTAATTATGTAGGGCTCTTTGTCCTTATTGTAAGCTTAAAAATTAATATACAATAACTCCAAGTATAATATTTAGTAAGATTTATTAATACTAACTAAAATTAAAAGCTGGAATAAAAAGGGAGCTAACTCAGTGGTGGTCACAAGGCAAGAGAGAGGCAGTCACATACAACTATATACAATTAGAATGCACGCAAGGTGGGGCTGAAAGAGGAAAGGGATGCTGGGAGATGTAGTTCAAAGGTACAAGATTTTCTAATTACACCCTATAACAAATGGATCCTGATTACTATGCTTAAATTCTTGTCTACTTTTTTCCCCCTCAATTTTTCTATTTCCCCTCTCACTTGAACTTCTACCAGTCCACATCCTCAAAGAAACCAGATAATCAAAATTTTTCAGATTTATATTTAAAATAAAAGTAGGCACAGCTAAAAGGCTCAGTGGATTGAAAACCAGGCCTGGAGTCAAGAGGTCTGGGGTTCAAATTTGGTTTTAGATACTTCCTAGCTGTGACCTCAGGGGAAGACATTTAACCCCAATTGCTTAGCCCTAACCACTCTTCTGCCTTGGAACCTATATTCAGTTTTGATTCTAGGACAGAAGGTAAGGGTTTAAAAAATAAAGTATAAGCAAAGTCCTTGAAAGAAGGACTAGAAAGTCCTAAGAGTAAAGAGTAAGATGTATTGTGGCATGTATTATTGCTGCTCAGAGGCTTTTTTTTTTTTTTGCTGCTACATTTTGGTACCACTGTGGCTGTTTACAAAAGATGCTATAAAACAAAAATAATTTTAAAAATTAATTTGAGATGAGTACTGTATTCAAAAGAAAATCTCAAAGTTGATGGGACCAAATAAGGTGGGGAAAGGAATGGAAGTGAAAAATGAGATGACATGATCAGCTGGTGATTAAAAAAAAAAACAAACCATCACAAAATATTCTCTGACTTGGAAAAAATATATGTAGAGTATAATCCTTTTAAGAATGCAGGATGAAATATGACACAGAGATGTTAACTACCTTCAAAATAATTTGAAATCAACAATCCCTTTTGTTTTTCATTATGAGAGTCATAAAGACAGAAACTTTGAAGGTACTTATTTCCTTTTCACTGCAAACACATTTATTCCCACCAAGGAAATACATTTTGTTCTCTCTATATGTAATTTAGCTTTAAAAAAAATTATTACAAATCATTTTTACCAACTAAAAATTAAACAATATACCTAGATCTGAAATTTAGGATATACAAGTTTTATTATTCTTAAAAAATTTTTCATAGAAATATTAATAAAAATGAAAAGATCAAATATCTCCAAAATGCAAGTTTCTCAAATTGAAATGGGATTTAATGTTCTCAAGGTATGAAAAGTAACCTACTTTGAATCAAGAAGTTAAGTTTAAAAACCTGGTCAGCTCATGAATATTAACAATCAGAGCACAAGATCTGCAGAGGTTGTATTCTGTTTAAAATACAACTTAACAGCACACCTGGGACCTTACAAAGAAAGCCACAGGTACTTCTCAACATGCTTTATTTCTCCTCTCACACCCATATCTATTCAGTCACAAAATCCTATCTCCTTTCAAAAGTCCCTAGCATTCCTTTCTTCCTTTCCATATTCATAGATGCCTACAACCTTAATTCAGGCCCTACTGACCTAACACCCTCACTGCTATAACCTACTTGGCCTCTTTGAATTCCCATCTCTCTCTTCCCTAAATGCATCCAGTAAATCTACCTAATTAATATTCCTAAACCACTAATCTTATCATTCACCCACTCAAAAAATGTTTCACAATGCCAAAAAAGCATAAAATCCAAACTCTTCAACATTCAAAGGCCAGGCACAAATGGAGGAGCTCCACAACCACCCTTCAAGCCGTATCACCTTTAGTGATAGTCTCTCCGTGACTGAGAATGACAATTGAAAATAAAACCTTGTAAGGACCCATTGTTTCTAGAACTTGAATTAGTTTTCCATGTCTTTTCCCATACCATTCCTGCCCATCCTATATTCTACCCATCCTTCAAAACCTGGCTCAAGTTCCACATTGTCCAAAAATCTTTTGTTATGCACTAAACTCTAGGATGATGTCTATCTCCTCAACTTTTTTCTATTAAACATCTTTGGCAATTATTCCTATGCTTGAAAGATCTCTGGTACTATTTATGTATTTATTGAATCCTTCCCTAGATATAATAAGCTCTTTGAGAATAAGAACTATCTTTATATCTTGTTATCCTCTTAATGCCAATTACTGACTTTTGCACATAGTGAGATCTCAAAAAATGTTGTTCATTGATTACTATTCCAAAGTTGAATACATAAACTATGCAAGATTATCCAATTCGCTTCTTCTAACTGCACATACAATCATTATGCATCTAGGTATATTAACAATGATTACATATCTAATTTCTAATGAAATGAAGTAATGAAATTAGTAACAAAATAAAATACAAGTATCAATCTCACTTAGTAAATCAAGTTTTTACCTGATGAGACTCCTCCTCAGAAAGCTCTGGCTAATTCTGCCAATAGATGCAGAACCTGAAGATCTCCCATAGTTTAGCAGCTATGATTCTTAGCATCTTCACCACAGAATTCTACCCTCTGTCTCACACACATTTGCAGATACTTTACTTTTGTCTGAGACACATGGTACTTTGGGACTTATCTTAACTGGGCTTATATTTCAATGGAGATAGGAGAAAGAACATCTTTTCTAAGGTTTGTATTCACTTCTAATTTTAAATATCAGAGTCAAAAATGGATTTTGAAAATAAAAATTTACATTTAAAGCTGATTCAGAAAGATGAACCTAAACAAAGGAGTGTAACTAACTTTAGTGACATGAGCCCAGGCACCTGTCGGTCCATACGAAAATAAACAATTTTAATAAAACTATGAGCATGGGCGATGCTTGCTAAGTTGACTTCAACATTATAAAAAATGCAGGCTGCTAGAAGAGCCTTCATATGCAAATAAGTTTTTAAAAACAATGCAATAACTGCAGTCAAAGTCAGTCAAGTTACATAAAGGCAATCTGAAAGGAAGAGGTATTAGAAACTGAGGAGACTAGGAAAGATCTCATTTCCTATCTGGCAAAGATAGTATTTAAGCATAATTGTATAAGTTTGTAGCAGGAAGCAAAGTTTAAAAAGACAGCCAGGTTATGAAAAACTTTAAATGACAGAGGAGTTTTTGTTTGATCCTGAAGGAAACAGGAAAAGAGGTGATAAGGGCTTAAACTAGGGTTGGGAAGGTAGAAAAAATAAGATTTGGCCGATATATTCGGTTATAGAGCAAAAGTGAGGAGTCAAGGATGACATCGAGGTCACAGTCCTAGGGGACTGTGTCCATATTGGTCATGGTCGTAAGATACTCATACAAAACCAAAATCCCCAAATAAAACCATAAATACACTAATGTGAAAAATGGTCTGTTTTGATCCATATCCATCTTTCTCAGGAGGCAGCCAGAATTCCCCATCATAAGTAAGTCTTTCAGGATTGTCTGAGATCACTGTATTGCTGAGAGAAACCAAGTTTTCACAGTTGACCATCATATTGCTGTTACTATGTACAGTGTTCTCCCTTTTCTGCTTATTTCACTCTACATCAGTTCACACAGATCTTTCCAGCTTTTTCTGAAATCATCCTGCATTTATCATTTCTTATAGCAGAAAGGTATTCCATCACCAACATGTAACACAGTTTGTTTAGCTATTCACCAACTGATGGACATCCTCTCAATTTCCAATTCTTTGCCATTACAAAAAAGAGCTGCAATAAAGAATTTTGTGCAGATAGATTCTTTCTCCCCTTTTTTTTCCTCTTTGAGATACAGATCCAGTAGTGGTATTACAGGATCAAAGGGTATGCATTGTTTTATAGCCATTTGGGCACATTTCCAAATTACCAAGGAGAGAAGGTTTTGAGGAAAAAGCTGAGATCTATTTTTTGGACTTGCTGAGTTCAAGATACCTATGGGATGTCCAAATTGAAATGTCTAAGAAGTTAGATATGTGTGACAGTAGTGCAGCAGAGGCTAGGGTAATATAGATGGAGAGATAGGTGCCTATGTGTGTAGATCATGAGCATAGAAATTAATAGCTGAAACCATAAAAGCTGAGAAATAATATCAAGTGAAAAAAATAAGGACTCCAAGGACAGATATGCATGGTTAAGGGCATGAAATGACTGAAGGATTAATAAAGGAGACTAGGGAACAATCAGACAGATACAGAAGGAGAATTCAGAGAAGTGTCACAAAAATTTAGAGGAAAGAGTATTTGGAAGGAGAAAAGTAAACAGTGTCAAATGCTATATGTAACTCCATGATTAGGAATGAGGTAAAGTCATTAGATTTGGCCAATAAGAGATTATTGGTAACTTTGGAGAAGGTAGTTTCAGTTGAATGATGAGGTCAGAAGCCAGACTGTTTAGAGAAGTAACCCGAATTGCTGTTGGCTTTCTCAAAGAGTTTAGCCAAGAAAGGGAGGAGATATATGGATTAACTGCTAGAACAAGTATAGGTTTTTTTGGTTTTTTTTTTTTTTTTAAGAATGCAGGGGAGATGTGGTTGTATCTGTAGGCAGAAACGAAGCAGCCAGTAGAGGGGAAGAATCTGAAGATAAAGAGAATGGGGTTGACAGTGGGAACAATTTTCTGGAGAAGATACAATTAAGGATAAATGTAGGATTTGGTTGATTTGCAAAGAGTCACAGCTCCTTCATCTGAGACCTGAGAAAAGGAGGAGAATGAGAAAGATGTGTAAGTGATGTGAGATGAAGAGAAAAGGAGAAGAGGGAGCTCTTTTGGAATGGTCTCAATTTTTTCAATTAAGTATGAGGTGAGGTCTTCAGCTGAGAGAGTAGGGAGGAGGGAATGCAGTGAAAGGCTTCAGTAAAGAGGAGAAAATTTGAAACAGCCACTATGGTCAAATGGAAAAGTGAATAAGTCTGAAAGGAATAGGATGTTTGTTTTGCTGCAATAAGGCTCAGTAGAAATTAGATAATATACATTTGCAATGGGCCAAATTGCATGGATTGGAGAGAAAAGGTAAAATAGTCATAATTCAGAGAATACAGAGAAAATAAAATTTAGGCTCTCATCAGGCAAGCAGAAAATGGAATTTATGTCAAGTTATTGCTCATAAAATTGGGGATAAAACAGATATATAGGTTCCACTGCCATTCACTTTCAATTCAGTCACTGAATATAGTCAAAGAACTTGAACAGTTATAAGTAATTGATATATAAACTAGATACCACAAAATAATTTCTATTCATGACTTTGTAAACTATTTCTACTTCCTTATTCTTATACCTATTTTGTAGTTGAGGAAATAGATACAAGGAGGTTAAAAGAGTTGCCTCAAGATATGGAGAGATTAAACATAGTGCCAGGGCTCATAACCAGGTTTCCTGATACCCTAAGAGCCTTTAGATGAAGGGAAAAATCCTACTTAGTGACAAGAGGGTCTAAACAAACATTAAAAAGAAGCACCTTTCAGCTTATGAATTTATGTCCCTGCCAATAAGCACAACAGAGCAAAACTTAGAAAATCAGGAAAACATCCAACATTTTCCTAGTGTTTTGTGTTGTAAAGCAGAAATATTTGTGGGATAGACACAAAGAGGCACCCTCACCCTCTTCTCTCTCAAGAAGTGGCCTTAATTTTTTCCTAGGTTTTTTCCCCTTCCCACTTCTTCAGTATAAGAAGAAGCAATTATTTACTATAACTGTTTGAGGAGGTATACATTCTTACTGGATTGGTCTACATCAGTTTTCTATAGAAAGCTAAATTTGATCTTAGTGAATAGCTTAAGCTTTCCTTAATGGGATCAGTGCAGTGACTGGTTTAATTAGACAGGGACAGAAAGGTCAAGGTTGATCACCCACATCTTCAGCTGTATGAAATCACCACAAATTACACAGGTTCTTTTCAGTTATACCTGTTTTATAGTAGAATCCCAAGTTTCTATGATTCATGTCAAGTATTTTTCTTGCACCTCTAGCATTAATACAAAGCCTGCTGTAACTCCTTCAAAACCTATACAACCATCAAAAAAAAAAATCCTTCTGATTCTGAAAATTAACAACCAAGCAACAACTATTTATTAGGTACAGAAGGCAAAAGTGTAGTAGGCACTTGAGATATAAAGAAAGAAATAATCCCTGAGCTGCCTTTCTTTACTACTAATCAACTTGTAACTCAATTAAGTGAGAATTTTTGGATTAACTATTCTTCAATGATTTCTCAACTACAACATACTATCACATACTAATCACAATCTACATATTCCATTCTCAATTGACCACATCAGGTTTAAAAATGAGAATTTGTTTAAAAAAAATCAGGAATATTGAAAAGATTTAGTGTAAATTTAAAAAAAATTTTTAAAGAATATTCCTTGAGTTAGATGACACGGCAAGTTAGAAAAAGAATGGGAAAAGGTTCTAGTTAATTTGATATTATTTTCTCCAGTTGTCAAAAACAGTACACATTGTAGATCTAAAAGAAACATGATTATAAATGGAAAGTAGAAACAAATGGAATCTTAAACACTTCCCCATAGCTTTTCTACTCCCTACCATCAAATATATCATGACGACATAATTATTAAGGATATAATGAAATAATGGCGATGAAAAATCTGAAAGGTCTTCTGAAACTATAAGGTTGAAGTTCTCAGTGAATTGTGGTAAAGTTAAGGTGCTATCTTAGTATAACATAAGACTTTAGTTAACTAGTACCACTCCTGCACTGAACACTCCTTAAGTCAGGTACCCTAGACATCTAAAGAGATACCATGAAAAAATGACAGTTGTCACAGAAAGGATGCTACATATCCCAGTCACAAAAGGGACATAGATGAGCAACTAAGATCCCTATTCATTAGGAAACAAGGACATCACTTGTAGCAGTAATATTCATTTCCTATGTTTCAAATGTCCTTTGCTCCATATCAATTGCACTCTTCATTTAAATGTGAGGAGAAAGAGCACAAACTACAAAATTAACTCTCAGGTACACTAATAATCCTTAATGAGTCTGACTCCCATGATATAAGCAGAAGATGGAAAGCATCACTATATATACAAAGGATAGGTGGGTTCACAAGTCTAAGGAAAGCAGGGATCTAAGCTGCAGGAATGGAACTGCCCTAATCAACTATCTCTGTCAGAGTGCCTCAGGACTACAATGAGCAGGCAGACAGAAAATTAAGCAGCAGTTCACAAAGTCTCACCCCAGAGCAGTATAATTCTTCCTAGGGGTACTGCAGACTCACTAGCAGAGAAAAGAGTAGTATCTGAGTCTAAATGGGCTTTAAAAGATTTTATCTGGGTCAGAGCAGAATCTTCCTGCAGGTGAATGCCTTAACCACCCAGAAGACAGGAAGAATTATCCTCTTCAGGATGTCAGGGTTACCAACTCCATAAAGGTCTTTAATGGATCATTCTAAAGATCATTCTAACTTGTCCATCCTTTGATGATGGGCTTGGACGATCCCTTCAGGCATCTCTGGTTGGATGTTGTGGCTAAACTGATTACCATGTTACTCTCTGAAATTAAAGGCTAAATTGGACACAATGTTACTCCGAAATAAGTCACATAACATTAGGTGTCATCCCCCTTGGAGTTATACTTAGAGACAGGTATTGAGATCCAAAATTTTGGATTCTGAAGAAATTAAAAACTCCAATTAAACAAAGATAATTTTTTTTAAATAAGGTCTTTAATGAAGACAATATTTGATCAGGTATGAAACCTGGCCTGGTTTAACACTCAGGATTTTATATATTTTTTAAAATAGGATATTATTATTTACCTTTAAAAGAAAAAGAAACATACCAAGTAATCACAGCAATGTAGACAATTTAATATGCTGGCAGTTTAATGGCCTGGCTGGCACCGTAAATGAAGGCAGGGAAATTATCCCATTCCAGCCCCCCCACCCCACCCCCCAACACACACACACCGCCCAGCATCTTAGACGTTGACATTTCCCCGGAGGCTTGAAAATAGACATAGTAAAAATCACCCTCCTCACTCCCACCCGGCAGGGCAGCAGGAGAACTTTTCCACTGGGTCTTTGCAGACCCAGGTCCGCGGACTCCTTCCTGGCCCCTCACCGTTTAGGCTGGACTGACAGCGCGTTCACTCTGTCTCTTTTTACCACCACCCTCAGCTCCCCTCGGCTCTAGATGCTAGCTCAGCTGCACCCCCAGCTAGGCCCAGGCCACGCGCACCCCCCGCGCGCACCCCGATAGCCCGACTCCTTCAGGACCCCGCGTGACCCCCCTCGGCTCCCGTTACAGCCCGCGCGGGGCCGAAGGAGGGGGAAGGGGCAGCCAAGCCCGGGGCCTGCCTGGGAGATGCCGCACTACCGGCTTCGGGACGACCACCACCTCCCGCATCAGTCAGCCAGTCCCCCGCCCTTCCGGACCCGTTCACTCCCCGGAGGCGGCCAGACACCTCCCTCCTCCTCCTTGGCCCCGCTCCCGAGGTTTCCTCGGCCTCTTACCTTTGACTACGCGGTCGGCCCCGGGCGGGGGCGGCGGCGGAGGCGTTCGCGCCGGCTCCGGAGCGGCCATGCTTGGCCCGGGGCTCGGCTCGGTTAGGGGGGCCGGGCGGGGTCGGGGTCGGGGGCGGCGGCTACCAGGGCCGAGCGGCGGCGCCGCCGGGGAACATGGCGGAGCTTCTCTCCTCCCAGCGCGGCTGGGACCGACCGGCGTGCACCGCGCGGGCGGGGGCGGTGGCTGGGCTCGCTCGAGGGACTGGCGCAAAATTACCGACCGCTGGGAAAAAGGAAAAAAAAAATGAGGCCGGCCCCGAGGCGAGGGGTCGGGATAAAGTTCCTGCGTGCAGTTGAACCGCTTGTGCAGCTCAGAAGGGAAGAAAAGCTGGGAGAAGCGTGCGGCAGTGGACCTCGGCCAAAGACGGGAGCAGTGCTAGATTCGCCAGTTCCCTTAGGTCCAGTTAAAAAAAGTCTCCGTTGACTTTTGCCCATTTATCCTGCCTGTAGCTTGTAGGTGCAGTTGATCGCGGGTCGTTTCCCCACTAGACCGCAAGCCTCTTGCGGGCAGAGGCTGTCTTTACTTTAAATTTTTATCCTCGGCGCTTAATACAGTGGCTGGCCCACTTTGATCAGAACTGATGGTAACAAGTTAGCAGAGAAAAACTAAATGAGAACGTCGAGAAAAGCATTTCTAACACTTATGGACTGCACAAATGCCAGCTATTAGGCGACATAGTTCTTTACGAAAGTAACCTTTGAGAACCCCGCAACAATCCGGAGGATGAGAGGCTGGAAGGGATTATTATCCCCATTTTATAGATGAAGAAATTGAGGGAGATCAAAGTGAAGTGGCTTGTCCAGGGACGTACAGCTAACAAGCATCTCTAAAATCCAAGTACAGATCTTTAACCTTAATTTAATTTAACCCTAATTTAGTTTTTTTTTGGTGACCGTCTCCAGTATCATTAAGGATAGGAGGCAGGATTTAGGCAAAGTGTTTGAGCAATTCAGACTGGAAGAGAGAGGTCCCTTTTGCCAGGGGCTTCCCTTCTACCTTTCCCTTCTAGACTTTATATCTTGTACATAATTACTTATATATAGCTTATTTTATATATTTTTTCATTATTTACATATTTTTACTTTACATATTTCACGTTTACATATTGCTTCTTAAAGTGTGAGCTCCTGCAGGGTCCGTTTGTGTTTTTTCCTTCCTTTGTTTCACAGTTCCTGACACTTAGAAACCTCTTTGAATAGAGTGAGGGAAGAGATTTCAGAATCAATTAATGGCATTCCAACAGCATCTGGTAGGTACTTAGTCAAAACATAGATACTCCTTCTACAGCCAGTCCTGGGGAAAGAGCACAGGGGTCAACAGCCCATTGTGGTGATCAGTCCCAAGTTGTGATTTTTTAAAACAGAACTTTTTATTTATTTATTTATTTTGCAAAGAGTTCCCTCCACATTCCCTCCACAAATCCTCTGAGGTAGTTACTACAGCTATCACCATTTTATAAAACTAAGTCCGGGAGAGCTGAAGTCACTTCCAAGGTAACACAATAGTAATTAGCAGAACTGGGATTCAGACTCAGATTTTCAGATCACAAGTGTTTGTTGTTTTTTTTTTCTGCCACATCTCTGCCAGATAGTAAGCCCTGGAGACAGAATTAGAGTATAGATCTCTAGTATTCTAACTGGCATGCCTAATACACTGTACTGAATCTCAGAGAAGAGTATTTCAGCAATGTGCCAGGGGCTGGATCAGACTAAGGTAGTAGAGATGATAGAGACTTTCATGAGTCTATCTTGACCCCAGGAAGTGTGTTCGGTGATCTTAATGGAGATGTTAGCTTTTATCCACTGCTTCTTTTAAGAGAAGTCAAAAATAATGGTATGGAAGGTTAAATAATTAGCTTTTCTGGTACTCAAATCCAAGTTCTTTGGAAACAGTTAGTAGCCATAATTTGTGGCTTGCTCATAAATTGTGCTTATTATTGATATTATGGAAGTGGAGGATTAGGAGGGAGTGTGGAATCATCAGACTGTTTCTCAGAAGACCAGGATCAATTAGCTAGAGAGAAGGGATGATAAAAGGGGCAATCTACTGGAGAATTGGGATTACTTGTGCATGTAGAAGGGTCTGCTTTGGCCAGACAGGCTGACATTTCATGTGAAATGGGTAAAGGAAAAGATCAGCAAAATGAATCTATGTGATGTAAGCTGAGGATGAGGGAAGAATAGGGGATTCTTGGCAAATGGCCTCCATTTTTGTTTTGTTTTTCTGTGAAATATGAGGCAAGGTTCTCAGAAGAGAAAGTAAGGGAAAGGGAGCCATAGGAGGTTTGAAGATACATGGAGTGTTTTGGAAAAACTGCCAGGGTTCATGGGTAGGATAGTGAATCAATGAGGGAAATTCATAAAAGTCTTGCTGCAGTGAGGACCCAGTTGAGATAGCAAACTTACAGTGGACCTAATTAGCCTGGCTTTATTAATTGCTCTAGCTTCCTTTAGTATCAGCTAAGTATGATAGAGGCAGTGGATGGGAGGAATGATCCAAGCCTGGGTTTTAGCAGGGCAAAATCTTCAGTAGGATAAAGGAGCAAGGGGCAAGAGAGAAAAGGGCAGTGTAGAACTGAAATATTTTGTGCTTTAATGTTTGAAAAACGCTTTCCTCACAACAGCCCTTAAGGTAGATAGTAGAGATATTATTCCCATCTTATAGATAACAAACCTGAGGCTCATCTAGTAAGATTTAGAACTGAGACTTGAACCTGTATCTTCTGACTCTAAGAACAATGCTATTTATTAAGCAAAATGGTTTGTGCATTTAGTTGCAGCTGACATGAAGGTATTTGGGTGGTGGCATAGAACCTAGTTCAAGAAATTTCTATGAATAAATTCAGAGGTTGTTACTGTTTTGATGGGAGAGTACTTCCTCCTTTCTCAGGCTTCTTATATCTCTCCTCTGACTATTTTCCTTAGGTCTTAGAGCAACATTCCACAAACATGTGTTTGTCCCCCTCATCCTCAAAAACTCACTTGATTTGCCCCTCTTCAATCGCTATTGTCCTATTTCTCGCCTCCTTTTGTGGCTAACCTTGAGCAGGGTGCCCCCACTTCCTTACCCTCTCTTAATTCTACAGTCTGGATTTTTACTTTATCATTCATTTAAAGCTGACAGCTCCAAAGTTACTAACGATCCCTTGATTGTCAAATCTAATTGCCTTTTCTAAACCCTCATCATTCTCGAGCCCTCTGAAGCCCTTTGGATCACTCTTCTTGATATTCTCTTCGATGTTTGTGTTACTGCTCTCTCTAAGTTCCTCTTACCTGTCTGATCACTCCTCTTTTTTCCTTTGTGGGATCTTCATCCATGTCACATCTGTTAAGCATAGAGGTCCTCCAAGGCTATGTCCTGGGCCCTTTTTTCTTCCTCTATATTGGTTCATTTGGTGATCACATGAACTCTCATGTTTTAGTTATCATCTCTAGGCAGATGACTCTCAAATCTACTTATCCAACTCTAACCTCTCTCCCATCTTCCCTCTACAAATGCCTGTTAGACATCTCAAATGAGATATGCTGTAGACATCTTAAACCCAAGATGTCCAAAACTGAACTCATTATCTCTTCTCTAAAATCATCCTCTCTTCCAAACTTCCCTATTCCTATTGAAGGTACCACCATCATCTCAGTCACTCAGGCTTATAACTGAGGTGTCACCTTCAATTCCTCACTCTTTATAATGCCCCACATCCTATCAGTGGTCAAGTCCTATCATGTCCTCTTATATTTCTCATCCTCTATTCTCTGACCCTGACACTAAATTGGTTCAGGCTCTCATCGCCTCATATCTAGACTATTGGAATGGCCTGCTTGGTCTCAGGGCCTGAAGCCTCTCCCCACTTCACTCAGCTGTCAAGATGATTTTCCTGAAACACATATCTGACCATATCATCATCCTCCCCCTTCAACAAATTCCAGTGGCTCCCTATTATCTCCAAGATCAAACATTTATCTGTTGGGGTTTTAGAGGTCTTCCTACTAGCCACTTACAGCCTTTCAGTCTTCCTACAACTTTTTCTTCTCCACATACTCCACATGATTGAGAAAATTGTCCTTCTTGATGTGCCTGACACGACACTCCATTTCCAAGCTGGGTATTTTCTTTGGCGATCCCCCATGCCTGGAATGCTCCCTTTCATTTCTGCCTCCTAGCTTCCATTGCTTCCTTTCCTTCAAGTCTCAGCCAAAGCTCCACTTTCTGTATAGTCTTTCCCAGTGCCTTCTCTCTGAGACTATCTCCAATTTATCCCAGTTGTACATAGTTTGCATGTTGTGTCCCATATTGGACTCTGAGCTCTTTGAGTGGTTTCTGCCTTTCTCTGTAACGAAAGCATTTAGCATAAGGCCTGACACATGGTAAGTGCTTAATGTTAGTTATTTTATTGTTGCATATTTTAATATTCTAAATAACTGTCAGTACTTGTCTCAGACTAGGACTTCCTGACAACAGGAACCATAATACAAGAGGCTTTTGCATATGTTGTTGATAATTCCACGGGGTAGGCCATCCCAGAGAGAAAGGAAGCTCAAGAATGAAATTCTGAAGACAGAAGAGGAAACAATTTCAGCGAGGAATTAAAATGGGAGTTGTCTGAAGAAACTAATGTGGGTATACAGGGAACTTCAACAACCAACTCCAGATATTTCAAAATTATGTATAGAAGATAAGGTCCTTAGTGTCATGATTGTTTCATTCTTTGCACTTGTATACCCAGGGCCTAACACAGGGTTGATTAAAGATGAAACAAGGACAGGTAAAAGAAATACAACAGAGGATAAATGACATAGCTCTGTAAGAAAAGTGTTAGGAATAATCAGACAGCCAGGGACAGGTAAGGATAACTAAAAGGGTGGTTTTTTTTTCTTTTTTTTCTAAAGCAATTATTGGGAAAAGAGCACCATATGAGGGTTACACCTCTTACTAGGGAGGAGAATATGTGTGAAGCAATAACTAAGAGAAAGCATGACTGTGGTTTGGAGGTTTTTTTGCTTGTTTACTCTGGCAAGTTGATGATCTTTGGTCTGGAAAAATAGACTAAAGCTAAAAGGGAGTATTGATACCCAAGATAAACTTGAGTGCTTAAACTTCAAAGAGTATGAGAGCATCCTTCTTATGAGTGCAAGTCACCTGGCCTACATAACTACATCTCTGGATATTTGCATGTGATTGTTAAGCCACTGATTGATTTAAAAAAATTTTTTTTTTAAACCTTTACCTTCTGTCTTGGAGTCAATACTGTGTATTGGCTCCAAGGCAGAAGAGTGGTAAGGGCTAGGCAGTAGTGGTTAAGTGACTTGCCCAGGGTCACACAGCTGGGAAGTGTCTGAGGCCACATTTGAACCTAGGACCTCCCATCTCTAGGCCTGGCTCTCAATCCACTGAGCCACCCAGCTGCCCCCCCCCCCCCCCACTGATTGATTTTTACAAAATCAAGGAGAATGATGCCACAGGATTGGAGAACAAATGTTATGATTTTCAAAGAAGGGAAAAGAACAACATCTAAAAGTAAGGGCTAGTTGAGCTTAATATCGATTCCTGGAAAAAATTCTTGAATATATTTTTGAAATGATATCAAGTAGTTAGTTAAAAAAAATGAATCAGTGCTTGGGGCAGCTAGATACCTCAGTGGCTAGAGAGTCAGGTCTGCAGTCAAGAGGATCATGGTTCAAATCTGGTTTCAGATACTTCCTAGTTGTGTGACCCTGGGCAAGTCATTCAACCCCAGTTGTTCAGCCCTTTTTGCCCTTCTGTCTTGGAATCGGATAGTATCGATTTTAAAACAGAATGTATTTTAAAGAAGAAAAAAAATCAGTGCTCACAGAGGTAGCATGGCTTCAGCAAATACTGTGCTATAGTTTACCCAAATTTTAGCAAATCATGTACTAGTCTTTCCTGAAACTCTTATGGAAAAGATGGAGATGTGTGAACTACAGGATAATAGAATTAGTTGGTTCTGAAGCCAGGTAAAGGGTTAGACACCCCCAAATAATCACTAATGGTTCAAACGTGTCAACTAGGAAGGAGACCTAAATGGAGTTCACCTGGGATTTGGGTTGGCTGTGTTAACATTATCAATGGCTTGGATTAAAGTAGAGATGACACACTTATCTAATCTGCAAATGACATAAAGTTAGGAGGGAAATCGAACACTGACTGACAGGGCTCAAAAAGATCTTTATAGGCCAGGTCACACGAGATGAAATAGGAACAAGTCTTACATGTAAGTTCAAAAACAATTTCATAAGTACAAAACTGAGGAGATATGGCTACACGATAGTTTGAACAAGATCTGCAAGCTTAACATGTTAGTAAGGTGGATATGGTAGCCAAGAAAGCAGATGAGATTGCAAGTGTCATTAAGAGACTGAGAATCCTGTTATAAAAAGCTGCCCTGCCAGAGCATATGTAGAATGCTGTGCCATCAGTTTGGGGCATGTTTCAGGAAGGACTTTGATGAGCTGGAGATCACCCAGAAGAGGGAGAGGAACATGGTCAAAGAATTTACGTTCATGCTATATGAAGATCGACTGAAAGGAGGTGTTGAGAAGAGTGTGTGTGTGGAACACAATGGCTACCTCCAAATCTTTGAAGGGCTGTCACCCAAAAGAGAAATTAGACTTTTTCTGTTTGGCCCCAGTATGACTAAGAGTAATAGGTAAAGACAAAAGAGGCACATTTAGGCTTGAGACAAGGAAAATTTCCTCACAATGAGAGCTCTCCAAAGGGGGAATGAACTATCTCAGGAGAGAACATGTGTGAGCGTCAGTGCCAGGGTTCATTCCCTCTCCCACTCCCCCAAATGGATGACTTTTTGTTAGCTATGTGGTAAAGGAAATTAGATGAACTCTGAGATTCAATTCCTTGAACTTTGTCCAAGCCTCATGTGGATCCTTCTCAACCCCTCCCCACCAGATAGGCTCTCTCTCATTCACAGAATCAGACTAGTGGTAAATGGGAGTTCTTGATTGCCCTGGATCCCCCAAGGAGGGGGGAGGAAAATTTCATTAGGAAAAGGATATATAGCCAAGGTGTTAAATAGAACTCTCAGATTTATTTCAAAAATATTTTACAAAAACAGTTATGTTTGGCCCTAAAATACTTCAACTTACTCTGAGTGTTTACAATGGCAATTGAGTGAGTGGCAGTAATGGATCTGCTGCTGGGAAGCGGGATTAGTGTGCTTGACTGTTAGTGTGTCTGCAGGAAGGAGAGTGTATGTGCTGACAGCTCCCCCCATAGTCTTAATCATGAGAGTGTGAGGGTGAGTATGCACATGTGGGTCAGAGGGAGTCTCAGAGGTTAGGCTCCTTGACAAGGCAGGCTCCCTTCAGGTCTTGGCCACACCTAAGACAAGGTTAGAGACGGCATAGCCATGTGTCCAAGGGAATTTGTTGGAGGGAGTAAGGGAAGTTGGTAAGGGGAATGAGAGGATTGTGGGTGAAGGAGAGGACTGCAACAGGGGACAGGGACAATGGGATTTGGGGAAAGAAATAGATGGCCTTAAGATGCCCAGCAGTGACAGTTTCATGGGTTGAACTTTGGAATTCTGAGTGATTCTAAGGCTACAATTAAATCAAAATTACCCTTTGGCAGCACCCCATCCTAAAACAGCTGCCCATTCTTTCAAGGAAAATTTAAGCTGGGATTTCATCAGCCAAGTATCCCTTGAGATTCCAGAACCACTGAGGACACAGAAGTCTAAACTGAAATGATCCCAGCACAGCAATGACAGTGATGTTGGGCACCAGTTCTGACATGGCACAGTAATGTAAGAGAAAAGAATAAGCCAAAAAGAGCCCCTCACCACCCACTATGCTGTGGGGCTACAGCCCAGGTCAGTCCCCTTTGATGGGCATCTGAAGTGGCAAAGAGAGGCCCATTTCCTCCTATTCTATGTCCAGATTGAGAGGTGTAAGTGTTCTTTCTCCAATCATCATCAGGAGGTATGTCCACTCTTCTGGGTCCAGGACCCCGAGAGGAACTAGGTACAAGGCTAGAATTCTGGAGTGGCTCCAGGGGCATAGAAAGAGTGTTGGGCAATGATGAAGGATGGCAGGTGTTAGGAGAATGTGAGCATGAATGATAGAGTCTTCCCCACGACTGGACATGTGAGCCCTGGAGTCCCTGGCTTCTGTCTGGCAGTGTGGCAGTGTGGCTCAGCTGTGGCCTGAGCCCTGAGGTGATTGAGGGTCTGGTCTCGGAATGCTGGTTGGTCTCTGGCATTAGACCCCAGGAAGAATCAACTCTTGATGGGTGTGGGAGGCTCTTGTAGTTCAGGGTCCCTCCTGTGTATTTGGCCCCTCGGGAAGCTTCACCCCTGTCACACATAGCCAAAAGCTGCTGGACATTCCTTGAAGTTCCTAAAGAAATAAAAATTTAAAAATCACAATGATTGAGTAGCTCCCATATAGGCCTAGTCTATTCCCAGTTTCCACATGACTATCCCTTAATCCTCATTCTTTTTTTTTTTAACCCTTACCTTCCATCTTGGAGTCAATACTATGTATTGGCTCCAAGGCAGAAGAGTGGTAATGGCTAAGCAATGGGGGTCAAGTGACTTGCCCAGGGTCACACAGTTAGGAAGTATCTGAGGCCAGATTTGAACCCAGGACCTCCCATCTCTAGGCCTGACTCTCAATCCACTGAGCTACCCAGATGCCCCATCGTCATTCTCTTGATCCAGGTCCAAGGGAGAAAAACACAGCTTTCCTCCCCCCCTTTTATATAAATTGGTAAAACATTTATGTATAAAACACATTATATCTACATACATGGATCTAAGTATGGCATATAGAATCTTACCATTTCGCATCTAGACAACTAATAAAATGTCCTGACTAGTCACCCTGGTTTCAATCTCTTCTATTCCAATCTAGCTTACAAACAAAGCAGAACGCTCTTCTTCCAATATTATTTTTGTCCTATCATTTCTCTAGCTTAAGAAATTAGAAGTCACAGAATCATCTCAGAGCAGAAAGGACCCTAGAGGCCATTACTAGGTCCAACCTATAATTCATCAAAAATACCCAACACATGTTTGTCTAGTCTTCCCTTGAAGGCTTCAGTAAGGAAGAGCTAATCCTTTCCTGGGCAGGCCTTCCACCTTCTGGATAGCTTCAACTGTCAGGAAATTTATTAGATCAAGACTAAATCTGCTCCTCAGAAATTTCCAGCCAATACTACTAGTTCTGCTGACTGGGGCCAAGCAGAACAAGTTGAAGCCTTCTTCCATTTAACAGCTTTTCAAACACTGTTTTCTACTCCAGGCTAAATATCCCTAGTCTCTTTAGCTGATCCTCATGAGGTCGCCTAATAACTGAAGCTCCAAATGAAAACCCTGATAACCTTTTACCCTTTGTGCCCCCATGCATCTCTTCAGCATGCTCTCTGACTAAGTCAGGCTGCTCACCATTGTTATCCTCATTCTCAGCTCCTTTTCTTCACATCATTGCCCTTGAAAGAAATGCCCCATTACCCAACTATTTCTTCATAAACTCATGTTCTTTACTCCTTGTTCAAAACCCCGTTCTGAAAACCAAGTTTTGGAAGCTTTCAGTCTTCCATCTTACTCTGAACACTTTACTGTGTCACATCTTAACATTTGTGCTCCCTTAATGCACTGCCCTAGCTCACTCGGTGGTAATGTTATGTCCTATGAGGGGTTGTGTCTTTATCTCATATGGGATCTATTTGATCAGCCACCTAGAATGTAGGCACCTTTTAGATAATATGAGTGCCTTTTCCTACCTCCATTCCTTTAATGATAGCCTCTATATTCAGGAGGCATTCAATACATGCCGATTTCTTGAAGTTGGGGGGGAGGCAGTTGAGCACTTGAGTGAATGTGTGTCACCTATCCAGTGTCAGACTTTCTCTCCTCATAACCCCTCAATCTATAGTACACAACCTCAGGACATGGAGAGGCCTTGAGGCTGGAGCTCTAGCTAAAGGAATTAAGAGTAAAAAGGGGATCTTGCTGAGAATGATTCTAGGCTTTGGAGGCTGGAGCTGGCCACAGCAAGTGCATACTCAAAGGTATAAGTATCTTCAGAATACCTTGGTTTATGTTAGTTAGCTCTGCTTGGAAAATTCAAGCCACTTGGGGCAGAATGCTAAATGATATTTTGGGGGTCTGAGGTTTGTAGAGTACTGATGGATCCTTTTTAGTCACCCAAAAGTTTTATCTGTCACAGTTAAAGGAGCTCATCTAGGCCACTGGGAGCCCAAAGAGATAAGTTCAGAACCCTATCCCAAAGATTAGATCAGGAACCCCAGAGGGGCCATTTGTTTACTGAAATAGTAAATAGAAATAGTGAATACACTGAAGTGTGTTGATATTACCTCAGTCCCCTTTCAGTGCAATAAAGCAGTTCTTACCTTACCACACTGGGCCAGCTGCAACTAAGTCTTCCAAGTCAATTGTTATAAAACCTAGCAGGTTTATTTGTAAATAAGAAATAGGGAGGGAGGATTTAGGACTGAAGATGCCCTAATCACTAATTCTCTTTCCCCTTCCTCTAAATTCTCTGTGAGGAGAATTCTTCTTTTGCTTGAGGCTTCCTACAAACCCTTCCTGCTTCTGGCTAATAACCCAAAAAGCCCTCCCTATACATCTTATAAATACACTATTTATACACTATAAATCCTCCTTTTATTGGTTTGGTAGGTTTCAGGATAAAAGGATGAACTCTGGATGTTGGAGTTCAACCCCAGATGGGCCGGGTCTGAGGTTTGACCCTCAGAGCAAAAACTGCCTCTGGACCACAATGTTTTAGTGAGGGTTTGAAAGTCTGTAGGATCTTCTTTAGGATGGTTCTTCTGGTAAGGAAAGGTCCTCCCAAAGAAATCAAAAGGTTTCCTTTCTCTCACTAGTAAAAACAAGATCAGCAGAGATAAGCTCCTTCCTCTCTGAGCTCCCAAGACAGGAAGAGCACAGTTGGTTGTTGCTCCTTCAAAATCTCTCCTTCCGCATTCTAGAATCTCCTGTCCTAGGGTGCCTAGTATGCAAACCCACTTTTACCTATACCTAAATTCATTTATATTTCTATAATTTCTACCGTAACACTACACAGACCAGCTCTTCTAGAAAAGTAGTCCTAGTCTTTGTGGACAAAGCTGACTGCAACTTTAGATTTTCAGCTCCAACTCTGATGTCAGCTTATCTTTTCTCACATGTTCTAATCAAATACTGACCAGGGTAGGGAGAAAAATAAGAAGCTCTGAGAAACTTAAATTTCCTATGTACTTCCTGCCCTTCACATAAACCTCTATCCTTTCCTCTAGCCCAGAAATGATATCATGCTTCCAACTTTGATACTTAATCTCAAAAAAGGAGCTCAAATCCCAAATTCCATTCCCACTTCATGGTTCCAATGTAGCCAATTCAAAAAGGTCCCCAGCAAAATAGCTAATCCTTGAGTGGGGTTTGGGACCCAAGAGTTACCTGGGGGTCTATGGGGCTCCCCTGCCATGGTGGGCATCAGGACATCAAGGGGCAGGAGCTGTGGCTGGGGAGGGAGGATCTGGGGATTAGGGAGGAACACAGGAGGGTCATGGATGACAGAGAGGGAAGAGGAGCTGGAACAACGGTGCCTGGTTTCCAAAGGCTTTTTCCTCACGTTTGAAGTTTCCTTATAATGAAATGAGACAAAAAAGAAAAAAAAATATAGATATAAGGATTAACACAGCAGGGTGTGATTGGGAAAACACAGTAAGGGAAAGTAAGGGACTAGGAAGAGAGAAGGAACCGTAGCAGGAAGAATTCTTAAAGGGTCTCCAGTCTCACTAGCCACCCCTTGGTTCATCTTTCACCCCTCTGGGCCTGATCACTATACCTTAAAGACACTAACCTTCAGATCTTCTCCTGAATTCAGAACACAATCGTGGATTCATGTGTTCCTCTCCTGGAGCCAACAAACTAATGGGCAGGAAGGGTCAAACTCACAAATAACCAGCTTTGAGAACTCTTTGTGTTTGTGTGCCAATCAGTTCTCTGCTCCCAGCCTCTAATTTCTCATCAGTAGTGAGAACAGATTAGGGAATCTCAAGGATAACTGAGTTTCCAGGTTGTAGGGGCCTTAGAAGCCTGTCCCTGTAGTCTCTGCTGTATTAACTCTCTCAGTTGTAAATTCTATAATCCTATCAAAGTGAAACACCCACAAAGGAGACTTCTAGAAAATTAGGAAAGAACTTGTGGAAGAGGGTGGGCCACTGATGGTGTCTGCCAAAAGTTGCTTTGGTCCAGGGACAATTGGGGAGGAAGTCCACTCCCTTATAGGCCTGGGGACAGTGTGAACAGAATCACAGAGATAGGAATGGGAAGGATGAGCATGAGCTATGGATGGAGGGTAACCCAATCTGGCTGGATATAAAATGCATGACTTGGTATCCTTAACAGTGAGTGGAGGGCCAGGTCCAGAGCTCCTCAGATGCTTGCTACACACCCCCTTTTCCTCAAATAAGGACAAATTTATAATGCCAATGCTCTAGATCTCCACTGGAGTAGCAGTTCAATACCTTTAGGTAGTGACATGGGCATCCAATGAAATTTTCCCCATCTTTGTTCTCTCTGGATTACTTGAATATTACTGGAGGGCAGGGCCTTTTTTTTTTTCAGTCTTGTATAGTGTCCAGAAGAGTGCCACACAGAGGAGAATTTAACAAATGTTGTTATTATAATGATATGCTAGGATATAAGTTTTATGAAAGTAGACTTTATACTTTGCATCTGTTATCTCTCATCACCTGACACAGTGCCTGGGCACAGAGTAGGTACCTAAATGTTTAATGGTTTGATGAAGGAAAGCTGTTTGACATAAGTCTAAATAGGTGGATTTGAAGAGGATTTTTGAGAACACTCAATTCCAGGGTTGGGAATTTTGAATTTATTTCAAAAGCAATGGGCAGCCACTGAAGATTTTTGGGTACAGTGATATGATCTTATCAATGTCTCAGTAAAATTACTCAGGCAGCTACATGGTGGATGAACTGGAAAGGGAAAAGAAGTTATAAAACCAGTTACAAAGGTACTCCAAATGAGAGGAGTTAGCAACTGATTGGTTGTGTTTGATGAGTGAAGATGGAAGATTCCAAGGTTATACATCCAGGAGAATGGAAAGATGAGAACTTCCCTGGCAGAAACAGAGAAGGTTTCAGGGTCTACACTTCACCCTTATCTCAATATGTCTAGGTTTTTAGCAGGCTTCCCTATTCCATTTAAAAAGGTAAAAACTGGGACAGAGTCATCAAGACCCTGTTAATGAATTTGCCCAAACCCAACACAGAAAGTAGTTCCATGGATCAAGGACCCCAGTCCATCTTCTCCCCTTAACAATGGGGACATTCCACAGGCTCCCCACTTCCTCTGTACTTAGCAATGCAAATGACTTTTATATCCACTTTCTAAAGTCCCCAAATCAACCTCCACTCTCTTCTCATCCATTTCCCAGTCCTAACCACTCTCTGGGAATTTTGAAGCTTGGGGATAAGGTTAGGAGTAGGAGGATTAAGACATCTGGTTTTCCACTGAGTTAAATTTCACCCATATAAGTAATTATTGTCTAAACATAAAGAAACCAAATCTCTGTGCCAAACACCAGCAAAGTCAGACAAGACCATCAAGTCAGGAGAGATTGGGATTCTGTGAAGTTAATACTTCTCGGACAACTTTAGCCTCTACATTTAATCTGAGTTTACAATTCTATCCTGAGTGAATGGTAGAACAGAAAGTTGTTAAACCTCTTCTGAGGAAAATGGGAAGATCCTCAGAGGTGCTTGGGAACTTGTGAAGAAGTAGATTTCTTCCCAACATGGGCGAATGAAGCAGAATCCCTGTTGAGCCTCTAAATGGACTAATACTGGATGTCATGGATACTGAATGTGGCTGTGGATGAGTCTATGCTGCTCTGGGCTAACATATGGGTGTCCTCAAGTAGTCTTCAGACACTACCTAAGAAGTCTGAGGATCACTGCTGGCAGGGCTTCATCCCACTCATTGTGAATATTCTATAGAAAGCCTCAGAGAAAGATTTGACATCCTCCTCCAATAGCCTTAAGTCCTCTACAGTCTGGCTCCAGAGGGCATACTCAGACTGATTTCACATTATTTCTCTTCATGAATTTTCTGCTCCAAAGAACTGATCACTTCTTGCTCCCTGAACTTGGTACAATCACTGTCACCTCTGTCTCAGTGCCATGGTACCAGCTGTCTCCAAGTGGTCTCTTGTCCTACCATTACCTTCACCTAAATGAATCGTTAGCTTTTTTTGAAGCCTTTTCACTTAACTATTAGTACTCTTCTCTTTTCTTAGATATTTCAATTATTAATCTGTTTAAATGTATCTAGTAGTAAGAATGTGAGCTTCTAGAGAGAAAAGAATGTTGTTTTCTCGTTGTAGCCTTAATACTTGGGCCTTATATAGAGTAGGCAGATATAAATACTTGATGAATTGAATACAATTTCCCCTAGTGGAGGTTACACTTTTTAGTTGGAAATAAAATGAAACACTCTAACTTCATCTCCTCTCCTTTCTTTGGCCAATAGGTTAGGTTCTGGTGAAGGGAACCCCAGCAAGTCCCTTATGTTGTTCAGCCATTCAGTCATGTCTGACTCTTCACGACAAGTCCATGGTTTTTTTTTGTTTTTTGTTTTTTGGTTTTTGGCAAAGATAATTAATTGGTTTGCCAGTTCCTGTCTCCCTCAAATTCAGGCTCTAAAGATGCTAAAGCAAATCTTTCCAGAAGGAAACAAGTGTCAAATGTGGGTTATGGGCAAGGATCCCTCACCTTAATACATATCAGAAGTCCAAAGAATACTTTTCACAAAACACAAGGGTCAGTTTTTGTCTACCCTACTACCTGAACTGCCTTTTGAGTACTTCTTTGTCAAGGAAGTGGTGGATTCTGGGTAAGCTAGTCCTTCATTCTACTTACAAAACTGTGGGAAGACATAGGGGTTTCCTCCCTGCCCAAGACAATGGTGCCACTGAGACTGCGTGAAATGCGTCGGAAATTCTCTGCAGTGTACAGCACTCCTTCCTCCTCCTTCATAGAATTTCGACAAGACGTGACCTTCAGATAGAATGACACTTACACGTTAAACACCAAAAGAGTAGTAGCAATCTGACATATCCCAATTTCACAAGAAACTCATTTAAGCATTCACTCAATCTTTAACCTCTCATCATTTGTTATCTCTATGTCCAACTCCCAAAATCCTGATACCCTAAAAAGCTCAGCCAACTTCTTCCCAATTAACTTATGCCCAATGCCCTTGCCACCAAGATTACTACCTGAGAGGCAGATACTAGGCTTGCCTCATGGAGACTATGTTCCACTTCTACTGTTGGTATCTGTGAGAGATCAAAGCCAGGGGCCGAGTGTAGTCTCCTCCCTACAGTATTTGTGGAGCCTGGGAAAGGAAATATAGACATAAGTGGAACACTCCCTTCCTGGAGGGTCTGAACTTTAAGCCTGGAAATCCTGACACTGGGGAAGAAGCAGGAAAAAGGCTAAGAATATGGATACCTTTCTACAAGTAGCAAGGGAAGGCCCCCACCCTAAGGCAAAGGGCCTTGTGTAATAATCTCTGGACAGCTGCACATTCTCCCACATATCTTTAACCAACAGCCTCATCATCTCATCTGATTTTGGAAGCATGCCCAGTGTGTGTCAGAGTCTTTAGGCACAAGTGTATGTTTGTAACATTTACTTGTGAAATTTATCTGACATGGTTGCTCTGTGGAGAAACCATAAGGGTAAAAGAAACCTGGTCTCTTCCCTGGGGATCCTTGATCTGCCTAGAATTGTAATAGATTGCTGCTAAGCAATGGGGTCTAGCCATCCAGCTTGTTCTCCTACTTCTCAAGCAGTCTCTCTGCTAGCACCAAGCACATGACCACCTGGTAGACCATGGGCACTTAATAAATGCTTGATGAAGCCAATTTTAATGTTTACTGAATGGTTCTTAAAACATCAAGCATTCACTCAATCTTCTTCAGTGAATGAGCACTTAGTGAACACTTTGTGATAAGACAAAACAGATAAGAGAATCAAGAACTCCCTGGGGATCATATCCACCCATTTACTGACTGACCCTGGTTGGCCACTTTCTACAGAGATCATTTCTCTAATTAATCAATACCACCTGTTTACTTTCATCAGTGTCCATTCAACACTTGTGTATTTAGTTCCCACCAGATGCTACCCAAAGAAAAAGCTGATTTGTTTCAAAGAGTATTTTAATTTTTTGTTTAATACTTTAACACTAAAATATTCAAGGTTCTGTGATTTAGCCTGCCCACCAAAGAAAAAAAATCCCATGATAGATATTCTTTAGTCCTGTTGTGACCCCTAAGTTCTTCCTGTGGCCAACCTGGCAATCCAAATTTCCAAATTTAGTAAAGGTGGCACAGGGGTACATAACATAATAGATATATAAATAATACCAGGATCATACTAAAGGCCTTTCTAGATTCCTTAAAACTTGTCAGAACTTGTATTTTGTTAGGATATAACAGTTTAAGTTAGGATATAATAGTTCAAGAACCCAAGGTTACCTGTATACCATGATAAGGGATTAGAAAAAGACCTAGTGGTGGTCTGATTCAATCATTTTAGAAAATAAATAGGTTTTTAAAAATCCCCATAACCACACTTCAATTCACCATTGAGTAAAGAAATTAAACTCAATTTGAGGTGCAGTACAACTAATTTCAGGTCTTGATTCATATTCTTACTTTGCATTTTCTTAGCACAAGGCAAAGAATTGTGTCCTTCTTGTCTTTAGTTCAAAACTATTATAAAGAAGCTCCTTCCGTGGAGGCAAGATCAGTAACTTGCCTATGACTTAAGAGTCTTAGAGAGCTGCATGGGGGTAAATAGAGGTTAAATGACTTACCGCTTGGTTATACAGCCAACATGGGTCAGAAGAAAGACTTAACATAGGAAGCACTCACTACACTTCACTGGTTGAAATAACAGGCTGGAATTTGGAACTATGTTCAAAAAGTCAATAAATTGTGAATACCCTTCAATCCTGTGATACCTCTATTAGATCTATAGATCAATAAAGGAGGAAAAAGACCCATGTATACAAAATGTTTATTGCAATTCTTTTGGAACTAAACTAAAACTAAAGAACTGGAAACCAATTGGGGAATGAATGAACAAATCATGGCATATGAATGTAATGAAATAATATGACATAAGAAATGATAAAAGGAATGATTTAAGTGAAACCTGGGTACCCTTGCATATGTTACCCATATCCTGCTAGAGAGGCACTGGGCTCAAGAGTGCAGAATGACTTTATATATGCATATATATGTATGTATATGTCAGATTGGCTATGACAGCAAAGGAAAGTGATAAATGTTAGAGATGTGGCAAAATTGGGATACTAATGCGGAAAGGACCTACTTGTACAAAAATATTTATAACAGCTCTTTTTTGGGGTGGCAAAGAATTGGAAACTGAAGGGATGTCTATCAAGTGGAGAACAGCTGAACAGATTATGGTATATGATGTTGGTGGAATATATTTTATGTTAGTGTTCTCTTACAACAATGGCCATTATGAAAGTATGTTTTACATGATAATATATGTAGAACCCAGATCAAATTGCTTACCTCTCCAGGAGGAGGGAGGAAAGGAAGGGAAAAAATCTATTTTTGTTATTTGAAAAAAATTATTAAAAAAATAACTAGGTAATTGCAGCAGATGAGCCTGAACTACTATGGGAACTATGAGAGAGAAAAATTGATAAAAAGCACAAGATCTTAAGAGATGAAAGGGACCCTAGAGATCTTTTTACCTTACAGATATCCTCTTTGAATCTCCTCTGACTTTTATGTGTTATTCTAGGTCCTAATAGTTTACAGCAAAGCTGGGACTAGAACTTAGTGTCTTGATTATTAGTTAATTACTCTTTTAGCAACTCTGAACACAAAATCCATTTAAAACTAAACATCAACTTGATGTTTTGCAATTTCATGTGATTCAGCTTTGTATCAGACAAAAACCCAAGGTTGACTTCATTATTCTACATATGATGTGTGTCAACAAGAGATAATGAAGTGACACCTACTCATCCCATGAAAAGTCAATGATTGGACACAACAAATCACAGTCCTACCAGCTTAGAATTTAGGAATTAATTAGAAAATAGAGAGATTTCCTTTAGAGAGGCTTTAACTTTAAACCTAATCGTGTATGAAAAGGATCTGGAAATGTTTTAGAGACTCAACATAAAGCAACACTATTAAAGGACAGCTCTGGAGGGTAAATCTGTGACTATGGAATAATTCCAGTCTCAAGGCCTATTGGCATGTCTGTTTTCAATCCTTCATACATCATACCATTTTCCAGGATATTTCCTAGTTTCTAAGTGCAAGATAATACAGGGTGTGGACTCAAATGGCCTCTAAACTTTTAGGAATCAGAAGTCATTAGCTAGAGAGTAAAGGATTCTTTGTAACAATCCTACTCTCTATTCCCCACTCCAGACTAGGAAAAATAGTTTGTATTTGTCCTGAGGGCTTCAATAATTGTTAGAAATGTAACCATATCCTAATGCAATGTTCATGACTAATTAGTCAAAACTTGCCCATACCTCTTCCCATTTTCCCAAATTTCCAGCCTAAAATCCTCCTGTACAGTCAAATGTTTACCTGGATGAGTAAGTGGATGCCTCCCTGACCCAGGTTGGCCAGCCTGAGATGCCTGCAGACTAGCCTGGTACAGAGACTCCAATTCTGAGGCCTCTTGCTCTGTGTCCTCATTCCAGTGTGGGTGCAGATGCATATGGCTTCTTCCAGGATGGATGAGACCAATGCAGGAATCTTGAGGGGAGGGGTTCCTCCCAGGTCCAGGAATCCATGGACCATCTTCACAATTGGGGGGAGAGCCAGAGAGCCTAATATTGTCTACCCAATGGTCCATGGGCAGGGAAGTCATTAAGTCATCACTACTGCCTACCTCCTTTAGCCTAATATCTTCCATCTGTGACGGCTTCCCTGGGAACATGACTGATTCTGCCACATTTAATCCCAGTCCCCAGGGAGCATCACTGTTGTGTGGGGAAGGGTTTACTGAAAGAGCATGGCAACTAGAGGGCATTTCCCGAGAAGTTTGCCTATCCCTCCTATCCAAAGATTTATGCTGTTTTTCCCAAGAACAGTGACCATTCCTGTGTAGCCTGGAGTCTGAGGGGGGTGACTCCTTTCTCAATCTAGTTGTTGGTTTCCTGTCTTGGGAACCTGTAGCTACCCAGTTTCTCTCACAAGTATGATCCTTTGGGGAAACCCCATGCATTCTTTGGAACTGCTCTGCAAGAGAGCGAACAAGCCCCTTTGTGCTGGGGACTTCTGACTTCAAGCCCTCTTTGGTGCCCTGCTCCCCTTGTGAAACAAATAAAGTTTCATGGCTGTTGGTTGAGGGACACTTGTTAGTTTTCTGTACAGAATCTGGAGGAAAATGAAGCAAATGTGAGGAAGCTGTAGGTTCTTTGGGGTGACAGGCCCCATGTGGAGGAAGGCTGGACCAAGTTGAAAAACTTGAAGGATTATAGCTGGGACTGTAAGAATCCCCCCTCTCAGGGGAGGGCATGGAGGCCAAATGTGGACAGGGAAGGATCAGGGCAGGCAAAACTGCAGGGTCACTTTTCTCCTGGAATTGCTGCTGGCCAGCATTTCTCCCTTCCTGAGTGGGAGTCCTGCTGCCACCATGACAGCCCAGTAGCCCCTCTGCTGGGACTCCTGCAGGTTCCCTACCTTGGGGAGAACCCTTTTCAGTCTTCCTTGGCTTGTGGGATAAACCTTTCTTGCAGAAAGCTGAGAAAGCATGGCCATCCACATTAGCAGAGGAAGTTAAGAGATTGGGAAAAGACCTACTGGGGGAACTGGGCTGTAGGGTAGGTGGGGAGGGTGACTCTGAAGACAGTAATGAGTGTGATTCATGGCAGGAAGTAGAGGAGGGGAAGAAAGTACTGGTCCCAAACTCGGTGTCCTTGCTGGGTTCCAGTCGTGCCTCCTGACTCAACAGAACTTGGAGCGGGAGAGACTGTTCACTGAAATAAATGGGAAGAACCAATCATTAACTGTTTCTAATGACAAAAAAAGTCACATAAAGAATTGCTAATTTTCTTTGCTTTGTTCATTCTCCACCAATTATTCCATGTCCTAAATGAAAAAGACAAATGGAGAGGCAAGCACAAAAAAAATAAATTGTTTAAAGGTTTACAAACAATAAAGCACAAAGTCAACACTCACAATCTCTCTCCTTCACCCCCACACCCACATCTTAGTTAACATTTACCTTTTTCCTGATAATACATTTTTTCAAATGGACCTAATCATAGTGATACAATACCATTAAAAAGAACCTCTGCCTATAACTTCCACTGTCCCCTACCCTCCTATTCCATTCATACTCCACTATAAACCTGCAAATTAAAAAGGAAGAAAGGAAAAGGTTGCTGGCCCAACATATGGATAATGGAAGGAAGGCAAGGCCTGGAAATGGCTTACATCCAACAGAAAGGAGGGGTCAGCAATAAGGGAAGAAAAGAGATGGGGACAAATGTGAGTTGATTATTGAGAGAGCTTTAATTTGCAAAGCACTTTCCATTTATTATCTCATTTGATCCTCAACAACTGTTTTTACAGATGATGAGAGTGAAGCAAAGAAAGGTTGCCCAGAATCACACAACTATTGCTTATCTAGGGTAAGAATTGAATGCAGTTCTTCAGCTTCCAAGGTCAGCACTCTACAAAGCACCTCATCCAAAAAGAACACATGGACTCTACTGCTAAGTCAAGGGGAGCTAGATCTTGGGTCAGAGATTGAGAGGAAATCAAATATTTTATTTGTTTTTTTTTTCCTGATCATATCCAAACTAGATAGTATTATATATTGAAATTTATCTCCAAGGCAATTCATTAGATTCTTATAATTTTTTTCAACTAATCATGGTAAGTAGTCAAACCAGTTACCGAGATTAATTTACTGATTTAGATGCTGCCTGGGACTAGTTTAGCTGTTTAGTACTGAAAAACTACCTAACACCTTACTTAGCTGACTGCTTTGAAACTAAATTGCTAACATTTAAACAAAGTCCCTATGAAGTCTAACAATGACCAAAATAAAAAAGTTAAAAAAAAGTAGAAGATTCCAGGTAAAAGCAGAAGAGTTCAATAATAAGGCCTTAGACATGCACCATTAGAAATGGAGTTCCAGTTCAGAACTCTCCTTTAAGTATTAAAATAGTATTATACTTTCATACATAACCACTGAATTTGTTTCTTGAAAATTTATGTTCCATTTCCATTTGAAGTCAACCCACCAGCTTACTCCCCTGCCCCCCTTGTTAAAATAACCCTTCCTTTCCATCTTAGAATCAATACTGGGTATTGGTTCCAAGGTAGAAGAGTGGTAAGGGCGAGGCAGTGGGTGTTAAGTGACTTGCCCAGAGACACACAGCTAGCAAGTGTTTTGAGGCCAGATTTGAATCCAGGACCTCTTGTCTTTGGGTCTGGCTCTCAATCCACTGAGCCATCTAGCTGCCCCCTCCAAGCTTACCCTTTTAAAAAATCCTATCTACTCCAAATAGTTCTGCATTTAGAACTACAGTTTTGAGAGGTAAGAACCCTAACTCTAAGGAAGCCCCCCAAATGAACCCTGATTCCCTTTCCTCAAAATTGAATCAGAATGTTAACAAAATACCCATTGCTGCTCTGTTTAAATGGGGGATGGGTAGTAATGAGACTCTAATAATAGATTTTGCTCTGATGGTATATATCTGTGTTGGTGAAGGTGTGGCACATGTGCCCTGGTCTACCAAAGGGGACTGTTCTGTTCACCCTCTCCACTGCGCTTGAGGACAATTTTCACATGCTTCATTCACCCATTTGTCCAGCATCCCAATGCAAGCACTTCCTCCTTCCACTGTCTGGAGTAATGTGGGGCAGGGGGAGGGGGGGTTGGGAGGGTAGTGCTAACAGGCAGCTTGAAGGGGCAGTTTGGGCACATGATCTCTAAAAAGTTTACCAACAGTGGTATACATCCACATAAAAATTCCTTAGAAAGCAGTGCCCAAGAACAGAGGCACATATATCATTAGGGTTATAAAAATCATTTAAGTGTATTTCCTCAGGATGTTTGGGTAGGTGGTCTTGGAGCTAAGCTGTACTTTTCCAGGTTTCTAGAACAGACTTTGAAGAAGAGAGTAATAGTGGTCTAAACAATTGAAAGTTTTGCCTTAGTGACTTGTAATCATAAACTATGGTGAGCTCATCTACTTGAGAGTATATATTACTAAAGTATCCTTGGCAAAAAAGGTTCAAAATAATGCCAAAAGCAGAAATCCTGCCTCCCTGGCTATAGAGTGGGGCAATAACACTATTTCTCACAAACACTGGGTTATCTTTAGCATGCTAATTTCCTAGCCTCAAAATATTTGACCACTAACAATTTCTGGCCTTGAAAGAATTTCCCAGGACTAGATGCATACTGAGTACAATGCTGCGGCATGGCTGACCCATGAATTTTCTCATTGTCAGTCCCCAGAGTCATCTGTCCCTACTTATCTAGGACAGAGAGCTACAGAAAAATCTTGTGTTAAGAGATGAATACCTGTTTTTGGATTGTGAACCATGACTGTTTAATGAAAGAGGCACAACCTAGCTGAACTTCTATCATTCATGTACTCATTGCCTGAACTGCTGTCACCAAAGTTTGTCTTCAAATGCTAGCTTCCTCTAATAGATTCAATTTTACTCTTTTTTTTATTCTTAGTTCTCTTACAGTTTTAGGAAGAAATAAAAGTAATCTTTGCTTTGTATTCTCTTTCTATTTTTTAACAACCAAGTTTACAACTCTCATAGGACCCTCCACTTTTCTCTCTAGGTCTGATGTAGAAAGTGACATTTAATTGGTGAAGAGAAGATTTTGCTGTTAATTCTTCTCTCTCCTTCCCAATCTACCAATTCAGAGAGAGCTCTCTCTCTCTAGAGCACCCCAAAGTAGTGACCTCCCCTGATGTCCATGGGCTATCATGACTTTCCAGGCACTACCTTGTTGGCTGAGGGAGGGAGCCCCCCAACGGCGGCGGTGGTGGTGGTGGTGGTGGTGGTGGTGGTGGTGGTGTTGGCGGCGGCAGTTGCTGTTGCTGCATGCGATCCTGGAGGCTCCGTGCTTTTCGGATACAGATTTGTAACTTCTTATCAACTAGGGTTCTGCTGTGCGTGCTAGAGCTGGCACCATGCAGGGCAAGTCTTAGTTTAGCTAAAATGCAAAACAAAACAAAAACAAAAACAAAAAAACACACAGCAGAAACAGAACACACACACATACACACACACACACAAAGAATAAAATTGAACCAAAAATGAGCAATGAAATGCAGTAACTTAAAAGATGCAGCAAGAACACAAGACATGGAACATGCAAAAGCTGCTGAAGTGAGGGAGCTGGCTGGCCCTGCCTAGAAGACATCTTGCACTAAGCCAAGGGGCTCACAGAGGGAATTCAGGCCAATTATAGAAATTCATTTATAAGAAATACTGGAGTTTTCACCTTATTTCCCACAGGTGATTTCTATGGCCCTCCCAACATGGCTGGCAAATTAAACTAGTCTTTGAATCCCAGCCCAACCCCTATTTTCTAACCAGAAAAAGTCAGGAAAATAAGGACCATCATGAGACATGCAAATACACTTGCCTCTTATTAAAGAACTCAGCTAGGGGTCATACCTAAAAATCACTTGCCAGTGATAAGTTCTGGGATTCTCCAAAGCTCATGCTTCAACCCCTGTCAGTGCTCAGGAATTTGAAAGAAGGAAGAAGGAGAAAAGCACATACTCTTGTGAAGAGTTACAGGCCCAGGGTCACAGCCTGTTTACTCGGTCTCAAGAGAAGGTTGCCTTCCTACTGATTTCTGTCTGCTCCATTCCTTGATTAATAAGGAGGCAGAGAGTGGGTTGTCCCAAGTCAGGTGTGGTCTTGAACCAGGGGACAGAGGGGATTCCAGCATCACCTGTGGGCTTTTGCTGAATTCCCTCTAGGTGTTCCCCAGAGAACCTTTGGTGTCCTGATTTGAAGGCCCAGGCACCAGAGGGGCAGCAGAGGCCAGGAGAGCTGCTGCCAAGCCAAATAAGCAGCAGCAGCAAGGGCAGCAATAGCAATGACAAGAATTGCAATTCAAAAGCGCAACAGCTGCAAGGAGTTAGTTACTTACAAATTGCTTCGTTACAGAGAGCCAAAGCTGCAGCACAGTCCCCTCTCTGCTCACGACGCAGTGCCTCCTCCAACACCAAGTCGGCCTCATGGGTGGACCTCTCAGAGCGGTCACGCCTCCCTGCAAGGGCCAGCACTTGATGCAAATGGGGATAGGTGAGAAGTATTTCCATACAGCTGCCCACTACAACCAGACAGCCTAGAAGCAGTCTTTGGAGCAAGGGCAGGGGCAGCTAACTGGCACCCAGACCTTCCCAAATGCACAAAGAAGGCCCTTAGTGCAATCCAAATACCATCTTTTCTGAGGTTACACGTTTTTGATAATCCCTACCTGTAGAAAGCATAGAATGGTATCTCTAGTAGCACAAATAACAGGAGGGGAATTTTTTAAATAGAAAAAGAAGTACAGAAAGATGTAGCTCTTCATTTGCTAGAGGAGGAAAAATGGCAGCCCCCACAGTCACTGGACTTACTGATTTTCTAACAGTTCCACAAGTTACTGTTTAGAAACAACAAGTGTATCAGCACCGTCATGGCCAAATGTCTTCCTTCCTCACACACATGCTTAAGCCACGAATGGCCTCAAAACTCTCCAGCAGCTCCTGATTGTCTCCTCTGACAAATTTAAATTTAACAATTGCCTGGAAGCTCCTTGAGGTCAAGGAGTGTTTCATTTCTGTCTCTTTATCCCTTTATGGTCAGCACAGTACCAGGTACAAACTATCTGCTTAATAAATGTCTGTTAAACAAACCCCTGATGTGTGGTTAATAATGCTATGAAAAACTTCAACAATAGAGGTACCTACATTGAAGGAGTGTTTTACAGTTTATAAGGGAGACAAGGCAAGCATTTTTACTCCCATTTTCCATAAGGGAAAACTCAAGTTCAGACAAAGTGCCAAAGTCACCCAGTTAAAAAATGTCAGAGCAGGGACAAACAAGGGCCTCATTGGTCTGGAGCCCATCTGGTCTTGTCACCATGACAGCATAGTTCTTCAGCCATGAGGCAGTTAGCTTTTCTTATGTAGGGCTCCTCTCAGAACCACTTCTCTGTCTATACCCTATGTTCCACCATAACCTTCCTTTCCTACTTTGACCCCCTGACCCCACCCCACTGCTAATATCAAAGTTCTTCTCTTATCCTGTGTTGGAGCTTAGTTTTGGAATCCTCATGGACTAATTCTTAACACAAATCTTTCCCCCAAGTGCCTGGTCTGGCATTGTTGCTAGGTTTTAACACTGCTTGTATTTTGATCTTGTTTCCTATTAAGTTTTAGGAACAATATTTTTCAAAGGCTCCTTCTTCCCTTCTTCTCCTGGCCTCTTCCCAACCATATACATACATTTTCATCAATGATTACAGGGAAAAGACCTCCTTCATAAAAAAGATTTTTTCACAGGAAATAAAGTTACATCTAAATTAAAGAGGTGGACAATGGGTTATCACTGGCTGATTCTTGTGCAAGGAATCACCCTCTCCTACTCATAACCATGATTTACTTGCAAACTCTAACTGAACTGAAGCTAACTGAATTTCCTCCAAGAAAACTGGAACCCACTTCTCTGTGTAAGTTTTGTGGTCCTTTTCAATACTAATTCATGCCCATCTCTTCATTATATGGACTTGGGAAACCAGTTCATGACTTTTTTTATTTGTTTCTAGACTCAAGTAAGAAAGACAAGGTATCTGAGTCACTTTACAATTTTCCCATTTCTTTCAAGTTGAAGGTAGAGGACAAAGATTCCTAGGAATATTTACTATGTCCTCAAGTTCTTTCTCCCTGATTTTGAAAGGTCCTAGAGGAATTAAAGAGATAGTAAAAATATTAAATTTGGCTCCAGAGAGAACTCAGACTTCTGATACTCCTTTTGTCTTCTAAACTTTTGAGTAGTCCTGTAACACACAATCATTTGAAATTACCAATACTTATCTATACATTCAGATACATGATTAAGGCTATCAGGTTTAGGATGATAAGATTCCAAGACATTATAAAGAGAGGTAGACAAAGTGGGATTATCACTATGTACCACCTCCTCCAGAATTCTCTTAGCCTCCCAGGCATTTCTCTTCCAGAAGGTGTGGAGGCAAGGAGAGACTAAAATATGGTCAGCAGACTCCTGACAATACTTTGGTATGCAGGCCAATTAGCTGATGGAAAAGTGAGGAAAATGAAGGTTCTCCTTTCAAAAGGAGAGTGAATCTGGGAATGTGATGGTGCTACTACTGTGAATTAGAAAGGAAGTATGATAGACATATCTAAAAATGGGGTTTTCAAGGACAACAGAGTTAATTCAAACATATGCAGAGAAACATACTTATTGACCCAGGAAATATAAGGAAGAAAGTGCCTTCAAGTCTGGATGAGATGCAAAGAGGGGTCAAGACTGTCTAGAATGGGCCATGTCCCCCAGCAAGACAGAAAAGGGCTTCATAAAAAATATGGTCACAGAGAAAGCACACAACACTACTTAGGCAGTATATCTCACTTTGGGACTCAGAAGTAATAAGAATGTGTAGCCTATTTTAAAGAAAGAAAAAGGGAGGCCAAAGTGATCTATCTACATTATTCCTGGCCTGAAGCCTTTCCAAACCTATGTGCATCTTCCTTTAAATAACTCCTCAAAGCCTATATGTTGTTACTAAAAGTTACTTTCCCCAAAGTTTACAGACAATGAGGCAAAGTAAGCATGACACAAGTGGCTTTCTGAAAATCTTCAGACTAAAGGAGAAGGATAAGAATAGTTTGTGGGCATGGCTTTCCACTCCATTTCCCCAATATCATTCATTTTTCTATTTAATTTAGGACTTATGCCAAGTTACATTCTATATTTCTAATTAGGGAAAGTTTTAGGCATGAAGAAGAATTCTCTATCTTCAAAAGTCACCCCCATTTTTCTAACTAGATATTTGCCCTACATCCCAGGGACCTTCTCTGCATCAACAAATTAGTCATATTCCTGTTTGACCATTTCAGAGAGCTGAAATTCAGATATTCGGACCATTTTTCTCTCTCTGTCCAATAGTTACCCTGATGCTGAAGCTCATCCAGGTCCATGAAGCGGCTGGGGTGAGGGTTGAACCCTCGAGCTGCCTCCAATTCCTTCTCCTGCTTCCTTTGGAGTTCTTGTTCATGGGCCCTCCGAGCGACTTCTTCCTGGAGTTCATCCAGCTCACTTTTGGAGGCTAAGGACAACTCCCCATCTATGAGACAAAAGGACAAAATACCACCATTACAGATTCAGTCAGTAGCCTGGACTCTATTCAATCCATAGTCAAGGTAGAGGAGCCTTATACTGATGGCATGACGTTCAGGGTGGTGCTTGGGGCCAAATACTAAGAGGTATGCTTTTCCTGACTCTATCTTTGAATCAAGGGGGAACTTCAAACAAGTCCCTTAACCTCTACCTAGAGTTTCCCTTCTCATTCATGACAATGAAAACTCAATTACAAAAGAGCTCATGGATGACCAGACAGAAAGAGGCACAAATCCTGAGGGGAAAGGATGGAAAGGTCAGTTAAAAGAAAAAGCAGGCTGCTGTAGGAGGAGCAAGGATAGTAATAGAACAGTCTCCTTGTGCCATATGCCAGGCACTAAACGAGACACCTGGAGAACTGCAGTCCACCTCCCTCCCTCTCCACCAGATTTCTTAAGCTTAGGTTTTTGAGAGTCACTTGGTAGAGCACAAGGCCTAGAGAACAGTGAAATGGAAAGCTGTTGGCTGTTCTGGAATACAGAAGAAAGAGATAAGATGTTTACATGTTTCTAGAGGAAATGCAAATAAAACAGAGAAGCTAAAGGAATGCTTTCATTAGGAAACATAAGGCAGCATTGAGAGGGATGCCTTTTTCTTAGGGTCTCCCCTATTTATTACTACTTATTACTTGCCCTAGTGTCCAGGAAAGCCAGAGATACCTGCTCCCTACTCTGCCTTGTTTCCTGGGTCAGGTGTCAGCTCCCTAGAGAAATGTCAAAAATGCCCTTTGTACTGGGCTTCATGAACTATTACTATCACATTCTCCATCTGCACTGCTGGTGGTAGGTGTCCTGAAGAGGCTAGTGCCCTTTCCCCCCTCAGTATTCAGTGGCTGGGACAGCCTTTCTTCCCACTTTGCCCCCACTCCCTTTCCAAAGGACAGCTGACGGCCAATAGACATTCGCTCTCCCTCTTATGGTATACAAGGTAGAGAGGTTAGTGTGGTTTGAATCTTTAATGACTTCAAATTCCAAATGCTAAACACACACAAAGACTACCTTGAAGGATTATTTAAAAAAAATTTTAATATTGATGTTTCTTATTAAAATTCAACATCATCACTACCTGATACTATGTCACTCTAGTTGATTTTCAAACTTTATAAAAACTTTTCTCAGATGTTATTCAGTGACCAAAAGATTGAATTTGTAATTCTAGCCTTAAGAATTTTTTAAACAACAAAGTTGGAAAGCATTCTCAACAATTTTGATGTGATTCTACAAGAAGAAGTCTGATGGAAATAAATCAGGTAACTGAGATGGCCAAGCAAGAGGATCTCCTCTACCCACTCAAGGTGTTTAAGGGATCATTCAGAAACTTGCACAGAAAACACAGAATAGCAAGGTGCCTCATCTTGTCAAAGCTAAATATTTATTTTTTTTAATTCACAAAACTAAATGAGTGTAAAAGAAATTGAAATAATTAAAGCTTTCAAATGCTTTTAAAGATAAGTTTGTACCATTTATGCTTCTGAAGTTATTAAAACTTTAAAGTACATTCAAAATTTTGAGATCTCCAGCATTAGAAATCATGCTGCACCTGGAGTCAGCAAACCCAGGTTTCAAAATCCTGCTTCAAACTTTGCTGAGGCAAAACCCATTAGCCTCTCTGAATTTCAGTTTAAAGGATTTTGCAAACTCTAAAAAACTATGGGAATCCCAGCCAGTATTATTGTTTTAAAAAGGACCAGAGCTTCTACAGTCTATAGAATGGCAACTCTTTCACCTATCAGATATTTCCTGGGGTCCCTTACTCTTGGTGATGTGGACAAATTTCGCCTAAGTTTAATACTACCCACACCAAGAAGCCCATAAAGATGAGAAAAATGTTACTCATAGAATTTTCCTTCCTGAAGCCTGGAGCTGCAGGACAGTTGAGACCTTTGTTTTTAACCACTACCAAGTAAAGAAGTGAATACTACCAAATTATCACTTAACCATACAACTTAAAGGATCCTATTTCCATTAAATCCCCAGGGTTAGTTTTCCACTTAAATAAAACCTGCTCAGGATGAGTTCAGCAGATCAAATAAGATATACCTCATTTTTACCCCCACTCCCTGCCACAACACACTCTCAGCCACCAAAGTGGCCAGGCGTGGCCTGGAATCCCACTTAGAGACACCCTTTCGGCTTTTACATCTGCTAAAATCCAAACTCTCCTTAGAAAGATAAAACTATGCCCTATTATTAGTTACTTATTTAAAGTTAATGAGTTTCTGAGCCTTTCTTGAGAAATTATTTTGATTAAGAGAAAGTTATGACACAGAGTCATCAAGAAGGAGAAATTACATGGACCCTCAGGGGGCACAGGTTTGATCTGTGGCCTGTATTGCTGCCAGTTACCTTCTACGTCTGTTGAAATTAACCCCAATATAAACTACAGGGAGGGAGGAGTCTCCTCTGAACTGCCAGTTCAGGTCTTCACACTAAAACTTGTTTCCTACTGTATGTTAGCACAGAAGCCGCCTCAGAGTTCTACCCAGCTATGTCATGGCCTAAGAGAGGGAAATATACATCAAACAGAGGCCAGATGAGATGCTTTCACATTTAAGCTAATTCTCAAATATTACCTCATCTTCAAGCCTCCATGGGCCTGGATGAGGAGACTCAAATACTCATCTCTAACAAACCTGTGCTCTTATCCTTCCATGGGAGGGGCTGGTTCTTTGTCCAACCACTTTTGGCAGAGACTGATTCTGCCTCCATGATGCTGCTGCTGCTGTGTGACTTTGGGATCTGATGCCAGGCAGGGACCAACCCAGGTGTTCTCTTCAAATTTGTATCCCTTCAAAAGAAAACACAGGATCCAGGGTATTAGAAATGCAGAGATCAAGCCTTTAAGATTATTTCCCAAGAAGATGGAAGCCAACACCATAAAAAGTACTACAGAAATGATACCCCAAATGGGTAAGTTAAGTTACATCCCATGTCTCCTTTTGTTGACTTTTTCCCTAGCCCTCACCATACATACCTGGATATGTTCCCATTTTCTTCCTCACAAGTTCTAGTTCCAACTTTACCACCTAGTTGTATGGCCTTGGGCTAGTTCTTTTACTCTCTAACCTTTTGTTTTTTTTTTTCAGCTAAAAAATGGGGGCACAAAATAAGATGATCTCAAATCCCTGCCACATTCTCTTGGGATCAAAGTATAGAGCTTTCTGAAGCTAGGAAAGAGAGTTAAACTGCTATCATGATCTATTTGCTGCCATTATAGATACAAGAGACAATATGGCATAATGGCCAGAGTACAGTCAAAAAGACAGGTTCAAATCTCCAGTCTGACACTATCTGAGTAATCTTGAGAAAATTACTTAACTTCTATATGCCTCAGACAACTCCTTGGGATTTATTGAATGGTCTTTGATTCACAATGGCTGAGAAAACATACATTTAGAGCTGAAGGAACCTGAAAGGTCATATAGTTAAAGTTCTGTATTTTATAGATGAGGAAACTGAGGCCCAGAGAGGCTAAATGACTTATCCAAGGTCACATGAACAATAAGCAACAGAAGTGGGATTTAAACTCAGATCCAAAGAAACTTTAAACACCAGAAGCTCCCCACTCTAGGAAAATTACAGAGCAATTAATATAGAAAGGGCAATATATAGACAGTGCAATCATGGGCCCAATTTCTTCATAAACACTGCTTATGAAATATTAACTTTGTGAAAAACTGAATATGACCTAGCACTTAATCCTGATGCTCAAAAGGGCAATGGCGTGGGGGGGGGGGGAGGGGGGGTGTCTTCTAAGAGAAGTCCATTGAGGAGGGACTTAGGATCAGTTCTGGAGCTAGAAGGAAGCTCAGAAGTCAGAATCCAACTCCCCTTACAGAGGAAGAAGGGAATTAAGTTTATAAAGGTGAGATGGCTCAACTGGGGCCCCTCTAGTAGTCAATTAACACAAATCTTATTGGCTACAAATCCAGCCTTTTCCCTGCACCACTTCAGCAAAGGTAGGAGGGGCTGGACTATGCTTGTGCCCAATTTTTTTTGCACATCATTCAACAAAAGTGTTCAGAGTAATGAAAACAGCTCCAGTTGAGGAGCCAAGAGATCTCAGTGTTGAAGTCCCACTTTACCACCAGCTGGCTCACAGCATCAGCTCTTGGACCCCGCTTATTTCTTTGTAAAATGAGGGGATTAGATGAGATGATCATTATATTCCCTTCCAGCTCTGAAATGCAATGATTCTACAAATAGCAGTGACTACAATCATTCTGTGGAGTGAGATGCATTTGTATTATGTAGTACAAGGCCTTTACTTCTCCCATACCCTTTTCTCTCAGCTGAGAGCCTTTTCTTTTATTATCCTGAAACAAATTGTAATTTTCCATTTAAGCTCCCTCTTTTCTTTTTGTTTATCTTAAAACCCCTTGATATCATCTCCCATGCACTTTATATTTCCTGAGTATATGACAAAGAAGTGGTCCTTCTTTGTAAAAGCCCCTCTACAAGTACTCTTGATTCCATACACATCTGTCTTCTTCAGCAGATTGCATTCTCAATTGCAAAATCCCCACTTCCCACCCTGGCCTTGAATCTTCAACCTCTTCCTATTAATTGACTTCTGTATTTCCTTCGAATATGCTCAAGCTATCATCCTCTATCTCTTTATCTATACTTTCTGTTTCTTCCCCTTCTCACTTAATCCTCAACAGTTTGCAATTTATTTTGGTTTCTGGTGTCATCAGTTAACTGAAACTGCTTTCTCCAAAATTACCAATGATCTTTATCTTTTAAAAACAATCTAAGTACAATGTTTGTTGATCTGTAAAAATTTAACTTATCCCCCACTTAACAGAAATAAATTTTCTCTCTTCCCACCTCCCTCTTGTGACAGAGGCTGGCACTAGAGAAAAAGTGCCAAGCTGAAGAGTATGTGAAATTGATCACCTCGACAGGGGAGGGGCCCCAGGAATAAATTCTGGAGAAGACTCTGGCAGAGGGGGCAGTGAGGCCCTCAGTCAGGAGAGGTGGATAAAGGCCTTTTCCTGTGGGTTACCCACTTTTCCTGCTGGTGATTGGAAATCCTTCCACCCTACACTTTGCAATTGAAGGGATTTTCTGAAGAGAAACCTGAGCAGACTTTACCTCAATTCCTGTTGCCCTGGGGTGAGTCAACCTGAATTTCTCTCAGGGGGCTCAGGCTGCCAAGGCCTGAGTTTCCCTCAAACTCAAGGAGGGAGGGAAAAGGGTTTAGATAGAGACAGGGACCCCCTTTTCCCCACTTTCCTTTTCCCATTCTTCCCTGCCTGTTGTTCTTTTTGTATTACCTGATTGAGTTAACATCGAGTAGTGGAGGGGGGACAAGAGTGAATTGGGGAGAGCAGCTTTAGCTAAGGAGGAAAGGCAGAAGGGGGTAAATCTTCAAACCCCCTCTCTCTGAGCCAAGTTGTTACATTTGCTGTCTCCCCTGTACCCTGCTTTGTGGAAGGGGGTTCTCATCTCTTCCCCTCTCCATACCGAAAGTCCAAGTTCCCCATTGGGGCACAAAACTTCTTTTATTTTTTTTTTTAAGACACTATCACCCTATTGAAGGAAGAAAAAAAGAAAAGCAAAATCCTTGCAACAAATAAGTATAGTAAAGTGAAGCTAATTCCCATATTGGCCATGTCCAAAAAACAGATCCTCTATCTACACCCTGAATTTATGTCTGTTAGGAGATGTATAATATGTTTCTTTACGAAACTACTGGAATTAAGATTGGTCACCATATTGATCAGAATTCTTAAGTCTTCCAAAGTTGTCTGTCTTTACAATGTCATTACTGGATAATTTTCCCCCTGGTTTTGCTCATTTCATTCTGCATTGGGTCATACAAGTCTTCCCTAGGTTTCTCTGAAACCATTCCCCTTCATCATTTCTTCTAATATATTCATATCCCATGATATTTAGCAATTCCTTTCCCCTCAAAATAATTGATGGACACTCCCTTAGTTTGCAGCTCTTAGTAAAAAAATAGAGAGATACTATAAACATTTGTGCATAAGTGGGCTTTTTTTTGGTCTCTTTAGGGTCCTGGCCTACTGGTGGTATTTCTGGGTCAGAGCATATACAGTTTAGCAACTTTTTGGACATGGTTCCGAACTGCTTTCCACAATGGCTAGCCTACTCTACAGTTCCACCGACAGTGCAATAATGTTCCCGTTTTCCCAAAGCCCCTTCAACATATCATTTTGATGAATGTGAGGTGGTACCTCAGAATTGCTCTAATTTGCATTTCTTTAATCTTTTGGAGAATTTTTTCATGTCATCATTGATAACTTAGAATTTTTCTTCTGAAAAACTTCCTATTCACATACTTTGACATTTATCAATAGGGAAATGGTTCTTATTCTTATATATTTTAATCAGTTCCCTATAAATTCAGAAAATGAGACCTTTATCAGAGAAACTTGCTGCGAACACTTAAAAAAAAATCCTTACCTTCTGTCTTAGAATCAATATTGAGTATTGGTACCAAGGCTAAAGAGCTGTAAGGGCTAGGCCACTGGGTGACTTGCCCAGGGTCACACAGTTAGGAAGTGCATGAGATCAGATTTGAACCAAGGATCCCCTGTCTTCAGGTCTGATGCTCAATCTACTGCCCCAGCTGCTCCTTTTTTCTCAGATACCTCCCTCCCTCCTAATTTTAAGTACACTTGTTTCCTATGATTTCTTAATTGTCAATTCTGATGGTGCTCCTCAATTCTTATCCTTCTCTACCTATTTGATACTGTTAACAACCTCTTATCCTGCTTGTTTTCCCCTAGTTCTCCTTCTGACAATCTGACTGCTCCTTCTCAGTCTTCTTTGATGGTCAAATATTCAGTTCTAGGCCTTCTTCTCTTTCCCCTCTACATTCTTAACTCTTTTGTTAACCTTATCAATTCTCTAGTGCTAAATTATCATCTCTATGTAAATGATTTCCTTATCTTTAGATCCACCCTCAAGCTTTACCCTGAGCTTCAGTTGGAAGTAGTCCCAGAGACACCTTAAACTCCATATGCCTAGAACTGAACTATGCCTTTCTCCGTCCAAACTTCTATCCTATTTCTGTCCTTCTATTCTATTTCTATCCAAGGCACCACCACAGTCTTCCAGATCCATCATCTCTGCACTATCCTCAGCTACTCATAGTTGCCTAATCTATGGGATCCATTCCACATTGGGGTCAGTCATTTCCCTCAAGTGTAGATCTTTCCATGTCATAATCCCTTCCTCAACCCATTTCAATGGCTTCCCTTTGGCTCTAGGTTATATATATATATATATAATTAATCATATTAATTATCAAAGTAATAAAACAAGAAAATCAAGGTATATATATATATATATATATATATATATATATATATATATATATATATATATATATATATATATATATATATATAAACTCCTCCTAAAGTTCTATACAGCCTGGTTCAAATTCATCTTTCCTTGACAGCATTCTTTGCTCCCCATCCCCCATGTAATCCTGAAAACAGCATTCTTGTGATTGACACTACCATCTCCTACATCTGTGCCTTTGCATCAGCTGTTGCATATGCCTGAAATGCACTCCCTCTTTACCTTCATCATCACAGAGTACCTTTCTTCAAGACGCAGTTCAAATGCCATCTTCTGTATAAAGTTTTTCCTGAATGCTGTTAGTGCCATCCCCCCAAATCACCTTATATTACATACACATATATATGTCATATTTATCCACTTTATACTGCATGTCCTTGTACTTGTTATTTCCCCATTAGAAGTATAGTACACCTGCTCCTTCTTTTTTTATATATTATATTGCATTATTATATTATATCATATTATATTATTATTTATTCAGCCTGGCCATCCCCTCCCTACACCATAGAAGGCATCATCTGGTTCTATTCTTCATTATTTCATGTAATTCTTTCCAAGTTTTAAAAAAATTAATCTGCTCATCATTTTTTATAGCATAGTAGTACTCCATGATAGTCATATACTATAATTTATTTAGCCATTCCCCAATTGATGGACATCTCCTTGACTTCCAGTTCTTTGCCACCACAAAGAGGTTCTTTTCCTTTTTCTCTGATTTTCTTGTTTTATTACTTTGATAATTAATATGATTAATTATATAGTTTTCTTCATATTAAACCATCACACCAATCCCTTCTAAGAGGCATGGTTACTCGTGGTCTTGTTATTTCTAGCACTGAGCCCAGGGCCTGGATCCAAGCAGGAACTTAATCCTGGACTGATTAATGTCTCCTATATAATGGGAGATAGATAGGCTTTAAGGCTGGCAAAGCATGTTAACCAATATTATGTCATTTTATTCTTATGACCTGGTAAGCAGGTTCTATTATTATCTCTCTGTTACAGAAGAGGAAACTGAAGCAGACAGAGGCACATTCAAAGCTAATAAGAGTCTAGAATAAGATCTGAACTCAAGTCTTCTGGACCATCCTGTTACTTCACTGCCTCTGAGATCCCAGATTCAGAACTAGGTGAACCAAATGATAATGGGCTTTAGAGATTCTCCTTCATTCATTTTACAAGTCATCATTTGACAATTCCAAACTTGGCTTTTAGTCTCCTACTTTTCAGGTCTTAGTCCAGCAGAGGGAGCTACTTCTACACAAATTGGCCAAAGGATTTGTGCTAGCATTGCCATTCCTAAAGCCTGCCCTGATGTCATCCACTCCTTGGCAGAGATCTCTCCAGGTTGTCCTATGATGGTTGATACTCCCCTTGTACAGTACCTGTAGGTTCCAGAGCTCTCTGACAGAGTTGCATCCAGGCTGACAGGGCTGTTACTGTTCCTCTCACTGCTCTCATAGCCAGATTCCATCCTCTGGATCAGTCGAGGATGTTGTTCCATAATATGAATGCCAGGACGGGGCAGGCCCCAGTTCTTGTGCCTTAAGTTTGGTCCACTGGCTTTGGGGTCATATGCAGTTGTTTTGTTTATTTCATTTGATGAAAACTCTTTAGCTAATCAAACCAAAGAAGAAAATGGGACAAAATGGGTGGATTTAGTGCTACTTAATTAACATCCAGACACTTCTGAACACCTACTACCTATAACCAGAAAGAGAGCCAACTCATAGCTCTTTTGTATTATCGCCATCTCTACAGTTATTGTGGGCACATGCACTACTCATTAATACAATTTTGTAATAAAAAAAAAGTCATAATTAGGCATAATCATGTATTTTGCTTTTAAGGGCACCATCATTTTCCCAGTTATCTAGTGACAAAGGTGTCATTGCTGACTCCTCATTCTCTCCCACCTGGTGCAGGCCAGCACTTAACTTCACACTTAAGACTACTACAATAGCTTGCTATAACTGGTCTCTATACCTGAAGTCTTACCCCACTCCAGTCCATCTTCTTTTTCAGCTGTTAAACTGTGAAGGGTTAAGACTGAACATGCTACTCCCTCTATTTAATAAACTCCAGTGGTTCCCTAATACCTCCAGGATCAAATATTAAATCTATGAAATTGTTTTAAAGGATTTTTTTTAAACCCTTACTTTCCATCTTGGAATAAATACTGTGTATTGGTTCCAAGGCAGAAGAGCGGTAAAGGCTAGGCAATGGGGGTTAATTGACTTGCCCAGGGTCACACAGTTGGGAAGTGTCCGAAGCCACATTTGAACCCAGGACCTCCCGTCTCTAGGCCTGGCTCTCCATCTACTGAGCCTCCCACATGTCCCCTTTAAAGGCTTTTAAAGACCTTTCATGACTTGGCCTCTATTACTTTTCCAGTCTTCTTATACTTTACTCCCCATCACATATTCTATTGTTCAGTGATACTCAACTCTTTGTTGTCCTTTGCTTATGACACTCCATCTCCTAAATGTTGGTTTTCACTGGCTGTCCCTTCTATCTGGAATTTCCTTCCTCATCATCTACATCTATTGGCTTCCCTGACTTCCTTCAAGTTTCAACTCAAAACTCAACTTCTACATGAAGCTTTTCCCAATTGCCCTCAATGCCAGTTTTCTCTCAAGTAATATCTTAACTTACCCTGCATATATCTTGTTTGTGCATAATTGTTGACATGGTGTCTCCACTTAGAATCTGAGTTTACTTTTTGGCACCCAAGAGGCACTTAACAAATGCTAAGTTAATCCATTCAGAAAACAGGATTTTCTATCTATGTGGTTGAGTTAAGTCAGTTTTGTCCCACTGTCAGTTTCTCCCCACCCGTCCCCTTACCTGGGTCCTCAGAGAAAGGACTGAGCTGGGTATAGCCACAAGAATGCTTCCTTTTGTCCTTACTGAAGATGCTGTCAATATTCAGAGACTCACGTTTTGGTCGCCATGTTGGGCGGTACTTGCTGGATGAACTGGATTTAGACTCACTGCTGGTGCTTTCTACTTCCCAGTCCTGGCAGTGCAAGGGCAGGCTCCGAGGGGGTCGTTTTTCAGTTTGGTATCCTTTCCCCACACAGGGAGATCCTTGGTTGCTTTGGGAAGTCAGAGATGGTCTGCTATGGATGATATTGCTAACTGTTTCTTTAAACTCCTTTAGGCGGTTGGTACTGCTAGATGGCTTGGGGGCATTCCTGGGGGCTTGCTTCTCCTTTAGTGTTTCTCCTAAAGTCCATGTATAACAAACACAAACATGAACCTTCATATTACACTAGTAAGATGATCAATATCCTTTCATTCTATACCTATATGGGTGCTATGAACAAGGAGGCACAGATTTCATCAGTTTAAGAAGAGGCAGGAAACTAGGACAAGACCCACTTGTACAAATATATTTATAGCTGTTCTTTTGGAAGTGACGAAGAACTGGAAACTAAAGATATATCAATTGACTGGTTAATGGCTGAACAAATTGAGGCATATGATAGTGATGGAATATAATTGTGTTATAAGGAATGATGAACGGGATGATTTCAGAAAGAACTAGAAAGATCTGCATGAACTGATGCAGAGTGAAATAAGCAGAACCAGAAAAACATTGTACACAGTAACAGCAACACTGGATTGATCAACTGTGAAAGACTTAGCAGTAATACAATGATCCAAGTCAGTTCTGAGGAACTTAGGACAAAGAATGCTATCCAGCTCCAGAGAATGAACTATTGGAATAGGAATTCAGATGAAAGCATATGTTTTTTTCACTTGTTTATTGGGGTATATGTTTGGGGTTTTGGTTTTATGAGATTATTCACTTTTTTAAAATGAACAATATGGAAATATGTTTGTGTGATAATACATGCATAACCAAGATTGAATTGCTTGTCAGCTCTGGGAAGGGGGAAGGATGGAGAGAGGGAGATAATTTGGATTACATAACTTTGGAATTTTATTACATGTAATTATGGAAATGTATTACATTTAATTAGTAAAAAAATTTTTAATTAAAAAAATAAGGGGCAGGGATAGCCAACAAGGAAACAAGAACAATGACTGACCTTCACTGTGGTACCCAGAGAACTGTGGCTCATCCCCTTTCCTCCTTGTCCGACCAGAGTTCCTCTTACGTTCTGTCAATGAACCCTTTTTGGCTGTGTGCTTTTGGTTACATTCACTGTCTGTTAGATGCCCTTAAAGAGGAGAGAATGTGAGGGAAGAGAATAGGAACATATAACTACTTTCATGGTAATCCTGAAAACAAGATTTATTTGACTGTTACTCCCACCCCTGCCAAACCTTATTGGCATCATTTAAAAGTAGTGTGACTACAGCCCTCAATTCATAATGATCTTACTTCTGAGTAAGATCAAATGAGATTATATTGTAAAGCACTTAGCATAGTGCCTGGGAACAGAGTTGGTGCCTAAAAATGCTTATTCCATTCCCTTTCCTTCTCCATCAAAACACATCAGGATTGAGGGTTGTCTAATTTTGCTCACGTATTTTCATACTCTCAATCTAACAGCACAGTTTGCTCCTTAGAAATCTAAAGATTAGACACAAACTAAACTTTGGATACAATATCACTTGAGACTGCCATAACTTTTACCCACAGTCCTGATATCAATTTAGGATTTTTAGGACCTGGAATTTAGTTTTTTATCATTTATACAACATTTAAATTGTCCTTTTAACTATGGGGATTTTTTATCTTTTTGTTTTTCGGTTATGTCTGATCCTTTGTGACCCTATGGATCACATCTATCCTTGGGGAAAGATACTGAAGTGGTTTGTTCAAGCCACATTTTAGATCATCTTTCCTTTTTTCTAATGTAGTGGGTTCAATCAAATACTAAACGTACCTTTTCCTTTTATTTATGATTAAAAAAAAAAAAGAATTCAAGTTCTTAGCAAGTAGTCTAAAGTAAAAACCTGGCCTGATTCAGTAATACTATTGACCTGACTTCCATCACTACCCAGAGCCTCAGGGGTTTTCCTGAAAGTAACAATGCAATGGGGATAGTATCTCACATGCATGCACATTCTACTCTAAATGTCATTGGTCGTGGACAAACCACATCATACTTAGCAATTAGACATTGAGAGAAAGTGGAGAAACGTTAAAAAATTGATTTGGGAAAAGGAGAGTAAGAAAGACAGCTAAAGGAGAAAAGAAAGAAAAAAGAAGAAATTAATCTTGACTAACTGTATGAAAAAGTTTCATCTTTTTTGCTTCTTTTTTAATGTCTATCAATAGTTACCACTTATCTATTTCTCTCTCTGTCTCTCTGTCTCTGTCTCTGTCTCTGTCTCTGTCTCTCTCTCTCTCTCTCGTGAGTGTGTGTGTGTGTTAAACCCTTACCTTCCATCTTAAAACCAATACTATGCATTGGTTCTAAGGCAGAAGAAAGATAAGAGCTAGGTAATGGGGGTTAAGTACCTTGCTCAAGGTCATATAACTAGGACATGTCTGAGGTCATATCTGAACCCTGGACCTTCTATCTTTAGGCCTGGCTCTCAATCCATTAAGCCACCTAGCTAGCCCCTCAAAAATATAATTGTAATTTAATAGTCTTAGAGAGTAGCTGAGAGGCACTAAACTTAAGTGACTTGGCACTGGTCACAAAGACCATATGGATCAGAAGAAGAATTTGAATTCAGGTCTTCATGACTCCAAAACTGGTCCCATGCTTCCTATCACATAATTGGTTGTCTTTTAAAATACAATCTATACTCCTCAAAGGCAAGGATAAAGTATATATAACCTGTCCTGAATTGTGCTCATTGCATAAAGATATATATATATGTGTGTATATATATATATATATATATATATATATATATATATATATATATATATATATATATATATATATATATATATATATATATATATATATATATATATATATATATATATATGACTTGATGTGATAGTAATGCTCAATGTCAGAGACAGAGGCAGGGATTCCAGGAGCAACATATACTGATGGCTCTGAAAGCATCCATTCTACAATGACCAGCTGGAAACCAAAGCTAAACCAACCAGCTGCTTTCAGAGACAAACAAAGAGCATTTAGCTGGAAGATAGGCTTAGGAGAAATGCACCAACCAACTGAGATGCTGTTGTCATTGAATGGATAGTACTCATGAATTTCCTAAATGAGAATGCAGTACAGAATCCTATATGCACACATAGGAAATTGTGAAAAATCCAGGTGCACAATTGGTTATCAGACACCTGATTAGGCAGTGACATTCATCTAACCAAATGCCCAATGTTCCATCTTGTTGCTTATTCTGACTATCTTATTATTCTATTCTAGGTACCTACCCTCAGGGAAGGAAGAGAGAGGAGCTAGGAAAAATGGGCTGTGAATTAACCTCCTCCCCAGTAAGGGTTCAGTGAACAAACTATTCCTTTCCTGTGACTGAGGCTACAGTCAACAATGACATAGAGGTGTTGGAGGGGATGTGGCAAAATTGGGACATTAATGCACTGCTGGTGGAGTTGTGAATTGATCCCACCATTCTGGAAGGCAATTTGGAACTATGCCCAAAGGGTGCTAAAAGGCTGTCTGCCCTTTGATCCAGCCATAGCACTGCTGGGTTTGTACCCCAAAGAGATAATAAGGAAAAAGACATGTACTAGAATATTCATAGCTGCTGTGAAGATTAAATTTAACTCTTCCCCTGATTGTGAAAATTAAATTAACTCCCCTACCTATTTTTAGATTCAATCATCAAAAGTATAAACACCCTATTTAAAGTTGTGGGGAAATCTGCCCATTTTTAGATTTAATCACCAAAGGTGTAAATACTCCATTCACACTTGAGTGGGGGAGGTCTGTGACCCACGTTTGCAACAGTGGGTGAAGAATCAGAATTAAACTAACTGCCCCTGGGCAGTCTTAAAGCAAAGCCTCAACTGTGATTGGTAGATGTAAAATTTGGGGAAGGCACAGGAAATGATGCAAAAGAAAGTATCTTTAAAAGGGAGTTACAATTTCCTGAGTGCAGTTCTACTTGGAGTGGAGGCTGAAGAAGAATCTGCTGAATGGTCCTGAGACTCTGTTCCTGGTGTGACTGTCCTTAAATCTCTTCCTTTGGACTGACATGTGGTATGTGAAGAACTGACTCTTAACTGCTGGATTTTTCTGAAGAAACTAGCCTCAGGAGAGACCTATCCTCTTGAGAGAGATATCCCCAGGTTACAAGGGCCTCTCTGGTTAAGGAGTAAATTCCCTTGCCTAGTTTGAGCCAGGGGTCAGAGTAAATTACTTAGTGCTTAGGCTAGATATCTTACCCTATCCTCTCTCTAATTTCCTACTTCATTCTTTCTAAATTTTGTAAATAAAATGTAAATAAATCCTTTTGGAATAAATTAAAATTCTGGTGACCCTATATTTAAATATAATCCAGTCCAAACTTTTTATATAATATAGCCCCTTTTCCCCCCCTTACATTGTGCTCTTTGTGGTGGCAAAAAATTGGAAAATGAGGGGATGTCCTCCGATTGGGGAATGGCTGAACAAATTGTGGTATATGTTGGTGATGGCATACTACTGTGCTGAAAGGAATAATGAACTGGAGGAATTCCATGTGAACTGGACAAACCTCCAGGAATGGATACATAATGAAAGGAACAGAACCAGGAGAACCTTATACACAGAGACGGATATATTGTGGTACAATCAAATGTAATGGACTTCTCTACTAGTAGCAATGCAATGATCCAGAACAATTCGGAGGAACTTGTGAGAAAGAACGCTATCCACATTCAGAGAAAGAACTATGGAAGTAGAAACAGAAGTAAAACAACTGCTTCATGACATGGGCTGATGGGAATATGATTGGGGATATAGACTTTAAATGATCACCCTGGAGCAAATATGAATAATATGGAAATAGGTCTTGATCAATGACACATGTAAAACCCAGTGGAATTGGGCATCAGCTATGGGAGGAGGTTGGGGAAAGGGGAGGGAAAGAACATAAATCTTGTAACCATGGAAAAATATTCTAAATCAACTAATAAAATTCTCAAAAAAATTAAATAAAAATAAAATCATCCTTTTAAAAAATAAAAAAAACAAACAATGACATAGAATCTATGGGACTCTGATGAAACTAAATACCTTACCCTAAAGCCTCACTAAACAATTTAACTTTGTGCTGTTATATATGTCATGTTCTAAAAGCTATTCAGTTTATAAGCATTTCATATGAAAATGAAGAATCAGTAAATATATTTCTGGGAACCTGGACATTGCTTCCATATTTTAACTTTACTTCACCCTATAATCATCAGTTTCCTCTGTGCCCTTATCAAATACTGTATTGATTACCTCTGAATAACTTGGGTACTACCCCAACTCTTACCCACAGGTCAAAATTACTTTCTCCATAGCACTAAAATGATAGAACAAACATTTTACTGACTATTGTATACAAAGCACAATGGCTGGTACTGGGAGAGATAGAAAATTTACATAAGACACAGTCCTGGTCCATAGAGAACCTATGGTCTAGTAAAGGAATCAGATACCAAAACAGGTATAATGTTACACAAAAAGCACATTAGAGAACTAGAAAACAAAGTAGCATGTGAGATCTGAAGACATATTATTACCAACCAGGAGATCCAAGAAAGATTTTCTGGAAGAAGTATTCGAGTTAGCCTTTAAGAAAGAAGCAGGAATTTAAACAGGAAAAGGAAAAAATTCAGCAGGCAAGGAGGCATTATAGACCACTACTGACAAAGGGAATAACATGAACAAAGGTCAAGAGGAAGGAAAGCAGAGGATGTGTTTAGAGAGGAAAGAAAAAAAGAGTAAGGCAAGAGAAGAAACTTAGTTTAGTGAAAGTGTAGAAGGGAGTAATTGGGATAAAACTAGAAAGGTAATTCAGTATTAAACTGTGAAAGCCCTTTAATGTGAAGCTGAGGAATTCAAATTTCATTTGACAATTTAAATAAAGAGCCTTTGAATATTTTTGAGCAGAGGAGTAACATGGCCATATCTTTGTATAAGAAAGATTATTCTGGCAGAAATAGGTATGATGTATTAAGAGAGGATCTAATGGCAGGATATTACAATTGTTTAGGCCAGTGGTATTGAGGTACTGTATTAGCGGCAGAAAAAGATCTGATAATATTCTAATAGGATCAAAGGGGAAAAGAGTAATGTCGAAGTTAGGATCATGAGAGGCAAGCTGACTGATTTTGCCACAGGTTTTAGAGAAAAGATGAAGAATTTTATTTTGGATATGCTGAGATTGAAGTGTTGGTGGAACATCTATGTGCAGATGTCTTTTGGGGAGCTGAGATGTGGGTCTCAAATCTATGGAAGTAAGCCGACAGGAGCAAAGAGAAAGAAGAAAAGGGCCAAGGATAGGTAGAGCCTTTGAGTACATCCACAGTAAGGAGTCAGAGAATGATAAGCAAACAAAGAAAACTAAGGAAAGGCTAGAAAGCAATAGAATAGGTCTCTGAAGCCAAAGACAGAAAGAATATCTAAAACTGGGCAGGGTAATCAACAATATCAATAACTACAAGAGAGGTCAAGAAGAATGGGGATGGGGAGGAAGGCCACTGGATTTATTAATCATTCACTGGTTACTTTAGAAAGAACAGAGCATCAGAAATGGAAGCTAGATTTGCAAAGGGTGGAAGAGAAAAGTGGGTTATGAGGAAATAGAGCTACCAGGTGTAGGCAACTATTTCAAGAAGGGTAGGAAAATGTCTGCATGGAGCAAAAAGGTTAAAGGGGAGGAATTTTTAGGAAAAAAAAAAAGGTGATTTATTTAATTAATTTAGAATATTTTCCCATGGTTCCATGATTCTTTCTCTCCCCATCTCCCACCTCCATCCCATAGCCAAAGAGCAATTCCACTGGGTTTTACATGTGTTATTGATCAAGACAAGGGGAGGAATTTTTAGGAATGCTAGTAGGTATATATAGAGAAACCAGAAATAAGATATATGAGAAAAAGAATATGACTTTTCCAGTAAGGTCTTGGAGAAGGTATGAGGGGAAATGAAATTAAGAAGACTAGGTAGAGGGATTAATTTTACTGAAAAGTAGGGTTATTTCTCTGTGATGACAGGGATGAGGAAGGAAGATAATGCTACTGAAACAAACTGAGGGAATTTATATGAGATGGTCTCTATCTCCTCTAAGCAGAGTAAGAGGCTAGTCCATATGCCCTAAGTATAGAGGATAGAAAGAATTTGAAAAAATTAATAACCTGTCCACAAACCTGTTGGTTAGCCTATAGTCCCTCTTCTCAGGATCTTACATTCAGAAATACCATGGTAAAAATGCAAGCAGAGTCCTATGTATGCACACACAGGATTATCAGGGTACTAAAAGGACAGAGTCAAAAGCACAGAAATGACTTTCATATCAAATAGCTTTCAATGGGCTGTGCCTAGAATAGGCCCATATAATGGGGAACATCCTTTCACACCCATTCTCAATCACTTCCTTCCTTATATCAAGCAGGGTCCTTACACTTTCTTCAGATGCTCTTCCTTGGAGAAGCCTCACTAGATGATTTCAATGCTTCCTTCCTACTTGGTACCTGGGACTCTAGAGACTGTTCTGTCAAATCAGAGGAATCTTTACTTCACCCACAATCTTCCTACCTGTGTCCCGACTGCTCTGAGACAGAGAGTCATTCTCCACATTGTAGATAACTGTCCCCTGGGAATCAGATGAGAAGTGACTGACCACAGACTCATGGTGGGAATGTTTGCAGGGATAGCTGTCTGTTGATGAATCTGTTCGAGTATCACTGGAGATGGAAGGCTCCCTCCCTGAAGAAAGGAGGAGACACACAAGCAAGGGACAAAGAAAATAGAAAAACAGAAATGTCAGTGGAGGTTCTGAAAGTCAAAGTCAAAGTCCCATCTAAGACAAAGGGGCTAGAAGGTTATAAACAGACTAGCTTAAAGAATATCCATTTAAATGAAAAGTTGGTGAAATCTCAGTTTTAACTTGTGAAAAGCCCTCAGGCTTTTTGGAGAATGTGTGGGTGTAGAATCAGAGAAAGGGTACTACCTGTTCAAAGCAGGGGCAGTTTATCAAAATTAATCATGATGCCCTGAAAATCTTCCTGCACAATTTTTTTTTTGTAAAGTAAAATTATACTGACTGAAATTCTGAGAATTAGAAATTCATGTATCAAGTTTTCTTATTATTTGTTTAGTAAGCATATCTAATAAAATAGGTGAATTATTTACACATGAAATTAACTAATTCAATTAGATTATTTTTGTTCCTAATGCCTAGAAAGACTGCTCTAGAAAAACAAATGTTTTGAGTGGGGAGTCTAGAGGTTGTGGAATGGGCGGCAAGGGATTTCTGAACCATGAACTAATAATAATAATGATAACAACATTAATAATAGCTAATATTTACATAGCACTTACTAAGTGCCAGATACAATGCTAATCACTTTATAATTATCTGATTCTTCAGAATAACCTCAGGAGATACATAATATTATTATCCTTATTTTACAGGTACGGAAACTGAGGCAAACAAAAGTTAAGTTACTTCCCCACACAAAGGTTCACACAAAGATCAGATTTGAACAAAGGTTTTCCTGAGTCCAGGCCTGGTGCTCTATATACCAGTTTGGAAGACTGTGGATTTAGGGGAACACAGACATTGCAGATTATCTCTAGTTCATAATGCCTATATCTTGTTTATACGTAGTTGGTAACATGTTATTTCCCTATTAGACTGTGAGCTCCTTAAGGACAGAGACTATAAAGTCTTTTGCCTTTCTTTGTACTTCAGCTCTTAGTAGAGTGTGTGGCATGTAGTAGGTACTTAATAAATGTTTTGAGTGACACAGGATTCTGGGAGAAAAGGGCATTAGGAGATAGGATAGGGATGTAGAAAAAGAACTGAAAAGATGCCAAAGGCAAACCATGTATATTTAAAAATTTTACCAAGGGCTAGTCCAGGATGAGGGGAGACCAACCTCCTTCTCCTCTCTGGACCAGAGGTCAGACTTGTATTCTTTCAAACAGCTGCCTTATTAATGAATTTCTGGAAGATAACCTATTAAAGCAGTGGGACCTGGCTATTCTATGTCTATACCTTGTAAACAAAATGCCTTCATCTCTAAGAAAAATACCACATTTGTTATAATCAGACAAATTTCCTTCTTATTAATCACACTGGTCTTTCTAGATACATCTCCTTGGATATGATTAATGATGAGAAGTCAGTTATCAATATCATCATACTAGTTAATGATGTTTCCATTATAAGCTGAATATCTTAGATTTAACCAATGAAAATTTCTTCTTTGTTTTCTTTTTCAACTAGTTATACTTAAAACTTCTTATTTCATTTTAAATTTGTTTAAAAATTTCTTTCTGCTTTGTTTCTAGAGTGTCAGTTTAGTTCTCAGTCAAATGGGAAGCTGGTCCAAGGCAGGAATCTCAAGGAAATCCTTGGTCATTTGGATAGGACTATCATGTGACACCAAAAATGAAACTGATTGAGAGGTCACCAGGCAACAAACTCCACACAGCATCCTTTCAATTTATGCTGGTCCATATGCTAATAAGTTTGGAGAGCCAACTGGATAGCCAATGGACATGTCCAAAAATCACAGGAAAGCACAAGATTGAGGTTGCTTACCTGAGTCTTCACTATCATAACATGTCCTGCTGTATGACTGAAGCTCCATCTGAGGAGGTAAATCCTGGGTAGATACTGGGGTACCCTGGGGGTCAGCATAAAGCAATAGCAAAGGCTGATAATGTCCCTTGATGCATTTAGTTACCACATCTTTCCACTTGGGGCCAATCTGAAACAGAAACAATCAAGAGTGTAAGAATTTACTCTTCCTCTTGTAGTTCAAAATGCTTACAGAATCAAAGTGTGTTCTAGCTGGAAGAGAGTTTAGGAATAATCTTCTCTATCATCATTTTAGAGATGAAAAAATAGAGGTTCAGAGAAGAGAACTGGCTTGCTCAGTATCAGCCTTGAAATCAGGCCTTCAAAATCAAAGACTAGTACTCATAGGTTTACAAACTGAGAGCTGAAAAGGACCTCAGAGCCCTTCTACTCCAATTGATAACAGAACTAAGGTCCAGAGAGGTCTTGTCCAATGTGCAGAGTGAATGACAGAGGCAGTTTATGTTGCTGCCTTCCTTGGTCTCTTGTCCGAGGTATCTCTACTGTTATTCCTTATTACAGGCATTCTATATGGGGTGTAGCTTGGGGCATGGACATAGGCACTTCATTCCCTTCCATTTCTTTTTCAATTTAGAGCCCTTTGGATATGATCTGCAAGATTCTAAGCAAATATACATTTGCTAGATCCAAGTGCACTCAATCTCTTGCCAAGAGCTAATTATTACCATATTTTAAAACTAAGCCAAACTGCTCAGGAAAGATGATTGAGACATTTAGTTAAAACAATGTACAAGGGAGTCAGCTTTGCTCCTAGTTCAAAAGACTGACAAGAAGTAACAGAGGCAATAACCCAATAAAGGTCCTGTTCTGAATACCAAATCAGTTGTTTTTTTAGCAATGATGAGATATTTGTAAAGTAATCTGAACAGTGCACAGAATATGCACTATATAAAATGCTTATTCCTTCCTCAACTATATTGCCTTTCAGTGGATAAACTGCTCATCTCGTTTTTGGCATTGAGTAAAAGTGGAAGGAAATCAAGACAATTTTCATATTACTTAGCACTATTTATTTATATACCTATTATCATTGTAAATTTACCACATTCTATCTAATTATGGTCACAGTTAGCACTCCCCCTGGTCAATGATCTCATCATAATGGGTTTGTTTCATACCATACTAGCTATATAGTATACAATGGTTATGGAATCTCTAGTCTTTAAGGTACAGTCTCCAAAATGTTTCCCTATCTCCTGTACAGTCTTTGAGGGCCTCCATCCCCAGCAAGTTGACTTTGTGCTGTCTGTTGTTAAGGAATTTGGTACTTCACTGAAAAAGCCAAGGTTTTATCCAGTATTGAATCCAGTATTTATAATTCTGTCCTCTGCTCACCTCATAGGCAAAAACTCTTAGCCTTTTATAAAAGGGAAAGTTACTAAAAACTAAAAAAAAAAAAAAACAAAACCAAAAATACCCCACACTTCTGTGGCCTGAACCCAAATGTACTAGATGATTCTGGTAGGGATTTTTCCACACTGTTTTTATAATGTTTTTCAAATACTGATGGTAAATTAACATTTAAGTCCTGGGAGTCAGAGTGCTGCTTTCAATCCAATCCAATAAATGTTTATTAAAGTGCCAGGCACTGTGCTAAGCACTGGAGATACAATTAATTTTTTTTTTTTTAAAGACAGACCTGGCCCTCAAAGAACTTATGATCTAATGGAGAAGGCAACACTCAAAAGGAGGCAGGAATACTGAAGTGGGGTGGGAAAGGAGAAATGGGGGACATCATGTTCCATGGAGTTGAAACCAGACAGAGCAGAAGATACAGAATGGAGTGAGCTGAGCTGAGAATCCAGTTTTGGGGTTCTTTAGAAAGGAATACCTTAAGAAGAGTTTGGTACTCTACCTTCTAGTCCTCCAATCAGAGGGGAGAGAACACTAAGGGAGCTGTTGGCAACTGAGGCTTGAGCAACTGGGCAGCTGGGTGGTACAGTGTATAGAGTGCTGGACCTGGAGTCAAAAAGACTCCTTTTCCTGAGTTCAAATCTTGCTTCAGACATTTACTAGCTTTGTGACCTTGGTCAAATTATTTAACTCTATTTGCCTCAGTTGTTCATCTGTAAAATGAGCTAGAGAAGAAAAAGGCAAACCATTCCAGAATCTCTGCCCAGAAAACTCCAAAGGAGGTTACAAAGAGTGATACATCTGAACAACAACGATGAGATTAGAGGTGATGAGCTTAACCTGAGGGGTAATTTTGTTTAGGGAGAGGAAATCAGATAAGGAAGCAGAAGTATTTGTTGAGTACCAACTGAAGGATTCAGCAAGGTGTATGGCAGATTGGGCAGGAGGAAATAAAGGGGAAAGATACTAAATTATAAAATATTATGTCTCTGATTTCAAGGAGCATATAATCTAGCTGGGGAGACGGGGGGGGGGGATACACACACACACACACACACACACACGTAGAAAGCAACAATCCAAGTATGCTGTATAGAACTATAATTCAAAACCTTGAAAAGGAAAGGTACCCTGAAGAGACAAGACAGGGTATGTGACAGGCAGATCATATCATCAGCCTTCCTCAGGCTTGGATAGAGACAGTTCAGGACCTTGGAGCCTGAGCCAAAGGAAAAATAGAGAAGTCACATACCACTGGCTTTGCTTCTAGCCTGGAAAGTCCCTCAAGTCAAAAGACTTGTTAAGATTGAAAACTGTATGATCCTTGGCAAATCATTTAACATCCCTGAGCCTCTGTTTCCTCATCTGTAACTTCCCTCACAAGATTGTAAGGATCAAATAAAATAATATATGTAAATTGTTTTGCAAAAAATAAAGTACTAAACATGTGCCAGGTGTTTTGATAACATTCCACACAAAACACTTGGATTTTCCTACCTCTTTGACATGGGCATCATCAAAATACATCCATTTGCGGATCTTTGTTTGGAAAAAGAAAGTAGAATAATGTTTGCCATAGTAACAGATCATTCCCACTAAATACAGTTCAGACTGCTTGGCTTGGTCATCTGTCACTCTGAAAAACAACTGCAAAAAAAACCCCAAGAAAACAGAAGAGTCATTATATACATAGCACTCTTAGAGTAGTTCTCAAGTCTCAATGTTTTTATAAATATTCCTTAATTAATATTTGTAAAATTACTAACTTTCCCTTCCTTGGCCAGTAAGATCACTATTTTGATAAACTACAATGGGAATATGGGAAAGGGAAAATATTCTTCATTAGGAATAAGCATGAAAAAGTAAAAAGTAGGGAAAAGGGAAAAGATAAGTGGAAAATAAGATAAGTGAAGATGGGTGAAAAAGAAGTAAAAGGGCTATGGCCAACATGAGTTTGAGATGAGATTTTCCAAAAAAGGAGTTTACTCTTCTAGAACTCATCACTTACATAAGAATAGGACATATGAGTCTGGGAAATGCACAAACTACCTAGCAATTCTGTCTATTTCTTTTCAAGTCAATATAATTAGATGGCCCACAAATATGACTTTTAACTGAGAGCACTGGCAGTGTAAGATAAGTACTCTTATCTTACAAGTAACTCCTGTCTGTTGGTCCAGTCAACATTTACCAAGTACCTCAGTGACGGGCACTGTCCTGGGTACTCTTGGGGATATAAAGCAAAAGGAAATCTAGTCCTTATGATCTAGTTGGGAAAATAAGATAAAAATAAAAACCTTAGGAAAACTAAGTCAAAATTAAGACAAACAATAACTTCTTTGGAAATTTTAAGAAGTTAAATGATATTTTTAGCTGAGATAATCAAGGAGAACTCAACCTGTGGGAGAGGACCTAGAACATAATCCCAGACATTAATTATTAAATATGGCTCACTAACATATGGAGGAACCTCCAGATCCCTTTAGGCACATAAGGCCTGGAAGTAGCAGTGGCCACATACAACACCAGACCTACTTCTGAAAGTCTCACCCCCCCTATAGCTCTTGTCTAGGGAAGCAGCCATTATGGAAATTCAAACTAGCAATTGCTTCCCAAATGCTGGCAGTGCATGCCTCCTCCATAGCCAGTTACCAAAGGCATGGAAAAGAAAATTCTCACCATAAAGTCCTTGGCACTGTTAAATAATTTAAAATCAGAAATATGTTTTATCAATGCAAATGACACTAAATAAGATGCATTAGCATCTGCTTTGCTATTATAGCCAAAGTACCACTAAGCTTCATCATATGACTCGAAACTGAAACCTCCAATAGGCATTGTTTCCTTGTCAGCAGAATTCTATTTGTATTTCCAGTGTTGTGCTCATAAATGCTTAATAAATACTTTTCATCCATCCAGCCATTCCTTATTCTTCTCCTTACCTGGCATAGAATTTAAGTTGTATCCACAGCTTGGCTGTATTCAACTTGGTTGGCACAGGCCTATGCTGGTAAAGTCCTGTTTCTGAAGTCTTTTCCCTATATACTTCCCTGAATTTCACCATTGAGAGATTGCTGATCGCTTCCATTTGTTCCCATCATCATCCTCAACAGGCACTAGCTCCACACCAATTCTGCTCCTCCCTGTCTTCCAACACTACTTCAATAAAGTTCACAGGTCCTCTTTGGTCCTTTGTCCAGATTAACTCCTATAGCTGGAATAGCACGGTGCTGGGCATGTAGTAGATCCTTAATTTTAAAGAATCAATTAAGCAACAAACATTTATTACCCAGGCTAAGTCCTATGTCCTTCTTATCCTTTAAGGTCCACCTTTTCAACAAAAGTTTTTCTACCAATAACTCAAATGAGGTACTAGAATTTTCCTCATTTAACATAAAAGTGACTCTCTTGAATATATTAACTGTCACATACATTATACAAGGATAGTCTCTCTTCTATGTTCAATAGAAACCACCATAAAACAATACTAGGATTTCACAGGATTTCAGATCAATTTTTAAGGAAAATGAGACTCACATCCCCAAGTTTGAGGCAAGTACCCAGGCTATGGATGACATCCTCTGCCAGATCTGAATGGTCTGAGTCCCACACCAGCCCAATGGTGATAATCTGTGGGGCATTCATTAGTACACGGCGAATCCGAATCTTCTCTCCGCAGTTACTCTGAAACATGTGGATATAATCACTCTAGCCAGATTCCAATATCTTTTGATGAATCAAGTCCCATTCCCTGGTCCTGCCTCCCCCTTTCATCCCTTGCTTACTGGACAGTTCCGAAGATCACCCATGGTGCTGGCTTTCTGCAGCAGTTCACCAAACATGCCTGGGTAAGGTTTCTCTCGTCTCTCCAACATACAAATTGCCTGGTTGCTTCAGGATGATAAATGAAAAGGTGATGAAGGCAGAAGTTTCCAAAGTTAAAACAAAAGTTATTCACAAATGCCTTAACTCAATTATTCTGCTTATTTCTCATGTCTACATCAAGTCTCCATGGACTAGATAAATGCAATGAAAATCCTTATTATAGCTATGATCTTCTCAACATATGAATATTCAAAGGGTTCCTATTCTTTCTACCATGTCACTCAACAGAAATATGTCCTAGGAAAGAAGAGATTAGAAATGAAAAAGAGTGAGTGTAAAAGCTATTTTAAATATTTACTGAATATCCATAGTACCCACAGGTATTCAGCAATTGACTCAGCAAAAAGAACCCAAATTATCTAAAACCCCAAAAATTAAAGCTCAAAAGTCTCAGTGAAGTGAAGCCATTAGAACTTACCAAAGGGACGTAGTAGAGATGTAATGAACCATCTGGATAAAAGGCAGTGGGTCAGAGGTGGCACCACAGCTAGTACATACACACTAAAGCAGAAAGAAAAAACATACAAACAAGCCACAGTCATTATATGCCCTTGCATGTCAGTCTTCCCATATGATAGTTCATATCCCGGGTTAAAGAGGATTTGGAAAGATTGGAGACTACAAAAGAAGTCAGATGCAACATCTCACCTGCTCAAACAAAGTCATTGCAAATTTCTGGTGAGAGATGCAATGAGCAGCAGTGCAAATGTCTTCTCTGGTTTCATCTGCGATATGGAAGTGAATCCTCATCAGCAGGTTCTCCTACCAGAGGAACAAGAAGGGAAAGTAGTCACAGATAATGAGCTAAGCAGCTCATACAGAGGAATGGAAAAATGGGGCCCTGGGGAAGGCAGTCATATCTCCTTTTCTTACTGATCTTCAACTTTTCTTCTGATGGTGGAAAAATGCATCTCTTAGAGAATCCTAAGATTTTTAGGAGCAAGAAGACCCCTTTAAAGGTTTCTGACTATCTCACCATATAGCAAAAAGAATGGATTTACTGTCACCATTAAAAAACAATAGGCTTCCTTTTATCTTATGTGCTTAAAAATTTAATTCAGGTCAAGAAAGAATTCTGAAAGTAACCTGTAGGCAATGTAGTTATCTGAAGTACAACATACTTATGCCATGAGCCTACTTCCAAGCGAGACAGTTACTTCTTTGATGTAACATACCTTACTCACCCTAATGGGGACCCTGGATCCTCTGAGGATTACAAGTATAGTTTTAGAGTAGACCATTCAAAGTATAAAGGAATTTACTTGCCTGAGCCAACATGTACTGTAATACTGGAAGGAATTTGCTCTGAACTATTGGAGATAACTATTAGTTCTAACAGTTAGAGTGAAGACATAGTTATTTTCAAAAAGGAACTCGGGTACCATAGTGAAGGTTCAATGGTTCCCCAAAATAAGAAAATGGAAAGTGAATACTTACAAAACATTCAGCAGCATCATCCATAATACCTAGTTGGAAGCGCTGCTCATCCTGAAAAGTCTTTGCCAAAGCACTTCGGAGTGTGTCAGAAGGAAGAACTTTTTCACTGCTACATTGAAACTGATTGAATATTCCCTGTGGCAAAGAAGTTTGAAGGTGGAAAAAGCACAATGGTTTTTATTAAATCTCTACATAAGTGTTTTCTGCTAAGTGTTTTTACAATACAAAAGCTATGAAAGTAAAACTTACTGATATATTTAACACTACCATAAAAAGATCAAGAGAATAACCTAGCACATAAAAGTCTCATCCTTCCAGCTGCAGGTGATGTCATCCAGGACAACTTTAGGAAACTGAGGGTCAATGTTAAGTGACTTACATGATGGTCAAAAAGCTACTATGTGTGCATGAAGGGAGGTTTTAACTTAGGTCTCCCTGACCCCAAATCTAGTATTCTATCATATATTATCTATCTGTATTCAGATATTATCTATCTGTAATCCTAGTTGGGTATTCTAAGTCAAAATGAAACAAGTGCCCTCAAAAAGCATTATTCTACTGGGTTGGGGAAGGTAAAAAAAAATATTTGTAAATAACACAAAGTAATCTCAAGAGGGAAAAGACATGATTATAACTAACAAGTGAGGCTATCAAGAAAGGCCCCAGAAGATATATCTACAAGTCAGCACTCAACAAGTAAACAAATTTTGACTCAACATAACAAAGAAAATCTAGCTGTGTGACCCTGGGCAAGTCATTTAATACTGATTGCCTAGACTCTGAGGTTCTGTCTTAGAATTCATACAAAAACAGAAGGCAAGGTTAAAACAAACAACAAAAAATACCCCCCCCCCAAATCTTACTAATGTCTAGAAATGAAAGGGAAAGAATCAAAAGCGAACAAGCTCCCTGTTTCTGGGTATCTTTTCAAGTAGATGACCACCAGAGAGGGAATGCTGTAGAGAAGATGCATACTTTAAAGCAAGGAGGGACTTAAATAACTAAGTTCCCTTCTAACTATCAGATTCTATTATTCCATGATTTTTCCATGGTCACATAAAAAATGACTGGCTCTGATGGGCTTAGAATCTCAGGCTCCTTGTTTTTAATATAATTCCCCTTCTACTCTAACTTATTTTGATTAGCCTTCTTCATTCTTTCTAATTTATTTATTTTTATTTTAATAACAAATTTTCACATAGGTTTTCCGAAGTAATATAATCCATATTATCTCCCTCCTTTCTTCCCTTATCCTCCCAGAGCTGACAAGAAATTCAATCTGGGTTATACAAATTATCATGCAAAACATTTTTCTATATTATTTATTTTTGTAAATGAATGAGCTTCTAAAAATCAAAACCCCAAATCATAAACCCAAATAAACAAATGATAAATCATGTTTTCATCTGCATTTCTACTCCAACAGTTTTTTCTCTGGAAGTGGATAGCATTCTTTGTCAGAAATCCCTCAGAATACACCTGGATCATTGTATTGCTGTTAGTAGCAAAGTCTATCACATTTGATATTGCTCTTAGTAGCAAAGTCTATCGCATTTGATCATTCCACAATATTGCTGTTACTGTGTACAGTGTTTTCCTGGTTCTGCTTACTTCACTCTGCATCTGTTCACATGGATCTTTCCAGCTCTTTCTAAAATCATACTGTTCATCATTCCTTATAGCACAATAGTAGTCCATCACCATCATATATCATATTTTGTTCAGCCATTCCCCAACTGAGGGACATCCCTTTAGTTTCCAATACTTTGCCACCACAAAAAGAGCAGCTATAAATATTTTTGTACAACCAGCTCCTTTCTCATTTTGATCAGCCTTCTTACTAGCTGTTTTCTAATACAGCTTCCCACAGATATACCACTTTGTAAGCTAGTCATTATTTCACCACAAATGCCTCCAGATATAGAGTATTACATAGTAGCAAGAACTACAATTCAGTGTTATTTCACAGGCTTAAGGATCAAGATGAGAAATCCTACAGCAATCATCTCAACCTCTCTTGGTTAAAATAGTTATCAAGGGGTTGACAAGCTTCCCCAAACACCATTCATTATTGTTGGGCAATATCCTATTTTACCATCCTCATAACCTAATCACCACTCAAATAAAAACAAGATCTTGGAACAGAATATTTCTTACCCATAGTGTTCCCAGTCCATACCAAGAGCAAATGGAGAGTCCCAAAATCAGATTCTCTTAGAGGGCAATTTTATATTTTATCAGTTGCCTATAGAATTCTCTAGTCTTTTGATACTTTGGGAACTACAAATAGAAAGGGAGAGAAAGGTAGAAAGAAATTCCAATGGCTTCAAACTGTCTAACATAAAAAAAGATTTGTCCAACTTGCTTTGGAGAAGTCATCATACCAAAGCAGATTCTAGCAACTTCTGTTCCATGCCAAAGAGGAAGATATTCCTACACAATAATAAAGTCAACAAATAATAAAGTGGAGAAGGAACAAGTTTTACATTTTTTTAAAGAGACATGAAATGTAAGTGACAATGATAATGAATTCAGTTATCTGAAAAACCTCCATACCTTTCTTTATCATCAACACTATAACCATAACCAATATCCATTGAAGATGCACCTCTATGCGCAAATCTGTAAACATCATTTCATTATATAATGTTAACATGTATGAATGCAAAGAGCCATGCTAGGTCATTAAGGAAATCTGATATGCCAATGGCTTTATTCCTCAGCTGAGCAAAAAACATGATTAAAAAATTACTTCTACCCTGTAGGACCTCTCCAAAATCTTCCCAGCTCTGTTTTCCATCATCAAAACCAAAAGATGGGAAGGATTTATATCTAACCCCCCAGAGAGGAAAATAGAACATCTGGGTCCCACCTGAAAGAGCAGGTCAGTAAATGTATTCTGATAGATTTAACACTGATCTTCAGACATGTAATCATCTCTATCCATGTTCTACTTTCATGTTTCTAATTACATTAAGCTTTCTCCCTACATACTGAGGCTCTGAATTGTCTCTGTCTTCTTTGTTTTCTCAGTTTAATTATTGTTATTGGTCTTCTATTGTCAGGAATTGAGCTGGTGTGTTCAAGATGAAGCTGTCTGAGCCTGTCCAGAATGCAGTTGGTGGAGCCACAGATCCAAGAGAAGCTGTCACACAAAGCCCTTCTGTTAAGGCAACACACTGACCCCTGTGTGCCATGCTCCAATTGAGCACTGGGTCTGGAACTGGCCTCCACCCATTCCCTTCTTCACCCTCCTCCCACCTTTCCCAGAGGGAGAGCTTGTTCATACCAAAGAAAGCCAAGAACATTTAGTTCAGCAGTAAGAACAGGTGGCAGCTCCAATAAGGAACAAAAACTGGGAATCTTCCAATTGCTGAATTCCAAAGCAGAAAACAAGAAAGGGCATGAGCAGGAGGCATTTCTCCCTGAAAGGTTCTTAGAAGGTAGGAGCCAAGCAGGCAAGAGAAAAATCTACCTTTGAGGGTCACCTCCTCTTCCCTAAATAGTAAGGTTGAGGAAGTTTCCTTTTCATTCCTGGCACAGGGCAGCTCACTCCAAACTACTTTTTGATCTGTATACAGTTTTTTTTTTTGACTTAGAGCAAAAGCAACATGATTTTAATAACCAAAATTAGGTACTTCCTCAGCAGTCTTTCTTCAGTGGCATAGCATATAATTCTGCCTACATGAGGCCTTAATTACTTGCTTAATTATAAAAAAACAAGATAAATAAGATAAAGACATTGCAAGGAATATCTGCACAAATATCTATGTATTCTGGAATGGACAAATGTAGCTGTTGCTCAAATTAATGATATTATAAGAGTTGGGTAAAAGGAAGAGAACAGTAATCCTTTACTATGTGTCAGACTCTCTGCTAAGCACTTTTACAATTAGGATCTCTTGATTCTCACAACAACCTGGGGAGATAAGTGCTATTAACCCCATTATTCAGATAAAGAAAGATTGAGACAGACAGAAGTTATTTGCCCAGGATCACATAATTAATATATTTCTTATCTAGATTTGAACTCAGAACTTCCAAATTCCAGGACCAGCATTCTACTGCATCATCAAACTATCTACACTTCTAGTCTGAATTTGGGGAAGATGAAAAAACAGCTGATTAATTCTTCTTTATGTTTCCCTGGTTCTGCAACTAAAATACATATATTTTAAATTTTTATATCTGGATTTCAGTAATGCACTTGGCAGTCTTTCACAATAGATTTAAAGACAATGTTTAGACAATTAAGGACAATGAATGATGTTGATACAATATTGTAGCTAAATGGGTTCAAAATTGGTTGACTTGATGATACAATTAGATGAGTTCAGAGTTGGTTGATTGATGGGACTAAAAATGTATTGATTAACAGATTAAAAACAATCAGGTAGAAGATACCTCCATTATTTAAATAGGAATAGCCTTAACCAAATGTTTTAAGGTAGAGTTTGAGAAATTTTAAGATTCACAGGTACCACCACACACCTAGAAAATTGGCCAATATGACAGTAAAGGAAAATAATAAATGTTGGAAGGGATATGGCAAAATTGGGACAGTAAGGCACTCTGGATGGGCTTGTGAATTGATCCAACCATTCTGAAAGATAATTTGGAATTATGCCCAAAGGGCTTTAAAAAAATGCATGCCCAAATCCAGCACTACCACTACTAGGTTTGTATCCCAAAGAGATTTTAAAAATGGGGATGGATCTGTTTACACAAAAATATTTATATATGTGCTTGTTATGATGGCAAAAAATTGGAAAATGAGGGATTGTCCCTTGATTAGGGAAAGGCTGAACAAATTGTGGTATATGATGGTAATGGAATACTATTTTGCTTTAAGGAATGATGAATTGCTTGATTTCTATATGAACTGGAAAGACCTACATGAACTGATGTGGAGTGAAGTGAGCAGAACCAGGAAAACGTTATACGCAGAAATTGAACATTGTGGGATGATCAAATTAAGAGACTTTGCTAATAAGAGCAATGAAATGATCCAGGACAATACTGAGGAACTAATGAGAAAGAACATTATCCACATCTAGAGAAAAAACTGTGGGAGTAGAAATGCAAAAGAAAAACATATGATTTATCACTTGTTTATATGGATATATGATTTGGGGTTTGGAGTTTAAAAGATTACTCTATTACAAAAATGAATAATATGTAAATTGGTTTTGAGTGATAATACATATATAAGCTAGTGGAATTGCTTGCAGCTCCAAGAAGGGAGAGGGAAGAGGGAAGAGAACATGAATCAGGTAACCATGGAAAAATATTTTTTAAAAAATAAAATTATATTAAAAAAAAAAAGATTGGAGGGGTCCCTTTGCTGGCTCTGGGTGCAAGAGACTTGTCATATTGCCCATTCACAGAAACATGTTGCAATCTTGGGACACAGTCACAGGGAGAGGAGGAACACCAGCATACACCAGCCACAGGGGAACAGGGGACCCTGGTCACAGTTCTAAGGGGGGGGGGGGGGGGAAGAGTGCTTGGAGTTACTCACAAACCAGAGCACAGGCTTAGAGAGCCTTGGGAGAATTGAAAGGAAATAGGTTCCTAATTCTTGCTTTAAAGATTGCTGCACAAAAAACTTGAAGCTTGGAACAGTGTTCCTTTCATCATAATTACTGAGCCCAACTTTAGTTTTTTTACACTAAAAGAAAAGGACAGGAAAATGAGCAAACAATAAAAAAATAAACAACACAGAAAGTTATTTTGGTGACAGGAGACACTCAAACTCAGAAGACAAAGTCAATACTGTTGCGTTCAAAGCCTCCAAGAAAAATATGAATTGTTCTCAAGCCCAAAAATAATTAATGGGGGGCAGCTGGGTAGCTCAGTGGATTGAGAACCAGGCCTAAAGATGGGAGGTCCAAGGTTCAAATCTGACCTCATACACTTTCCAGCTGTGTGACCCTGGACAAGTCACTTGACCCCCATTGCCTAGCCCTTACCACTCTTCTGGCCTTGGAGCTGACTCCAAGATAGAAGGTAAGGGTTTAAAAAAAAAAGAATTAATGGAGGAACTCAAAAAAGACATAAAAATAAGAGAGTTAAGGAAAAATTGGGAAAGAAAATGAGAGTGATACAGGAAAATCATTTTTAAAAAAATAATCAACAGCTTGGTAATGGAGGTACAAAAATATTGAAGAAATTAATATCTTAAAAAGTAGAATAGCCCAATTAGTAAAACAGGCACAAAAATCCAAAGAAGACTTAAAAAAAAAAGGCAGAATTGGCCAAGTGGAAAAAAGATACACAAAAATGCATCGAAGAAAAAAACTTCTTGAAAGACAGAATTGACCCTTTAGAAAAAGAGGCACCAAAATTCAATTAGGAAAAGAACTCTTTACAAAGCAGAATTGGCCAAATGGAAAAGGAAGTACAAAAAGTCACTCAAGAAAATCATGCCTCAAAAATTAGAATTGGGCAAGAAGAAGCTAATGACTATGAGATATCAAGCAAATCAAACAAAATCAAAAGAATGAAAAAAATAGAAGAAAATGTGAACTATATCATTGGGAAAACAACTGACCTAGAAAAAGAGATAATTTAAGAATTATTGGACTACTTGAAAGCCATGATAAAAAAAATAATTGCTTCAACATCATCTTACAAGAAATCATCAAGGAAAACTACCCTGATATTCTAGAACCACAAGATAAAGTAGAAATGGAAGAATCTACTGATTACCTCCTAAAAGATGTTAAATTTAATTGTGATTGGACTCTGAATATTTAATAGGTGGTTGCCAGGGATTTAATTTCTAAATTCCAAAATGAATTATTAAAGTAAAATGTAATTTATGGTAGTTTTATTTGCAATAGAAGGAAGATATTAAGGAATGAGAGAGAGAGAAAACTCCGGTTTCCTCTGAGCCATGTAGAAATTCTAAGTCCCTAATCAGGGAAAAGAGTCTCAAGACAATGGGCCTTTCTTGGAGGTTCACACCTCCAGAAAGGTGGGGTCACTAAGTTAGTCTTTCAATCAACCAACGATGACCATCTAAAAGGAAAGCAGTCTTAGGTCTCCTGCACAAGCTCCTCTAAGGATCTAATTCCACAGCCAAGTCCGAGTGTCCGTCTTAGTCTCTCCTCAAGTGTCCGTCTTCCCTCCAGCTCCAAGCAACTGATCATTTACTTCAAGCCCGGGTGTCTGACTGTCTGTCCACCTCTGAGTCAGAGTTCTTCTATCTGTATCACTCAAATATCCTGTGGTCCTCTATTTAAGGATCTTTGTCTCTTGTGTTACCTCCCCTAAATTTCATGTCTACCAATCACAGCAGACACTCTCTCCAGGACTGCCCACTCTTTAGTTCACACCTTTTTTGGTTAGATTATACCTTTTTTGGTTATATTTTTGGTTATATTTTGTAGTTAGCTCAAACCTTTAATGGTTAGTTCTCACCTTTAGTGGTTTAAAATGGGTAGATCTAAAAGGAATACTGAGTTACCACCTTTTGGGGGATTAAAATAGATTGGGGTTATACTTTAATCTCCCCAAAAAAGGAAGAGCTAAGTACCTTCATTGTTATAATCAGGAGATAGCTAAATCCAATCTTCACAAAGAGATCCCAAAAGGAGGACTCCCAAGGATATTATGGCCAAATTCCAAAATTCTCAATTCAAGGAGAAAGTATTACAAGCAGCCAAGAAGAAATAATTCAAATATCATAAAGCCACAGTCAGGATAACATAAGACTTATCAGCTTCTATATCAAAGATCAGAGGGCTTAGAATATGATATTCCAAAGGGCAAAGAAGCTAGAACTTCAACCAAGAATTACTTACCCAGCAAAACTGAGCATAATCCTTCAGGAGAAAAAAAATGGATATTCAATAAAATAGGGGACTTCCAAACATTTCTGATGAAAAGATCAGTACTGGATGGAAAATTTGATTCTCAAATCCAAGACTCAAGAAAATCATAAAAAGGTAAACAGCAAAGAGAAATCAAAAGATATTCAATAAGGTTAAACTGTGTACAACTCTATATGGTGAGATGATTCTTGTAATGCTAAAGAACTTTGTCAGTATTAGGACAGGAGTATACATAGAGGGTGAGGGTGTGAATTGAATATGATGGGATAATATAAAAAATTAAATTAAATTATAAGAAAGAGGAAAGCTTTGGAAGGAGGGGAAAATGAAAAACAGGATGGGGTAAATCATTGCACCTAATAGAAGCATGAAAGAGTATTCACAATAGAGGGGAAGATCAGGGAGGTGGGGAGGAGAGCATGGGAACTTTACTCTCATCAGAATTGGCTCAAAGAGTAAATTAGGTGAACACAGATAGTATACATATGTCAGACCTGTGGGAAGGGAAAGACTTTAAAACCAAGCAAGACACAGAGTCACAAAATGTAAAATAAACAATTTTGATTACATCAAATTAAAAAGTTTTTGTACAAACAAAACCAATGTAACCAAAATGAGAAGGGAAGCAACAAATTGAGAAACAATTTTCATAACAAAAACCTCTGACAAAGGTCTATTTACTCATATTTATAAAGAGCTAAATCAATTGTACAAAAAATCAAGCCATTCTCCAATTGATAAATGGGCAAGGGGCATGAACAGGCAGTTTTCAGCCAAAGAAGTCAAAACTATTAATAAGCACATGAAAAAGTGCTCTAAATCTCTGATAATCAGAGAGATGCAAATCAAAACAACTCTGGGGTATCACCTCACACCTAGCAGATTGGCTAACATGACAGCAAAGGAAAGTAATGAATGCTGGAGGGGATGTGGCAAAGTTGGGACATTAATGCATTGCTGGTGAAGTTGTGAACTGATCCAACCATTCTGGAGGGCAATTTGGAACTATGCCCAAAGGGCGATAAAAGACTGTCTGCCCTTTGATCCAGCCATAGCACTGCTGGGTTTGTATCCCAAAGATGTAGTAAAGAAAAAGATATGTACAAGAATATTCATAGCAGTGCTCTTTGTGGTGGCAAAAAAATGGAAAATGAGGGGATGCCCTTCAATTGGGGAATGGCTGAACAAATTGTGGTATATGTTGGTGATGGAATACTATTGTGCTAAAAGGAATAATGAACTGGAGGAATTCCATGGAGACTGGAACAACCTCCAGGAAGTGATGCAGAGCAAGAGGAGCAGAACCAGGAAAACATTGTACACAGAGACTGATACACTGTGGTACAATCGAATGTAATGGACTTCTCCATTAGGGTCAATGCAATGTCCCTGAACAATCTGCAGGGGCCTAGGAGAAAAAACACCATCCACAAGCAGAGGACAAATTGTGGGAGTAAAAACACCGAGGAAAAGCAACTGCTGGACTACAGGGGTTAAGGGGACATGACTGAAGAGTGACCCTAAATGAACACCCTAATGCAAAGACCAACAACATAGAAATGGGTTCGAATCAAGGACACATGTGATACCCAGTGGAATCGTGCGTCAGTTATGGGAGGTGTGGTGGGGGGGCGGGGAGGAAAAGAAAATGATTTTTGTTTCCAAGGAATAATGTTTGAAAATGAACAAATAAAATAATGTTTAAAAGTAAAAAAAAAAGAATTGCTTCAAGGAGGGAAGAACATACATAATCAATTAGGTATAGAAAGTTAACTTACCCTACAGGAAAATAGGAAGTAAAAGGGATAAAAGAAGGGAGAGTGAGGAAGACAGGGGTAGGCTGTGGCTGATAGAAAAGAGGCCAAATTGGGGGAGGTGGCTGTCAGAAACTAAACCAAGGTAAATAGTATAGAAAGTAATATGCAGTAATCATAATGGTGTAAAATTTTTTTTTGCAAATCTCTCTAATAAAGGCTTCATTTCTCAAATACACAGAGAAATGAATTAAATATGCAAGAATACAAGTTATTCCCCAATTGATAAATAGTCAAAGGATAAGAACAGGCAGTTCTCAAACAAAGTAATCAAAGCTCTCTATAGTCATACAAAAAATGCTCTAAATCACTATCAATATGAGAAATGCAAATTAAAACAACTCTGAAAAACATCCCACACCTATCAGATTGTTATATTATAACAGAAAAGGAAAATAATAAAACTTGAAGAGATTGTGGGAAACCTGGGACATGAATCCATTATTAGGGGAGTGGTGAACTGATTCAATCATTCAGAAGAGCAATTTGGACCCAAAGGGCTATTAAACAGTATATAACCTTTGACCTAGCAATACCATAGGCTTGTATCCTAAAGAGATAAAAAAAAATAAAAAGGGGAAGAACCTATATGTACAAAAAAAATTTTTTTTGCAGTCCTTTTAGTGGGGCAAAGATTTGGAAAGTGAGGAGATACGTATCAATTGAGGAACTGTTGTACTGTATGATTAAATATGGAATTGTTTATGGTTGTAATGGAACACTATTGTGTTGTAAAAATGAAAAGCAGGAAGAGCTCAGAAAAGCCTGGAATGACTTACATGAACTGAAGCAGAGTGAAATAAACAGAACCAGGAGAACACTGTACAGTGACAGGAATACTTTATAATGAGCAACAGTTAATAACAGCTATTACCAGAAATACAAAGATCCAAAACTATACTAAAAGACCCATGATAAAAAATTTCATCTACTTCCAGAGATAAAGAATTGAAACTGAATCCTGACCAAAGCAAACTTTTTTCATTTTCTTTTTTTCTATTTTAATTTTCCTTCCACAAAAGAATATAGAAAAATATTTTGCATAATTTCACATGTAAGATCTATATATGAGGTTGCTTACCATCTCAAGGGAGGTGGGTGGTTAGAAGGGAGAAAAGGAGGAAGAAAATTTGTGACTCAATATTCTTTTCAAAATGTCAGAAATGGTTTTTATATGTAATTGGAGGAAAAATTTAAACTAAAAACACCTGACCATATCAATAACCAAACTATTAGAAATTCCATGATCATCTCAGCAGAAAAAGTCTTCAACAAAATACAATACCCATTCATTCCTATTTAAAAAGCACTAGAAATCATAGGAACAAATGGCCATTCTTTAAAATGACTAGTATCTACCTAAAACAATCAGAAAATATCATCTGCAATAGGGTTAAGTTAGAACCCTTCCCAATAAGACCAAGGATAAAGCAAGGATGCCTATTATCACCACTATTATTTAATATTGTGCCAGAAATGCAGTTGAAACAAAGTAGGCAATGAGGAAACTAAATTATTACTCTTTGTAGATGATATGATGGTATACTTAGGGAATCCTAGAGAATCAACTAAAAAACTAATTGAAATGAATTAATAAATTTAGCAAAGTTGCAAGATACAAAAAATTATTTGAATGAAAGCATATCAATGAAAGATTATCATACCAATGAAGGATGAAGAGTGCTTATTTAATTTATAAATGTTTATGTATCTAGGAAGGATAACTAATATGTTGTGTGAATGAATCAGTAGAAAGGATTTTGATGAGCTGGAATGGTAAGTTTAAACTAACAAATGAAATGAATATGAATAAACATGATGTCCTGAAACTGGGTCCCAAAAATCAACTACAGAAGAAAAGAAGAACTACAAAAGAAGATATGTCTAGAAATCCTTACTTGTGGGGGGAAAAGACTTGGGAATTATGGCAGAATGCAAGCTCTATATGAGTCAACAGTATTATATCTTAGTCAAAAAGCTAATGCTATCTTGGACTGTTACTAGAAATTTACTGCTCAAAACAAAGAAGAGATAATCCACTATATAGTAGTCTCTTCTGGTCGGATGACATCTGAAAATTATTTCTGGGTAACATAGTGAGCTGAAGTGCAATCAAAGGAAGGTTGGTGTTCTAGAATTTGAAATTAGATTATATAAGATCAATGGAAGAAACTTAGGAGGATTAGTATAGAAGAGAAGAATTTTGGGGGGAGTGGGGGGTAGAATGTATCATAGTAGTCTTCAAATATCTGAAGTGCTTTCTTATGGAACAAGGATTTGACTGTGTCCTAGTCAACGGATTGAAGTTATAGAGGGGAATTTCAGTTTTACATACATTTAGTGCTGTTCAAAAATGGAAATGGCTTCCATAAGAAATTATATACAACCACAGAATTATTGCTGAAAGAATAAACTGTGAACTTCCAAAGTGAATAGAAAGATGAAATATGAAAAACTTAATTTATATGTGTATGTTGACTACCTTGATAATATCTTTTGTGATAGGGGGAGGTTGGGGAAGGGCTGGGACACTTGTGGATAGGATTATGTAGATATGAAGAAAAGTAAGCTAAACATATAGGGGATGTACAGTTACATTTGTGTGCTATTTTCTTTTTCTTTGTATATGGAAATGTATGTTCATTTGGTTTCGTAAAACTGGAATAAAAAAATAAGTTAAAGAAACCAGAACTGGTTTCAGAAGAGCCAGACATATCTCCATAATAATGAAGGCCTTTGATTCAAAGCTAGATATTGTAGCCAGAATTTATAATTTGGTATAGTGGAAAGAAGTCTAGATTTGAATTTGGATGGCCTAGTTTTTATTCTGCCTCTATCACTTACTATCAATATAACTTTTGGGAAATCACTTATTTAATCTCTGTAGGCCTCAGTTTTCTCATCTATAAAATAAAAGAATTGGACAGGATGATCTCTGAGGTTCTTTCCAACTCTAAAATTCCATAATTTTTCGAGATTATATAAGTTCTTTAGGTAGGAAAGGTAGAAGCAGAGAGGGATAATCATTAAATTTGATGTTTGGTGGGCTAGAGTAATGACAGGTGTTTCATTCAGCAGTTTTTTTGGTCCCTCAAGATAGATTTCATTCTGGGCATATCTCCTTAATAGTTTTTTGCATAAATATTACAAAATCAAGCTCTCTCAGTCATTTAACTCTTAAGACTTCTCTTCTTTAAGCCTAAGAGAGCAATTTTTAAATCATCCTCTCCTCTTAGTCTATACTTTCAAACTTCATCATTTAAGTTCCTCTTCTAATCACTTATCTTCATCTTTGAAAAAGTGGAGACTAAAACTGATGTCATTTGTCTCATAAACTCAGTCCTCTAATAATATTGAGTTAGAGAGAAGACCAGTTACAAAATGGAGTTTGTTTGGGGAGGAATCAAGAGAACCAATGAGATTCTATCTTATTAACTATCTTATGCTGCCATATGTATTCTCCTTTAACTTTGTTTTTCTCTAAATCATCTATGGAAAACTAAATGGTATAAGTCATCTATTGTTCCATAGATGCAGGTGAATGAAATTAATGAGATCAAGAGATGGGCTTCTATAGAAACCACCAGTTTGAGATTACAGTTGAGAACAACCAAGGCAGATAAGTTGGTAAGCTGAAAGGAGAATGCAATATCAAAATAAGGAAAGCTTGTTTTATAGATAAAATAGAATGCTAAAACGCTAGACCTGAATTCAGGAATATATGAGTTCAAATCTAGCCTCAAACACTTACTAGCTGTGTGACCCTGAGTAAATCACTTAACCTCTACCTATCTCAGCTTCCCCATCTCATGATAAAAGTAACTTCTACCTCCTAATGCTATACTGTTATGAGTAAAAGTTAAATGTGTTGAGAGAAAGAGAGGGAGAGAGAGACAGAGAGAGACAGACAGACAGACAGACAGACAGACAGAGAGATTGATCTCTCAGGGTCTGGCTCTGCCTGAACTGGGCTTGAATAGCCTTCCCACACCAGATTACTGGCCTAAATTAACATCTAAACCCATCCCCTAAAACCCAACAATTATATCAATACTTATAAAATATGTATAAACCTTAAAATGCTATATAAATGATAGCTTTTGTTATTGTGATTATTATAGAAAAGTCAAGCAAAAAAAGGTATGGTTTAAGTTTTAGTCTATTATAGTTTGGTATCAGCAAAGTGACGAGTATCTAGATAAACACAGTATCTAGATTGGTCACATCTAGCAGGCTAGAGGAGGCAGGCCTCTCAGCCTTTTGTCTTTTTAGGCCCTTCAGAGAACAACTTCTAGTCAGCCAGTCACCACCCTCCATAGTTTTATATGACCACGGAGTAGAAGCAAAGTCTCTCCATTCCCATCTTACAGAAGCCTTAGCCTTGCTGGATTATCTTGGCAGAAATCATCTACTAGCTCCAGGACTCAAAAGTGTTGGGCATGCTCCCAAATCCTCTCCTGTCATTTATCTTTCCTGACCCAATCCCATGTCTTTGTAAAGGCGAGTTTTTATTAGTTAGTAAATAAGTATCTATTAAATATGTATGTGCCAGGCACTATACTAGGGGCTGGTGATACGAAAGGCAAAAATAGTTTCTGACCTCAAGGAGTCATATTTTAATTAAGGGAGACAATATGTAAAAAAATTAGATGCATATGATATATATATATATATGTCCATACTCAAAGTGAATGAAGGTAATCTGAGAGAAAGTAACTGGAGGTGAGGGGAGCAGGGGGAAACAAGCTGGGAAGAACTACAGAACCTGAGATTTGAACTATCCTGAGTCTTAGAGGAAGCCAAGGAAGCATGTGGGTAGAGGCAAGGAGGTAGAAGATCCTAGGCTTGATGGGGAGTGGGAGGCAGAGAAGACAGCCAAACAGAAAGGCTGGAAAATGGAGTATCTTATGCCTCCCCTATCACTAGCAGAGCCATGGGGATATGATTACAGGTCAAGGTCTATATGAATGAAAGGAAAAGCAGGAACTGGTGAAATAAATAGTGAATTCATATTGAGGCAGATAGTTATATTTGGTGGGTCATCCAAACACCTATAAAATACAATGGGGAAGGATACTGCTGCCATATTCTTTAAGCACCAGTCTATCCAGAAAGCCCAGATGGTTAACTATACCCAAACTTCTACCAAGAGGTACTCAGTTTTGTATTAAAGAAGTACCATGGTATAGTAAAAAGTATGATGGACTAAATGGTTGCAAAGCTAATAAATATCAGAGATAGTCCATCTCTGATATATGTCCATACTCATGCAACCATTTAGCAATATTGCTACTCTGTTTCCTCATCTGTAAAATGGGCATAACAATAATATTATCCACTTGAAAAGTTAATGTGGAAAGTACTCTGTCAACACCAGAACATTATATCAAAGGGAGTCCCTGTTATTTACCATCAACATACCTCTCTTTGGCAGCCATTAAGGTTTCTTTTAGGTGGGCTGGTACCATCTCATCTATGTATATTGCTGGTACAAAAGTGTACACAGTGAGATGTCTTTTGAATTGTTTTGTACACAGTAGGCTCTGGAACCAGAAGTGTTTGTTGAATTGTAGCAAAGTCAGGAAAAAATTGAGAGTTAAAGCAGTTTGAATGAAAGGGAAGTGCTGAAGGTAGAGGAGTTAGATGCATTTTTATTACAGAATTCTTCAGTAGGCAGGAAGTGTAGTTGCAAATGTATTATTTAATGTCCTGTGGATCCTAATGAGCAATACTCTTATAACTTGGAGGATTTAGGTAGTAGACCAAAGTATAACAAAATCACGAAGAGAGATTTTTTAATAGAGCCATGATTTCTAGGGATGTCTGTTTTCTTATCCTGTTTGATTCTTATTCATGTCATACCATAAATCCTCCATAAAAAACCATACCTCATATGCTGGAAGTATTCTTTTAGCCCTTTTAACATTTCACAGATACCACTGAAGCACCAAGAAATCCCTGTCTCCAAGGTACACCCTATACGTATAACATCAGAAAATATGGGAGTAACAGTTCAAAGGGCAGAATGGAAAGAGAGAAAGGAACATGAGACAGAAATCATTACATACTTCACTAGCCAATTAAAAAATTATAACCTCGATGAGTTTGAGAGTGGAACAGAATCAGACAGAGATAGTGACATAAGCCTAAAGACAGTGGCTAGCCTCTCTATTTTTAATTTCAAAGAAAAAAAAGATAAAAATTTCAATCTATTAAATATAGCAAGGCCTTGGAGGAAGAGGAGTAAGGGTGGTGTGTAATGACAGAAATGCAAAAAAAAAAGGCAGAAAAGAAAGTATCAATGAAACATTATAAAAACCTACAATACAGAGTAGAAGAAAGTTCAGAAAAGGCCAAAGAAAAGCAAGACCTTTTGTTGCTATATTACCCTTAAAATATATTTTTTAATCAGTTATTTGTGGTTTATTCAGTATTTGGGTTAATATAAAATAAGAGGAATTGGTTGCATTGTACACATACAGATCACTACTGATATGTAAAATAGACAAAACTGGATCCTCTGGAAAGGTGATACATGAGGTCATGCTGTAGAACTCTACCTGGGGGAGGGACAGACACAAAGGTAATCAATCCATTAGCATAATATTATTACTATATGGTGTTGTATGTTCAGGAACCAAAAACTGACTTCTGGACTTAAAGAAACTGTTTATCAGGCAATTACATGTCTGTGGGGAGCTGACGTAGCTTGACAGCAAGCATTTAAAGACTAGTACAAAACAAGTCATATCCAGCAACATTATGTAAACAATAGGGTTTAACAAATAGGAGTCACTTTACTATTTCCTATTTCTAACTTTAGGAGGAAATGAGAATGTGTTCATAGGTTTTATATTTCTGCTTTTTATTGGTGTTGAATGACTAATCAGAGGAAGGATTTGGCCCACTTGAAAGACGCATCATACATATTCCCTTAACCACTATCATATTTTCTAGAGAGTAAAGTGGAAGCACACTAAAAGGCTTTAAAATTGCAGTTCCTTCTGGATTCTCCAAAAAGATCCATACTCTTCCTTAAATGGACCACTTCCTCCAGTCAGTGTTATCTTTACCACATCTGAAATGTCATTCTGCCCCAAGACAAATGGGAAGACGTCTTATTAATGCCATTAAGTCATGGCAATGATTGGCATGAAATTAGATACACTCTCCCGAAAAGTCTTCCTTCATGATGCTTTCTGACAGATCTGCCACAGACAAGTCAATGGCCCAGGAATTATGGTCCTTCAATTTAATCACCTCATAAGCACTTTCAACTACCTGTTTATACAGTTCCTAAAGCAGGATAAAATTCTTCAAAGAAGCATTCACACCACTCCATTCAGGAACACTAGAGTCTTCAGTTCCCCAAGGACCCATCCATGACAACTTCAAGAATAGACACTAAGTCTCTCCACAATCGGGTAACAGAAATGGGCAGAATCCAGATTGCAACTTCTACTAACAAAGTTTTCAGTAAAACCACTTAACTTCCTGGCTACATATGTCAAAATATCCACTGGACTGAAGACTATAAGCAGCTTGCAATTAGAGCTATATTTATGCTGAACAAAATCAAGACTTTCTCCTTCCTGTGGATGTCCCCCAGCCATAACAACAAATAGCTTTGAAGCTATAGTTACACTATCATCTTTTCCAGAGATGATCTTTGGTATTTTGAGGAAAAGGCTGCCATGTTGGAGATCTACCATCTCTCCCATTAGTTTGTCTTCTATGACATCAACTGGGGCAAGTTCATCAGCCAAATCCTTCAGGAAGATACTGATGACACATGCCATACCAACTGCACCAACCCCAACAACAGCAATCTTGTTGTGGGGAATCTGGTCTTCCTTTAGCTGACATTTACAGTCTGCTGATTCTTGACAATTCACATCTTCTTGGGGGAAATCTCAGGTTGCTAGTCAGGCTACAATAAACAGATGAATGTGAGACTACTACTCCCAGACTTGCACAAAAACATACTTCTAAAAAAACACACACACACAAAATAAGCAATGCCATAAAAGTTGAAAATTTCAAGTGAACTTTTTTCTTTGCATATTGAATTGCTTACGTTTCTGAAGTTTATTCATTAAAAAAGAGAAAATTTAAAAAACAAATTAAGCAAGCTATTGCTCTGGGCTTTTCCCCATTTCCAGCCTTGAATAATATATCAAGAGTAAAAATCCTGTTGTCTACCTTCACATGGCTGCCTTTGAGATGACTTCCTGGCAATCAGAGCATCCTTACATGGCACATCAGTTCTAATGACCAGTCATAAACCAATATAGTAGTATCATATCTTCCTAAATTCAGTGTCCTTCAACTCAGTTTAAAGTTTCTCTTTCTCTCTGATATTTTTAATTTGGTGGCAGGACAAAAGACCTCAAAGACTATCTACTATTCACTTCTTGATGACCCAAATCTTTCTAGTTGAAAATGACCATTTGCTCTTCACTGTTTATATTATTTTTTCGGGATCTCTGCTTTATACTAGCATATGCTGCTTTGTATCAGTATTTATATGCATTTTATCCCCCTAACTCTACTATAAGCTTCTTGAGGTCAAGGCATGTTACCTTTTTTCATCTTTGTATCCTCAACACCTATAAGTACATTAATGCATAGTACATAAATTTGCCTTACATACAGAAGGTTCTAAATAAAAAATTGAAACTGAATTATCTCTGGCCCAAAGAAACCCCTAAGACCTTTCCTAAGTAGCAGAAAAACTGGTATTGTTTTTGATGGGAGAACAATGAAGCAGTAGTTAAGTGTTCATTCACTAACATAAGCAAATTACTAATTCATACATGATATACTCTCCCTTCTCATCTCTGACTCCTGGGTTCCCTGGTCTCCTTCAAGACTAAACTCACATCTCATCTATGATAAAAGGCCATTCCTGGTCCATCATTTCCCATCTCTTGTCCAGTACCTCCCCTTTTGAGACTGACATATTTATACTGTTTGTATTGTGTACACAGTCACCTGAATGTGTTTCTCCCATTAGAATGAGAGTTCCTAGAGGGTAGTGACTATGTTTTTGCCTTTCTCTGTATTTCCAGTGTTTTGCAAACACTATGGACTTTATAGCTATCTGGTGGTCAAATGACTAAGAGACTTTAAGTATTCTAAAAATGGAGATTTGAACCCTAGACTTCAATCCCCAGAAGTCCTTGGTATTTCCCAGAATTCCCTATAATCTCACCTGAGTCTCCACCTGGGCGAGATCACAATTAGTATTTAAACCGGGAGTAATGCCTACCTCTCTCTCTTCTATGCTCTCTCTCGGCCATTGCAATGATGTAGTAAGTAAGCTTTGAATGGGCTAATCAGCCCTAGGCACATGGTTTCTTATTTTGTATTTTCTTTATTCCTTGATTTCCAATAATCTTTAATAAACCTTTTAAAATATAATATTTCTATTACTAGAGACTAATTTAATTTTTACAGTATGTACTTGAATGACAAAGGATTCCTTGGAATATACTTATGTGTGTGTGTGTGTGTGTGTGTGTGTGTGTGTATACACACACACACACACATATTTTGATGCTATATACAATTCTGAGGTAATGCTAAAAACTTGGGAAAAAGGAGGGATTGACAATATAACTAAGCTATATAATAAAGGTTGTGACTCTTAAAAACTGCTCAGACTCTACTTCAGAAGATTTGATTAAGCTATTCCCCATTTTCTACAATGGAGGTACTTGGTCAGGAATGTATTGAGAACTTTTAAAATTACTCCACCCTGCTCAGACAGTGCCTTAGGGGAAGATAAAGTTGCAAATTCCTGATTGAACAATGAAAAGTCCCCAACTCATACTTATAGTGAAGCAAAAACCCTAAGATAGGTGGTCTATTTTTAGATCTAATACAAAAGGGTGCTAAGTACCTATAAAGGTTAAATTAATCACTAAAAGGTCAAGCAATTTACAAAAGGCAAGTTTAACAAAAGAGGTGTGAAGGTTTTATCTAACCAGAGAAGGTGAGAACAAAAGAAGATAAGAACTAGGAATAGGCAGTCCTGGAAAAAGTGTCTACTGTGATTGGTAGATGTGAAAATTTAGGGGAGGTGACATAAGAGAAAATTTCTTTAAAAGGAAAATTCAGTTCAGTTTGGTAGCTGAATTGGAGGAGGTCAAGAGTTCAGAGGAGGGTCTCTGAACTCAGTTCAGGAGTAGAGGATTTCAGCGAAGAACTAGAGCTTGCTTGAGACGGTCTTGTGGTGAGTGATAAAGACTGACTCTCTCTCAGGCCTAGGCCATTTTGGCCTAGGCCCTTTCTACTATTTTCTCTCTCCCTCTCTCCCTCCTTCTCCCTCCTTCTCTCTCCCTCTCTCTCCCCCTCCCTCTCTCTCTCTCCCCCCTCGCTCCCCCCCTCCCTCTCTCTCTCTCTCCCCCCCCCTCTCTCCCCCCTTAATTCCTTCATTTTATTAATTAAAATCTCCATAAAACCCAGCTGACTTGGGTATTTTCATATTTGGGAATTTTCCCATGGTGACCACTTATTTTTTATTTAAATCAAGACACTAAACATTATCTTTACAGTTTGGCTGAAACCTTTACAGTTTTGGCAATTCACAGTCTTGGAAACCCACGTTTTCACGGTTACAAGGTTCAACTCCTATCTGATTACTATGTGTAACTGTGGACTCCAAGAGGAATGAAAGGAACTTTGGAGAACCTGGGTTCAAATCTAGGGCCTGTCACTAATTACATGTATGACCTTGGGCAAATTACTTGATTTATCTGGATCTCCAATGCTACTAATCTATACAGTTTAAGAATTATTACTAAATGATAATGAATAGCTTCCTACACTATTTTAGAATTATACTATTTCTTATTACTTCTATGCCTTGTTTGTTCATAAGCAAAGCATCTAGTCCAATGCTGATGACATTCTCTGTACTTAATAAATACTTGTTCAATACTTGATTCCTCAAATTCATAAGCCATCAGAACCACCACAGGCTGTCCCATCAGAAAAGTTTAAAAGACACACACACACATACACACACACACACATATACACACACACTCACTAATTAGGGAGACTAGCTGAATTTAATCAATCAATGCAGCATTCTTCTTTGCCTATAACAAAAAACACTCTGTCTTACATCCTGGCACTGCAAAGGCTCCAGTACAATCCCTGGAAGGAGAACAAAAATCATTGTGGCATACTAAGTACAGAGGACGGATTTCCTCCTCTGAACTGAGATAAATAAATATGCTAACACCAAAGTAAAGTCATGCACTATGACAGAGAAAACATCAGATTTTCAAAATGAATATGTAAAATCTCTGTGCTAAAGACACAACAATAGTATAGGTTAAGAAGAAATATGGAAATTGATCTCAAGTGGTAAATTGGAGATTTCGAACAGGAACAGAGAAGTAAAGAAAGACTTCTAATTGTCAATTCACAGATCTCAGGGTACAAAGTAAGCAAAAATGCACATGAATACCTGAAATAAATTATCTGATAAAAGACAAAAATGAGTAACTCATTAAGTATGCTTAAAATTTCTTTAACACCTCTTACTATTTCCCTTCCTTCCCTTCACAGAAGCAATACAGCAATTTAGGTTTTCACTGCTACTTATCTAGGCTACTGCAATAGCTTACTAAGTGATCTCTGTTTCAAATCTCTCTCTTCCAATTCTACTCCAAAGAGCTGCCAAAGCAATATTCCTAAAGTATAGGTATGACTGGGGCTTCCTATTGCTTCTAAAATAAAATCTTTTAATCACTTAAAACTTTTCACAATCTGGCTACAGCTTACTTTTCCAGGCTTATTACATATTACTACCCATCATTTACTTTAGGCCCAAATAGCTTTCTTGCTATTCCTCAGATTTAGTCAGGCTAGGTCTCAAATGAAAACTAATCAGTATATCACTGGGCCAATATTCAAAGCTTTTTCAACTTAACAAGGCCTAGTTTTGACTGTGCTCTCTAAAACAGTCTTTGAAAGCTCAGAGATTTCTTCATTCTGTGATGGGAATTAGGATAGAACTTGAGGGCAGAGCAAGAAAGTTAGCATTAGCTTTTTATCATCTTTAACAGCTTCTCAGTAATACTTATTAGCATCCACTATGTAAACAATTATATAGATACTCCTAGATATACAAAATTTCAATGTTAGGGAACTGACATCTTCACTGGACATTTCCTACAGACTGATACTCACAAAAGAAAATCCCTAATAAAGACTTGCTAAATTTAATTGACAGGATGGGATTTGAAGGTTCACTATTTCACTTATTCTAAGAAAAAACAAATGTCATGTTAAACTCAACAAGGAGCCCTGAAAATACAAAGTAGGTTCTGTTGAGTAGGCCACTACCAAAAAGTATATTCCATTTAAAAGTGAAAGTCAAAAGAAAACTAGGGATTGATATTCATAATTTCACTATACAGCCAGGTTTGCCTATTAAAACTATACCTGTATGAGACAGAATTCATGGAAAATAAAATGAGATTTTAGTTTACAAGGAATTTTAGAAAATCTAAGAGAGCAAATAAGAAAAGCTTAAGTGTATCTGTGTGAAGTGTATTTACCTACATCTGGCCAGGAAATAACAATAACATAATGTATATTTAATAATAAATATATATGTTCATTTGTTTAACAATTACATATTATGTTTACTGCATTCTAAGAACTATCTATATACATATATATGTACTATTGAGGAAATAAGACAAAATAAGATACCTCTCCCCAAGAAGCTAATAACAAAAGTGTTGTCATATATGTGTTATCTATATCTATTATCTATATTATTATCTATAATCTAGTGGTAGTCTCTCGGTGACCGAGAATGACTATTGTCTTTGTGCAGTTTCATCTATGGTGTACCCTCATGTGGCTTTGGAGTCCAAAGGCCGAGGCTCGGAGTCTGTGGCACATGGGGCTGGGACGCCAGTTGTTACGGGAGGTGCGGTTGTGGCCTGGTGTCGGCGTTCACGCGCAGCGGCGAGATGTCGATGTCGCTCATCTTCAAAGGTGGTGGCGGCATGGTTAATGTGGGTTCGCCAGCTGCTTCTGTCAGAGGCAGCAAGTTCTAGTTGCTTTGGTGTCATGCCAGCCCACTTCAAGTTGGACTTTAGCTGATCCTTGAATCTTTTCTTTGGTCGGCCTTGTTTCCTGAGTCCAGCTGACAGTTCACCATAGAATACCTGTCTTGGTATTCGCTGTGGGTCCATGCGGATGACGTGTCCAGACCATCGTAGCTGGGTTTGGAGGACCATGACTTCGATGCTGGTGGAGTTGGCTCTGCCGAGGACTTCCTGGTTGGTGATTCGGTCCTGCCATTGGATCCTCATGATTGACCGGAGGGAGCGTTGGTGGAATTGCTCCAGCTGCTTCATGTGCTTCCGGTACAGTGTCCATGTCTCACAACCGTACAGGAGCGAGCTGAGGACCACTGCGTTGTACACTTTGAGCTTCGTCGCAGTGCTTACACCTCTGTGCTGGAGGACTTTGCAGTGTAGCTGCCCAAGTGCCTGGCTGGCCTTTTGGTTCCTGGCATTAATCTCGTGGTCTAGGGACCCGTCATTGGCGATGGTGCTGCCCAGGTACTTGAAAGTGTTGACGTTAGAAAGCTGCATGCTGTCAATGGTAATGCACGGCTGGTTCGTTGGCCTCCCTGGTGCAGGTTAGAACAGCACCTCTGTTTTGCTGAGGCTGATAGTCAGGCCAAACAGTTTTGTTGTGGTAGAGAACCTGTCCACAATGGTTTGGAGATGATTTTCTTGGTGGGCCATAAGAGCACAGTCATCTGCAAAGAGAGCTTCCAGGATGAGTCTCTCTGTTGTCTTTATTTTTGTAGTCAGGCGGCGAAGGTCAAATAATGAGCCATCCAGTCGGTATTTGATGTAGACGCCCAGGTCTAGATGCTTCCTCAGCATGTCGTAATACTTGTGTGAAAAATAGGTTGAATAGTACCGGAGTGAGGACATAGCCTTGTTTCACGCCATTGGAGATGTTGAAGCGATTGGAAGTCTCTCCACCAGATAGGACTTCCCCTGTCATGTCAACATGAAAGAGCTGGATCAGTTTGATGAATTTTGCTGGGCAACCGAGCTTGCTGAGGATCACCCACAATGTGTCCCTGTTCACTGTGTCAAACGCCTTTGTCAGGTCTATAAAGACAATGTAGAGACTCAGGTTCTGCTCAAGGCATTTTTCCTGCATTTGCCTCACCGTGAAGACCATGTCGATGGTGCTGCGATCTGGTCGGAAGCCACATTGTGATTGAGGCAGGTTCTGCTCTGAAACAGATGACAGGAGTCTGTTGAGTATAACACGGGCAAGGATCTTTCCAGCAATGGAGAGTAGTGAGATGCCTCTGTAGTTGTCACAGGCTGCTCGTGCACCTTTGTTCTTGTATAGGGCTATGATGAAGGCATTTCTGAGTTCTGGGGGCATGTCTTCCTCTTCCCATATGCTGGTCAGCACTATGTGGAATGCCTGGAGCGCCTTTCCATTTAAAGCTTTGTACACCTCAGTTGGGATCCCGTCTTTACCGGGTGCCTTGCCTGCACTCATTTGTTTAATGGCTTTTTGGACTTCCTCTATTGAAAGAGGGATGTCAAGTTGTTCAATGGAGCGGTTTTGGGGGATCTGGTCAAGGGCTCTTTGGTCAACTGAAGAGGGTCGGTTGAGAAGCTGACTGAAGTGTTCTTTCCACCTGTTACTGATGCCTTTTTTATCTTTTATGAGAGTGTCACCGTCAGAGGATAGAAAGGGAGTGGTGGTGGGTTTTAATGGCCCATAGACAGTCTTGAGGGCACTGAAAAATTGTTTGTAGTTTTTCATATCAGCAAACCGCTGGATTTCTTCTGCCTTTTTTTCCCCCACCATCGGTCTTGCATCTTCCTGATCTCATGCTGCGCCGTGGCTTGGAGAGACTTGAATCTGTCCTTTTTAGGAGCAGATTTACTGGTGTGGGAAAACTTCATGAGTTGAATTCATCTTAAGCATGGTTTAGAAGTAGGTCTGTGGTTTGGCAGAAGAGTAGGGGCACTCCAGGCAAAGGGGATGACATTTGTATTGTGTAAGAGACAGGAAAAGTATACGCACAGAATAAATACATTAGTTTGACTAAAATTTAAAGTATAAGTGAATGTATATCACATGATCAGGAAATGAAAGAGGAAGCAGAAGGGAGAGAGAGACTGGTACTGAGTTCAGAGACATCCTGGCTTCTAAGAGGCATAAGAGAGGATGTATATAAGCTCAACAGTCCTTCCCAGCAGAGGCAATTTTCTTGTTCAACATGATTCTTTCATTCAATGATTTCTCCAATCTTTAAATTTCCTTAAAAAACTTTTTATTGGTTTTCGCTAAAGCCCAGGTTTCCCTCAGGTAAGAAGAGGTTGATGCAGTTGATATTTTGCTAAAATTCAGGAACCCTTTGAATAAACCATCCCTAGTGGCATCTGTCCTCAAAGCTCCAGGTAATTGACTAGATGATACTTATGGCTTTGCTCATTTGCTAATTTGGCTTGACTTTTATGGGAAAGCATGAGCCAAAGATATACAATTCTACCAGTTTTGTTTAGATCTGTCCAATTTAATCCATTACTTCCAATCCAAATTTTGCTCCAATTAATTCATTTTAAAAGTCAAAATAATTTACCAACAAAGGATAGATGGAAAATTACATTTCTGGATCAAGAGGTAATAAAGCAAGATATTCAAATGAAATGTATTTTAGAATGGTCCTATAGAGAACACTTAGCAGCTCAGACTTCATACCTAAAAATTCAGTGATAGTCATCATCATTTCCAGACATAGCTCTATAGAAATCTGGTAACTGCTACCTTTATTTGAAACTAAAGTATGAACATGTGTGGATGTAGAGAAAGAGATTTGGAATCACTTGCAATTCAGGGAAATTCCTCTAGTTTTCTTATAATCTTAAGATGTTCCTAGGTGCCTCGTGTAGCTTTTTTTTTTTTTGGCCAGAAAATAACAATTCTTTGTCCAAAAAGGAAAACATTAACCAAAATGACACAAAGTGGTTAATAGGGAGGTACACCAGTAACTTCCTTCAAAGGAAGGCTTGATGAAATTGAAAAGGGCTTTTGGCAAAACTCATTTCAGAATCAAAGAAGTCTCATTCAACCACAACTATTCTACCCTGCAGCTGGATGAACAGAACCCAGGGAAACTACCAGGTAAAAATGGGCTGGTGACCCAAGTAGAAAGCAACCACTTACTCTTCTCAGTGTCTTCTTCTCTGCCATCACCCTAAAACCTTGGGAACTGCTTTAGTAAAAGACTTTTCATTTGGTAAGATCTCTAATTTTCATAGCAATGGAAAACATGAAACCTTTTCTCTAGGATTAAGTTCTCTGAGATCTGTTCCCTTTCTCCAATCTATTTTTCTCTGACATCTAAATAGTTTCTTGGAATTCAGAAATAAGCACTAAATTTAGGATCCAGGAAAAGAGGACAACAATGGTACTTAAAATTTTAGATCTTTGATAATGAAAAAACACCAATCATCTGTACCAACTCCTCTTAGTGGGAACCAAGAGTACTACAAAATTCTAGCAAAGACTCATTAGCTGTGTATCTCAATTCAAAATACTTAAAGTTCCTTGTATTACTAAAAAGAAAATACATAATTAGTTGAACAACAAAAATATATTCCAACTGAAGAAACCCCCAACAATTCACCAAAGCTTGAATAGATTAAAAAATGTCTCAAAAACTCAACAATTAAAACCAACGTTTAACAACTTAGGAGCAGCTAATGGTGAAATTAGTTGAAGCAGCTCCCAAACTAATCATACTGCCAATTAAAATATTAGGAATGTAGTTTGTTAAATGGAACAGCAGCAATTCAAACACTTACTTTGAGAGCACAAAAGATGCAGGAGTCCCCCATGCATTTGTGTGTAGTAAGTTGTCTAAAGCTACGACGGAAGATGTCCAAGTGCCACAGAACCTAATAGAAGAGGAAAAGCACTTCATTTTACACAAAAACACCTTGTCACTTAATACTCAATCCCATCAAGAATAAAACCAACATATATCGTAATAGAAAAGTCATTATGAGAAGGATTAGCAGAAGATGCTCAAGCTAGCATATCAGATAAACCTCAAGAGAGACAAGAAAGTTAGCAAAAAAGGCACACAGCAACAGGGAAACAATAAAAAAGAAAAAGCATGAGAATCATAGTCATGACATTCTAAAAATTAAATTTAGGGAAGTACAGTAAGATTTTTAAAAAATTATCTTGTAAGCTCAATATACTACAGTTTAGAACCTAATATAGTGTAAGTTTGTATTAGGTCTTTTCATTTTTGTTTTCTTACCTTTTAGAAAACCTTGTAGCTAAAGAAAGGAGAGAGACTAGAGAAATAATAGTTTTCTGAATAATGCAAAGAATAGGGGTTGAAATCCCTAAAGAGCAATCTCTCTGAAGCCTTTCCTACAAAGAGGGTATGTAGGGACATCAGATAATACTAAAAGGCAGAAAAGTTTCTGGAATTTTCAGGGAAAGTATAACTCTTATGACATTTCAAAGTAGACAATTCTCTGAAATCTGAAATACATCAAAGCCAATAATACTTCATAATGGGATTTAACATACTATTTTTATTTTACAAATTAAGATACTAAACTATACAAATAATAATTTTTAGTCTATAAAATTTTGACTATTTTTAAAAAACTTTTTGAAAAATTGGAACTGTGGTTTCATTGGTATGAAAATTACCAAGTGAGAAAACTCCTACCAAGGGATTTATACCTCCTCTGCAATTTATAGTTTGAGAGCTGCCTGGGACACTGGGAAAGGAAAGGATTTGCCTGGGCCACATCACAGAACAGAATGTTCTGGGGCAGGACTAGAACTCAGAATCTTGATTCTGAGGATAGTTCTCAGTCTGATACACAATATACCTGAGAGATCAGTTCTAATAAGTTCCTGCCCTAGTTCTTCCATGTATTCCTCTTTAAGAAGTAAGCTGGGGGCAGCTGAGTGGCTCAGTGGATGGAGAGCCAAGCCTAGAGACTGGAGGTCCTAGGTTCAAACCTGGCCTCAGACACTTCCTGGTTGTGTGACCCTGGGGAAGTCACTTCACCCCCATTACCTAGCCTTTACCTCTTTTCTGCCTTAGAACCAATACATAATGTTGATTCTAAGGTGGAAGGTAAGGGTTAAAAACAAAAAAGAATTAAGTCAATAGCCTTGCAATCTTTATAAACTATAAAATACTATCTGATTGCAAAAATTGCTATTATTAGGATAAGAAATCACAAATATCATTTTACCTTAGACTATAGGGAGAATGTAACCAAGTTAAATTAATAATTTCCATAGGCCTATAGCCTAGAAATAGAAATAAATACAAAAATTTGCTTCAAGTGACCATATTGCCTGCTTTAGTGCTTTATCATGTACAGGTACATACATGAAAAGATACAATAAAATTTTATCTGAAATGTACTTGATAGGATTTGTCAATCACCAAAAAGTACATATTAAGATCTTACTCTGAAAGGCTCTGAGCTAAATGCTTGTCATAAAAAAAAGGCAGAAGACAGTTCCTGCCCTCAAGAAGCTCCCTGTCTAATGGTGAAGACAACATGTAAATAAGTGCACACACAATTCATATAGAGCAGATATAAGGTCCTCCAAGGAAAAGGCATTAACAGTTGGGATGACCTTGAAAAGTCTCCTGTAGGGGGCAGCTAGGTGGCTCAGTGGACTGAATTCAGACACTTCCTAAACTGTGTAACCCTGGCCAAGTTTCATTGCTTAGCCTTTACTACTTTTCTCCCTTGGAACCAATATAAGGTATTTGTTCTAAATGGAAGGTAAGGGTTTAAAAAAAAAGGCAGTAGGTGAGATTCAAAAAAGTGCTTAAAGCAAAATTCTCTCTAGGTTTTTACATCTAAGGTCATGAACAACAGAGACACATTATGAAGAGTAACTTCATAAAAGCAGAGAACTGGAAGGGGCTGTATAAATCATTGTAATCCTATCACCTTATTTACCAGGAAAAGAAGACCCTAAGAGACCAAAAGACTGGCCTAAGACAGTCAGCCAGGACTAGAACTCAGGGACTTTAAACTCTCTGTCCAATGCTCTTTCCACCATAACATACTGTTTTTCTTTTCCTCATATCATTTTATTTGTTCAGTCACTACAGGGAGTATATGAGACATTAGAAGTCTTCAAGGTGAACGGAATAGGTTTTAGGTCCTTTCACTTTATACAAATGGAAAAAACTTGGGGTCAGCTGGGTAGCTCAGTGGATTGAGAACCAGGCCTAGAGACGGGAGGTCCTAGATTCAAATCTGGCCTCAGACACGTCCCAGCTGTGTGACCCTGGGCAAGTCACTTAACCCCCTTTGCTTAGCCCTTACCACTCTTCTGCCTTGGAGTCAATACAAAGTACTGACTCCAAGACAGAAGGTAAGGGTTTAAAAAAAAATAGAAAAAACTATGAGGTGAAAGAAAAACAGTTGCTAGGTTTCTATTGGGGAGGGGGAAGATGACCCTAAAACCTCATGGCCTCCTCAGTCAAAGCAATCTTGACATATCATGGATCCAGGAAAGGTGGGGGTGGCAAGGAGTACCCAAAAAGAATCATCTGGGGGTGGTGGATAATCACCACTGGAGAATTCACTTTTTAACAGCTCTGTTCAGGCACGTTTGACCAGATATTATTTATGAGCCAACATAGGAAAAAATGCTAGGACAAAGAAGTAAAGGATGGAATTGAACATGTAAAAGCTATATATTAGCAGCATAAATATTATGAAGATGTCACAATTCATTTAAAAAAAAAACCTTTGACTTGACTGGAAATATTTTTTACTTCTAAAAGAAAAAAGTCATTTTACCTGCCAATTATAGAACTGTTTCAAGTGAAGAAAACCAGAGGCTGCTTTACATTTAAGAAAAATGCATCATAATATGTTGACAGATTTTTATTTTCTAAGTCAAGAGAGCTAAACTAAAAACAAAACAAAACAAACAAACAAAAAAAAAACCCAAAGCTCTTAAGGAAACTTTAAGAGATTCTCTGGCCACTACCCGATAGCCACTTCATGCATGGAAAATGTTACTATTCTCATTTTACTATTCTCATTTTACATCAGGCAACAGAGGCCCAGGTAGGGGAAGGGACTTGCCCAGGGTCACAGAGTGAATTAAACAAATAAGGGCTGTGGCTTTTGAGAGAAAGAGGAATCCTCACAGTTCTATATTTATATAAGGTGATAGAAATATAACAGTATCAATTTGAAATCAGAGTTTACCAGGAAAAAAAACAGGGAATACAAAAACAAGATTCCTTACCTGCAGGGCACTATTGAGGAAGCAGCTATTCTGTCCAGGCTCATTGCTGAGACCTTTACTAGGAGCTATGGAAGTTGTGCTCCGAGGGGCAAACATCCCCTGGACGCTTCCCCGTCCTACAGAAAAGTAACTCCTTTTCCAAGACATTGTTCACTTAGCTCCAAACATAGAGAGGCCAGTATCTGTTTGAAGTCTCTTGCTGCTTAAGTGCTCAACAGAAATGGAGGTCCAGAGTAGTCAATTTCTTTAGCCAAAGTTTGAGCTAGTAACTGCCCACAAAAAAAAAAAAGTATCCTTCTACGTCCAGATAATAGAACTGTCATTCAACTACTCCAAAAAGCAGCAAAATTCTAACACCCAAACAGGAGAGATGCAAACAGTAATGATCCATGTTCATCTGTAAGCTGTTATTCTTTTCAGTACTTTCATTACAGTGGCAGCAACTCCACAAAAAACTTGTGAAAAACTGTAATCCTCAACTCCAGAAACATCCAGAATCAGTAAGACACACTTTCCTCCGGATTGAGGACAAAAATCCAACTAGGAAAAGGCAGACAAACAGGAATAAAATGAAGCTCTCTGGAGCTATAGCTGGCGTGTTCCATCATCTACTGGCTTGAAAAGGACAATTCCAATTCCAACAGAAGGGCAAAAAGATTCCACAACAACCCTGGAAGGAGATGCACATTGTGCTTTGTTTTCACTTTGCCAAAAATTCTTCTAGTCACCCATCCAAAACATCAGAAAGCTTTGTCTCTTCTTTTCTTCTGTGACTGGAATAGCCAGCCCTGCCAGAGTGCTTTAGAATGGAAAAAAAAAATAAAAGCTTACATCACTTAATGATTGCTGGGTTTGCTATGTTCTGCCAAGACCAATGTTGCCTCACCTCTTAACTACAAACTTGAAACCTTGATATAAAAACAAAAAACAATCAAACAAGTAGAAGGAAAAAAAGGTGTGGGACATGAGTCCTGGGAAATTTCTCTAAAATTTATTTGAGGGAAGAAGAGAAAAAATTCACTTAAAAGCAGCAAAACCAAATATATAACTTTTCAAGATCAAGCAAAATTGATGAAGCATACACACCCAACCTTGAACTTAGAGAGTTTCTGACAGCTCTCTCACACATAAGTAAATGCATTCTATGTAATAAACATATATTATGTGTTTAAACATGAAAACTTATCTAGAGGCTGGGACGGACAAGCCACTTGAACAAAGTTATTACATCTATGAGATATATCAAAGGCATATTCTTCCCACTTTGTCAAAAGCTAAGTCTCCTATATTCTCTGCCTGGGGAACAGGGAAGATTAGGGACACAAATCTTTTATCATTAAGTGACAAGGCTCATATTCAGAAAGGGATAAGGCATCTATTTTTTAACTCAACCTTGAAAAGGAAACACCCAATTCCAGTATGAAGTCTTAGAAATATGTATGTTAGTCCATATTCACAATAGTATTATGAAGAACAAAAAGTGGTTTCTGTAAGTCCTGTTATATCACTTACAGTTCTAAGAAACAAATAGTTAGCAGCTTTGAACAAGAATCACCCAAAATGAAAAGATATAACCTGCAATGGGGGAGGGAATACCCACACCAATGAAATTATGAGTCTTTGAAAAGTAGACATACATAATTTCAAGTATGAGATATGACTTCATCAGTGTGGAACCTCCCCTAAACTGACTTAGATAGTCACACTCCAGGCCTTAGATTACCTTTTTTGCTAGTTGCTTTTGCCAGCATTCCTCAAGCCAATAGCTAAACTTCTAGTGATAAACCCTTCCAAATGAGTGGGGTTTATTCTCAGATGACAGAGAGACCAGGCTCACACTGAAGCCTTAACATATGATGAGGAATTTTTTTGACTTGTGTTTGCCGGTAGTGCTTTAGTGATGGATACAACATGGAGTGTGTGTTTATATGTGTAAATGAGAAATTTTGAAAGGTTTAATATTGAAGGTGAGTTTGGAGCCAGGCTTAAAAGGAGAGGAGCTGATTCAAAGAAAAGAGGCAAGAGATCAACCTAAAGAAGAAGTTTAAAAAGTCAACTTGAGATCCAAAGAAAAAAAATGACTTAAATTTAACTCCAGCCAATAAGGTGAGTGTGGAATAGGAAAACAGAAATGTTTCAAGACTTTGCTAAAGATAACTTCAGCAAAGTAATGATTTCACATTCATCATTATATATCTCCATTGTTTTGGCTGGATAACATGCTACTCATTTTTCAGCACACTAATAAATAGATGAAAAAATGTCTTGTTAATTGACAAAATGCATCCAGAACATAAAATGTTTCATATGCAGGAAGACCTTCATAAGGATAGGAATAAAGGAATACACAAGAACAATGCTTCTTTTACGATCACAATATTTATTTCTTATAATTCACTGTCAGGACTTCTGCTTTGAACTTATGCTTGTTTTATACATATTTGTAAATATGTCTTATCCCCTTCTATTGACCATAAATACCCCGTATGGTGACAGAGTATTATATCATCTTTTACTTTTGGATTCCTGGTATCTAAACCTTATCTAACACAGTGCTTTAATATGGTAAATCTTAATAAACATTTGTTGAAAAGAACTGAATTGATTCTACTGTTCAACTTCACCTTTGGCTTAACAAAAATGCCAAAGAAGGAGCAAAGAAATTAGAAACTAAGGATACTGCCTGAAAAGGGACAGCCATAATCTTCTCCTTCCCTTCAGAGTTTACCCAATAGAAGCATCTTGTCCAAACATGATAAAATTACAAATACAAGTGCTAAGTTTCATTTTGGCCAAAAACTATCTCTGTCTGCAAGGCAGGTCTTGTCCAAACATGATAAAATTATAAATACAAGTTCCAAGTTTCATTCTGACCAAATTACCTGTGTCTGGGAGTCAGATATAATTTCAAGTATTCATTTAAAAAACCTGAAATTCTCTCTCTCTCTCTCTCTCTCTCTCTCTCTCTCTCTCTCTCTCTCTCTCTCTCTCTCTCTCTCTCTCTCTCTCTCTCTCACACACACACACACACACACACACACACCTGAAAGAATGTAGGGTTACAAAATAAACATCTCTTGTATTACACCTTCTCTAGGCATGAAAGAAACTAAAGTATGAAAACAAACAAAAAAAAGATTAATGTCAGGAAACAGCAACAGATGAGCCAAAGAACAGTTATTTGCCCGGAGTATTTAAAGAGAAAAATCAAAGTAATAGTCTTTAAGTTTTCTCCCAGCTTTAAATCTCTGATGCCATGACCCTACAATTTAGTGATTTGCCCATAGATGTACAGGTACAAATTTTAGTTTCTCTGAAGGTACACACTATTTCTAATTTGTACTTAAAAATTTAGCACTTAATTATGTAGTCTATTCTTCTCCAATTAGTTTATGTCTATCTCATCTCTCCAACTAAAAGTACCTTGAGAAATCATGTCTTAAAATTTGTACTGTATCTTCCATAACAATAAACACAGTTTTGAACACAAAAGGCACTCAACAAATGTTTCTTAATGGTCAATAAGGCATTAAAAATATGCCTAGATCTCTGGCATACATCAGAAAATTTCTCTCCTCCCCACACTTCCTCAGGGGCACACCCTAACACAATACTCACACACCCCATTCAAATCTGCTAAACAGCCTTCAGCCAGTCAAGCTGCATACCTATAGCACAACTGTGGCAAAGGAATGTCAAGTACTAAGGCTTCTCTTTGCTAAGAGCCCAAATGACTTGGCAGACAGGTACAGTTTCCAGAATCCACTTCAAAAGCCTCCTAAAACTTAGCCTGACTATGAAATATAGACTAAGCAAAAAAGTGAGGGAAAAGGGGGCCAACTGCAGACCAGTATCATGTAGGCCATAAAGTTCTCGTCTTTCTCAAGGTGGGTCAGAAACTAAAGGTTAAAAACAAAACACGACAAAAACTGAAGAAAATAAAATTTAGCAACAAATGATTTAGAGAATAACTGTCAACTCCATACCTCAAAGCTGTAGTTCATGAAACAAGAAGCTACTAGTGCAAGACAACTCTCCACATTGTGAATAAAGAAACTATTTCTAACTACAAAATCCAAATAATTTGGGGAAAACAAGCAATTTTTTTATCTGCAGCAAGACAAAAAACAACTGTACTTTGTGAAACATTAGTGATTCAAATGCATTAATGATTCAGAAGCAAGGAGATATAGAAATAAATATATAATGTAGAGGTATACATATATGTATATATACACACACATACACACTAACATGCATATGAGATCATGAAAGTAATAGATGGTGATGCTAAACTAAATAATACTGGAGGACATTCCGGCAAAAACAAAAAAGATTAGAAAAATTAAGATACAGTAGGGCAATATAAACTGTAATTTACCTTACAATAAATTAGATAAATGGAAATGTGGAAACATGACAAATATAAAAAAAACTTGGAAAGATGCTAAGAAGTTTAAGATAATAGCTTACCTACTTATGATGGTCCAAATTACCACCTAAAATACAATATGACAAACTAAATTTCCATGTCATTCTGAAAATTAAAGTTAGAAGAGAATGTCATCATCTAATATTCATATAATTACAATGGGAATGGTGAATTTTGTTTCAGATCAGAAGACTGTCAATGACTTCAAAATAATTTTGCAGCAACCTAAAGCATGAATGAAATGACAGGTTTGATCTAGAACATACATGATTAAGTCTATTCAATTTGGTTAAGTACTGAAAGTATTTTAATTTTACACCTTTTGAAGGACCTACGTCTTTAAAGGCTCCCCCCCTTTCTCATCAATTTACCTTTAAATATTTGTCTTCTAGTCCTTTACAGGATCTTCACAAATGTAATGGGGGAAGGTACCTTAAAACTCACCTAAAATAATAAATCTCTTCATCTTACACATGGGAAACTGAAGATGGGATGGAGTAACTTGTCCAATGTTATAGAGGTAGAAGGTGGCAGAGCAAGGATTCAAGCTGAGGTCCTGAGATTCTAAATCTTGCCCTCTCTCTCCACTCTATACTAGACCCTCCCACCTCAAGCTCTTTTCTATTTTTCTCATCTCAGTCCCTGCCAAGCTCCTGGAAAAAGAAGCACTCAATGCTTCTGCTTCCTTACAGAATGACTCACTCTTTTAACCCCTTTTATTCTGGCTTCCTTTACTACTGAAATACCATTGAAATTTATCTCTTTGAGGTCATTATCACCTTATCACCAAATCCAATATTAATTTTTCCAACTTTATCCCTTTTCACTCTCCTCTGTCCCATTCCTCCTTAACTTCTATAATGCCATATGTTTCTTTTCCTGACTAAATTATCTTCATTCTCTTTTCCTCCTATATAACAAGAATTCCTATTTTCTTTTTTCTTTTTAAACCCTTACCTTCTGACTTGGAGTCAATACTACAAATATTCCTTTTTTTTAAAAACCCTTCCCTTCCACCTTAGAATCAATACTATATATTGGTTCCAAGGCAGAAGAGTGGTAAGGGCTAGGCAATGAGGGTTAAGTGACTTGGCCAGGGTCACACAACCAGGAAGTGTCTGAGGCTAGATTTTAACCTAGAACCTCCTATCTCTAGGCCTGGCTCTCCAGTCCACTGGGCTACCCAGCTGCCCCCAGCTATATTCTTAAAATAGTAGATCACTAAGAATATGCATTCCCTTGACCATCCATCCCCCTTCTCCCAGTTACTGTGTTATTTAACAGAGAATGTTAGAACCAGAAGGAAACTTAAGAGTTATCTAATCTAACACTCAATTTATAGTAGATTCCTCAACACCAGAAGCAAAGTCCTACAACTTATTAAAAGCAAAGTTGTTTCTAGACCTTAGGTCACTTAACCCTGATCAGGAGATTAGAAGGGGTATTTCAATGAGCCAAACCACATAAGGAATTCCAAAGTGACCTTAAATTTTAAAAGGAAGGAGTTGTACAAAAAAATGTAAACAGGAGCATAAAAGTGTCAAAAGTCCATAGGAATAGTATACAAATCAGGCATGTAAATCTAAGAACTCAAGCAGCAATGGGTCCCTATGACCCTAGACAATCAGACCTGTCCCTAAACTGATCCACATAGCTATCACATTGGAAGGAAGAAGAGGTCTACCATCCACACCACCATCAGAAGTCAAGCCAATTTAGTTGAAGTCCAAAGTAACTCGAAGGATTAACAGAAGGTAATATATGTTAGGATTTGTTAAAACTACCAACCTCCCTTGGACCCCAGAGGAGATAGCAAGGGACTCAAAGTCCCCTAAGATGTTCCTGCTTCCAGTCTAACCTCCATAACTATTATAAAGGAGAGCAACCTTTGTGGAAAAATGGAAAATCTGCCACCACAAATGATGAGCAATTATAAATGGACTGGTAATCCTAAGAGCCCCATGAGGAGGAGTGACTCACCTCAGACCACCAACCCTGCAATTAGCTCAGTCCCAAATACAGTCCCTGTGGAAATTCAATCTGGCAATTGCCTCTGTGGGTTCTGTAGGCCCTACCTAGGGAACAGATTCTGAAAGCCCATAAAAGAAAAGCTCCTGTCACCAAGGTCCTTGACAATGTCAAATGGTTCAATCAGATATAAATATGGTTTCATTAATAGAAACAGTATTAAAGATAGTGGATTACTATATGTTTTGCTGCTCTACTGTAGGGGCCAATAGGCCTTTTCTTTCTGACTAAGATTTCCTATATCTGTTGTGTTTCCCATTAGGATGTGAACTCCTTGAAGGTAAGGATGCTTTGCTATTCCATTGTTTTCCCAGCACTTATTACAGTATTTTGCACATAGTAAGTGCTTAATAAATTATATATATTTAAAATATCATTTAGATTTCCCTTGCCTCTTTTCTTTCTTCCTCCCAGAAAAACTCATCCCCTGAAATGAAATTTTTTTTTCTAAAAATAAAAAAGATAAAGAACAAGATTGGGGGGTAAGGGTTTCAGCAAAACAGATTATTAATACATTAAAAAAATTAGCATTATTTGCTCCTAACTCTCTTCTTTGGAAAGTTTGTCCTTTGTCATTTTGCAACATTTATTTTCAATTGTTTTGTGTGGTTGTTCCTTCCATTTACATGGCTTCCATTTACAGTCACAAACTAAAGGCCAGACCCTGGAGCTGTCATCATGAATATTATTTTCCTGACTGCTTCCTTTGCTTTGCCTCAGTTCACATATTCTTTCCTACTTCTCCTTTTCCATCACATTCATTGTTTCATAGAGCAAAAGAATATAATCTTCCATTATATTAATATACCACAATTTCTTTAGCCATCTCCCAATCCAATGGGTTTCTATTTTATTTCTAGTTCTTTGCTACCACAAAAAAAAAAGCTACTATCAATATTTTGGTGTAGCTTTTCTTTCTGTCAGTGATCTCTTTGGGATATAATGCCTAACAGCAGAAAGCTCTGGGTTAAAGGTTATGAACATTTTAGCCGCTTTATTTTTGGCAGATGAGCATAAATCACATTCAAAAAAGAGAGTTATAAAGACAGATATCCCAAACCATAAATTTCTAAACTTATTATTTAGTCCTTGAAAAGAGAAGTCAGTGATTATTGAACTGACTATGGAGACTTAAAAGGGTTGTAGCCAGTATGCATTCAGTAACAAGTCTGGCAAATTCATCTTTTTTTCCTTTGTCAGAGAAATCCTGTATTACATACATAATATATAAATTTTATCAAGGCTTTTGACAAAATCTCCCATGAAATACTTGTGGAGCAGGTGGAAAACTATGACGTGGATGAGAATACAATTAGATAAAATTGTCTGAAAAAGCTTAATTATATACTATTAATTGTATTGATGGATTGATGTCACTTGGAAGATCGCCAGAGGTAACTTAAAAGGCTCGGTCCTTGGTCTTGTGAAGCTCAGTGTTTCAATTATTTCATCAAAGTAATAGACAATACAGTATATTTATTATGTTTGAAAGAAATATAAAAGTTATATATAATAGCTTACACTAGACCCAAATAAAACTTGGAAGGTTGAAACAATAGGTTTAAAAAAAAGATAAAACTCAATAGGAATATTTAAATGAAAAGTCCTGCAATGAAGCTAACCAACTAATTTGCACAAATATAGGATAGGGAAAGACATGACAATATCAATCCACATGTGAAAAAGTTAGTAAATTTTTAGTTGACTGCAAGGTCACTAATAGTCAACATGATAGGTTAAAAAGTTAATATAATTGTACAATATATTACATAATGTCATATAGTGTCTAGCTCAAAGGAGATAAAGATTTCCACTGTTCTACAGACTGGTTAGACTATTTCTGGGATATAGTATTCACTTCTGGAGGGCACATTTTATTTTCTTTTTTTAAACCCTTACTTTCCATCTTGGAATCAATACTGGGTATTGGTTCCAAGGCAGAAGAGCGGTAAGGGCTAGGCAATGGGGGTTAAGAGACTTGCCCAGGGTCACACAGCTAGGGTGTGTCTAAGGTCATATTTGAACCCAGGACCTCCTGTCTCTGGGCCTGGCTCTCAATCCACTGAACTACCCAGCTGCCCACTGGAGATCACATTTTAAAAGTGATATTGTTAAGTTAGTGTATATACATAGAGGAAATCAACCATAAGAGTTTACTCAAGACAGATTCATATGAAATCCAGTTGAAGAACTGAGGATATCTATCATGGAGAATAGCCTTGAGGGAAGAGAGGAAAAATTACAGTTCTTCACTATGAAGATAAGCTACTGAATACAATAGGAATTATTACATACAATGACATATTCTGTATGTCTCTAGAAAGCTAAAATAGAATCAATTGATGAGAATTACAAGGAGATAATTTTTCAATAAACTATAAGGTCTTTCAAACAATTAGAACTATCCCCCCCCCCCCCAATGAGATACCTTGGACAGTTGTGAGCTCCTTGGAAAGACTAAAGCAAGAACTAAATAGCCAACTATAAATGATGCTGTAAGATTTCTGTATGAAACAAGAGTATGGACTTTATAACCTTCTGAGATTCTACAATAGTCTCTTCATCTATGGACTCTCCTCCAATATTTCCTCTACAGTGCTACCAAATGGGGGTGACTAAATAGCTCAGTGGATTAAAAGCCAGGCCTAGAGAATGGGATGGGGTGGGGTGGGGGAGTCCTGGGTTCAAATCTAAATTCAAAAACTTACTAGCTGTTTAAGTCACTTAACCCCAATTGTCAAGCCCTTAGAGCTCTTCTGACTTGGAACCAATACTTAGCAATGATTCCAAGCTGGAAGGTAAGGATTCTTTAAAAAATTACTGGGTTTTCAAATTAATATCCTTAATACACAGATTTGATTGTATTATTTCCCCACTCAAGCCCTTCAATGGGCTCTCTTCACAGGATTAAAGTACCTCTTTTGGCTTACAAAATCTCATGTACATTGTATTGTGAAGTTTACAAAGGTTTTTCCTCACAATAGACCCAAGAGCTAAGGTAGGTATCGGAAGCAATCAATTCAATTTTAATTCAACACACATTTATTCTCTACTATGGAGCAGGAAGACATAATTTTCCTCATTTTATCATCTTCCACAATTTGGTCGTTGTCATTCCATCCTTATTTCAGTCATAATCTGCCCTAACTAAATCAATTTACTCACAGTGCCTCATCTTAAAGATTTTCCCTCATATGATAGCATTCAATTTGAATTTTTCCCCATCAATAACCACCCATCCAAATTCTACTAATCTTTCAAAATAGTTCAAATCCTGCCTGCTTCCTAAAGTCCTCCTGGAAAGCTAGGAGGAGCAGTAGACAGAACACTGAGTCTGGAGTTAGGAAAACCTGAGTTCAAATCTAGTCTATGACATTTACTGTGTGACCCTTGAGAAGTCACTTAATTTCTCTCTGCCTCAGTTTCCACATCTGTAAAAGGAGGATGATAATCGCTCTTACCTCCCAGGGTTGTTGAGGATCAAATGAGATATTAATTATAAAACACATAGCACAGTGTGTAACATGTAGTAAATTTTATATATATACATATAATAGCTTATATTAGAATTATTATTAGAATCAAGCTTCTATACCACTTTCTAGTCATCACCATTAAAAGGCAAGTTTCTTGAAGACATTAGAGCATTTACAACTAATATACAGGGCAAAAAGATTACAAGTTAAAGTCCTTATAAAGTAACACTGTAATAAACTTATACATAAAGACTATTATAAATTAACATTGTAAAATGCTAGTCACTTAGTTTTCATTAGTTTCTCATCATAGACAACACCAGTGAATTGGTAATTAATATATTAAATTATTAAATAGAGGCAGGCATGCCTGGTTCTTTGTGTACTCATTAGGAAAAACCACTCAGCACTCTACCTCCACACTCCAGAGACCCACAAACTGAATTTCTTTACAGAGGCTCTACACATTCTCAACATAGAAATAAAAACTTCAGTTAGCAGATTAGAAATCATCAAATCCCCAGTGAAGAGTGTTTGCAAAGAAATCAAAGAGATATAATAAATTTGGAATACAAATATAATAAAATGAAGAAAAATCTGGCAGAAGAGAAACAAAAGGCAATATTAAAAGAATATGTCAGAGGGCAACTAGGTGGTTAAGGGGATTAAGAGCCAGGCCCATAGACAGTAGGCTGTAAGTTCAAATGTGATCTTAGACACTTCCTAGCTGTGTGTCCCTGGGCAAGTCACTTAATACCCACTGTCTAGCCCTAACCACTCTTCTGCATTAGGACCACTACACAGTGTTGATTCTAAGTCAGAAGGCAAGGGTTATTTAAAAAGAAAAGAAAAGAATGTAAGTCACATCTATGGATAAGGGAAAAATTTATTACCAAACAAGAGATTGAGAGCATTACAGGAAGTAAAATAGATAATTTTGATTATATCAAATTAAAAATAAAAAGGTTTTATACAACCAAAATTAAAATGAAAGTAGGGAACTCGGGGAAAATTTTACAAGTAACTCTGATGAAGATTTTAATTTCGCAAATATATAGTTAATTAAATCAAATTTATAAGAATAAAAGTCATTGTCCAATTGATAAATTGTCAAAAGATACGAACAGGCAGTTTTCAGATAAAAAAATCAAAACCATCTATAGTCATATGAAAAAAAATGCTCTAAATCACTTTTGACTAGAGAAATGCAAATTAAAACAACTCTGGGGTACTTTCTCAAACCTATCAGATTGGCTAATATGGCAGAAAAGGAAAATGAGAAGTGATGGAGGGAACGTGGGGGAAATTGGGACACTAATACAATATTGGTAGAGTTGTGATTTGATCCAATCATTCTGGAATGCAATTTGGAACTATGCCCAAAAGGTTCTAAAACTGTGCATAGGTCTGTATCCCAAAGAGATTAACAAAAAGATAACAAAAAAATTAACAAAAATATCTATTGAAGCTCTTTTTGTAGTAGCAAATACTGGGAAATTGAAGGGTTGTTCATTACTTGGGGAATAGTTGAACAAGTCATGGTATAGTGATTATGATGGAATTTTACTGTACTATAAGAAATGATAAGGAAGGTGGTTTTGGAAAAATCTTGACTTACATGAACTAATGCAAAATAAAGTGAGCAGAACCAAAAGGACATTATACATAGTGACCAGCAATATTTTTTGATGAACAACTGAGGATGACCTATTTATTTTTCAGCCATACAATGACCTAAGACAATATAAGAGACTCATGATGAAAAATACCATTTGCTCTTTGAGAAAGAACTGATGGTATCTGAATAAAGACCAAAACATAATATATTTCACATTCTTCTTCTGTCTTTTTAGATCTCTGCCACAAAATGACTAATATGGAAAAACGTTTTACATGATTGCACATGTAAAATTCATATTAGATTGCTTCTTGTCTCAGAGTGGGGAAGAGTAAGAAGGACTGAAGGAGTATGAGGAGGCAGAGAATTTGGAATTCAAAAAAATTTTTAAATGAATGTTAAAAATTGTTTTTACACATATTGGGGGGAGAAGAATCTTTTTCAAAAGATATAGGGTTTCTATACAAATCAAAGTGATTGACCTATATGACAAGATGCAAAGAAACAATTTAAGAATCATAGCATATATATATATATACATACACACAAAGATTCAGGAAAAATCTGAAGGACTTATGAGAAAGAATGCAATCCACAGTCAGAGAAAGATGTTGAAGCCAGATGTAGATCAAAATATACTATTATTCACATGAGCTTATTTAGGTTTTTATGTTTTGGTGTTATAAGAGTATTTATTCTCTTACAACAATGACTGATAATGGAAGTATGTTTTGAACAATACATATTGTGTCAAGGAAGCTCATCCCCTCCCCCTCCTGAGTAACTTTACCAGTCTATCAAACATTCCTGACATACCATAGTTACCCCAGGTTTGCGTGGGTGTACATTCTGTACATCAAAAAAAAGTTAAGGTTTGGGGCAGAATCAGGAGAACCTCAGAGGAATGGGGGGGAACCACAAGAGAATGGGGTAGAATTAAGAAAGAAGAGAGAGAGCAGGCAAGTGAGGGGAATGAGGAAGAGACATGCAGGCTAGGCACCACATGGTTGGGTTACTTATAGGAACATTGTCTACCTTTCCAATAAACTTTATTTTATATATATGTAGAAGAAATATTATTTTTTTAAATATTATTTTATTTGGTCATTTCCAAACATTATTCATTGGAAACAAAGATCATTTTCTTTTCCTCCCCCCCTCCCCACCTCTCCCATAGCCTATGCGTGATTCCACTGGGTATCACATGTGTTCTTGATTCGAACCCATTTCCGTGTTGTTGGGATTTGCATTAGTGTTCATTTAGAGTCTCTCCTCAGTCATATCCCCTCCACCCCTGTAGTCAAGCAGTTGCTTTTCATCGGTGTTTTTACTCCCACAGTTTATCCTCTGCTTGTGAATAGTGTTTTTTAGATCCCTGCAGATCGTTCAGGAACATTGCATTGACCCTAATGGAGAAGTCCATTACCTTCGATTGTACCATAGTGTATCAGTCTCTGTGTACAATGTTTTCCTGGTTCTGCTCCTTTCGCTCTGCATCACTTCCTGGAGGTTGTTCCAGACTCCATGGAATTCCTCCACTTTATTATTCCTTTTAGCACAATAGTATTCCATCACCAACATATACCACAATTTGGTCAGCCATTCCCCAATTGAAGGGCATCCCCTCATTTTTCAACTTTTTGCCACTACAAAGAGCTCAGCTATGAATATTCTTATACATGTCTTTCTCCTTATTATCTCTTTGGGGTACAAACCCAGCAGTGCTATGGCTGGATCAAAGGACAGACAGTCTTTTATTGCCCTTTGGGCATAGTTCCAAATTGCCCTCCAGAATGGTTGGATCAATTCACAACTCCACCAGCAATGCATTAATGTCCCTACTTTGCCGCATCCCCTCCAGCATTCATTACTTTCCATAGCAGTCATGTTAGCCAATCTGCTAGGTGTGAGGTGATACCCCAGAGTTGTTTTGATTTGCATCTCTCTGATTATAAGAGATGTAGAGCACTTTTTCATGTGCTTATTAATAGTATTGATTTCTTTGGCTGAAAATTGCCTGTTCATGTCCCTAGCCCATAGTTTTCTTCTTTATGTTCAATATCAATGAATTGGACATGTAAATCAAAAAACCTGAAAGCGAACAAATTAACAACCCCCAAACGAAAACTACTGAACTAATAAATAATTCTAGACGCTGGTATTTTGAAAAAACAAACAAAAAAGACAAAGTACTGGTCAATCTAATTAAAAAAAAGAAAGAAGAAAAGCAAATTAACAGTATCATAGATGAAAAGGGGGACCTCACCTCCAATGAAGAGGAAATTAAGACAATCATTAAAAAATATTTTGCCCAATTATATGGCAATAAATATGCCAATCTATGCAATATGGATGAATATTTACAAAAATATAAATTGCCTACACTAACAGAAGAAGAAATAAAATTCTTAAATAATCCCATATCAGAAAAAGGAATCGAACAGGCCATCAAAGAATTGCCTAAGAAAAAATCCCCAGGGCCTGATGGATTCACAAATGAATTCTATCAAACATTCAAAGAACAGCTAATCCCAATACTATACAAATTATTTGACATAATAAGCAAAGAGGGAGTTCTACCAAATTCCTTTTATGACACAAATATGGTACTGATTCCAAAGCCAGGCAGGTCAAAAACAGAGAAAGAAAACTATAGACTAAGCTCCCTAATGAACATAGATGCAAAAATCTTAAATAGGACACTAGCAAAAAGACTCCAGCAAGTGATCAGGAGGGTTATTCACTATGATCAGGTTGGATTTATACCAGGAATGCAAGGATGGTTCAATATTAGGAAAACCATCCACATAATTGACCATATCAACATGCAAACCAACAAAAATCACATGATTATCTCAATAGATGCAGAAAAAGCCTTTGATAAAATACAACACCCATTCCTATTGAAAACACTAGAAAGCATAGGAAGAGAAGGGTCTTTCCTAAAAATAGTAAACAGTATCTATCTAAAGCCATCAGTCAACATCATCTGCAATGGGGATAAACTAGATGTATACCCAATAAGATCAGGAGTGAAACAAGGATGCCCATTATCACCTCTATTATTTGACATTGTATTAGAAACACTAGCCATAGCAATTAGAGAAGAAAAAGAAATTGAAGGTATTAAAATTGGCAATGAGGAGACCAAGCTATCACTCTTTGTGGATAATATGATGGTCTACTTAAAGAATCCTAGAGAATAAACTAAAAAGTTAGTGGAAATAATCAACAACTTTAGCAAAGTTGCAGGATACAAAATAAACCCACATAAGTCATCAGCATTTCTATATATCTCCAACACATCGCAGCAGCAGGAATTAGAAAGAGAAATCCCATTCAAAATCACAGTAGACAATATAAAATACTTGGGAATCTATCTGCTAAGACAAACACAGGAACTATATGAACACAACTACAAAACACTTTACACACAACTAAAACTAGATCTGAACAATTGGAAAAACATTAACTGTTCATTGGTAGAATGACCTAACATAATAAAAATGACCATCCTACCCAAACTTATCTATTTATTTAGTGCCATACCCATTGAACTTCCAAAAAACTTTTTTACAGAATTATAAAAAACCATAACAAAGTTCATTTAGAAGAACAAAAGATCAAGGATATCAAGGGAAATAATGAAAAAAATGCAAAGGCCTTGCAGTCCCAGATCTCAAACTATACTATAAAGCAGTGGTCATCAAAACAATTTGGTACTGGCTAAGAGACAGAAAGGAGGATCAGTGGAATAGACTTGGGGTAAGTAACCTCAGCAAAACAATCTACGACAAATCAAAAATCCCAGCTTTTGGGACAAAAATTTACTATTCGATAAAAATTGCTGGGAAAATTGGAAGACAGTGTGGGAGAGATTAGGCTTGGACCAACACCTTACACCCTACACCAAGATAAACTCTGAATAGGTGAATGACCTGAAAATAAAGAAAGAAACTATAAGTAAATTAAGTGAACATAGAATAGTATACATGTCAGATCTTTGGGAAGGGAAAGATTTTAAAACCAAGAAAGACTTAGAAAAAGCCACAAAATATAAAATAAATAATTTTGACTACATCAAATTAAAAAGTTTTTGTACAAGCAAAACCAATGTAACCAAAATCAGAAGGGAAATAACAAACTGGGAAACAATATTCAGAACAAAAGCCTCTGACAAAGGTCTAATTACTCAAATTTACAATGAGCTAAATCAATTGTACAAAAAATCAAGCCATTCTCCAATTGACAAATGGGCAAGAAACATGAATAAGCAATTTTCAGTCAAAGAAATCAAAACCATTAATAAGCACATGAAAAAGTGCTCTACATCTCTTATAATCAGAGAGATGCAAATCAAAACCACTCTGAAGTACCATCTCACACCTAGCAAATTGGCTAACATGACAGCAGAGGAATGTAATGAATGCTGGAGGGGATGTGGCAAAGTGGGGACATTAATTCATTGCTGGTGGAGTTGTGAATTGGAAGGCATTCTGGAGGGCAATTTGGAACTATGCCCAAAGGGCAATAAAAGACTGCCTACCCTTTGATCCAGCCATAGCACTGCTGGGTTTTTGTACCCCAAAGAAATAAGGAAAAAGACATGTACAAGAATATTCATAGCTGCGCTCTTTGTGGTGGCAAAAAATTGGAAAATGAGGGGATGCCCTTCAATTGGGGAATGGCTGAACAAATTGTGGTATAGGCTGGTGATGGAATACTATTGTATTCCATCAAAGGAATAATAAAGTGGAGGAATTCCATGGGAAGAGCGAAAGGAGCAGAACCAGGAGAACAATGTACACAGAGACTGATATAACTGTGGTACAATTGAATGTAATAGACTCCTCCATTGGTGGTAATGCATTGATCCTGAACAACTCAGGAGAAAAAAACACTATTCACATTCAGAGGAAAAACCGTGGGAGTAAAAACACTAAAGGAAAAACAACTGCTTAATGACATGGGTGGAAGGGGATGTGATTGGGAAGGTAGAATCTAAATGAACATCCTAGTGCAAATACAAACAATATGGAAAGGGGTTCTGATCAAGAACACATGTGATACCCAGAGGAATCACACATCGGCTATGGGAGGGGTTGGGGAGGGGAAGGAGGAATAGAAAATTATTTTTGTAACCAAGGAACAATGTTTAAAATTGAAAAAAAATAATAAAACTATTTTGGATTTGGGGGAAAAAAGAAAAAAAAACCAAAGACTGCTTCAAATACCTTACAATAAAAGAAATGCAATTAAAACAATTCTGACATCTTGCCTTGCACATATCTAATGCAGTACAATATGTGCTTTGTTGCTAAGGCACAACTGTGTCAGCTGTGACACTGCCCCAGAGAGGACCTTTCTACCATAACAGGCAGACTTCCTACCTGACAGCATGCTTATAGTTCTGATTTGCAAGAAATGCAAAATTGATACCAATGGCTTTAATTCTCTCTGGACAACAGGAAAGCTGGAATAGTGACAAGAGAAAAAGCCATAGGCTAAGAGTCAGGATATCTAAGTTGAGACACTGATTCTACCACTAACTAATACTGGCATGTGGATTTAACCTCCCTATGGAGAGACCTCCATTAGAAAAAAGGAAGTAATCATTCTTGCCTATTTCATAAAAATTGTCTGAAAATAATTGTTACTGCTTTCTAAGTGCTTTGAAAGATGCTATTTAACAAAATGAGGCTATTATTTCCCTTTTTTCCCCCTTCCATTTTTCTTGGAGAATGAAAAGAAAATCACAGGTATTGGATAAAAACAAGATTTACACAAAAGGCACTGGGTTCAGGGGGAAGAGTAGAGCAGAAAGAGCTACATCAGCATGCTGCTTAGAGCATTCCAGCTCAAGGTGAGGCTTGTGTACTGGAGTAGGTTAAGTCCCTGATCCAATAAAAAAGGGCTTAACAAGAATAGGCATTAAAATTTTTACTGATCCCTATCCAGTTCTGAGGCAACAATTCTGGGCTGACAAAAGAGTGGACCTGAGCTTATCCTTTCATAAGCTTTCATAAGCATTTCAGAGTGAGAAGCAATAGGTAGCCTTAGATCAAGTATATAGAGAGAAGCAAGTTCAGAGGCAAGCAGTAGCTATGTGGCTTGAATTCCAGGAGCAGAGAAGAATATCCCTTCCACCCTCCAGCCCAGGCAGAACCTTGCATCAGAATAACAGCAGAAAGAATCCCAGACCAAAGGGAAGCTTGTAATGCTGTCAGTATGAATCCAGCAAGGGATAGTGTCTGGGTGCAGGAGCAATCTACCACTGCTCAGACTCAAACCTAGGGAAAAGCAGAGGTTAGATGTGGAGCAGGGGCAATAATCAGATTTTTGTACTAGATCAAAACCACTTTAAGGTTAGAAAATTTGCAGGTCACCAGTTTGAGGTATGCCTAAGATCCTAGAACAATACATTCAATACCTCAGGAAAAGAGCAACTGGACCAGCTCAGGTCTACCCTCGAGAAGTGCATAAAGTCAAAAGCCAGGAAGAAGGCTGGAAGAATGAACAAACAAAAAATAATTCCACCATAAAAAGCTATTATGGTGATAGATGCTCAAGACATAAACTCTGAAGAAACTGGTTTCAAAATACCTAAAAGAAAAGCCTCAAAGAAAATCAGAATTTGAGCACATAAAATTCTTACAAGAAATGAAGCAAAAGTTCTAAAAAAAGTTTTTATCAATAAAATAAGAAAACTAGAGGGAAAAAATGTTGAAAGTAATAGAAGAAAAACTTGGAAAGTTAATTATTAGCATGGCATGAGAGGTAAAAAACAAAACAAAAACCCCTCCCTGAAAATTACTTGCCTAGGGTTGAACAAGTAGGAAAGTTATGAGACCAAAATTGAACTCAAGACCTTCCATCCCTGGGCCTGGCTCTTTCCACTGGGCTACCTCACTGTCCCCAAAAACAAGAAATAGTAAAAGAGCATCAAAAGACTGAAGGAAAAAAAAGGAGAAGAAAATTTAAAATATCTCATCACAACAACAAATTACCTGAAAAACAATCAAGGGAAAATAATTTATGAATACTAAACAACCTAAAAGCCATATTGTTTACCTTTTCCCCAGCAGAGAGATGGTAATTACATCCATGAAAGCTGATGAGATCACCAAGTAAAGTAGTTTGGAAGAGAAGAGGGCCCAGGACATAATTCTGTGGAACATATGAAGTTAAAGGGCATAATTTGGAAGTGGATCTTGAAAAGCATCCAGCCAGATCCTGGCTGCCTTCCCTCAGGGGACACATGCAGCAAGAGATGAAAGGCATAGTAAAAAAAAGTCTAGCTTCTCTTCTCATCAGAGGTTGAAGAATGGACTGTGCAGAAGGAAGTAGTACACTACTGGCACAAGTGAAGTAGCTTTGGGGCAAATGGAAATTGCAAGAAATGGAAGGCTCACAGAGGATAGATAGTGAATGATGATTATCACATCCATCTTCTTTTCATTATTTTAACCCTAAAATAGCCTAACCTCTAAGGATCCAGGAACCTCCTTATAGTTCAATTTAGGGGAACCTCTAATTAATACCAAGGGTAACACACTAGGGGTTTAAAAATGCTCCTTTCCACTTCTGATACCTTTCATTTGTCCATAGGACCCACTTGTTCAAACTGGGCCATTTTCATTTCTACAAAACTCTAACTTGGTGAATGCTAAATAGTGAGACTATTTCAGTTTTCTCTTTCAGCCTATAATGGGGATAACCTATCTGATGCCATGAATTCTTAACAAATAAATCCCAAAATGATTTTTCTCCAGTTTCATAGGGATGGGTAGAAAGTAGAGAAGAAAAAAAGATACCTAACTATAGCTCCCTATCACCTCTGCATCCCTCCTTCTGCCCCCACATAAGATTTAAAACAAGCAAGATGTTTACTAAACATACACAGTCATAAACAAAACAAATTACCAAAGCAAAACCAATCTGTTTGGAACATAAATCATCACTCTTTATTTTAGGTTCAGAAAATAACTTTTCTGATATTACTAATCATTGCCCATTCCTCAAATCCTCTAACTTATACTTTCAACTCTATTATTGTTTCATGAAGGTCTATGGAGAAATAAAATTCAACCTTATAATTACATATAATCTCCATACTACTTACACTAGCAAATAAGTTAAAAGGCTTGTTTAAGGAAAAGAGAGAAAATAAGTAGCAACAACAATTCATTAGTTTCCCAGGAATCACGAATGAAACATATCTAATGCCTTAAAAGTGATTTTTCACAAAATTTTCATTTCTTTAAGCCGTTTCTGTTTTACACACTCTTAAATGTAACTGGGCTCTATTTATAAACAGATACAAACAAAAAGCAAGATCTCAAATGTATTTCAGCATAAGTAGAACTGTGGGAGGGAGGTAATGGGAAAGACATAGCCAGCTTATTTCTGATGAAACAACAGTGGTACTGACTGGTACCACACTCTAGTATAAGTGAGCAAACACATGACTAGAAAAGCAACAGAAACCATCAATGAAGAAAAAATATTCTTCAAAAAAAAAATAGAAAATCAGAGAAAAAACAGAATTAGTGAATATATTACTAACAAAATCAATGTTAGTATTTTCTGGGAATTCTAATAATAAGGTAGAAAGAATGAATCAGGTTCATGTCCTAGTTTCAACATTTAGAAGCTATGTATTCAAGGACAAGTAAGTCATAATCCCGAGTCTCATATTCCTTTTTTGTAAAATGGAAACAATAATACTGCTATCTACCTTATAGGGTTTTTGTAAGGAAAATTATTTTTAAATCATAAAAAGCTACCTAAGGACAAGCTATTTAAGAGTTATATCTTTCAAAACTTATTTCCCCAAATAATGAGCATTTATTTTCTCTCCCTAAGAACTCATTTCACATTTTGAATCCATCACCTTTCTGTCAGCATCATTCATCATTGATCCTTTGGAGTTGTGGTTAGTAACTGAATTAATCAAAGTTTTTAAGCCATTCAAAATTGTGTGCCTTAACAATGTTGTTCAAATTTAAATTATCATCTTGGTTTTGCTCATTTCATTCTCCATCAGTTTATGAATTATATATATTGGCAAACTCCTACTTGTCAAAATTGAAATACTTAACCAACAATAAAATTCCACACGAGCCTACATTCCCCCACCTACACAAAAGGGATTTTCTTTGGCACTGCTTTTGGACAACCTAGGCTTAAACATGGGAAGGAAACAAATAATGTAATCCAACTGCTTGAAGTTACAGAGCAAAACCCTCCCAATGACAAAACATTGTACATCAAATGTTGCTTTTAAGGATCAAAACACATCCCAAAGAATGCTGTTACAAAGCCTATTAAGAAAATCCTCCTTTCCCTCTAAATTCTAAATATTGAAAATGTGTTCATTAAGACAACTTTACTTTCAAAAACTGTAAATAGGTGGCAGCTGGGTGGCTCTGTGGATTGAGAGTCAGGTTTGGAGACAGGAGGTCCTAGGTTCAAATCTGGCCTCAGACACTTCCCGGCTGTGTGACCCTGGGCAAGTCACTTAACCCTCATTGCCTAGCCCTTACCACTCTTCTGCCTTGGAGCCAATATACAGTATTGACTCCAAGACAGAAGGTAAGGGTTTTAAAAAAAAATCTGTAAATAGCAGGTGTTACTAAGTAAAGCTATTTACCCATTAAAAATAAATCCAAGAAAGCATTTGCTATTCTGAAATACTCAACAAACCATTCCCCAAGTTGACAATATAGTGCCAAAATTTTAGTGAGTTCCAACAACATTCTGCTGCTAGAAAAATAGATGATTACAAAAAAGATAAAACTTTCTATTTCTGCTCTAAAATGGGTCTTCCCTTATTTCTGTAAAGAATGTAAATGTGAAAACAAAGAGAAGTCACAGATCATCAGGTGTACAAGGGGAATTTTCAAAAATTCAAGCAACTCTCAACTTTAGCCTTCATGAAATTAAGGAAATCTATTAAGACCTTAAAACACTATAATGAATGACAATTCCCTTACCTTAATAATTGAGAAAGGGTCAGAAGAAGAAAAATATTGTCTAAATATATATATATATATTTTTAAACCCTTACCTTCTGTCTTGGAGTCAATACTGTGTATTGGCTCCAAGGCAGAAGAATGGTAAGGCCTAGGCAATGGAGGACAAGTGACTTGCCCAGGGTCACACAGCTGGGATGTGTCTGAGGCCAGATTTGAACCTAGGACCTCCCATCTCTAGGCCTAGCTCTCAATCCACTGAGCTACCCAGCTGTCCCCTCTAAATATTAATAATGTAAAAGAAGACTAAAAGAAAATATAACTCTCCTCCCCAACTACTCCTAACCCAATCCTCAATACAGTAAATGAGTGGTCTTTACTTCCCCAAGACATACCTAGTCCTTAGTTTTATTGCCAGCAGTTAGAGTACTCACACTCAGGCATCAGCAATTCAGGACTAGGCATTCAACTCACCAAAAAAGCAGGAATACCACTATAATGCAAGTAAAGCCATACAGTAAAGGGAAGAACCAGAGCGTACAAAGAGAAGGAGCTGACTACCTGCAGCTTCTAACAAAGGAAAAAAATGTGACTCTAAACAGCAAGGGTTTCCTCAACAGGAAAGCTACAAGCACAGAAATTCTTTCTGCCACCCACCAGGACCTAGCCCTGACAATACAAGATAAAGACAAAAAGACCAGGCCTCTAATTAATCATAAACAAAGTGAACTCAAGGAGCTAACCAAAGAAACATGAAAGGGTACAACACAACCTTATTAGAACCCTGAGAAAGGCAATTTATGGGGCCATTTCCTCTGGATGCATTCCTGACCACAAAGGTTTTACAAGCATTAATAGACTTTATGAAGGGAGGTTGCTAGACAATTAAAGATAAAGGACAATCATAAAAAAAGGGAACCAAAGTGGCTAGAAAAGTCCTAATTAGAGCAGCTAATACCATAATCACCTCACTATATGCCTTCAAAATTTCTAAATTCAATTTTAATTAAATCACAAATAAAAAGCAAGCCACCAACTCCTTGCTCCAACTGCCTAAAATAGTCCCTAATGCAACTGAAAAGTATATGATCAGGCTTGAGAGATCTAGTTCAAAAACTGCTCTCTAACCAAAGGGAATATCCCAAATATGAAAGGTCCATCTCTCTTTAGCCCCTTCCATTATGATAAGGAGTTATATAAATAGAATAAACAGTCATAAGAGTCTCTGCCTTGTTAATTTTAGATTTATTCCACCCTGCTTAGTCTTTAGAATTCTATCAACCAGGAATGTATACACCCCCACTTAAGGATTAACTGTAGGAGAGGATGACCTGTGACCTGCATGTGCTAGCAAGTGACAAATTAGAAAACAACTGACTGACCCCCTGGCTGTCCTAAGCTAAGCTTAAGCTTCCATTGGTATGTGAGACACAGGAAGTGATGTAAAGAACTGCCTATATATTTCCTGGACTTCCTGTGAGAGGCTCTCTGGGCTGTACTGGAAGCTTTTGGCAGCGTTTGGCCCTTTGGCCGTGGAGTTTACTGGGAGGAGCTCTGTATCATGGTTTAGATGAGGCATTTCCCTGAACAAGTTATCTTGATGAGTGATAAGGCTGACTCCTCTTTTCCTTGACCTTCTGAAGGCACTATACCTCCCTCACTCAAGTGTGAATGGGGTGTTTACACCATTGGTGATTAAATCTAAAAATGGACAGATCTCCCCACTCAACTCTTAAGTAGGATGTTTACACTTTTGGTAATTAAATCTAAAAATGGGCAGGGGAGTTAATTCACAACCAAGGGAGAGTTAATTTAATTTTCACAATGGAGGGGAAGAGCTAAATTTTAAACTTCACATGACCCTATTCTTAAATAATCCAGTCCAACCTTTTTATAAAAAATAATCCCTTTCCCCCCTTAACATGACACATCACTTAGTGATGTTATTGGTCCTCTTCGAAAACAAAGGATAAATAAGTGACCAATCACTTACCTAGAATCTGCCAGGCAGAGTGAATACTAGATGCCTACATATACATAATACCAGACCCCTCAAAATCATTTATGCATAAAAGTTTACATCTCCTCCTTGAAGCATAAGAAAGCAGGCAGGTCTAAGTAGTCTGTTCACACATTTGATTCTCTTTAATTTCCCGGGCCTAAATACTGAACCTAACCCTATTGTCTTTCTTCTCTCATTCCATAAATCAAAAAGGGATTCCCTATAGAGGGTGATGTCATCTAGCTGCTTCTGTTTCTGTTACTGTGCTCATTGAATTATGTCCTCACTCCTATGCAGGAGTTCTTAACCATTTTTGCATCATAGAACTCTTTGCCAGTCAGACAAAGACTATGGACCTCTTTCTCAAAATAATGCTTTTAAATGTATGAAATAATTTTGACCACAAAGGAAACCAATTGCATTCAAAGTTATAAAAAAAAACAAAAACACCCCCAATTGGAATAACCTCCAGGAACTGATGCAGAGTGAAAGGAACAGAACCAGGAGAACATTATACAGAGACTGATACACTGTGGTACAATTGAATGTAATATACTTCTCTATTAGCAGCAATTCAATGATTCAGTACAATTCTGAGGGACTTATGAGAAAGAATGCTCTCCACATCCAAAGAAAGAACTGTGGGAGTAGAAACACAGAAGAAAAACAATTACTTGATCACAAGGGTTGATGGGGATATGATTGGGGATATAGACTCTAAAGGATTACCCTAGTGCAAATATCAATAATATGGAAATAGGTCTTGATCAATAACACACATAAAACCCAGTGTAATTGTATATTGCCTATGGGAAGGAGTTGGGGGAAGTGGAGGGAAAGGACATGAATCATGTAATCACAGAAAAATATTCTGAATAAAACAAGTTCATGACTCCCTACTATTTGATAAAAACTCCTGGAAAAAGTGGAAGGCAAAGTGTAGGCAGTTACCAACACCTTTATTACACTTCATAATATATTCTAAATGAATATGTGGTCTTAATACTAAACACCATACTACAATTACAATTAGAAGAGAAATGGATTATATACCTCTTAAAGGTTAAATGTAAGAGATATATTCTAAACCCAACAAAATCTAGAGGCAATTACAAAAGATAAAAATAAATAATTTTAACTACATGAAATGGGAAAGCTTTCTGATAGACAATGAACATAAGATAAGAAAGGAAGTAGTCTTATGGGGTAAAAAAATCTTTGTATCAAATTTCTTTGATAGAAATTTCATATACAAGATGGATCTATGGACCATTAACAAACATATATTGACAGTCTTTCCCCAATAGATTAAATGATCAAAGGACATGATGAATTGTTCTAAAAAAAAACCAAATTCTAAAGTAATAACAACATATGAAAGAATGCTGCAGTCCAAATCACTAATAAGAGAAAAGAAAATTAAAACACCCTGGTTACTTGACATCCTTCAAATTGGCAAAAATGATAAAACATGACAAGAGTCAAAAGTCAAAGGGGCTATGCTACAATGTAGGCACATATATTGTTGGTTGACCTGTGATTTGCTACAACCATTTTGAAAAGTAATTTGGAATTATGTAAACAAAATTACTAAAACAACACAGAGACTCCATGGCTGGGCTACATACATGGACCACAAAGAAGCCAATGACAAGAAGCCCCCATATACAGAAAAACATTTATAGCAGCACCTTTCTGATAGCTACTAAGAATTGGAAACAAAGTTGATGCCCATCTAAACAAATTGTGGTGTAGGAATATAGTAGTAAGATATTCTGTGTTGTAAAAAATGATGAATATAATGAATATAGAGAAGCACAAAAAAAGATGTACTATATGAACTGATTCATAATGAAATAAGCAGTCAGGAAAACTATATATACAATGATTACAACCATGTTCATGGAAAGAACCACATACAAAAATAATCAAAAGCAAATTTTGCAAAATTATAAAGAACAAACAAGATTCAAAAGGAAACATATGAAAGAATGTACTCAGCTCACCCCTTCAAGGACACAGAGACCACAGGTATTGCATATTGCAGATTTTTGTACTTTTTAAATGTATACAATGGTTGTTTAGATTTTTCCTCTTCTTTTTTTTGGTATTAAAAAATACTATTTGTTTTTTGGGAAGAGTCTCTAAGGAAGGAATACTGAGGAAATTTATGATGAGATAAAAAAAATAAAAGATATCAATAACAATTTATTTTTTTTAAGTTCATGGATCCCTGCTCTACAGCCTCATAAATGAAATCTATAATAACTCAAAAGAGTTTGGTCTGCATATTCATGTTGAAAAAATCAAGCAGAAGAAAAATGCCTACCCTATAGTGGCAGGCTATGATACACTACTGGATAGATAGCTCACAATGCTTATTTGTCAACAAAAATATCTTGGATAGTGTGAGAGAGTAATATTGAAGAAAAACCTGCAGAGGCAATGGATGGAAGTTTGAAGAGCTGTCCATCAAGGAACATTCCAGAGGAGAATGTGACTGGGAGAAGGCAGTTAAAAGAAACACCCAAACTGCTGGAAAAAATCTTTCTCCTGGCACTTGAAGGAGGAAGAACTGAGAAGATCCTTTCCTTGTTGGTTACTGATTTTCTCTCTACAGTATCAAGAATTTACTCAAAAGATCCTTAAAACTGTTAGCCACATCCCTCATCTAAGACTCTATACGTTTATTACTCAATTTAGGATTTACTTAAGATCAGGGAAAGTCCTAACCCCTCTCTCCTATCCAATTTCCTTTTCCTTCTGCTTCCTTAAAATAAACCCTTGTTCCAACAACTTTAGAGAGTGAGGTTATCTATCTGATATTCAGGCAACTTATTCAGTCTGAATCTCAGTCTGACTCCAACTGAAGAGACTACCTGAAGTGGAAGGGAGAGTGAGGAGGGAGACAGAGTCTTATTTCACCTTACCTCATTGGTCTGCAGGCTTGCCCAGCAATCTTACATTACCATAATCCATCTAAAGAAACAACCACCTAATACAATTTGGCACCTGAAAAGGTCTTACCCTATCCCAAACAAAGTGAAAGCTAAATAAGAAGAAGGATGTTTCTATAAGTAGCATGTGGCATGATGGTGCTTGCTGTCATAGTCTGTTATTGGGTCTATAATATTATGTATAGTGCTGTGACCAACTTTGTGATGGAAACTATTGGACATATCCAATTCCACTTCTTTTATAATGAGTATGTCTTAACAATGACACCATGATATGGCTAATCTTCACACAGATATATGTGTTCACTACAGCTGCCATACACTTTCACCTATCTGAGAAACATTTGCAAGTTCTTAACACCAAAGAAGGCAGCCCAGATTATGGTGCTTGATACAAACCTAGAACAGTTAGTAAAAACTATGTGTGAGGAATTTCTGAAGAAGCAGGGATTGGATCAGGCTAAGATGGTAAATGGGCAGGCAGATAATGAACTTAAAGACAAGGACAAGAAAGCTAAAGAAAAAATAAGACAGGAACACATGACAATGGCAAAGACAAGGGTACTGATAACAACAAGGAAGCTGAGAAAATATTTCCATTAAAAGATATTGCTAAGATTTCAGATATTGCAGGAGTGCTTCATTCTAAAGTACATAAACAGCTTACAACTCAGGAACTTTATTCCATTCATAGAAGGTTTCCAAAGTTTGACTCTGAACCCCATAGGGCCCATAAGGAGCTGAAAAGGGCGTTTAAAATATCTGAGCCAAGTTTTGATGATACAGAGTTCCTTATCTCTGAATTATTTAGGAAATTCATTGAGAAGACTAGGACTGATAACACTCTTACAAACTGGCCTACAGAGGAACAGGGGGAGAATTTTGATTTTTCAAATCCTGCCTGCATGACATCTTAGAAAGTGTAGAGAGGATCTGCTCCAAGCTATAAAACATTTTGCTCTAAACCCAATGCATGGGGGAAATTTGACAAATTAGTGCAAGAGAAGACTGAGAATCCTGCAAGCATTATAGATCACCTGTCCGAAATAGCAGAGTTCATTATGGGCATATAAAAAGATTCAGAAGAGTCTGTGGCTCACATAAGGAGATAATTCCTTAGGGGTTGCACATTACACCTAAGAAATTTTTAAAGAACTATTTTCCCAAATATGACACAGTTACTCTGTCTGAACTTCGAGAAGCTGCATCCTACTTATTTGACAGTCATAATGACCAAAAGAAACAAATGACAGAATTGAAACAGAAATTGCAAGACATAGAGGAAAATTTAAGACAAAAATAAATTCAGGAAATTAAAAATTTGCACACAATCAAGGCATACTCCAGACCATCATACCAACATTGGAGGGGACATAGAGAAACAAGGAAGTGTTTCTTATGCCACAAGGCTGGACACCTAATAAAGGATTGCTATTTAAAAAAGAAATATGAGGCAAATAACAAAAACACACAAGAAAAACCATATTACAAACAAAAGAGAGACACATGCTGCAAACATGGCAGATTAAGGACAGTCAGAGAAGCTTCAGACATTGAAGCAATGCATTCAGCTATTAATCTGGGAGCTAAGTGTGAATTTTAAAATTACTCCACCCTAATTAGACATACTTTAGGGGAAGATAAAGTTGTAAACTTCTGATTGAACAATGAAGGTACTTAACTCATATCTTATAGTAGAGCTAGAACTTTAAGCTAAGTCTATTTTTAGATCTAATACAAAAAGGTGTTAAGTACCTATAAAGGTTAAATTGATCACAAAAAGGTCAAGTAACTCACAAAAGGCGAACTTAACAAAGAAATGTGAAGTACTCAAAAGTTATAATGTAATCAGAGAAGGTGAGAACTAAAGAGTGGATAGTCCTGGAGAAAATCTAATCAAAGAAGGTAAGAACTAAAGAATGGGCAGTCCTGGAGAAAAGCGTCTACTGTGATTGGTAGACGTGAAAATTTAGGGGAAGTGACATAAGAGAAAATTTCTTTAAAAGGAGGCTAGAAAATTCAGTTCAGGCAACTCGGAGTTCAGTTCAGGACTGGAACTCAGCCTGGAGGATCTCCCTCAGACAGCTTCCTGGAGATGGTCTGGTGGTGAGCAATAAGACTGACTCCCTTTCCCTTGGGCTCAAGGAGGCCACGTTGGCCAAGGCCTTTAACTACTGCCTGGCTCAGCCTGAGCCGGAGCAATTTAAATTAACTCTTTTCTCTCTCTCTCTTTTCCTTAATTCCTTCTCTCTATATTAATTAAATCACCATAATTTCCAGCTGACTTGGGTATTTTATTATTTTGGGATTTTCTCTGGTGACCAAATTAAATAGATTTCAAGTCACAACACTAAAATTATCTTACATAGGCCAAAGTATGCAGAAGTAGTATCTCATGGGAGAAAGGATTCATGAAGCCAGGAACATAAATTAGTCAGTATTGTAAAAGGGGATAGGAAAACAGTATTGCAGGATGTAGCAAGCAATGGGGGACTTACTGGAGCAAAACAAATACCGAAAAGAGAAAATACAAGGGTGAAACAGAAAACTAAATTTATTGAGTCTATGAGAAATGATGGTGAAAAATCAAACCAAATATTAAGTGAAAAGCAGAGACAAGTAAATGAGTTAGATAAAGAGATTGAAAATCTGATTACACAGATACAAGCTGAGATTAGAGACTCAGAGAGAAGAAGCATAGTAACCAGTCATGAAAAAAGCAGAAAACAAATAAAAATATTTTTTTCAATGCAGATTTAGCACAGGGATTGAATTCTGGACAAAAAGAAGTCATAAAAACTCACACAAACATGATCAGGAGTTGTTGAAAGAGACAATGAAACAAAATTTCAATTCTTTACTACAAAATGATTATAAGAAAACACATACTAAGGTTATTATTACAAACAGTGTTACTAGAGCTACACAAAACGTACAAAAACTCACAGACAAACAGAAAACCCCATATGAACCTGTTAAAACTTCTAAAATCTATAGGGTACAGACTTCCTTAGAAAAAATATCTAGCTTGAACCCAGAAGCTGAAATTTTTCATCCTACAGTAAATAATTTGGAAATTATAAATCTAAAAGAAAATAGAGCTGAAAATACAATTGATAATACTAATCATATTCAATGTATTGGAAGTGAAACAGCAGTTAAATTTGAAAATATGAATAGAATTGAGGGCACAACAACTGTTAGGATAGCCAAGGGTTCAAATGACTTCCATGAAGCCAACATTCTAAATGGAGGGGAGAAGTCTGGCCAAGTAAAATTATATGAAATTACATATAGCTATGGTTTAAGAAAACATGATACAATCAAATATAGATGAAGATCACTTAGGAAATGATTTAATCCAAAGAAGATCTAACTAGTTCAATAATAAATATGGCAAAAGATGACAGTGTAGTACAAAATGAATCACTAACAATTAATTCAATAGCTTCACAAAAGCCAGAACCATATGTATGGATTAAAGTGGGAAAGAAAAAATACAAAGCTCTCGTGGATACCGGTGCTTCAAAAATCAGTCCTAAAGACATGTCCAGGGGATACCAACATAGGGGATATGGTTTCTGTGGCTGGCACTACAGGACAGATAAAACAGGTCCCCAAGATCAAAAGCACAATGGTTAAACTATGTCCTCTCACCATTGATCATACTTTCCTATTGATCCCTTCATGTCCAGATAACCTTTTAGGACAAGATTTTTTATGTAAGATCGGGGCAACCCTGCAATGTGAACATTCTGGGAAAATATACTTACATTTGCCCAAACATTCTCTAAAACACTACCCATTATTATAACTGGGGCAATTGGAAGAAGAACCTGAGAAAATCCAAATTTTGGCATCTATGTATGAAATATCAAAAAATATTCTTCAAGGGGTGTTTGCTAAACATCAGAATGATGTGGGTAGAATAAGATCAGTTACACGGTAAAGACTGAAGTCAGGAATGGAGTTCCTCCTAAGATACCTCAATACAAATTAAGCAGAGAAGCCATAGAAGGCATAACACCAATTATAAACAGCTTGTTGGAACAAGGTATTTTAAGGCCTACAATGTCTGAATTTAATAGTCCAATTCTGGTTAATAAGAAGAACAAAATTAATGAAGATGGAAAACAATTTTGGAGATTTGTGATGGATCTTAGGGCAATGAACAACTTTATAAAAAAGACATACATGGTAACACCTTCACCAAATGATATAATCACACAGATACCTCCAGATGACCGGTGGTACAGTGTTGGATTTAAGCAATGCATATTTTACTATACCATTGCACCCTGACTCTCTGAACATTTTTGCTTTCCAATGGGGATAAAATCAACTTTGTTACGTGAGATTAGTGCAAGGATGTTGTAAATAAGCTTCTATATTTTGTCAACTTTTACAAAGAGTTCTAGCTAACATAACTTTCAAACACAGCAAGCTAGTACATTATGTAAATGACTTACAAATAGCATCACCTGATCCAAAAACATGTTTGGAAGATTCAAAGAAGTTATTAATAGAGCTTTATAAGAGAGGGCATAAAGTTTCTAAAAAGAAAATCCAGTGGGTACTCCCAAAAGTCGACTATCTCAGATTTATCCTGGAGGGGGGCACCAGGAAAATCTCAAATAAAAGGATAGCAGATATATAGAAGCTAGACATCCCTAGGACCAGAAAGAACTCTGGGCATTTCTAGGGGTGGCTAGTTCCTCAAGATAGTACATAGTAGGCTATTCTCATATTTCCAAGTGTTTAACTGACTTGACAAAGAAAGAAGTTAAAGAACCTTTGCAATTAAACAAAACACCTGCATGCTTTGTCACAGTTGAAAGAAGCCATTTTAACAGCTCCAGCTTTGGGAATACCAGACTATAAAAAAGAGTTCCACTTGTATGTCGATGAAGCTAAGAGCATCGCTTCTGGGATGTTAGCACAAAATTTTGGGCTACATTTAAGGGCTATAGCATTTTACAGTTCTATCCTCAATCCTGTTGCACAAAGAATGGTGTATTGCCTGAGAAGTGTTGTTGTTACCACTCTCATGGTGAAGAAAGCATATGATATTGCACTGGGATGCAAGTTACATGTGTATCCTGCACACCAAAAAGAAAAACTGCTACGATCGCAGAATATGCATTCTTTTACAGATGAAAGAATATCTCAGTATGAAATCATTTTTTGCTAGGGAATGACAACATCACCATTCATAGATGTGCACCATTAAACCCAGCTACACTGATTCCAGACTTGCCATTAAGTGGAGAGCCATTGCACGACTGCAACCAATTTGTGGAAATGAAGTATAAACCTAAAAATGATCTTAAAGACACACCTCTTAGTGATCCTGATATGGAAGCATACATGGATGGATCCTCATACATTTATAGAGGACACAGGGTCACAAGGGCTGCTGTAGTTAACAACAAAATGCTTTGGTATGCATCATTACCAAGTCATGTTAGTGCCCAGGGTGCCGAGTTAAAAGCACTGCTCAAAGCTCTGGAGTTGTCAAAAGGCAAAAGAGTGAACATATACACAGATTCGTCTTATCTTTTTACAACTATTCACTCATCTGGAATTTTTTTGAAAAACAGAGGGTACAGAACATCAGCTGGGAAACCAATTGCATATGGCAAATTAATAGACCATCTTATAAAAGCTGCAGAACTTCCAAAAGAGGTGGCCTTAATCCAATGCAAGGTACATATTCATGGAAAAGACAGAATATCCCTAGGGAATTAAAGAGCAGATGTTACTGCAAAATATGCTATAAGATTCAGGCCTCACTGTGTGCTGAATTTCTCTCTGTTGGACAAGCATAATCTCACTGAAGCTTACAGTGGAAATGAAGTTCAGTCATGGAAAGAGCAACTAGGTGCTAAATAAATCAAAGGCATCTGGGTTGCTCAAAGGAGTAACCAATTCTCCCTAGAAAATTATATCAACATCTATGCACCATGATACATGCAAAAGGACATTATGGGGTGCAGGGTATTCTGGATACAGTACAGAGTTTTTGGATGGCACCTGGAATAACAACAAATGCCATTAGAACTTGTCAGGCATGTGAAACATGTAGGAAATACAATCAAGGACACTTTAAGAACATAGCATTGGGAGGCAGATCTCTCAGCTATATGCCTTTCCAATGTATCCAAATAGACTACATTAATATTTCCAAAGACAAGGGATACAAGTATGTATTGGTTATTGTGGATAGACTGACGAGATGGGATGAAGCTTATCCAGCCAAGAAAAATGATACAGTCACAGTAGTAAGATTTCTACTGAAAGAAATTATCCCTAGACATGGCATTCCCAATACCATAGACTCAGACAGGGGATCTCATTTCACTTCCCAAGTTCTGCAAGAAATATACTAGAACCTGGGTATCAAATGCAATTATCACAATGTTTATAGACCCCAAAGTTCAGGCCAAGTGGAACGAATGAACAAAGAATTAAAAACACAAATAGGAAAACTCTGTTCAGAAACACACTTGAAATGGACAGATGTTTTGCCTCTTGCTTTGTTTCAAATAAGAACAAGACCAAGAAGTGACTTGCACATATCACCATTTGAAATGTTATATGGTCAATCACTTTGGCATGGTAGGACAGTAAAACCATCATATCTGTCCATGTTAAAAGGGGAATGTATGCTTCATGAATATTTAAAAGAAATACAAAATAGGCTGGAGAAATTAAGAAAACTAGGATTACTGGTACAAAAAGTACCATTGGATTTTTCATTGCATAAGATAAAACCAGGAGACAAAGTATATGTCAAGAATTTTAATAGAGAATCTCCTACAGAACCAAGATGGATAGGTCCTGTAACTGTCGTCATGGTAACACCTACATCGGTAAAGGTTGAACAAAAAGAGCCATGGTTTCACGCTTCACAAGTAAAATTACATTATACCCATGACATTACCAGCAATGAAGAAGAATAAAATGACATCTAAAACAAATAGTCCTAGCAATATTTAACAACAGTCCCTCTAAATGGAAAGCTATGAATGAGAAAACAAAGAACACACATGAAAGCATTGCAGATGTTAATATAAAGGAAACACACGAGAGTACAAATTAAAACCGAAGCAAGCACTACAAAAGCAAAAATGAAATAGCTCCAGACAGAAAAAGAAATATATACACATTAGAATTATAGCTCCAATGAAAAGTTTCTCTGCCAAAGTCTCTGCCAAAAATTGCAACAATGTAAATGTAACAAAGTTATTTGACTAAGAAGATATGACTCTATGAAATACTATATCATCATGTATCATTCTATCTATAATAACAAGAACACATAAAACCACAAGCTAAAAGCAGAATTCTATCTCCAAGAAAAACTCAAAAATCAGGAGAATCTTTTAGCATGAGCATCTTAGAGAAGCAAACTATACAAAGGAAACCCACTTGAGAAATCAAACATCAAATAAGATATCATATTTCAAAATCATAAACTATATCCTGAAAAGTTTATACAGTACAACATACTACATACACCCACACATGAAGATTATCATATGTAATATCTTACTTCCACACATGAAGAATCAATTCATGAACACTGACAAGCATGCATGAAGAACTCAAAACTTACTTCCATGCACAAGGAAACAGAAATCAACCTTACATACATGCATATGACAAATTTACACACATGTATGTTCCTGTATGTTAAAGAACATGGGACTTCAATCAAGGTGAGATGACAGTCAAAACGTGTATCCAGCACAGAGGAAAAACCCACGACACATGTTTCTACAATCAACACTAAAGACATGGAAAGACTGAATTTTGAACTGATGGTCATGAGGTCATGTAAGAATGTGACATACATGTTAACTTCACATGTAAATACATATACTCATATGCAACTATACACAACCACAATGTGGAAGAGAATCTCATGGAAGAGATAAGTATACAACACATTGCATAATTGCAATACACAAAATTCATACTGAGATACTTAAAAATTTCTGTGGAAAATTCAAACAAAGAAATTTTTCTTATCTGCATGATTTTGCACAGAAATCACAATATTGTATTATAATTGTACATATGTAAAATCTGTATAGATACAGCCTATGTACATTTGTAAATACTAATGGATTAAGACTAATAATGTTAGGTTAATTTATTAATTTTCTAATTACTAACAGATAGGGAAAGTTTAGAAAAAATTTGGTCAAAATCCTAGATGACTTAGGGACAGATGTAGTAGTAGTCTCTCAGTAACCGAGAATGACAATTGTCTTTGTGTATTTTCATCTATGGTGCACCCTCATGTGGCTTGACGAGGGTGGACGGGGTTAGGCTAGATGAGTGTGCACAAAGACACTTGTGCGTGAAGGAGATTTAAGTGGAAAAGTCAATGCACAGAGACAGTCCCACTCTCTCGGCGTTGGAAGCCTGGGTCCAGTGGCACGAAAAGTCGTTACACCTGGAGACTTCCTCAGCTGCATTGGATGGCCCTGTTGTCTTTTGTGCTCCAACACGCCCTAAGCACTCCACAGTGCCTTGCTGCGTCGCCATCTCAGCCGTGGAACCTTCTTATTGGTTTCTTCGGGCTGTTTGGCTGAAGCAGTCTTCACATGCTGGGTGAGCAAAGCCCTGGTTCACCAGGGGTCGACGACCCGATGGCTACCCTCACGAGGTTTAGCCGGCCTGTCAAAGCCTTTGCCCGGGGTGTGGCCGCTGCCGCATGCTAGCAACTACTGGGAGCCACAAGTGAGAGCTGGGTGTCAGGTGGGGGTCAGAGGTTGGAGAGCTGCCCCAGGAGGGCACGACAAGCCCTCCATACCAGAGATACTACTCCTCCCTGAGCACCCCATACACCCCAGGGGCAGATATATAGCATTATTAACATAAGTTAAGTTACATAATAATCTTAGTAACAGTTGTTATTCTTAGAAATTTTTATTTAGAACATATTATAGACATAAGGATATAGGAAAGTTACACTGTCAAAATGTTGTTTAAATTGTTACATTGTTTGCTATTATGTTCAAAAAAACATATTTATATACTGAATCCCTATTACCCTAAACCATTTTCCTACACCCAAAACTTAGCATAGAATTAGTTACACAGAATAGTTAAGACTAGGATTTTTTATTGGGATGGTGGTGGAATAGTTTCATAGCACAGAGTTAAAGATGAGGCAGTTAGGAATTCTTCAAGATACACTTACGAGGTGAGTAACGTTAATACAGGTTGTATCCTGACCAAGAAAAACAAAACGGAGGATTGTGAGAGAGTAATATTGAAGAAAAATCTGCAAACAGAGACAATGGATGGAAGTTTGAAGAGCTGTCCATCGAGGAACATTCCAGAGGAGAATGTGACTGGGAGAAGGCAGTTAAAAGAAACACCCAAACTGCTGGAAAAATTTCTCTCTTTCTCCTGGCACTTGAAGGAGGAAGAACTGAGAAGATCCTTTCCTTGTTGGTTACTGATTTTCTCTCTACAGTATCAAGAATTTACTCAAAAGATCCTTAAAACTGTTAGCCACATCCCTCATCTAAGACTTTATAAGTTTATTACTCAATTTAGGATTTACTTAAGATCAGGGAAAGTCTAACCTCTCTCTCCTATCCAATTTCCTTTTCCTTCTGCTTCCTTAAAATAAACCCTTGTTTCTAACTTGCAGGGACCCAGGAGAAAAAAACACCATTCATAAGCAAAGGATAAACTATGGGAGTGGAAACACCGAGAAAAAAGCAACTGCCTGAATACAGAGGTTGAGGGGACATGACAGAGGATAGACTCTAAATGAACACTCTAATGCAAATACTATCAACAAAGCAATGGGTTCAAATCAAGAAAACATCTAATGCCCAGTGGACTTACGCGTCGGCTATGGGGGGTGGGGGGGGGAGGAAAAGAAAATGTTCTATGTCTTTAACGAATAATGCTTGGAAATGATCAAATAAAATATATTAAAAAAAAAAAAATAAATAAACCCTTGTTCCAACAACGTTAGAGAGTGAGGTATCTATCTGATATTCAGGCAACTTACTCAGTCTGAATCCCAGTTTGACTCCAACTGAAGAGACTAACTGAAGTGGGAAGGAGAGGGAGGAGTCTTACATACACACCTTACCTCATTGGTCTGTAGGCTTGCTCAGCAATCTTACATTATCACAATCCATGTAAAGAAATAACCACCTAATACAATAGACACTGAAAAGAGAGGAGAGTAGGTTACACTGCCTTTGGTAATGAGATTTTACAATTTACAGATGACTTATCTATAAAAGTAGGAGGTCGGTCTATCTGATCTCTGAGGGCTCTTCCAGGGTCACATTTAGGATTCTATTATCCTATGGATACTCCTCCCTTCCATACACACATATACACTTCAAGATCTTTGTTTGAATCTGCCAAGATTTGTAAAAGGTACCCTTTGGATGAAGGAAAATAGTGGTAACAGTATTCACCTCCCAAAAGTCTAAAATGGTCAACAACTAGAGCTAAAAACTAAGTCACTAAGTGTAGCTGTTGGATCCCAACACTTATATGGACTCCCTTTTATTTACCATAATTCTCCCCATTTTTTCATCTGGAAAGGGGGGAGGTTAAGGTGTGCTAAAAATGTAAGACAATGAAATTCATATTAACCTTTTTAATAAGTTTACAACCTCTTCCAACTAAAGAAATATTACTACAATTCTCACTTGTTATTAAGAACCAATATAGGGGCAGCTGGGTAGCTCAGTGGTTGGAGAGCCAGGCCTAAAGACGGGAAGTCCTAGGTTCAAATCTAGCCTCAAAACACTTCCTAAAGCTGTGTCACCCTGGGAAAGTCACTTAACCCCCACTGCCTAGCTCTTACCACTCTCCTGCCATGGAAACAATATACAATACTGATTCTAAGATGGAAGATATGGGTTAAAAAAAAATAAAGAACGAATGTACCATCTTCCCTGTAACAGTTTATGCCTCCCCTCTTTATCTGTTAAAGAGGGAGGCATAAACTGTTACAGATAAAAGAGTGGTTGGCTTAAACTGTAACCGCGAAAATATGGTTTCAAGACATTGTCAAATATAAATATAAATCAAATATAAAGTGGTCGCCAGGGAAAAATTCCCAAATATGAAATATACCCAAGTCAGCTGGGTTTTTATGGAGATTTTAATTAATACAAAAAAGGCATTAATGAAAGAGAGAGAGTAAGAGGAAACAATGAGAAAAGGGCTAGGCCAGCCCAGGCCAGGCCAGCCTATGCCCAAGCCCTAAGAGAGAGATCAGTCAGTCTTTAATCCACTCACCACAAGATTTGTCCCAAGCAAGATTCTAGTGTTCAGAGAGACCCACCAGTTCAGCTCCTGAGCTCCACTTCAGCTTCCAAGGCTGAAATCCTTCTGAGAGTTTTCTCAGAGAGAGTCCCCTTCTCTCAGCTTCTGACCTCCTTTTAAAGAGAATTTTCTCCTATGTCACCTCCCCTAAGTTCTCACATCTACCAATCACAGTAGACGTTTTCCAAAGGACAGACCATTCTTAATTCACACCTGAATAGACTAAACTTTTGAGTAATTCACACCTGAGTAGCCTAAAACCTCACACCTCTTTGTCCCTTACAAATTTGCAAGTTGCCTGACCTTCATAGGTACTTAGCACCTTCCTAAAAATAAACTTAGCTTAAGGCTTTTGCTTCACTAGAAGTATGAGTTAAGTAGTTTTTCATTGTTCAGTAAAGAGTTTACAACTTTATCTTCCCCTAAAGTATGCTTAAGTATGGGTGGAGTAGAGTTCTCACATTCCTGACTAAGTCCCTTCATTGTTTAAAATGGGGAATGGTCTTAACCAAATCAAGATTCACATTCCTAAAGCAAATAAATGGTAGGAGTTCTTTCCTGATAGCTAAAAAATCCTTTCTGATTTCTAATATATTCTGGCAAACAATTCATATTTATTAAATATATATATATAGTGTTAGTATGTGCAAAAGCAAGATAAACTTTCTGCAGTTTATAGTCAAGTAGGGGTATTCAACACACATATAGCTATAAAACAAATAATGCTAACTGCTTAAGTGAAATACAGAATGCTATTGTGAAGTCTAAAGAAGAAAAGATCAATTTCGGTTGGGTGCATAAGGATTGGCTTCATGGTCCAAAAACTTGTTGGGCATATGTTTTACCCAAACGTTCCTGTCCGTTTGTCAAAATCCTTCCTATCTAAAAGGGCATGTTAGATAAGTCTTGAAGGAGAGAAATATTTAAACATAAGCAGAGGAAAAGAGCATTTTAGGCACTTACATGAAGCAGAGGCCAGGAAAATATAGGACCTAAACAGAAGGACAAGAAGCAGTAAGTGGTTGAGGCATAAAGTATAAAGACAAGTTAGGCAAGAGAAGGTTGGAAAAGCTGAGTGATGGAGGACCTTGAACACTTGAATAAGAAGTTAAAATTTTATCTTGTAGGCAATGGGAGGAATGGAAAGAGGAAAAAATGGAAATATTAGGTTGGTTAAGGGGCTGATGCAATAATCAGTTGGATTTGGGTAATGACAATGAGAAAAGAAAGGGAAGGATGGATATGAGAGATATTTTGGAGGCAAAATTGATTGGGCTTGACATTTGATAAATAGGGGACATAAAGAGAAGAATCAGAAAAACTATATTTACAAAATGAAAGGTTCTGATTAGATTATCTTTTTTAAAATGTTATTTATTTTAGCAATGATATGTAATAACAAATTTCAACATAAATTTTCTCCTTTCCTCCCCCTCCCAGAGCTGGCAAGCAAATTGATCTAGATCATACATGTATTATCATGCAAAACATATTTCCATATTGCTATTTTTTAAAGTGAATAATCTTATAAAACAAAACCCCAAAACAAAAACCTAAATAAGCAAGTGAAAAATTATATGCTTTGAACTGTATTCCAACTCAAACAGTTCTTTCTCTGGAGGTGGATAGCATTCTTTGTCCCAAGTCCTTTAGAATTATCCTAGATCATCATATTGCTGAGAGTAGTTAAGTCTATCACAGTTGATCATTTCACAATATCGCTGTTACCTTGTACAGTGTTTTCCTGATTCTACTTATTTCCCTCTGCAACAATTCATAGAAGTCTTTCCAGTTCTTTATGAAATCATCCTTTTCATCATTTCTTATAGTACAACAGTATTCCATCACTATCATGTACCACAATTTGTTCAGCTCCCCAAATGATAGATATCCTTTTAATTTCCAATTCTTTGCCATCACAAAAAGTGAAGCTATAAATATTTTTGTACAAGTAGATCCTCCCCTCTTTTTTAAAATCACTTTAGTATACAGACCTAGTAGTAGTATTACTAGATCAACAGGTATGTACTGTTTTATAGTCCTTTGGGAATAATTTTAAATTCCTCTCCGGAATGGCTACCTCTGATGATATTATCTCTAAGGCTCCTCTAATTCCCAATCAAAATATATGTAGATGTTTTTTGCCCTACCTTCCCCAGCATTTTAAATTTCACACAATTGAATTGATCCAACCATCCTGGAGGGCAATTTGGAACTAGGCCCAAAGGGCACTAAAAGATTGTCTGCCCTTTGATTCAGCCATAGCACTGTTGGGTTTGTACTCCAAAGAGATAATAAGGAAAAGACATGTACAAAAATATTCATAGCTGCGCTCTTTGTAGTGGCAAAAAAATGGAAAATGAGGGGATGCCCTTCAATTGGGGAATGGCTGAACAAATTGTGGTATATGTTGGTGATGGAATACTATTGTGCTCAAAGGAATAATAAAGTGGAGTAATTCCATGGGAAATAGAACAATTTCCAGGAACTGATGCAGAATGAGAAGAGCAGAACCAGGAGAACATTGTACACAGAGACTGACACACTGTGGTACAATTGAATGTAATGGGCTTCTCCATTAGAGGCAATGCAGTGATCCTGAACAGCTTGGAGGGATCTATGAGAAAGAACACTATCCACATTCAGAGAAACACAGAAGAAAAACAACTGCTTGAATACATGGGTTGAGGGTATATGGCTAGGGATGTAGACTCTAAATGAACATCCTAGTGCAAACATCAACAACATGGAAATAGGTTTTGATCAAGGACACTTGTAATACTCAGTGGAATTGAGCTTCAGCTATGGGAAGGGTGGGGGGAGGGAAGGAATATGATTCTTGTAAGCAAGGAATAATGTTCTAAATTGACTAAATAAATTATTTAATTAAAGAAAAATACTAACCTCTCCTCTGACCTTGAGTCTTGCATCTCCAGCTTACTGCCTTGTGGACAAATAGATGTTTTCTAGATATCTTAAATTTAACATATCCAAAACTGAACTCATCATCTTCTCTCAAAAATCTTCCTTCTTAACTTCCGTATTACTATTTGAGAATACCATCATTTCCCTAGTTACTGAAGCTCACAAACTTGTGTCATCTCTGACTCTTCATTCACTTTCTTTCACCCCCAAAACCAATCTTTTTTCAAGTTTTATCATTTCAACTTTTATAACATCTCTCTAATAGGTACCCCTCTCTCCTCCAACACTGATAATACCATGGTGTAGGCCAGCATTAGTTAAGCTTTTAGAGACTGCATGCCCAAACTGCACCTTCAAGCCACCATTAAGCCCCTAACATTACCCCAGACAGTGGAGGGAGGAAATGCTTGCACTGGGCTTCTGGACAGAGGGGTGGTTCAAGCAAAAAATATCCTCAGGCACAGTGAAGAGGGGGAATGGAGCAGTCCCCTCCATGCCACCAGGGCATATGTACTATGCCTTCGCCAACATGGATGTAGGCTCTCACTTCCTCAGGCTTGGACTACTGCATTAGTCTTCTGGTTGATCTATATGTTTTGAGTTTCTGCCCACTCCAGTCCATCCTCCACTTGGCTACCAAAATTATCTTTCTCAATAGCAGATTTGACCATGTCACATCATCTCATCAATAAACTTTAGTGGCTTCCTATCTCCTCTAGGTTTAAATATAAAAATTCTGTTTGGCTTATAAAGCACTTGACAACCTTGTCCCCTCTTACACTTTCATTCTAAATATGATGATTCTGATCATAAACATGATACTCCTCCTGGCATTTTCACTGTCCATCCAATATATCTGGAACCCTCTCCTTCCTCATCTTTACCCCTCAAATTTCCCCAAATCTCAATTAAAGTCCTGCCTTCTGCAAGAATCCTTTCCTAGTACTTTTTTTTTTTAAACCCTTACCTTCCATCTTGGAATCAACACTGTGTATTGGTTCCAAGGCAAAAGAGTGGTAAGGGCCAGGCAATGGGGGATTAAGTGACTTGCCCAGGGTCACACAGTTGAGAAGTGTCTGAGGCCAGATTTGAACCTAGAATCTCCCATCTCTAGGCCTGGTTCTCAATCCACTGAGCCACCCAGCTGCCCCCCCCCAAGTTCTTCTTAACCATAACACCTTCCCTCACAGAATACCTCCACTTAAATCTATATATATTTTGTTTGTACATAATGTCTGCATATTATCAGGCTGTTTTTTGTCTTTCTTTGTATTCCCAGGGCTTAGCATGGTATTGGGAACCCAGCAGTACTTAATAAATGCTTCTCGATATTGCCTTAGTTTCCTCATTTGTAAAATGAAAACAATAAAAGCACCTATCACACAGGGTTAGTGTGAAGATCAAATGAGGAAAAACACAGGTATTTTGCAGACTATAAAGTGTTTTTCAAACCTTTATGGTATCTGTGTGATAAAAATAAAAATAGTTAGCATTTATATAACTCTTTAAGGATGGCAGAACACTTCACAAATCTAAGTCATTTTGACTTCTCTGGGCCTCTATTTTCACATCTATAAATGAAGGTCATACAGTTTTGAATTCATGATCCTAATTAATTGGTTTAATGTAAAATCAATTCCCCACTCCAGTAATTATTAGCAATGTGACAATGGGTAAGTCATTTACCCTCTGGGTTTCTCTGTAAAATGATAACCTGAACCATACCACCACATAAGGCTACTGTGAAGAAAGCCTTCTATAAACTATAAAGCATTATAGAAATGTGAATGATTATAACAGACTTCCCCAATGTTACGGAATTACTTTAAACATTAAGAATAAATATGAGAACTTAGTTCTCCTTCTTTCCACCCCAGTACTCTGCTAATATATTGGGTTCCCTTACTGGAAAAAAAATTTTTTTAGTCTCAACCCAGAACTCTTCAGAAACATGTTGCCTCTTAAAACCAACCTACTGCAGAATAAACCTGACAACATACCCAATAAAATTTGGCCCTTCTTTCCTAATATGTCACACTTCAAATGTCACACTTATTCAGGGAAATTTATTTAAATCTAAAAAAAACAAGGAGACCTCAAGAGGCCCTAGAATCTAGGACAATGGACTTTGGTGATAAATTAGTTTTACCAGTATGCCTCCAAATAAGTTCCAGAGTCTTTCATAAAAAGCTTGTAAGATTCTTGCTTCCTGGAGCAGTGAGGACAGTAACACCAACCCAAGAAGTTAATTAGCCAGCCCATGGAAAGTAACCTCCCAAGGGACACCCAAGCTACAGCAATTTTATATGCAGGTTCTCCCTTGACCAATCAAGTGCCTGACTACAATTCTTAACTTGGAAAACAGCTGAGTGTGCATGTGTGCCACCTTCCCCTGGAAATTTGAAGCCACATGTTTCAAAAGATCACAATAATTGCTCTTTTTTTTGCTACTCACAAAGTGCCTGAAGCTTCAACCATTTCCGGCTTCTCCCAGCTGGAGAATCTGCAATTAGGAAAACATTCACTAGGGCAGGTCTACTTAAGAAGGATGAGCTCATCTCTTCAGACACACACCTGATCTTCAGGAAGTTGCCCCTCCTCCAGTAAGCAGGTCATGGTAGCTTTAAAGGGATATACACAACCTGTGCTACTCCTTGGCAAGGTGCAGAAGCCACCCTTCTTGGCACAAAGATACTTCAGAATCACCTTAGCTACTTCACAGGGTAGCTGCTGCTCTTGGGTGTGCTAGGATGGCTTGTTGGAGAAAATCATTTGTAACTAAAGAATGTGGGCCACCCTTCCCTTGTGTATCTATATCTTCAGTGCCTAGCACTTATTAGGTTCTTAAGAAATGCTTGCTGAATGATTTCTTTCCTCAGATAAAAATCTGATTCTGAAAGAAACATTCTTAATGTCCAAATTTACAGCTAACATTAATGAATTGAAAAATACTTGCCTATATCTTACTTACCTTGTCAACACATAAGAATGTCAGCAGTCTTATCATGAAATTTTGCCAGACAGCTGAGTTAATGACAGAATCATAAACTAGAAGGTACCTCAGAGATCTAATCCAAGTGTCAAAAAAGCAGCCTGCAACATTTCTGAGGGCAGCCCAAGTCAGATTAAAATATAATTGGAAAAAAATTAACAAAAATAAGAATGCAATAATACAGATAATGTTAATATGCAGAATCTTCATGTGCAATTAAAAGACTTGCCCAGGTCCTAAGAGTTAATAGTTAATAGTGTCAGTTTGAACCTAAATACTTTGGCCTCAAAGTCAACATTATGTACACTGCTTTAAACTAGAATATATGCTTCAATTCCACTTTTCTAAGGGAAATTTTTTACTCTGATAAAGCACATTATACTGAGTCAAAAGTTAAATACTTAAGTTTTATTTCATTTCAGATAACTGTAAATGAAATATTAAGTATCTTCCACCAGAAAATTTTTTCTGATGTGAAATTGAGATTTACTCCACCTTACTTATTTTAATAATAATAATAATAATATACTAAATAAATATTAATATTTATATAAATTTTAATTTAATTCAATATTACTTATTATTAAATTATGGCAGTATATTATTAAATTATTGTTTATTATAATTATAAATTATTATTAATCATAATTTAAAAGAAAAACATTATTTAAATTAAATTAAAAATAAAAATAATTATAAATTATTAAATTATTATTTAAATATTATTTAAAACATAATAATACATTATTAAATTATAAAATTAATTTAATAATATTTAAATAAGAATTAATAATAATAATAATAAAATTTTAGCCACCAGGAAGGTATACACCCCCACTTAAGGATTAAGTGTGGAGGAGGAATGTCTATGACCCACACGTGCTAGAAGTTGACAAATCAGAAACAATTGACTGCCCCCCTGGGCAGTCAAAATCTAAGTTTAAGCCACCTTTGGTACATGTAAGACACAGGAAGTGATGCAAAGAACTGCCTTTATATTTTGCAGTCACTTCCTGTGAGGAGGTCTTCACCTTGGAACTTGACAGTGGAGGAGCTTGGGCTTGAGATCTCAGACTACTTCCCCTAGGACTGCCACATGGTGAGTGAAAAGGCTGACTCCTTTTCCTTGGCTTTTCTGGAGGCACCAGCCTCAGGAGAGGCCCATTGTCTTGGGACACCCTTTCACTTAGCTTTCTGGAGTCACTAGCCTCTGAAGAGACCCCTCATCTTGGAGGAGGCCTCAAGGCTGGAAGCTATGTTAAATTTAGTCTTCTTCCAACCCCCCCTACCCCCCTTGGCAGGAGCCTCTGAATTCCTGCCTGGCCAGAGCAGCTATCTTTCTTCCTTCTCTGTCTCATTTCCTTAATTTCTTCCCTCTGTTGTAAATAAAGTACCATAAAAGCCATTCTGACTTGAGTAATTCATTGGGATTTAGTAATTAAATCCTTGGCGACCAACCCAAAATATATTCAGTCCAACCATAAATTTTACCCCTTACAATATGAATGCTGGCTTTATGAGTCTCCCCAAAAAGTATTTAGAAGACTTCTCCTTTCAAAAAACACTAACATTTATAAACTAATGTCTACCCTGAAAATGCAAATGAGTCAGAAAATGCATCAAAACCAGTCTAACCAAATCAACATAAGATTTCTAGTAGAATTCACTTTAAATTCAAGTTCTCAGAGTCCTTTTTCTCCTCCCTTCCTCAAAAGTATAAGCAACTTGATGCTTACTGGCGTTATAAGGAAAGTGTGGAAGTTTGCAGAGAGAAGTGGCATGAGACCAGCATGAAGATTCTGGAACTTTGAAGGAGGGTTAGGCTGGGACCAAGGCTCCTAGCTGGCTTTGTCAACAGATATAATTGTTGAGTTTCAGGGGATGGTAATTTAGGCCAGTAACCTGGTTTGGGAAGGCTACCCAAGCCCAGGGCAGGCAGAGCCAGACCCTGAACTAATAAACACAGACCACTATATTAACAGAGACAGTTTGTTGTATTTAATAAATAAGGGAAGGTGAAAAGGGGATTTGGGATAATCTAAACTAAGGTCAATCTACTTAAACCCACTCTTTGGAGAGATTTCTTCTGAGTGAACTTCCTACTCTAATTCTCCCTAACTCCCTAAATCTCCAGTCCCTGATCTTAATTAAACGCTTCAACTAAACCCTCCTTTTTTGGATTTAAGGAAGGGGTCTGTGTAAGGCTTTGCTAAGGCCAGGGAAGGTCTTAGATCCAAAAAGGATCCAGACTCAATCTCACAATCACTGAAGATCAATCAGGTCACCAGAAACTGCCTCAATGAAATATAGTAAGCAAAACAGCAATCAGGAAAGGACAGGATTAGCCACCAAGGAAATGTCAAAGTTCCAAAATCTTCCTACTGGTCTCATGACACTTATCTCTGCAAACTTCCACACTTTCCTTATAACACTGGGAAACACTGGTCAAGAAACAAATTGGTCACTCTCGCCTGACCATTTCTATATTATGAAAGTCAGCAGGTTTCTGAAGGCAGAACAAAAAACACATGATATTAATTGGGGCTTTTAATAAGACAACTCAGTCACAACAGTGTAGGCCTCAAATAAGGAGTATAGTGGTTTAGTAATCTACTCTACCATAGAAAGAAACTAGTTTATTAGGCCTTATAAACCGTTTACAAGTAAAGCACAAAAGATGGACAAAATTGATTGTGCAATCAAATCATAATTCAAACCTCTGACCTCAGAATTCAGTTTTCACAAATATTTTTATTGGTAATTTATGAATAATTCTAGTATACTTACTTTGGTCCAGCAAAGTCACATTATGGATTTCACTGTTCTTTTTATAAGACTGAAGAAATAATGCATTTTTTTCAAACTAAAACTTCTTTTATTTTCTAGTCAGGTCATTTTTTCCCTTTAAGCCAACAAAATATTCTGCATCTATTTTTAACATTAAATAAAATCACTATATCTTTTAGAATGGGTTTTAGAATTGCATGCATTTTTTAGAACTTAAGTTTGGCCTATTACTGCAATTCTAATACATGATTCTCTAAGACCTATGGCTCAGGCTCTTTTGCCTTGCACTCACAGATAATAAACCCATTTGAGACTCAGTAGTAGAAAAGGTGAATATTTCAACAGGGGCAAGGAATAATCTGTGTTATATTGTCATAGAATTTTAGACCTGGAAGGAACTATAAAGTCATCTTTGTAAAGATCAAACCAAGACTCAAGGAGGTTAAAACATTCCACATGAAATTACCCAGAAAGGTGGTGGGCAGGACTAAGCTGGAACTTACTACAAATGAGCTCAGGTCTCAGACTGTTTGGTGGACACAAAAGTAAAACTCTTTACTGTTCATTGAGTTCATTAAAGATTACTCACCTTTAATTCCTCAAATACTTGCCTGATCAGACTACCAAAAAAAGAAACCCCCAGCATCCTGAAAGATTATGTGCAGCTCAGCTAAAACAAGCTCCGAAACTTTGCTTTTCCTTCAGAGTGGCAAATAGCTTCTCCCAGGTATAGCTTGGTGGTTGTTGTGGTTTTTTAATTTATTATTTATTTCTATACTTCTTTTCCTTTTAAATTTTGAGCTCTAAGTTCTCTCCCTCTCTTTTACCCTTCCCCCACCTATAGAGAAGGAAAGCAAAGGTACATCAATTACATGTGAGAAATTTTTTTTTCATTTTTTATCATCACACAAATCACAAGTCCCTACAGGTCATTGTTGTAAAAGCAAACTTATACATAAGCAAAACCCCAAAATAAAACCATAAATACACTGATGTGAAAGATGATTCCAACAGTTCCTTCTCTAGAGGTGGATAACATTCCCCATCATAAGTCTTTCAGGATTATCCCAGATAAATGCATTGCTGAGAGTAGCCAAGTTTTCAAATAATCATCCTCCAATATGGCTGTTACTATGTACAGTGTTCTCCCAGTTCTGCTTATTTTGTTCTGCATCAGTTCCCACAGATGCTTCCAGCTTTTTCTGAAATCATCTTGCTTATTATTTCTTATAGCACGATAGTATTTCATTACCAACACATACTATAGTTTGTTCAGCCATTCCCCAACTGATGGACATCCTCTCAATTTCTCATTCTTTGCCACTATAAAAAGAGCAGCTATAAATATTTTTTGTAAATGTAGGTCCTTTCCCCTTTATTATCTTTTTGGGATACAGATCCAGTGGTGGTATTACCAGATCAAAGGGTAGGCACAGTTTTACAGTCCTTTGGGTATAGTTCCCAATTGTCCTCCAGAATGGTTGGATCAGTTTTATGTGATAAATTATGCAAAGCATATTTTCTTGTTGGCCATATCACAAAAAAAATTTTTAAGCGAGAAAAATATACTTTAATTTGCCCTTAGAATTCATTAGTTTTCTCTCTCTGGAGATGGATACCATGTTTTTTATCATGAGTCCTTTGGAACTGTCTTGGATCATTGTATTGTTCAGAGTAGTCAAATGTTTCACAGTTGATCATTTCAACATTGCTGTATAACTTGATATCTTGAGTCAATTAAAATGGGGGGAAATGAAAAGAATAACTGATTCTTCTCTACCCTGGAGGTACTCAAGTTGGAATGGTTTTCCAGAATATATGAACAATAAGAGGCAGCTACAGATGGTAAAGTGGATAGAGTGCCAGGCCTGGAGTCAGGAGGGACTGGCTTCAAACCTAGCCTCAGATACTTCCTAGCTGTATGACCCAGGGCAAGTCACTTAACCCCATTTGCCCAGGCCTTGCCTTTCTGTCTTAGAATTATTATTAAGACAGATAGTAAAGGTTTTAAACAATACAAATGAAATGTCCAAAGGACTTTAAAAGAATGCATGCCCAATACTACTATTGGGTTTATATCCCAAAGAGATAAAAAACAAAACAAAACTGGGCAAGGCCCTGTTTGTATAAAAATATTTATAGCTACATTCTTTGTGGTAGTAAAAAATTGGAAAATGAGGGGATGTCCCCTGATTGGGGAATGGCAGAACAAATTGTGGTATATGATAGTGATGAACTGAAAAGACTTACATGAACTGGAGTGCAGTGAAATAATCAGAACCCTGAGACCATTGTACACAGAAAGTGAAACATTGTGGAACAATCAAATGTAATCAACTTTGCTACTAAAAGCAATGCAATGATCCAGGACAATTCTGAGGGCCTTATGAGAAAATGCTATCCATGTCTAAAGAAAGAACTGTGGGAATAGAAATCCAGAAGAAAGTATGTGATTTATCACTTGTTTATATGGGTATAGGGCAGCTCTCCAGCCACTGACCCCCACCTGACACTCAGCTCTCACTTGTGGCTCCCAGTAGCTGGTAGCATGCGGCAGCGGCCACACCCTGGGCAATGGCTTTGACAGGCCGGTTAAACCTTGTGAGGGTAGCCATCGGGTCGTCTTTGACCCCTGGTGAACTAAGGCTTTGCTCACCCAGCATGTGAAGACTGCTTCGGCCAAACAGCCCGAAGAAACCAATAAGAAGGTTCAACGGCTGAGATGGCGACGCAGCAAGGCACTGTGGAGGGCTTAGGGCATGTTGGAGCACAAAAGACAACAGGGCCATCCAATGCAGCTGAGGAAGTCTCCAGGTGTAACGACTTTTCGTGCCACTGGACCCAGGCTTCCAACGCTGAGAAAGTGGGACTGTCTCTGTGCATCGACTTTTCCACTTAAATCTCTTTCACACACAAGTGTCTTTGTGCACACTCATCTATCTTGGACTTCAAAGTCACATGAGGGTACACCATAGATGAAAACGCACAAAGACAATCGTCATTCTCGGTTACTGAGAGACTACTACTATATATGGGTATGTGATTTAGGGTTTTGGCTTTAAAGGATTGCTTTTTTACAAAAATGAATAATATGGAAATGGGTTTGAGTGCATATATATATATATGTATGTATAACCCAGTGGAATTGCTTGTTAACTCTGGGAGGGGAGAGAGATAAGTGGAGGGAGAAAACATGAAACTTTTCTGAACAATGAAAAGTACTTAAACCCATACTTTTCTTAAGCTAAGTACCTATAAAGGTCAAGCAACTTGTGAATTTACAAGGAACAAAGAACTGGAAAACTTACTCAGAGCTTTCCTGGTGTGAATTACTCAAAAATCCACACCTTCTTAGGTGTGGACTAAGAATGGGCGGTCCTTTAGAAACATCTACAGTGATTGGTAGATGTAAGGACTTAGGGGAGGTGACAGAGGAAATTTTGCCCTTAAAAATAAGAGCTCTGAGAAGAGCAAAATCTCTCGATTTCTTATTCTCATTCTGGAGGATCTCATTCTGAAGGCGAGCTCCTTGAGGAGCTCCTCTGAGGGGCTCTGTCCCTCTGGTGTAGGAGCTCTGGAGGCTCTTGAGAGAGGCCCTTTGAAACAATCTCTGAAGGAAGCTGGCCTGGTGTTACTAGAATCCTTGTTTAGTCAGACCTTGTGGTGAGTGTTAAAAAACTGACTGATTTCTCTCTTAAGGCTCAGGTCTAGGCCATATTGGCTTGAGGCCCTTCATACTTATTCCTTTCTTTCTCTCTCTCTCTCTTTCTTTGATTACTCATTGTATTGTTAATTAAAATCTCTATAAAACCCAATTGACTTGGGTATTTGAATAATTGGGAATATTTCCCTGGCGACCACCTTATATTTGATTTTAAAACCCAAGACACTGTAGTGAAAAATATTTCTGCGGTCAAATTTACTCACCCTCTCTTATATCTATCACAATTTATATCTTCCACTATTTTAATCACTACAGTTTAAGACCTCAACCATTTTAAATCTCACAACATCTATGACAGCATTTAAGAATAACAAGCAGTTAAGGAGGCTAGTTATTTTGTTTGGCTTAGGTTTGAAGTTCTAAACAATATTTTCTTTACTGTCATTGCACCAAAGTCTGAAGAGCTCAGCATCATGTCAAGTTCCAACGGCTATTCTGACTCATCTATCCTACCAGGCCCAGATTAAATCTAACTTCTGGTTTTTGTGGCTGTGCAAGAGACTTAGATTTAATTTCCCAACTTGCTTCCTAGAAGTACCAGGTGCCAAGTACTGTAGGTCTATATCATTAATTTTGTACCTAGGATGGGGCTAATACTAATATCTACCTTAAATACAGCATGAAGCTCTGAAGGAAGAAAAAATGGATAGTTATATCAAAACATAATATTCAAAATCATCCTGTTTGGGTCTCAAGTTCACGATTTTAACTTCTAATCGAAATCATTCTAAATTTGTTTCCAGCTTCTGCCCTCAACTAGTCTGTTCAACTAGTTCCTGGGGATCCAATATAAACTCTTCTTTTTGGTATTTAAAGCCCTTCACAATCTAAACCCAAATTACCTTTCCAGGTCTACCATATATGATTCCCCTTTTTATAATCTACAAACCAGTTAAACTGGCTTTTGTGCTATCCCTCACATGAGATATTCCACTTTGTCTCTACACCTTTGCATTAGCTAGCTATTAAGATAGAAAAGATGATAAAGCACTTTAATTGGGGACTGGCCAACAAGAGCCTACTCTCATGAGTATGTACAAAACATGGGAATCTTGTGAGCCAGCTTCTAGACAAATGTCATGACCTGGAATGGATGGGCCTGTTTCAGAGTATGCAAAGGTATTCCATAATTGGTATTTGTCCACTTACTGTATGGTAAAGAAAAAGCCTCTGACCGGATACTCAGTCAGAACTGATTGTACATACTAATACTAAAGATTTCTTGGTAGTGATTAAGAGAAGACAGGCTGTAAGCCTTTGGGTGATTAGAATCCTTTGGCCTTCATCTTCCCACTTAGACCATGGCTCAGCTTTTGCTTTTATTTATGTTGTATCTATTCTTTCCTATTCTTAATCAAAGGGGTATTAGAAAGGGCTCAGTGGATTGAGAACTAAGCCTAGAGACAGGAGTTTCTGGGTTCAAATCTGACCTCAATCACTTCCTAGCTGTGTGTCACCCAGAAAGTCACTTAACCCCTGCTACCCCTTAACACTCTCTTTCCTTGGAACCAATACATAGTACTGATTCTAGGAAAGAGAGGGAGAGAGGGAGAGGGAGAGGGAGAGGAAAAGAAAAGAAACTTGGTGTGGCAAGTGCTTGTAGCAGTCACTTTGAGTACACTCTTCCCAGGAATCAACATGGTATATAGGACAGTGTCCCCTGATATGGGGGGATAGTTTATACTTCTGTTTAGTATATATCCCTTTTGTAAAATTTAATTAATATTGATTAAATGATACTAAGGAGCTAATAGATGATTTGAGATACTAAATGTAAATGGCAACTGATGTTAGGGAGATCCACCAAAGATTAAGTTTGAGTCAATAGCATTATGGAGAATAATCTAAATCCTTCAAGGGTATTTCTCAAAACTGAAAGAAAGATGCAGCCCTAGCTTTGGGGATCCAACAGTACAAAACAATACAGTAAAAGAGAAAATGGTAGTTGGGATAAAGACCCCACCTCCCACTCAGAGCTAAAGTGACTAAATATTTATTTAGCACTTACTATTAACCAGATACTCTGCATAAGTGCCTTGAACACAAATACAAACAAACAAAATACTCAAGAGACTTATATTTTAATGAGGGAAGATAGTACATAAAGGGAATAGGAAAGGTGGAGTGGGAGTATCTCATCACAGAGAAAAGGTCAGAATGACCAGAATAATGGCTAGACCAAGTGACCAAGGTTACCAAAGGAATCAAGATACTCAGGAAGGGACCTCAAAGAGTCTGGAGGTGAATTTTAAGCCTTTTCAGATGTAGCAGTCCACACCTAGCTATGGACAAGGGAAACAGAATGTAAAGATTGGCTTAGAAGAGAGCATGCTCAGTCTTGCGCATGGCTAGTAAAGCCTCTAACCCTTGATCCCAGCTTCCCCCAGGTTAGGCAGGAAATCAGGTTTCTTCGTGTTCACCTGGTTAAGTCAAACCACACCTATACCTTGTCATAATTTACAAGTGACCAATGATAATACACTTGCACTCATCCCTATGTATTGTGCACATTTGCATCTCAAAGGAAATAAATAGGAGCTCCATAGAAGGCCAGCTCTCTTTGTGCATCACCTCTCACCTATGTCTGTCTTTCCTGGAGCTTGGCCTCCAGCCAAGCTCCATCTTTAACTTCCTCCCTCTCTATCTCTCACCCTTCCTGAAAGACCTTTCCTCCTCAATCTTTTATCCTCTAGGGGTTAGTGCTTAGAGTACCAGCTCTAAGGAACCCGTGATTTCTTTCTTGATCTCCTCTCCTCAAGGCGGACTGATCCGTGCCTGCAGCCCAGGCTGCAAGGGATCATGGCTTTTCCTATCAGCTAATCTCCTATATCCACACATTGTTTACTTAGGACTACTTAGTGGTATCATGTCCTCCAGATAACTGAGTGGTGGGGGGCTTTTACTGTGGAGCTCCATTGTCAAATATTACGTGTGTTTCTGCTTGCTTCTTGTCCATCTCCTCGACTGTAGTCCTTCCCCAAGGGCAGCTTTCTATCTTTCCTATTTGTGGGGAGGCTGTGGGCCAGCCTTCCGGCTTTATCAGACTCCACTGCCTTATTGATAATAACTATTTCAGTCTGTTCCCCTCCCTGTAGTGAAGAAGTCTATGTAAGGCAATATTAAATACAGATCTATGCCCCAAAGACAAGATGAATAGAAATATTTTCCAGTGAACTACTCCAACAGCTATCAAAATTGGAGAAAAGAACTCTTAGATCCATTGCTCACATGTAAAGTGGGTACTCTCCACTGACACTGGGCAACTATCCTGTCACAAAATATTGTATTTGCTGCTTGCTTGTTTGTTTTTATATTTAATTTTAAGTTTACAAATTAATCTAACTTAAGATGTTCTGTTTTACTATGTTACCCTCAATTAGTAGGTTTTAGTTATTAGCTTTATGTTACTACTAAACAACAAGCTTTTACCTGGTGAAAAAAATTATCATGGATCATGGCCAAGTTAGAAAAGTAATAGAACTCGCTTTTGAGAGAGAAATCCTTTTGTTATGCTTCTGTTTGGCTGACCCATTGTCAAATGGGATGTGCAATATAAATCTGATTTTACTATTATTTTTCCTCTATGTTTCCAACAGGAAATTTGATATTTTCTTCTTACTTTTTTTCTTTTTACTTGAGCATATGAAATCAGTATTAATGTTTTTGATTTTGAAGGATAAGTTTACATTTTTTATTAGCCCCAATAACAATGCATAACTAAAAGCTTTAGACTATGGAAACCTGCCATTGATTGTTAAGTATTATGGGACTTTAATATTTGTGTCTGATTTCAGAAGAAGCGATTACTAAGGAGCCGCCACAAGTTCAAAGAAGCACAACGTCAAGGAGACCAACAATCCCTGTAGGGCTGATGAGGATCTATGCCAAGACAGAGGACTTGTTTTGAGGTTCGGGGAAGCAGCTGTTTGGCAAATCTAGAGGTTGGACTTCCCTTTGCTGGGTTTCTTCAAGTACCTTTGTTTGGCTTTCATTTTGGCTCCTCTCCCCCTGAGATTGAAGGTAAAATCAGACCAGGGAATCATACTTCCCTTTTACCTCAGACTTTTGTCCCCCTCTTTCTTTTATAATATGGCAATTTTCCATAGTCTTGGCTGCTAGTGGGTAAGCACAATATTGCTACAATTATCCTTGTCAACATGGAATCTAAAAACCCCAAACTTATAGCCTAGTAAGATCTGATGAACCCTAGTTTATTTAGCTTAAGGGTGAAGGCTCCTGGTTTGACCTTGTCACCTGGGAAAGTCCTACTTCACTGCCTCTCAGACTAACAATAGACTTTAAGTTGTTGAGTATCACTTTTGTCCCAAAGGGTTCTCCCATTAGGCCAAAGTCCTTTACCAAGGTGTCCCAGCCCCTGGCCCTTTTGTGTCCATTGTAAAGTATCAAGCCCTCACTGTTATTCCTGTCTGGAACTCCTCATTTTCCTTTATTACCATTGTAAAGTCAATCAACTGTCCCTCTCATCCTTATCCACCATGTTTTACCTAGAAAGGTATTTAAGCTCCCCAACTTTAATGACTCCTCGGAGTTGTCATTAGCACAGTGGCACTCCCAGAGATAATATCCCCAGAGGCCAGAGTATTTACCCTGTAAAAGTTGTGGCGCCAGGTTCTGAGTAAAGAATCAAATACTGGACTTTACCCTATCCCAATAAAAGACTTGGTTTTTCTGACTATTTGATAGTTCTGATAGTCCAAGTTAATGTCCTGCATGCTTGGTAGGACATAAACCACTTTAATTGGGCCTTTCTGGTGATTCAAGGACCTATTATGGTTCTATTTTTATTTGTAATTTTATACACCTAGGATTTTTATATACATATATTATCCAGATTTTTTTTTTCTCTCTTCTATTTGGATTTTAGGTTTTCCTTTGAGAATTGATTCATAAACTTCATAGCTCAGCCATATACCATGGGGTGATTCTAGTGTTGGCCAACACCTTCCTAAGGGGGATTATATAATTATCCTAAAATCCAAGGTTTAAGATCTTTTAAAGCAATTTTAGGAAAAGAAAATCATCAATAATACCCTGAAGCAAGAAAAGTGGATCTTCATGGAGGTAGCTGGGTAGCTCAGTGGATTGAGAGCCAAGCCTAGTGACATGAGCTCCTAGGTTCAAATCTGGTCTCAGACACTTCCCAGCTGTATGACCTTGGGCAAGTCACTTAACCCTCATTGCCTATCCCTTACCACTCTTCTGCCTTGTAATAAATACAAAGTATTGATTCCAAGATGGAAGGTAAGGGTTTAAAAAAAAAGAAAAGTGGATCTTCTGAAGGAGTCATAAGGATGCCTACAAAAATCACATAGTACATCAAGAGTTCCAGAATGAACTTTGGGATATAGTGAACTGAACTGATGGGGGTTGATTCCATCATTATTTTGAATGTAAATTCTTAAGCATTAGGGGAATCCCCCCAAATTGGCTTTTTGTCAATGTGTTGTGTATAAAAGGCTAGTGGCACTGGTCCACTGAGTACATGGAGAAAGCTGGTAAAAGACCTATGAAGACTGGAGAGGTAAGAAGGAGCCAAGGCATAGAGGAAAGTGGTCTTTAAAAGGGAGACAAAGGATTTTATATCAGTAGTATTATGTACAAGGGAATGATTGGAAACAAAGAAGATTTGAATTTGGAAGAAATGCTTCAGAAGAGGAGTAGATGGAACCCCATAAGACCTGGGGAGATGGGATGGTCACCCAGACTTTGTATAGTATCAAGGAAGTATTAACTATAACTAGTAACTGATTTCAGGAAGAACACATGGGAATAGGAGTTCAAACAAATAACATTAGAAAGAATAACTCCCAGGGTTAACCCTAAATCCCTGAGGGGGAAGTTTTCTCAGCACCCAACCTGTCAATGAGAATGAGGTTTGAAAACAAGTCCATGGTCTACACATATATGTTGAATATGCCTATATATCTGCCTGTCCCCTCTGATAGAATGTTAACTCCACAAGGAAAAGGGCTATTTTTGTTAACTTTATTCTCCACACCTGGTACACAGCCATAAGTTGAACAAATAACTGCTGATAGATTGTTCCTGCATTAGAAGTCCCCATCCAGACCCTGTTCCTTCCATTTACATATCCTAGATCAGTGATGGGGAACCTTTTAAAGGAGTGCCAGGCCTTGCCCCAACCCCACCCACCAGACCAAGTGCTATGCCCTTCCCCAGAGATCTATGCCATGCCTCACCCTTAACCCACACAGGGAAGGGAGAAAGTGCTCCCACTGGGCTGTTAGCTGGAAGGGTGGGTGCAGTGAGGAATGTTCTCACCAAGTGTAGAGATGGGGAGGGGAATGGCCCAGGCTCTCTGCTCCCCTCCAGTTGTGCTGCCTATGAGCTACCCACCTTACCCACTGTGTGCTCCCATTGACTGCCCAGGCAGAGGGGCAGTGAAAAATGCTGTCAGGTACAGTGGAGAGGGGAGCAGCTTCACTGGAGTCCCTTTGCCTTTCTGGTAACAAACTGAGGTTGGGGATGGCAGCTACATGCCCATAGAGAGTGCTCTGCATGCAATCTTTGGCACCCATCATTGTCCTAGATAGTGTTTTGTTCTTCCCTCACTTTATTCCTACCTTAGGGTTTCTAGTCTTCTTACACCTTCCTCTCCTCTTAACTACTCAAGATCTAATGACACTGGCCTCCTTGCTCTTTTTCCTAGAAGATTTTCCTCCTGACTCTGGATTATCTTATAATAAAAAGTTTTGTCTTTGAGGATTCTTTAAAGGGTCTAAGGAATACTCAGACATCTCTAGATCACTCTTTGAGAACTGAAGGTTTGGACTAAAAATTTTTTTAAGTTTTATAATCACAAGAGTGCTACTCTGATGCCTTATCAGGACAGAGTTGACCCTGAATTCTTAAAGTTTTTACCAATGAACATCACTCTAACAGGTCATATTAAACTGGAAAAAGTTTTGAATATAGTTCTGGTAAACAAAAGAATCTGCTAACCAAGGACCAGCTAGCTAACTGTAGAGAACAGTTTGTCATTGGCAGGTTAGCCACTATGAGGAATTCTTTTGCCATGAAAACTCATGAAATAATGAAATAGTGAAAAGTACAAACTGGCCTTCAATACTGGTCTACCCTCTTCCACTTTGGTTCTACACCCTTTAGAAGAAGGCAGAAAGTGCTAAGAATCTTGTTAACTTTAAGACATCTATAAAGACTGTCTGCTAATACTTTTAACATATCACAAGTTGTGATGCCAGACCTGAGCTCCATAACAATGACATCTTTCCTATGAATGAAACCAAGAGATAGAAAATGTACCTAAATGGAAGGATCACTTCCATTTTCTCCTAAGAAATAGAAAACTCTAAAGAGGCTGGCAAAGTTGGTCCCTTTATATGCCCAAAGGCAACCAGAAACATCACTTAAAGGGATATCTGGATATCTTGCCTTGCAGGTTTCAGAGAAATATAAGGACAAAAAAAACAAAAGGAAAAAAAAGCATCACCACAAAGAGCACAATTATAGCTTACATGAGAGAAAAAAGTAGAGAAATCCTGTCAGAACTCTTAACCAAGTCTTTACATGTATTGATACAGAGGGACTTCAATGCAAAATAAGCAAAAATAATGGCAATGGTTGTTTAAAATGTGATTTAGAATTAAGACAAAAGAAATTTCACACCTGATTATTATAAATATTGTCTTCAAGAAAATGGGAAGAGGAGTCAAAATGGAGGCATAGAGTCAGCAAATGTTCAGACCTCTGAAAACCCTTCCTTACCAATTACAAACTAAATGCTCCTAGGGGACTGAAAAACAATCCTAACAAGACAGAGCCAACGAACCCTCCTGCTGGACTCAACTTTAAAAAAAAAAAAAACACCCCCAAAAGCTGGAATTCTATAACACTCCAGTTTAAGGGGAAGAAAGAAGGAAGATCCTGGGACCCCTCCCCCACCTAGAACTCTAAGCCTCCAGTGGCAGCTGGAACCACTGAGCAGCCAAAGGTGCTGGTCTTGAGGGAGTACCTTGCAGGCTAAGTTATGCCAAGCTCGGAGCATCAAACAGAGGCAGTGGGATATCAGTGAGAGAAAAAATGTAGAATGCAGAGAAGGCAGCCTAGTTGCAGCAGCAGAGATACTCCATATTGCCCTCCCCTCTTTCCTGAGGTTTTGGACTCAGGGCACATATAGCAACTCAGCTGGACTTAATCCCATCAAAGTCTTCAGAGAGCAGGGAAGCTCAAGCTCCAAAGCCCCTCCCCCACAGACTTGCTGGACTTAATCCCATCAAAACTTCCAGAGGGCAGGGAAGCTCAAGCTCCAACCCCTCTCCCCCACAGACTGCACTGAGAGATTTACTGACAAATCTCCAAGGGTGAAGGTGGAAAGAAAAGCCCCAAACCACAAAAAAATGAGAGGAGCAAGAGCTCAGGCAACTACAGGCAGTAGAGAATGGGTAAATATGAGCAAACAACAGAAAAAGAAAAAAGAAATTACAATCAACAGCTTCTATACTGGCAATGAACAAAGAGCAAATGGAACAGAGAAGGATGAGGGAACACCAAGCAAAAAAACAACAAAAAACCAGAAAATACAAGTCAAAACACAATTAAGAGAAGCTGAAGACAACTGGGAAAAGAACTTAAAAACTAAGATAAGTCCTCTGGAAACAGAGGCACTTGAACTAAAAGAAGAAAATAATGTCTTGAAAGTGAAAATCAACTAGCTTGAAAATAAGGCAAAGGAGATGAAAGATGAGGCAAAGAAGATGAAAGCTGAGACAAAGGAGATGAAAGATGAGGAAAATAAGATAAAAGATGATGTCCAAAGAAAATCATACCCGAAGGTGTAAAGGATAATTTTATAGTTGTGACTTACAATCTAAATTAATTGGTCGCCATGGGATATCCGAAATAATAAAATACCCAAGTCAGCTGGAAATTATGGTGATTTTAATTAATATAGAGAGAAGGAATTAAGGATAAGAGAGAAGGAGAGGAAAGAGTTAATTTAAACTGCTCTGGCTCAGGCTGATCTAGGCAGGAGTTAAAGGCTTTGGCCAAAGTGGCCTCCCTGAGCCCAAGGGAAAAGGAAGTCAGTTTTATCACTCACCATGAGACTGACTCAAGGAAGCTGTCTGAGTGAGCTCCTCCAGGCTGAGTTCCAGGATCGAACTGGCGCCCAGGCTACTCCCAGGAAGTGATCATCCAGATCCACCTCTCAGGGGAAAGAGGGTGTTTTTAATCAAAAACTTCTTGGAGACAGCAAGGGAGCCAAATATATAGACCTTTCACCCTTGTGTCTCCTCCTCTAAATTTTCATATCTACTAATCACATCAAAGGCTTTCTCCAGGACTACCCATACTTTTAGTTCTCACTTTCTTTGATTAGATTTTTTAGTTTGTTAAGTTCACCTTTTGTTAGTTACTTGATCTTTTTTTGGATTAATTTAACCTTTATAGTTACTTAACACCTTTTTGTATTAAGATCTAAAAATAGACTTAGCTTAACATTCTAGCTTCACTATAAGGTGAGAACTAAGTACCTTCATTATTCAATCAGGAGATTACAACTTTAACTTCCACTAAAGTAAGGTTCAAGTAGGGTGGAGTAATGTAGAGTTCCCAAGACATTCCTTATCAAGCATCTCCATTGTTACAATCAGGAAATATCTAAATCAAATCTTCTAAAGTACAGTCTGAGTACAATATAGTAGTTTTAAAATTCACAAAGGAAGATGACCAAAAAGCCAGAGATGAAATCCAGTCTTTAAGAACCAGAAAATAACTAAAATCAAGTGACTTCACAAGGCAGCAGGACACTATAAAACAAAAGCAAAAGAATGAAAAACTTGAGGAAAATATGAAGCACCTCTTTCACAGAAGAGTTAGAAAATCTTTCCAGGAGAGTGTAAAGATAATTTTAGGGTTGTGACTTAAAATCTAGATTTAATTGATCACCAAGGGAAATCTCAAATAAAATACCCAAGTCAGTCTGGAAATTTATGGTAATTTAATTAATATAAAAGGAAGTAATTTAAGGAGAAGGAGGGAAGATAATATAGGACTTCTCCTGCCTGGTCTGTGCCAGGGGGAGTTTAAAATCCCTGCCTCTAGGTCTCTGAAGAAGATTAGAGGCTTCTAAGAGGATAAAGTTGGAAATTAAAGGGGGAAAACTCAGCCAGAAACTCACCACCAAACCAGACAATAGCTTGTAGCCATGCTAAGATGCCGAAAGGCCCAGCATGCTGCCACCAACCAACTCTCCGCCACCAGAAAGGTGGTCGTGAGAGGAAGTGAGCCAAATATATAGAACTTTCACCCTTGTGTCTCCTCCTCTAAATGACCATATCTTTTAGACTTCTCACCTTCTTTGATTAATAACTTAACACACTTTTGTATTAAGATCTTAAAATAGACTTGACTTAAAGTTCTAGTTTCACTATAATGTAAGAGTTAAGTACCTTCATTGTTCAATCAGGAGATTACAATTTTATCTTCCCCTAAAGTACGTTCTAAGTAGGGTGGAGTAATTTAATGCTCACAATCCCCCCTGATTTTGTTAGAATAAGTATCTTCATTGTTAAAATCAGGAAATAGCTAAATCCAATCTTCACAAGAGACAACTTAAGAATCATTGGTCTACTAGAAGACCATGACAAAAGGAAAAAAGCCTGGACATCATACAATAGGAAATTATCCAAGAAAACTGTCCTGATATTCTAGAACAAGAGGGAAAAGTGAAGATTGAAAGAATCCACAGATCACCTCCTATACTTAATCCCCAACTGACAACACCCAGGAATGTTATAGTCAAATTCAAGAACTATCATACCAAGGAAAAAAATATTACAAGCTGCTAAGAAGAAGTCATTCATATACCATGGAACCACAGTAAGGATAACACAGGATCTGGCTGCATCTACACTGAAGGACTGAAAGGCATGGAATATGATATTCCAGAAAGCAAAGAAATTAGGTCTACAACCAAGAATCAACTACCCAGCAAAACTGACTATATTCTTACAGGGGAAAGTAGTCATTTAACAAAATAGAAGAATTCCAAGCATTTGTAAATAAAAGACCAGACCTGAACAGAAAATCTGATGTCTAAGCACAGAACTCAAGAGAATCATCAAAAGGTAATTAAAAAAGAGGGAAAAATGAAAACAAAACAAAACAAAAGAACGCATAACATTTTTTAAGAGACCCAATAAGTTAAAATAATATGTTATCCCTATAAGAAAAGAGGTCATTGGTAACTCTTAAAAATTGTTATTATCACCTGGGCAGCTAGAAGAATTAACACTTAGAGTGTAAGGATTAAAATTTGGGGGGAAACAGAGGCAGGTAGAAATTAGTTTCTCTCTGCAAGGAGTATTATATTTTTAGAGGTTTATTTACGATCAAGAACTTAAGAATATACAAGTAAGAAAAGCACATGTCTAGTCCAGAAAGAGGCCTAGACAACCTCACCTACATCATGAAAAGACCCATCTGCTTGCAAGCAGAAACAGGAAAGCCAAGAGACCCCACCGTAGGCGGAGACCCTTTAAATAATAATTTGCTCTCCGCCCAGGTGAGAATTCAGTGAGATTACAAAGCATTCTGGGGAAGTGGAGCAAGGACTTCTGAGGATTGAAGTCCTGGATTCAAGTTTCCATTTTTACAAGAGGGAACAGTGACAAACTGTATAGGATAAAATGCCAAGACATATAAATATGTATATAGATATATGTAAGCATAAATACATAAATATGTGTATATATGTATATATAAAATGAGAGCTAAAAAAAGTTTAATACTAAAAGAAATGGGAAAAGAAACAAAAGTGGGTAAATATATATGTCACAAAGAAGCTCATGGCGGGAGGGGGGAGAATATCAATACACTGGAAGGGTAAAGAGGTTGGAGATAGGAAATACTCAACTCTTTCGTGCATTGAAATTAACTCATAAAGGGAAGAACAATCCAATCCATTGGGGCAGAGAATTGATTTGTACCCTATAGGGAAGTAGAAGGGTAACAAACGAACTGGTGAGAAAGGAAGCAGTAAAAGGGAGTGAGAGGATGGGGGTAGTTTAAAAAGACTGTAAAGAAAATAAGGGGGGAATAAGAAGGGAGGGGATAGAAAGGGAAGTAAAATAAGGGTGGGAATTAGGGGGACTGATTAAAAACAAAACATTGGTGTAGAAGGAAATAGTGAAAGAAAAGGCAGGACTAGGAGTGGAAATCAAAATGCTGGGAAATACACAGCTGGTAATCATAACTCTGAATGTGAATGGACTGAACTCACCCATAAAACACAAGTGAATAGGGGAATGGATTAGAATCCAAAACATTACCATATGCGGTCTAAAAGAAACACAAATGAGGAAGGCAGACACACATAGGGTAAAAGTAAGCAGATGGAGCAAAATCTACTGGGCATCAACTGAGAAAAAGAAGGCAGGAGTCACAATCATGATATCTAATAAAACCAAAGTAAAAATACATCTATTTTAAATAGACAGGGAAAATAATTACATCCTGATAAAAGACAGTATAGACAATAAGGAAATATAAATATTCAATATGTATGCACCAAATGGCATAGCATCCAAATTTCTAAAGGAGAAACTAGTGGAGTTCAAGGATGAAATAGATTAAAAAAAAAAACTATACTAGTGGGAGACCTGAACTTTTCTCTATCAGAACTAGATAAATAAAACCAAAAAATAAATAAGAGGTAAGAGAAGTGAATGAAATCTTAGAAAAATTAGAGTTAGTAGACATGTGGAGAAAAATAAATAGGGACAAAAAGGAATACACCTTCTTTTCAGCAGCACATGGTACATTCACAAAAATTGACCATGTACTAGGGCATAAAAGTACAAACAAGCAGAAATAATAAATGCAATCTTCTGATATCACAATGCAATGAAAATAGTAATTAGTATGGGTACTGTGAATCTTAAAATTTCTCAGACTCTACCTTGGAACATTTGGTTAAGGTTATTCCTTATTTTAAACAATGGAGGTACTTGATCAGGAATGTATTGGGAATTTTAAATACTCCACCCATACTTAGGCATACTTTAGGGGAAGATAAAGTTGTAAAACTCCTTACTGAACAATGAAAAAGTACTTAACTCATACTTATAGTGAGGCCAAACCCTTAAGCTAGCTCTATTTTTAGATCTAATACAAAAGGGTACTAAGTACCTATGAAGGTCAAATTGATCACTAAAAGGTCAGGCAACTTGCAAGGGGCAAGCTTAGCGAAGAGGTGTGAAGTACTCAGAAGATATAATCTACACAGAGAAGGTGAGAACTAAACACTAAGAATGGGCAGTCCTAGGAAAAGGATTGGTAGATGTGAAAATTTAGGGGAGGATGCACAAGAGAAAATTCTCTTTAAAAGGAAGGAACTGGAGGGCTCTGGATCTTAGTTCAGCTTCGGAAGCTGAATTGGAGGCCAGGAGTCAGCTGGTCTTGGAACTCAGTTCAGAAGTTGAGGATTTCTCTGAACACTGGACTTTTGCTTGGGACAAATGTTGTGGTGAGTGGATTAAAGACTGACTTTGTTTCTCTCTTAAAGAGAAAAGGCGTAGGCCATTGGCCTAGCCCCTAGCCTTTTCCTACTATTTCCTCTTACTCTGTCTCTTTCCCTTTCCTTAATTCCTTTATTCGTATTAATTAAAATCTCCATAAAACCTACCTGACTTGGGTATTTCATATTTGGGAATTTTTCCCATGGTGACCACTTATTTTTTATTTAAATCAAGACGCTAAAAATTATCTTTACAGTTTTGGCAATTCAAAGTCTTGAAACCCATATTTTGATGGTCACAGTACATGGAGAGGCAAATCAAAAATTAATTGGAAATTAAACAATACAATTCTCCAAAATTGGTTAAAGAACAAATCATAAAAACAATTAATAACTTCATTGAAGAAAATGACGATGATGAGACATACTTTCAAAATCTATGGAATACAGCCAAAGCAGTACTGAGGGAAATTCACATCCTTGAGTTCATATATTAACAAATTAGAGAGGGCAGAAGTCAATGAATTGGGCATGCAATTTAAAAAACTAGAAAGTGAGCCAATTAAAAATCCTCGGAGACAAAATTAGAGATCATAAAAATCAAAGGAGAAATTAACAAAATTGAAAGTCAAAGAACTATTGATTTAACAAATAAGACTAGAAGCTGGCACTTTGAAAAAACAAATAAAATAGACAAAGTACTGGTCAATCTAATTTTTAAAAGGAAAGAAGAAATCCAAATTGACAATATCCAAGATGAAAAGGGAGACATCACCTCTAATGAAGAGGTAATTAAGGCAATCATTAAAAATTATTATGACCATCTGGAACTATGTCCAAAAGGCACTAAAAGATTGTCTGCCCTTTGATCTAGCCATAGCATTGCTGGGTTTGTACCCCAAAGAGATAATAAGGAGAAAGACTTGTGCAAGAATATTCATAGCTGCGCTCTTTGTTGTGGCAAAAATTTGGAAAATGTGGGTATGCCCTTCAATTGGGGAATGGCTGAACAAATTGTGGTGTATGTTGGTGATGGAATACTATTGTGCTCAAAGAAATAATAAAGTGGAGGAATTCCATGGGAACTGGAACGACCTCCAGGAAGTGATGCAGAGTGAAAGGAGCAGAACCAGGAGAACATTGTACACAGAGATTGATACACTGTGGTACAATCTAATTTAATGGACTTCTCCATTAGTGGCAATGCAATGTTCCTGAACAACTTGGAGGGATCTATGAGAAAGAACACTATCCACATTCAGAGGAAACATTGTGGGAGTAGAAACACAGAAGAAAAACAACTGCTTGACTACATGGCGGTTCTAGGGGATATGGTTGGAGATGTAGATTCTAAATGAACATCCTGATGCAGAAACCAACAACATGGAAATAGGTTCTGATCAAGGACACATGTAATACCCAGTGGAATTGCGCATCAGCTATGGGAAGGGTGTGGGGAGGGAAGGAATATGATTCTTGTAACCAAGCAATGATGTTCTAAATTGACTAAATAAAAATTCAAAATAAAAAAATTATTATGCCCAATTATATGGCAATAAATATGGCATTCTAGGTGATATGGATAAACATTTACAAAAATATAAATTGCCCAGACCAACAAAGGAAGAAATAGACTACCTAAACAACCCCATATCAGAAAAAGAAATTGAACAAACCATCAAAGAACTCCCTAACAAAAAATCCCCAGGTCCAGATGGATTAACGAATTCTATCAAACATTCAAAGAACAACTAATCCTAATATTATACAAACTATTTGACAGAATGAGCAAAGAAGGAGTTCTACCAAATTTCTTTTACGGCACAAATATGGTACTGATTCCAAGGCCAGGCAGGTCAAAAACAAAAAGAAAACTATAGACCAATCTCCTTAACGAATATAGATGCAAAAATCTTAAATGGGATACTAGCAAAAAGACTCCAGCAAGTGATCATGAGGGTTAATTCACTATGACCAGGTAGGATTCATACCAGGAATGCAAGGATGGTTCAATATTAGGAAAACCATCCACATAATTGACCATATCAACAAGCAAACCAACAAAAATCACATTATTATCTCAATAGATGCAGGAAAAAGTCTTTGATTCATTCCTATTGAAAACACTAGAAAGCATAGGAATAAGAGGGCCTTTCCTAAAAATAATAAACAGTATATATCTAAAACCATCAGCAAACATCATCTGCAATGGGGACAAACTAGAAGCCTTCCCAATAAGATTAGGAGTGAAACAAGGATGCCCATTATCACCTCTATTATGTAACATTGTAGTAGAAACTCTAGCTGTATCAATTAGAGAAGAAAAAGAAACTGAAAGTATTAAAATAGGCAATGAGGAGACTAAGCTATCACTCTTTGCAGATGATATGATGATCTACTTAAAGAACCCCAGAGAATCAACTAAAAAGCTAGTCAAAATAATCAACAACTTTAGCAAAGTAGCAGGATACAAAATAAACCCACATAAGTCATCAGCATTTCTATACATCTCCAACACATCTCAGCAGCAAGAATTAGAAAGAGACATTCCATTTAAAATCACCCTAGACATTATAAAATATTTAGGAATCTATCTGCCAAGACAAACACAGGAACTATATGAACACAACTACAAAACACTCTCCATACAATTAAAACTAGATCCAAGCAATTGGAAAAACATTAATTGCTCATGGGTAGGACAAGCTAACATAATAAAAATGACAATTCTACCCAAATTAATTAACTTATTTTGTGCCATACCCATTGAACTACCAAAAAAACTTTTTTACTGAATTAGAAAAAACTATAACAAAGTTCATTTGGAAGAACAAAAGATCAAAGATATCCAGGGAAATCATGAAAAAATTCTAAGGAAGGAGGCCTTGCAGTCCCAGATCTCAAACTATACTATAAAGAAGTGGTCATCAAAACAATTTGGTACTGGCTAAGAGACAAAAAGGAGGTTCAGTGAAATAGACTTGGGGTCAGTGACCTCAGCAAGACAGTCTATGATAAGCCCAAAGATCCCAGCTTTTTGGACCAAAACTCACTATTTGATAAAAACTGCTGGGAAAATTGGAAGACAGTATGGGAGAGATTAGGTTTGGATCAACATCTCACTCCCTACACCAAGATAAACTCAGAAGGGTGAATGACTTGAATATAAAGAAGGAAACTATAAGCAACTTAGGTTAACACAGTATAGTATACATGTAAGATCTTTGGGAAAGGAAAGACTTTAAAACCAAGCAAGAGCTAGAAAAAAAAATCACAAAACATAAAATCAATAATTTTGATTACATCAAATTAAAAAAGGTTTTGTACAAACAAAACCAATGCAAACAAAATTAGAAGGGAAGCAACCAATTGGGAAACAATCTTCATAACAAAAACCTCTGACAAAGGTCTAATTGCTCTAATTTATAAACAGCTAAACCAATAGTACAAAAAATCATGCCATTCTCCAATTGATAAATGGGTAAGAGACATGAATAGGCAATTTTCAGTTAAAGAAATAAAAACTATTAATAAGCACATGAAGAAGTGTTCTAAATCTCTTATAATCAGAGAGATGCAAATCAAAACAACTCTGAGGTATCACCTCTCACCTAGCAAATTGGCTAACATGGCAGCAACAGAAAGTAATGAATGCTGGAGGGGATGTGGCAAAGTCGGGATATTAATGCATTGCTGGTGGGGTTGTAAATTGATCCAACCATTCTGGAGGGCAATTTGGAACCATGCCCAAAGGGCAATAAAAGACTGTCTGCCCTTTGATTCAGCCATAGCACTGCTGGGTTTGTACCCCAAAGAGATAATAAGGAGAAAGACATGTATAAGAATATTCATAGCTGAGCTCTTTGTAGTGGCAAAAAGTTGAAAAATGAGGGGATGCCCTTCAATTGGGGAATGGTTGAACACATTGTGGTATATATTGGTGATGGAATACTATTGTGCCCAAAAGAATAATAAATAAAGTGGAGGAATTCCATGGAAAATGGAATGACCTCCAGGAATTGATGCAGAGTGAAAGGAGCAGAACCAGGAGAATATTGTACACAGAAACGGATACACTGTGGTACAATTGAATGTAATGGACTTCTCCATTAATGGCAATACAGTGATCCTGAACAACTTGGAAGGATCTATGAGAAAGAACACTATCCACATTCAGAGGAAAAACTGTGGGAGTAGAAACACAGAAGAAAAACAACTGCTTGAATACATGGGTCGAGGGGATATGGCTGGGGATGTAGACTCTAAATGAACATCCTAATGCAAACACCAATGACATGGAAATAGGTTCTGATCAAGGGCACATGTAATACCCAATGAAATTGTGCTTCGGCTGCGGGAAGGGTGGGGGGAGGGAAGGAATATGATTCTTGTAACCAAGGAATAATGTTCTAAATTGACTAAATAAATTAATTAAAAAAAAAAAGAAAATGGGAAGACACTGAACATGGCAAGCAAATAACAAAATCAAAAAATGAAATTTATTGTATATTAACAGGAACAACTGATTAACAATGCAAATCATTTTAGAATCAGCTGACTGTTTATAGGCAAACAACTGATTGGGTTAGGATAAACCAGCTACTAATTTGATACCTAAGTCAACACTAAATTGGGAGAAAGAGTAAAAGATAAGTAGGAAATCAATAAAAATAGACACTGACTTTATCACCACTTCATAGAGAAGTCTAATTGACATAAAATAATCACCATGAGGATGCCAAAAAAGCCTAGAAATAGTTTTAGCTAGCAAATACTTCATCTCCCTGCCAAATGGGAAGACATGACAGCCAAGACCAACACTGATTTGCAGTACAAATCACTGTTGAAACATCACACAAGACAATCATACAAGATTGGGAACAGTACTATCTCACAATAGCAAAAGCAAAACACCAAAACACAGCAGAAAAAAATTGTGATACCCAAATAAGCCATTTCACCCTAAGAGTATTTATACTTAAAACTAGAAGAAGAGCATTTATATAGTACCTTGTTTTTGTTATTAATGACAGGAGAAGGACATTTGACCTCTCCTTCAGTAGCTCATATAAAGAAAGTGTAATAGCACTTAAGATGAAGTTGAAAAGAGCAGCTAGATCTGATATCAGTCAACAATCAATAAGTATTTATTAAACTACTGCTATGTACCAGACTGTATGCTGAGCCCTTGGAATAAAAAGAAAGTTAAAACCGATACCTGCCCTCAAGAAATTTGTGAACTTTAGATTACTCTACCCTACTTAGTCTAATAAAATCAGTAATGTCTACATCCATACTTAAGGATTACCTATCTAGGAGGATGGCTTATGATAGACATGTGCTAGCAAATGACAAATCAGAAACAGATGACAGACCCCTGGGCTGTCCTAAGTCAACCTTAAGCTACAATTGGTACAGGTGAGATGCAGGAAAGTGATGTACAAACACTGTCTATATATTTTGCATCACTTCCTCTCTTTGTCCAGCGGAGAGGTGGCTGGCAGCAGCGTGCTGGACATCTTGGCATCTTGGCATGGCTGCAGCCATTGTCCGGTTTGGCGGTGAGTTTTCCTTGATACTATACTGGGAGAAGCTGAGTAGCTAGTTCAGGTTCAGGCATCTTAGCTGAGCTCTCTTGGAGTTTAGGCTGATTCTTTCTCCTTTACCTTCCAAACACTATCCTCTTAGAGAAAGCCTTTAATCTTCCCCCTGGCATAGGCCAGGGAGGAGAAATCCTACACCTTTTCCCTCTCCCTTCTCCTTAATTTCTTTCCTCTATATTAATTAAAATCACCATAAATTTCCAGCTGACTTGGGTATTTTATTTGGGATATTCTCTGGTGACCAAAATTAATTTAGATTAGGTCACAACCCTAAAATTATCCTTACACACTTATGGAGAAGATATGGACATAACAAATACATAAAGAATAGGGAAGGAATAAGGTAACTTTAGAGGGGAAGTTTCAAGTGGCTAGGAGACTGAGAGGATATGAAAGAGTCTGAACTGAAGTTGAAAGAAGCCAAATGTCAAGAGGCAACAGCAAGGAGCAAGAAAACTGCAGGCCTGGGGATCAGCAGCCAATGCAAAGCGACAAATGTGTTTGATGGGAATGACAGAGCATTAAGTATAATGAAAAGCAAGATGGGCCAATATAGTTGGCTAGTAAAAGCAGAGAGGGGAGTAGCGTGTAAGAAGGCTTGAAAGCTAAGAAGGACATAAAATGCCAAAATATGGACGTTTATATTTTATCCTGGAGGTAACCGGCAACTCCTGGATTTTACTGAGCAGGAGTGGCATGGGCAGACATCCTTTAGAAAAATCACTATGGCACCTGTGTGGAAAGTCACTGGAGAGAATGTGCTGAGAAAATTGAGGTGGAAAGACTGATTAAAAAGCTATTGCAATTAGGGGGCAACTGGGTAGCTCAGTGGATTGAGAGCCAGGCCTAGAGACAGGTGGTCCTAGGTTCAAATCTGGCCTCAGACACTTCCCAGCTAGCTATGTGACCCTGGGCAAAGTCACTTGACCCCCATTGCCTAGTCCTTACCACTTTTCTGCCTTGGAGTCAAAACACAGCATTCACTACAAGACAGAAGTTAAGGGTTAAAAAAAAAGAAAAAACTATTGCAATAACCCAGATGCTGAGCTAGAGAGATGGTTGTGTGAGTGGAGGAAAGGAGATACATATAAAAGGATGTTGTACAGAAATAAACTACAAGAGTTGGCAACTAATCAAACATGTATGGTTAGCAAGGAACCAAGGATTATTCCAAGGTTGCCAACCTGAGTGATTAGAGTGTTCAGAAAAGAGGAGAGTTGGGGAAGGGAGAAGATAATGAATTCAGTTTTAGATAGTTTAAAATATTCAATAAGTGGTTAGAGATGCAGGATTAGCATTTAGAAGACATACTAAGACTGGAATTATAAACCTGGAACTCCTCTGCATAAAGATGATTTCTCCATTCCCACTGAACCTACAATAATTGATGGGCTCCCCAAATGTGAGTAGAGAGAGGAAAAAAGGGTATCCAGAACAAAGCCTTTGGGGATACCTCTACTGGGCATAGCATTGATCAATATTCAGCAAAAGACTGATAAGGACTGGTCAGGCAGGTCAAAGAAGAATCAAGAGAGAGAGAGAGGAATCATGAAAATATTTTCACACCATACTTCCCCTTCCAATATGCTCTATCTATACATGGGCTGCTTGACCCTCTGCCTAACTCAATCCTGAAACCAGTTCATTAACTGGTGAGTTCCTTATCATGAAAAGGACCAGTCATGCCATTTACTCTGTTTCTGGCTCATCCTCTTCCACTTCCAGTCCAAACTTATTCCTCAAGAGTTAGCATACTTCCATTCCATCATACTCTTCCCAAACCCAATGATTTTGAACACCATACCCCTCTATCATTATATCAACCCCATTCACTGCTTAATAGTTAACATTAAATCTTTTCTCTCCTCGCTCCTGGCTTCTTGCACTCACTGAGATCTGCTTCTCTCTTAATGACACATTCCCTGGATACTCTTTCCACCACTGTATGAACTTTTACTCAAACACATGACTCCCAGGGCACTGTGAGGAAGTCAGAAGATATCTAATCTCCATTGCCATTTCCAAGATCACATTCCATCACATCATTCAGTAACCTCTCCTCCTCTGAGGTTCATTCAATCCATGTTTATCACTAAATCAAGATTCTGGTAGATATTATTTACTGACCCCCCCCAATATTCTCTTTCCTTTCATAATTAGTTTAAGTACCTAGATCATAATCTTTCTCTCCTTCCCAAAACCTACCCTCATACTAGGGGGCTCCAACATACATGCATATTGATATTGATTTCCCAGCTCCTAAATTTACTCATTTTCCATAACCTTTTTTTTCTTTTTAAATATTTCATTTTTTCTAACTAGATATCAATTTTACATTAATTTTTTTAAATTGTGAGTTCCACATTTTCTCCCTCTCTCACTGAGAAGGCAAGCAATTTGATATAGGTGACATATGTGCAATGTAAGAGTTAAAATTAGTTTTGGTCAAATTAAGAGTTATAAAAAATTATTGTGATCTCCATTTATAAAAATTAACTGAAGTCATGAGGCTGTTAGTAGCTTTAGTAGTTTATTACAGCAAAACAGAGATAGTAGAGAAATGTAGTCCAGATCTGAGCGCCTCCAGACCACAGGTGTGAATCCTAATGCGAATCTCACCATCCCACGAGAGTATCTACTCAACCCAAGCAAATCACCAAGGCAAAATGACCAACATAAAATCCCTATTCAGCTCTTTGGACTCGTCTTTTATAAGCCCTTTATCCACATCACTTCTTGTCTCTCTGGTTTCTACTTCCTTTCACTGTGGGCTGGTCTATCACATCTTAGGAACCAATCATACATTCTTAATTTGTCTGGCACTACCCAAGGGGCAGTGCCTGTAGGATTTACTTCCCATCTTTGAGGGTGTGAACTTCCTTTTCTAGTAAAAGGTTCTTCAAGTGCCTAAGTGTGAAAGGAGGGGCACTCCAAGTTCTTGATAAAGTTAAAATAAACAAAGGGAGTTAAAAATTCCCTTTCACAGCAGACATGCAAAACATATTTCCATATCAGGTTATGAAAGAAAACACCAACCAAAAAAACCTGAGAAAAAGAAAGTAAAAAAATAGTATGCTTCAATCTGTATTCAGACTCCATTAGTTCTTTCTCTAGAGGGGGATAACATTTTTCATCATAAGTTCTCCAGGGCAGCTGGGTGGCTCAGTGGATTCAGAGCCAGGCCTAAATAGGAGGTCCTGGGTTCAAATCTAGCCTCAGACACTTCCTAGCCTTAGAACCAAGTGGTTCTAAGACAGAAGGTAAGGGTTAATTTAAAAAATAATAATAATAAAATAAGTTCTCCAGAATTTGCTTTGGACTTTGTATTGCTGGGAAGAGTTAAATCATTCCCAATTGACCATCATCCAATATTGCTTTTACTGTGTACAATATTCTGGTTCTGCTCACTTCACTATGCATCAGTTCATGTAAATCTTTTCAGGTTTTTCTGAACACATCCTGCTCATCATTTCTTATAGCACAATAGTATACCATCTCAATAACATACCACAACTCAGTCAGCCAGTCCCCAAATGATGAGCATTCCCTCAATTTCCAATAAAGAGGGTAAGTTTTTTAGCCCCTTGGGCATAGTTCCAAATTGCCTTCGGTAATGTTTTGATCAGTTCACAAGTCCACCAACAGTGTATTAATGTCCCAATTTTCCCATATGTCCTCCAATATTTATCATTTTATTGATGCCTTGATTGATGTGGTAGTCCTTTCATTTCCAACAAATACTCCCCAGAACTGAACCTTTCCTTGTAACAGAAAAAGCCAAAATAGCCCATGTGGTAATGGAATTCTACAATATATAATAACTAGTATTTCTAAACTGCTTGGTAAAGCACTTCTTAAGATCTTAAGATTTAAATATAACTACATGCTTTTGTCCTTTGTCTCTCTGCCCCGACTAGAGGTATGTCTCATTATTCACTCCCCAGGTTTTTCAGCTACTCAGCTGCCTTTGTGTGATCTTCTTGCTTACATTTATCTTCCTATTCATCAATTACATTGTTCTTCTATTCATTCTCTAACAGTTTGTAGACATATTCCTAGGTTTTTCTGAATCACTTATATTTACTGTATAATTTTTACTGTATAATTGAAAATCAGTTACCCTAAAAAAGAACTATATTTCCTGGGATCCCACTGACTTTCTGTCATTCCGTACTTCCTGAAGCCAGGGGATAATTCAGTGAGCGGTCCTGCTCGGGCTCTTTTGGCTTCCTTTCTCGAGCATGGTGGTGGTAAGCGGAGATTTTGAATAGGCGGATTAGTCATAGGCACGTGGTTGTTTTTTTTTTAATTTTGTATCCCTTTATTCCTTTACTTCTAATGATCATTAATAAATCTCCCAAAATATATTTTTATTATTTGACATTAATTTTAATTTTTACATTACTACATACTAACCACCTATTACATATTTTCCATTTTGTTCAACCACTTTCCACTTTGGTTCTCTGCTCCCATAAAAAAAAAAGTGCAGTTATACACCTCATCTATATAAGAGGTCTGAGCCTCTTAATTGGTCTTCCTGCAGCTGGTCTAAACCCTTTCCAATTCATCCTCCACACTGCTACTTGAATAATCATAATCAATTTTCCTGGCTTTCCATTGCCTGGTGGAAAAAATTATCATTTTTCCTTACTATTGCCTAGTGAATCAAGTGTCAGCTTCTGATTCTAAAAATCAAGGCCCTTCACAACCTGGCTCCAGTGTATCCATTTAGCTTTACCTACCCTACTCTGTACTCTATATTCCAATTCTATCCAATTCAACTCATTAATATCAAATAACCCCCTTCTATCAGTTAAGCACTCTGCTAGGTGATGGGGAAGAGAGAGGTAACATTTATTAAAGCACTAATATGCCATTTCCTTCTCCAGCTCATTTTATAGATGAGGAAACTGAGGCAAATAAGGGTAAGTGGTTTGCCCAGGGTCATACAACTAGTTAAGTGTCAGGTCAGATTTAAACTCAGGAAGAGAAATCTTCTAGACTAACTGAGACACCTAACTGCCCTAGGTACTGGGCTAAGTGCTTTATAATATTTTCTTAGTTGATTCTCAGAACCCTGTGAGGTAGGTACTATTATCTCCATTTCACAGTTGAGGTTATAAAGATAAAAATGAAACAATACTAGTTCTCAGGCAGCTTAAATTCCACTAAGGGGAAACAGCAAATACTCATAAGTAAACATGAACAGAGAAAATATGAAGCAATAAGGAGAAGGGGTGAAAATCAGGAAAGGTCTCAAGCAGGATTCCAAATGACAATGTGAGAAGAATTTTCCAGGTATAGGGCTACATTCAAAAGGCTCCTCTTCATTGCCCCTTACTTCTTTCTCTCTGCTTTCTGTCTCCTGTTCCTCTGTTCAGACTGTCTACCTTATATGAAATAGATTCATCCACTATTTCATCTCCATCTCCTTCCTTTTTTAAAGCCCACTTTGACATCATTTTCTCTAAGAAGCCTCCCTCTACACCAACAACACATCTAGATTAAAATATTTTCCACCTCAAACTCCTTTTCACTTATTTCACTCTCCCCTTTATTATAATTTGTGTATTTTTCATTTCTCCTACTAGAGAATGAGTTTCCTGAGACCAAGGCTTCCAGTACTATCTTTGTTTGTTTTTTGTTTGTTTGCTTGTTTTTTTAAAACCCTTACTTTCTGTCTTGAAATCAATATTGTGTATTGGTTCCAAGGCAGAAGAGTGGTAAGGGCTAGGCAATGGGGGTAAAAAGAAACTTGCCCAAGGTCACACAGCTGGGAAGTGTCTGAGGCCACATTTGAACCTGGGACTTCCCATCTCTAGTCCTGGCTTTCAATCTACTGAGCCACCTAGCTGCCCTCTCAATAGTATCTTTGTAACACAGATAAAAAGTAATTCTGCCTTTAAAGAACTTTAGTTATCTCCTCAATGTAGATGTTTCAACAGTGAAGATATCAGCACATGCACAAATTCTCATCTTCTGCGATTCTTGCTCCAGTGCTTTCGCAAATCCTCCAAAAGGGATCTACCCAATGCATTCCTATAAGTGTCTAAAAATCTTGGAGATATCGGCACCAACACTCAAGCTAACTGTCTGATATCTCCAGTTCTTATTATAAATATATGACTGACCTACCTCCTTTTCCAGTTATTCATGTCTTTGATGATTTTACACTGCTTCTCAGGTGTGTCACCTTTAGTAATATCCTACTGACTTAAATCATCTCCCTTTGGGTCGTTTTTAATTTTGATTTCTCTAATGTCATGATTTTCAGACATATAGAATCAGCAGAATACTGATGTTAAAAAGACAGACTTTCAAGGCAAAGAGAGCATTTCAAAGTGCTGAAAAATATCATAATTTGGATATGTTTTCTTCATTCATTTAATTTTTCCTGGATAGGCTGCTAGACTAATCCCTCTTGAGGGGGCTAGATCTCATTCAAAAGGTCTAGTAGCATGTCAGACCTAAAATAGTCAATAGTATCATTTAAAAATTATATCACCTAGACAGTCTCTATTCATATAAGGGGTTCTTAAACTTGTTTGTGTCATGGACCCCTTTGGCAGTCTGTTGAAACCTATGGATCCTTTCATGAGACAAAATATTTTTAAATATATAAAATAAAATAAACTACATAGTATTACAAAGAAACCCTAAGGTAATATATATGGAAAAAAATACCGAAATACTGTTATAAAAATATTTTTAAAGAATAGTTACTGGACATGACAAAAAGCCCACCCTGGTAGTATACATGTTAGATATATAATAAATGTATCCTAAACAGGGCAAGCATTGGATAGGACTGTGCTATAAATGCAATATATATGAAGGTTAGATGATATACTGTAGTAAAAGGAACAATCTATTAGGCATCAGAAGACCTGGATTTAAAACCTGATTTCAACACTTACTCACTAGGTTGGTGTTTAGTCCCTTAAACTCCTTTAGTTTCTTCTTCAATAAAATGAAGGGTGGGGGTGATGTAGGTCCCTTCAGCTTTATAATTGCATGATTCAAAGTAAAATTCACAATTAGAACATACAGAGTGACATTAAAAAAATAAGGATAACATAAAAGACTTCATATAAAATTGTTCAGTTGTTTCCACTGTGTTTGATTATTCGTGACCCCATTGGGAATTTTCTTGGTAAAGAATGGTTTGCCATTTCCTTCTCCAGTTCATTTTACAAGTGAGGAAACCAAAGTAAATGGGTTAAGTGACTTGCCCAAGGTCACACAACTAGTAAGAGTCTGAGGCCAGATTTGAAATTAGGTCTTCCTGACTTCAGGCCCAGTACTCTAAAGACTGTGCCACCTAGCTGCCCCTTTTATAGAAATATAAACTGAAGAAACCAAAGGGGCACCTAGGTGGCAAAATAGGTAGAATGCTAGAACCTAGAGTACAAAAGACCTGAGTGCAAATCATGCCCAAGACATTTTTTAGCTGTGTGTTTCTGGGCAAGTCACCTGACCTATGACTGCCTCAGTTTCTTCATCTACAAAATGGAAGTAATAATATGATCTACTTCTCAGTGTTGATGAGAGGATAAAATTAAATACTTGCAAAGAACTTTGCAAACCTTGAAGCACCATATAAATGTTAGCTACTATTGTCACCATTATCATTGTTAGAGAATACAAAAAAAAATTTTTTTAATTTTTTTATTTTGTCAGAATTTAGTTTATGACAATTATTATTCAGGGACAGGACTGGGCTTAATTACTATAGAGAACATCCTATTGAAGAAACTCTTTCTGTTAGTATACATATCCATAATCTCTACAATTTCTGACTTTAGCGAGTACTTAAAACACTGAAAGGATCAATAACTAGTATGTAAAGGCAGAACTAAAACCCAAGCCCTCCACATACTTCACCAAGATACCATCTCTCTTGTTCCCAATTCTAAACATCAAAACCTCTAGATACCATCTCCCATTTTCTCTTCTTTTACTTATCTCTGATAAAGTTGCTTTTCTGTTTGATGAAGCCAACTTCTCCATTTGTGCCCTTGATACCATATTCTCCAGCAACTCATCCCTTTTCTCTAAATCTCAAGTTTTCCCTGATAGTTGTTGTCCTTCACACTTGAAGTTGTTGTCCTTCACACTTGAAAAGGGCCAAAATGACATCATGATGTTGGCATCAATGTACTGTGTGTCTGTCCATGACGGATCAGAACAATACGAGCTTGGAGGGCTCTACCACAGGCCTGGCACAAATAGTCAATACAAGCATTATGGATGAAAATGTCTCTAAACATTATGGATGAAAATGTCTCTAAATTTGCACATCTCATGTTTCTTTTGAGATGCAGTAATTCTGCTTTGCTCATAGAGTACAATGCCTTCTTTGATGCAGGCATGCCACAATAAATGATCCTGTGTTGGTATCTCACATATCTCACATTTGATACCAAACTTCTTAAAGAGAAACCTTGAAAGTATCCTTGTACAGTATCTTCTGGCCTCTGTGTGAGCATTTGCCTTATGTGAGTTCTTCATCACATATTGTTTTAGACAAACATACAAACAGCATTTCAGCAACATGGTCAGCCTATTGAAGTCAAGCTCTCTGTAATAAAGTTTGAATGCTTGGCAATTCAGCTCAAGAAAGAATCTCAATGTCAAATACCTGATCTTGCCAAGTGATCTTCAGAATCTTCCTAAGACAATTCAAATAGATGTGGTTCGATTTTCTGACATGGGGCTAGTAAACTAAGTTTCACAGACATATAACAATGAAGTTGGCACAATGGCTCCGTAAACCTTCAGTTTGGTAGGCAACCTAAGACTTCCCTCCTACACTTTTTTTTTGAAACATCCCAAATGTCAAGTAAGCTCTGGCAATGTATGTATCAACTTCATCATATCTGTGGACATTCCTGGAAAGTATACTGCCAAGGTAAGTGAACTTATCCACATCATTGAAAATTTCTCCACTTGCTCTTTCCATGTATAGATATTGAGATGTTGGCAGGTGGAGAACCTTTGTTTCTGGTGTTAACTGTCAGGCCAAAATTAGCACAAGTTGCAGAGAATCAACCCATTCTCTATTGCATCTCAGTCTCAGAGGCTGCAAAGAGTATACAATCATCTAGGAACAAAAAATTGGGCACCAATGCTCCCTTTACTTCAGTCTTGGCTTATAGCCTTTTCAAGTTAAATAATTTACCATCAATTCAGTAGATGACTTTGATACCCTTTCCATCCTCATTGAAAGCATCTGATATCACTAGAAACATCATGTTAAAAAGCATAAGAGATGTTTCAGCTTCCCACAGACAAGATGACAAAGTAAGGAATGCTCTGAGCTCACCCAAATCCACCTCTAAACAACCACCTACACATACAAAAGTGCCTCAAGACTTCCGGTCAAGATGGCGGCTTAGAGAGAGCTAAAGTTCAGATCTCAGGAAACCCTTCCTAACCAATCTCAAACTGTATGCTCCTAGGACACCAAAATTCAAAACAAACCATAGGATAGATCCCGGGAACCCTCCTCCTGGACCTGGATCAAAAGGTACGGCCCCCCAAAAGCCAGAACCTGAGATCACTCGGATCTAAGGGGTAGGCAGAAGGAAGGTCCTAGGACCTATACCCGCCAACCCAGAGTGCTGAGTCCGAGGCAGCAGCGGGAACCTAAGAGCCAGCAAAAGGACCTCAGGGCAGGCTATTCAGAAGGCCACATCCTGAAAACAACCTGAGCCAGTCGCAGGAGCACCCAGACAGCAGGGAAACAGAGAGAGACAGAGGGGAGCCTGTAGCCCCCTGGCTGGACCCTTCCATCCAAGTCTCAGGGAAGGTCCCTGCTTTAAGACACACTCAGTCCAACCCAGCTGAAGTTAATCCTATCAGGAGCCCTTGGAGCTCCAGGAAGCCTCAGTCCCTCCCCCCTCAAAGTGCTGGGTCTTCTGGCCCACAAAGGCTCTGAGATACCTCGTGGACAGTGCCAAGCTAGGCTCAGAGCGTGGAAGTAAGGCAACGAAGAAGCATCAGGAGGGAACTGAAAGCAGTAACACCCGCGAACAGACAATTCGCCTGGGGCTAAAGCCTCTGAGCACCAGACATAGATAAGAAAAGCTAGACCTCCCCACTCAGATAGAGATGGAAAACAGCACAGAAAAGCTCCAAAACTCCAAGAAAAACAAGAAGAAGGGGGCAACTTTGGACACATTTTATGGAGCAAAAATACAAAATACAGAGGAGATAGAAGAGGAAACACAAGCAAATGCTCCGAAACCTTCCAAAGGAAATGGAAACTCTCCACAAGCCCATGAAGAACTTGAATCAGAAATGATCAAAAAGATGGAAGTCTTCTGGGAGGAAAAGTGGGAAATAATGCAAAAGAAATTCATGCATCTACAAAACCAGTTTGACCAAATTGAAAAGGAAAAACCAGGCTTTAAAGGTCAGAATCAAACAACTGGAAGACAACGTGCATGTAAAAGAGCAAGAATTAATAAAGTAAAGCCAAAAGACCAAGAAATTAGAAGAGAACATAAAATATCTCACCGACAAGGTCATAGACTTGGAAAATAGAGGGAGAAGAGACAATTTAAGAATAATTGGACTACCAGAAAAGCCAGAAATAAACAGCAAACACAACATCGTAATACAAGATATAATCAAAGAAAATTGCCCAGAGATTCTAGAACAAGGGGGCAATACAGGCACTGAAAGAGTTCACAGAACACCCTCTACACTAAACCCCCAAAAGACAACTCCCAGGAATGTAACTGGATGTTCCAAAGCTTTCAAGCAAAAGAAAAAATCTTACAAGAAGCCAGAAAAAGACAATTTAGATATAAAGGAATGCCAATCAGGGTCACACAAGACATTGCAAGTTCCACTCTGAATGACCATAAGGCATGGAACATGATTTTCAGAAAGGCAAGGGAGCTGGGCTTTCAACCAAGAATCAGCTACCCATCAAAACTGACTATATACTTCCAAGGGAAAGTATGGGCATTCAACAAAATAGAAGATTTCCAAGTTTTTGCAAAGAAAAGACCAGAGCTCTGTGGAAACTTCGATATCGAAAAACAAAAAGCATGGAATACCTGAAAAGGTAAATATGAAGGAAAGGGAAAAGGAGAAAAATATTATCTTTTTCTTTTATTCAAACTCTCTTCTAAAAGGACTATATTTATATCAATCTATGTATATTAATATGTGGGGGAAATGTAATGTGTAAATGGGGGAAAAGAAAGACCAAATAGAATAATCTTTCTCACACAAAGATTCATACAGGAAGGGGAGGGGAAGAAAACTCCTATAAGAAGGAGAGGAAGAGAGTTTTTACTTAAACCTTACACTCAGGAAAATCAACTCTGAGAGGGAAGAACATCCAGATCCATTGGGATCTTGAATTCTATCTTACCCAACAAGGGTAGGGAGAAGGGAAAACCAAGGGGGGTAGGGGGGAAGGGAACATAAAAAAGGGAGGGAAGAAGAGGGGGGTGGGGGAGGGAACAAAAAAGGAGGGGCTAGAAAGGGAAATATATCAAGGGAGGGGACAAGGGGGACTGATTTAAAATAAATCACTGGATTAAAAAGTTAGAGCTGAAGAAGAAAGGTTAGAATTAGGGAAGGATATCAAAATGCCAGGGAGTCCACAAGTGACAATCATAACTTTGAACGTGAATGGGATGAACTCACCCATAAAACGTAGACGAATAGCAGAATGGATTAGAATCCAAAACCCTACCATATGTTGTCTTCAAGAAACACATATGAGGCGGGTAGACACCCAAAAGGTCAGAATTAAAGGAAGGAGTAAGACCTTCTGGGCCTCAACTGACAGAAAGAAGGCAGGAGTTGCAATCATGATATCTGATAAAGCCAAAGCAAAAATAGGCCTGATTAAAAGGGATAGGGAAGGTAATTATATTCTGTTAAAAGGGACTTTTGATAACGAGGAAATATCACTAATCAACATATATGCAGCAAATAATATAGCACCCAAATTTCTAATGGAGAAACTAGGAGAATTGAAGGAAGAAATAGACAGTAAAACCATATTAGTGGGAGACTTGAACCAACCATTATCAAATTTAGATAAATCAAATAAAAAATAAGAAAGAAGTAAAAGAAGTGAATGAAATCTTAGAAAAATTAGAATTAATAGACATATGGAGAAAAATAAATAGGGACAAAAAGGAGTACACCTTCTTCTCAGCACCACATGGCACATTCACAAAGATTGACCATACACTAAGTCACAGAAACATGGCATACAAATGCAGAAAAGCAGAAATAATAAATGCAGCCTTTTCAGATCACAAGGCAATAAAAATAACGATCAGTAATGGCACGTGGAAAACCAAATCAAAAACTAATTGGAAATTAAACAATATGACACTCCAAAATCATTTAGAGAAGAAATCATAGAAACAATTAATAATTTCACCGAGGAAAATGACAACGGCGAGACATCCTTTCAAACCTTTTGGGATGCAGCCAAAGCAGTAATCAGAGGTAAATTCATATCCCTGAGTGCATATATTAACAAACTAGGGAGAGCAGAGATCAATCAATTGGAAATGCAAATAAAAAAACTTGAAAGTGATCAAATTAAAACCCCCCAGCAGAAAACCAAACTAGAAATCCTAAAAATTAAGGGAGAAATTAATAAAATCAAAAGTGATAGAACTATTGATTTAATAAATAAGACAAGAAGCTGGTACTTTCAAAAAATAAACAAAATAGACAAGGTACTGGTCAATCTAATTAAAAAAAGGAAAGAAGAAAAGCAAATTAACAGCATTAAAGATGAAAAGGGGGACATCACCTCCGATGAAGAGGAAATTAAGGCAATCATTAAAAATTATTTTGCCCAATTATATGGCAATAAATACACCAATTTAGGTGATATGGATGAATATATACAAAAACACAAACTGCCTAGACTAACAGAAGAAGAAATAGAATTCTTAAATAATGCCATATCAGAAAATGAAATCCAACAGGCCATCAAAGAACTTCCTAAGAAAAAATCCCCAGGGCCCGACGGATTCACAAGTGAATTCTATCAAACATTCAGAGAATAGTTAATCCCAATACTATACAAACTATTTGACATAATAAGCAAAGAGGGAGTTCTACCAAACTCCTTTTATGACACAAACATGGTACTGATTCCAAAACCAGGCAGGTCAAAAACAGAGAAAGAAAACTATAGACCAATCTCCCTAATGAATATAGATGCAAAAATCTTAAATAGGATACTAGCAAAAAGACTCCAGCAAGTGATCAGAAGGGTCATCCACCATGATCAAGTAGGATTTATACCAGGGATGCAGGGCTGGTTCAATATTAGGAAAACCATCCACATAATTGACCACATCAACAAGCAAACCAACAAGAACCACATGATTATCTCAATAGACGCAGAAAAAGCCTTTGATAAAATACAACATCCATTCCTATTAAAAACACTAGAAAGCATAGGAATAGAAGGGTCGTTCCTAAAAATAATAAACAGTATATATCTAAAACCATCAGCTAATATCATCTGCAATGGTGATAAACTAGATACATTCCCAATAAGATCAGGAGTGAAACAAGGATGCCCATTATCACCTCTACTATTTGACATTGTACTAGAAACACTAGCGGTAGCAATTAGAGAAGAAAAAGAAATTGAAGGCATCAGAATAGGCAAGGAGGAGACCAAGTTATCACTCTTTGCAGATGACATGATGGTCTACTTAAAGAATCCTAGAGATTCAACCAAACAGCTAATTGAAATAATCAACAACTTTAGCAAAATTGCAGGATACAAAATAAACCCACATAAGTCATCAGCTTTTCTATATATCTCCAACACAGCTCAGCAGCAAAACCTAGAAAGAGAAATCCCATTCAAAATCACCTTAGACAAAATAAAATACCTAGGAATCTATCTCCCGAGACAAACACAGGAACTATATGAACACAACTACAAAACACTCTCCACACAACTAAAACTAGACTTGAACAAATGGAAAAACATTAACTGCTCATGGATAGGACGAGCCAATATAATAAAAATGAACATCCTACCCAAACTTATTTATCTATTTAGTGCCATACCCACTGAACTCCCAAAATATTTCTTTACTGATTTAGAAAAAACCATAACAAAATTCATCTGGAATAACAAAAGATCAAGGATATCCAGGGAAATAATGAAAAAAAAAACACATATGATGGGGGCCTTGCAGTCCCAGACCTTAAACTATATTACAAAGCAGCAGTCATCAAAACAATTTGGTACTGGCTAAGAGACAGAAAGGAAGATCAGTGGAATAGACTGGGGAAAGCAACCTCAGCAAGACAGTATACTATAAACCCAAAGATCCCAGCTTTTGGGACAAAAATCCACTATTCGATAAAAACTGCTGGGAAACCTGGAAGACAGTGTGGGAGAGATTAGGTTTGGATCAACACCTCACACCCTACACCAAGATAAATTCAAAATGGGTGAATGACTTAAACATAAAGAAGGAAACCATAAGTAAATTGGGTAAACACAGAATAGTATACATGTCAGACCTTTGGGAGGGCAAAGACTTTAAAACCAAGCAAGACATAGAAAGAATCACAAAATGTAAAATAAATAATTTTGACTACATCAAATTAAAAAGCTTTAGTACAAACAAAACCAATGTAACTAAAATCAGAAGGGAAACAACAAATTGGGGGGAAAAAAGTCCATACATCAAGCGAGGCTAGATGGGACTGGGCTTGCTCTTTATCTATTTCTGAACACAGTTCTGATTTCCATGATGTTATGGTCACCTCAGGGTCTCTTGTCCTTGGGAGATGATGGACTGTCCAAGCTAATCTCTGTGGGGCTCGTGTGTATCATATGATCCATGGCTGATTCTTTCTTCCATCCCTCCCGACTTCAGATCCTTCCCCCAAGCGGTAAAACTCCTATCTTTCCTTTCTTGAGGGAACCACTGGCGGTCTCCCTCAGTAGAAGTGCTTTGGATTGTTATTATCAGCATAAAGTTGAATTTTATCTGCCTTCTTACTGAGTTAAGATTCCTCCATTTCTCTAAGTTTCACCTGCACTTTACTTTTGATGCTGACTTTTTAAACACAGACAAACTATCTGACTGGTAAACGCCAGTTATTGTTTTTCATTTAGTACCTTCTGAATTTCCCCATCATTTTCATCAAACCAGCCCTGATGTAAGTAAGTGTCCTGTCCCAGATGAGCAAATGTGGTACTGTACACAAATCTTTGAAAGCTGCCCACACCTTTTCTGCTCTACTGTTGCAAACTGTGCTCAGCTTTCCCTCTATATCAGCAACAAATTGTTCACACAGAAAGTACTCTATTCTACTGACCTGAGTCTCCTGATAGTTATCTTACCTTAGGGAAGTTGCTTTTTGTTGAATGTTGAGAGGATAAGTTTATGATAGAGCCAGCACTCTGCCACACACTGCCTTCATCACTTTAACATCCTGTCTTTTCTCCTTAAAATGATATAGGCTACTAAATGCCAATGTTTGCTGCAAGGACATATCCATGAAGTTTTATTTTATTTAGGTAAACAAAAGACAGTGCTGGTGATGTGGTTACTGAATGCACAAGTCTACAGTAGTGAATATTGCTGTTTCCATTCCTTCAAAAGATTCCCAGGCATGTTTGACAGTCAGTACCTTTTGTCGTTGTTGTTCCATAATTTCAGTTATATCTGGCTCTTTGTGACCCTATTTCCTTCTCCAGGTCATCTTACAGATGAGGAAATTAGGGCAAACAGAATTAAAGTAACTTGCCTATGGTCAGATGTGAACTCAGGAAAATGAGTCTGGCCTTAAAGTAACCCAGAATTACCAGCCTGTACTCTTTTGGCACATTGATGATGAGAGTCTCTCTGGGTCTTCATTAAATCTTTCTTTGATCTCATCAAGGTTCATCATAATGGAAGCATATGCACTGATGTGATGATGGTGATATGGTACTTTCCTGCAAGTGGCAAACCCACTGTCATGAACCTATTGTTCACTCCTTTTGGGAGTTCACTGGATTAGATTTGATTGTGAAACCTATGCCAACTTCAATGTACCTCATCACAGCAGCAACCACTCCAGAAAAACTTGTATTTAGCTCTGACTTTAATAATGGCCTTCATTTGCCAGCCTTTTTCACTCAGGACTGCTATTTGGATGTTATATTTGCTAAGTTCTCATACAAGAACTGTCTGCCTTTTTCTTACTGGATTTTGTGTTGTCCACAAGCATGCACACATTCTATGTACTAATGGTAAGTGGAATCACCTTAGCAAAGATTTGTACATTTTTGTGTTTCAAACACAGGGTAGGATCCTCGTCTACCTCAGTAAGCAGGTAGAATTAGGTGAAATTTTAAGGCACCTTTTCTAGCCCCTATCTACTGGTTCCTTCACAGATCAGTTCATGTGACACCTCATAAGAAGCCTCCCTTTAGTGCTTACTCTCTCCTCAAATTAGAACTTGTACTTACCTGTTTAAGTTAGAAGACACCAGAGTACTGGATTTGTCACTAGAAGACCTAGGTTCAAATATCCTTCTGTGATTCTCTGTGTCATATTAGGCAAGTCATTTAACAACCCTAGACTTCAGATGGGGAGGAGAAGGGTAGTGTGGACTGTATGACTGCTCAGGTCCTTTCGACCTCTGAATCTATGACTCCTACATAGTCTCCCTTACAATGAAGGCAGTCAAGATCCATGGCTTTCTTTTTGTCTTCATATCCCCAGCAGATCAGCATAGATCCTTGCATATAGGCCTTTTTGTTTGCTGAATTGGTTATTGCAAGCGTCAAATGAGATAAAAGTTCTTTTTAAGTGTTAGTTATGACTATTTCATGCTTGTTAAGTTTCCCCTTCCAAACCAGACTGTAAATGCAGTTTCTTCAGAAGACAAACCATATTTCATGCCTAACAAAGGGCTAGACAACTGGTAGATGCTTCATAAATACTTGTTGGTTAACTTGTCACAATGTCTTTCATAGGATTATTTAACTGTAACAAAGTGGAAATCTTTGGGTGAGCCATTCACCAATTGAGTCAAAGAATATGAACAGCTTGTTTTCCAAGGTATAAATTGAAGCTATCAAAAGCCAATCATAATTTAATTATTAAATATTATTTCAAATATTTTAACAAATATTTTCATAAATGTAAACTAAAGCAACTCTGGAAAAAGTCAAATCTAATAACTGGCAAAGTTGACCCAAAAAATGACACAAATGGAGGAAGTTTAGGAAAACAGGCACATTAAAACGCAATTGGTAAACCTGTGAATTGATCCAATTGGAACTGTGCCCCTCAAAATTATTAAACTGAGAAAACTTTTTGACACAGCAACACTACTAGCCTTATAACTTGGTAAAATTAAAAAAAAAGGTCCCAGATCTATAAAAAATATTTACAGCAGCTCTTCTCATAGTAGCAAAGAACCAGATACTAAGTAAGAGGGGGAATAGCTAAACAAATTATAGTATATGACTAATTAAATACTATATTGCTGAAAGGAACAATTTTAAAGAAACCTAGCAAGACTTGTATGAACTGATGCAAAGTTAAATGAGCAAAATCAGGGCAATTTCTACAACATTATAAAGAAAAACAATTTCAAAAGAATTAAGACTCCTGACCAATACAACAATCTATCAAGAATCCAGAGAGCCAAAGATAAAGCAAGCTGCCCACCATCTACACAGAGAGGTGTAGATTCAATGTGAAGAATTTTTTGGACATGGCTAAGAATGTCTTTCTTTCTTTTTTATCTTTCTTCCTTTCTTTCTTCAATGGGCAAGTAGGGGGAGGTAGGAGGGGAAAATAAAATTTTTGTTAGTTTTAAAAAATTAAATTTAATTATAATTTTGCTATTAAAGAAAGAAATCTTTGGACCAAAAGCCTTTATCTTGCTCCTGACAAAAGCACTGTCTTTGAAATTATTCATTAATTCAACCAATAAACACTTAACTAATGTAAATGCTACATACAATATTTTCAAGGATAAAAAAACACATCTAGTGTACCAGTATGAAAAATTAGTGCTTTTGGCATGGGATCCTGTATTAGGGAATTAACTTGAGGGTTATGTTGATGGAAAGATCAGATCAGCCAACCTCCTCTCTCTCCTTCCCCCCTCCTTTTCCTTCCTCCCTCCTCCCTTCCCCTGTCAGTTGATTCTTCAGTTGGTATCACTGGATATCAGCTCTGAATGAGTATCTTGATATATCAGACAGATAACTCACTCTTTGATAAATTTAAACAAGGGGTTTTATTTAGGAGAAGGGGAAAGATAAGGAAGTTGATGGGAGAGAGGGTTTGGGTTTCCCTAATCCTACAATACTCCTAAATTGAAGGATAGTGGAATAGAGTCTTTGAATTGGGAAGATGGCTAACAAGTTTGAGGATTTTAGTCACTTGAGTCTTGAAGGGAGAAATCAGTGAGAGCAGGATCTTTTCAGTCCTTACTCCTTCTTGTCCCAAGAGCAAAAGACCAACTCTCTCAGTTTTGCTGTTCCTTGCTTCAACTGTCTTTCCTGGTCACCATTCCATTACAGAATGTTTTCCTTGATTGACAACTCTGCAGATCTTGTCCCTCAGCTGTGCTGCAGGCTTTTTCCCATTCTCTCATCCACAATCCATAGTTTCCTCCTAGATACCCCAAAACTCCAGAAGGGTTCCAGGTCAAAAAGGGGAAATGCCTTTCTGATCCCAGAGAGATCTTCAATTAACATAGACATGCACCTCCCAGTTCTACCCTGATAAGCATTGGGTGGTATCTAATCCAAACATCCCTTGAATTCCACAGATCATCCCTTATACCCCCCCCCACCACAACCCAATGAATTGCCTTATCCCTAGTCAAAAGAGTATAAAACTCCAGACCCTATCTCCTTAGGGAGGCAGTGTGACTCCTGCACACTGTCTCCTGAGTGTTCAAGATTGCTTCCAAATTAATACATTTCTCTTTTTATTTTCAAGCTAATTTTGGAGTCTTGCATTCTTGCAAAAGGGTACCTCTCTGAACCTAGGGTTTTACCTCAAAGCTCTCCCACAACACTTTGGCTTATCAAATAAGCAAGGTCTAATGTCCAAAAATATCAGGGTTGATAAAAGAAATTTGAACTTCTCTCCTAATTAACAAACTTGTCTATCTACCGATAGACAAGGTGTGTATGGGGTGCTCAGGGAGGGGTAGTATCTTTGGTATAGAGGGCTTGTCGTGCCCTTCTAGGGCAGCTCTCCAGCCACTGATCCTCACCTGACACCCAGCTCTCACTTGTGGCTCCCAGTAGCTGCTAGTATGTGGCAGCAGCCACACTCCAGGCAACGGCTTCGACAGGCCGGCTAAACCTTGTGAGGGTAGCCACCGGGTCGCAGACCCCTGGTGAACTAAGGCTTTGCTCACCCAGCATGTGAAGACTGCTTCAGCCAAACAGCCCGAAGAAACCAATAAGAAGGTTCCACGGCTGAGAGGGCGACTCAACAAAGCACTGTGGAGTGCTTAGGGCTTGTTGGAGCACAAAAGACAACAGGGCCATCCAATGCAGCTGAGGAAGTCTCCAGGTGTAATGATTTTTCATGCCAATGGACCCAGGCTTCCAACGCCAAGAGAGTGGGACTGTCTCTGTGCATCAACTTTTCCACTTAAATCTCTTTCACACACAAGTGTTTTTGTGCACACTCATCTACATCACAGATGAAAACAAACAAAGACAATCGTCATCCTCGGTTACCGAGAGACTACTACTACTACTACTATCTGCTGAACAGAATAATATAATAATCACAAACCAAGAATGGAAAGAAACTTTTTGTTTCTACCTATAAAAGCCATGAAGACAATAGGGAAATAGATATGAATCTTTAAATATTACAAAATAAAATTCTTAAATTCTGCATGTGCTGTACCACAACTTTGTTTATATTGATAAAAAGACAAATTGCTTAATTAGCAAAGTAATACAAGCTTACCTCATGCAAACTAATTCTATTTCTAGAGTCACAGAGCAATCAATCAATCAACAAGCATTTATCAAGTCCCTAAGGTTAGGCCCTGGGGATAGGAGATTGCAACTAGACCTATAAATTCATTACCATAAAGAAATCCTTGGTGAACAATCTCCTCTTAATTAGGGCTTGTATCTTACAGTAAAGAACTGCTCAGAGTCCTAGGAGATAAAGTGGCATCACCCAGACAGAAGGCATGAGAGGCTGGACTTAAAACCAGTCCTTCCTGTCTTAGAAACCACTGTCTATCCATGATATATAAGCTGCCTCCTTGGGCCCTGGATATACAAAGACAATAATGAAAGTAATAAAAAATTTTGACTTGTAAGCCACTTTGATTTTAATCTTGTTCAACCCCATCCTTTCAAAGACAAAAAAACTGCCCAAGGACCATGAGTATAAACCCATTTCCCAAGAAAGGTTCTCTGATTCCAAATCTAGTACTCTACTACACCATGCCACATTCCACATGATTCAATAAAATCACATTCATAAGAGTTAATATTCGCTTAACTTCTGGCAGATTCCTTTTATTTCCTGCTCTAGAAATAGTAACAATTTTTTATGTCTCCTAAGAAAAATTGAATCCATTTCAACCTACCTAAGACTTCATTGTTAAAATTCAAATGTACACTTCTAACATGCCAGACTTTATAATCAAGTAAGAGTAACTCATTTAAGCACAGATCCTGTTTTCAAACAAAAGAACAGAAATACTTTTACTACTTATTGGATTTTTTTACTGAAAGTATTGTACTTTCAAAAGCATCATCTGAACTGATTTCACACCATTTGTATAATTTCAAAAATAAAACAAATTAATTATATAGAGTATGGAAAGAAATGCTTTTATAGTGTACACATCTTGCCCTTAACCCCAAAACACCAGTAAAAGCACTAATCTCCAGGTTTTTTTTGGAGTCACAATCCTTGAGTATGCTGCATATCTACCACCTCAATAATCTTCAGAAAAGAATTACTGTGGCATATAAGCAATTTTCATATCCTAGAAAATCCGAAACTTTTCAGGAAAAAAATGCTTATTCTTAGGCTCTGTTCCTGACACTGTATCTGGAATATTAGTCCTGAAGTTTTCTTCACCAGGCAAAGGCAGAGCTAGCTCTGAAAAATCAAAGTCCTAGGGTCTTTCGCCCATTCTCAAATCAACAAGCATATATTAAGCCTACTATACAGCAGTTAATGTGATATGCCCTGGGGATACAAAGAAAGCAAAAAAGAGTTCCTGCCTTCAAGGAGTTCACAGTCGAATAGAAGGGAAACGTAGGAGAAAACCAATCATGGACCTTTCCTCCTATTAGTGCTCTTTATTTTTACTGGGTATCCACTCCCTGAATCATGTCCAAACCCCATGCAATCTCCCCACTCAGACACACTGTCCCATCCTCCTCCAGAATAGCTATGCCTACCTGGCTTTACTTCAGCTCCTCTAAGATCCACAAGCCACTCCAGTCCTGCCCTCCCAAATTTGGCTAAACTTCAGTTGAGTATCCCTTTTAGGGGCTCGCTCTGCTGCCCCCAATCTTGCTACTACTCTTCTATCCTGCTTTTGCCAGGCTACCTACTAGAGGAAGCAGTGGTTGAAGCACTCGACATAGGACACAGAAGTTCCAATCCCAGCCTCAAGCACTTACTAGCTTTCTGACCCTACACAAATCACTTAACCTTTGTCTGCCTCATTTTCCTCACCTGCAAAATCAGGGTAATAATAGCCCCTCATCCTCCCTAGGGTTGTGGTGAGGATAAAGCGAGATAATATTTGAAAATGCTTTAGCCAGCCTTGAAGCGCTGTGTACATGCTGGTTTATGAGAAGGAGGAGGAGAATGATGAAGATGTTTTTACATCGCGTATTTGACTCCGCTCCCCCAGGCCCTGCAGACACCGAAATCCTCCCCATAACATCATACCAGCGCCTAGTCACCTCACTACACTCCGAGTCCACCCAGCCCGTGATCCACCTGCACTACGGCCCCTTCCCCCACTTGCAGGTGGTACCCCGCTGGCCTCGGGCCGCCCCTACTCCCTCCGCCCCCTACCAGGCTGCACCGGGGCTCTCCCCACAACAGACCACCCTCCCCCACGGCTGTGGCCGCGACCTTCGGAGCGCTCACTTGGATGACCACGCCCCCTAGTCTCCGGCCCCGCCCCCACTTGCCCTAATCCCGCCCCTGCTCTCCCTCCGCCCCACAACATACATAGATTTCTCCTCTCTGCCGCCCCACCCCACAAATCGTGCCCCCCAACACCGCTCGGCCCCGCGCTTTGGTACCCTTCCAGAGCTCGGACCCTCGCGGCAGTGTCCTTAACACTCCGACACTCAGACGCCTTCACGGCTCACCTCCCGCCCCCCCCACCCCCTTTACCTACGGCCCCGCCCCCCCAAGGGTGTCGCACTCACCACTCCTGCCACCGTATCCTCACTAGCCGCGGCTGCTATAGCTACAGGGAGCCAAGGCAACGACGTCTCGCGAGACTTCCCCCGTGGCCCGCGAGGCGGCTCAAGCGCGGCGTTCCGAGACGTCCGCCAATGAAAAAGGACCCGGCGAGGAAGGGGAAGGGTGGAAATGGAAAAGGAGATAAGGACATCTCGCGAGAATATAAATTGCAGCGCAAAATGGCTACCGAGAGGTGGGGGTGGAGGAGGGAATTGATTCTCTGAGGCTTGATCTGGCGATTGGCCGAGGAGGAGCGCGCGGGGCGGTGCCAGAGCAGAATGGGGAGCAGAACCGTTCCCGGATTGGAGAATATTGGAGGGGGCGGAGCTCCGTTGTGCCGCTGTCCAAAGTGGGTATAGAGGTCGCCTAGTCCCAGAATTGCAGTCGGGGGCGGTGCCTCCGCGGGCAGGAAACTCCTCCCCCACCAGATCTCTGCCGCTTCTTTGATTGATTGGTCTCAGCCACTCCCTCCAGCTGGAGAGCGCCCAGACTTGATCAAGCATTAATCTGGCGCCCGCTCTGAGACCACCAAATGCTGGTTTTTGACTTACCCTTTCCCTAACTCATGCCAGGTGCATAGCGGGGATACCAACACAAACCAGAAGAAAGACAGCCCCTGCTGTCAAGGAGCTTATATTCTAATGAAAAATGCAGCCCCCGAAAGGAAGCTGGAAAGGGAGGGAGGGAGGAAGATGAGGAAGTAATCCCCATCACTTGAGAGTTGCCAGCGTTCTTATTCTCATCTAGATCTTCCTTTCTATCTTTTACGAAATGGAGCATAGGACTTGGGGTCGGGAAGCGCCGGGTTCAAATTCTTCAGTAGTTTACTGTGTAGTCCTGAGCAAGTCCCTTAGCATCTCTGAGTCCGTTTTCTACTCTATGAAAGGTTGTTGTAGGAATCATATGAGACATTGTATAGTGTTTTGCAAACTTTAAACTTACTATTGTCATTTTGAACCATGCTGGAGATTTTGAGTGTGTTTATTCTTTTAGTATATTATTTCAGCTTGCTCTTATGTTGTTTTTACTTCTTGTTCTGAAGTCTCTTTTTTGCTTACTCGTGTCTTCTCTTTCTTTTAGTTTTCCGGTTAGGGTTTTACTCCTTTCCCCTCTTTTTAAAAATTTTATTTTTTTAGGTATGTTTGTTTTGAAGTGGCTAAGAAGAGTTGGGCATTAGTCAAGACTTTGCTCTCGTGTCTTTGCAGAAACCAGGACAGATTTAAAGAAGGGATTGACATTTGAATTTGGCTTCAAATGACTTGTAGGAATTCAACAGGTGGAGACAGTTTTCCAAGCTCAGAGAACATGATAGCAAAGGGAAAGAGGGGGAGGGAAAGGCGGGATATCTGTTTCAGGAGCAGCAAATAGTCCAGTTTGGTTTAAATCAATTCAGCATTAACTACATGTTATGTAAAAAGCATTGGGCTAGGTACTGAGACTAAAAAGACAAAGACCATCTCTGTCCTAAACCAAAGAATCTCTATCCTAAAAAGCTTGACCTTGGGGGGGAGGAGGGGATGCACTGAGTTCTTATAGTTTGTGAAAAGAGAACTGACAAGTTGGGGATGGAGCAGGGATCAGGAAAACTATATTAAAGGAAGGGGCATCTGAGTGGAGCTTTGAAAGGAGACTGCTTATAGGCATGGCTAGGCCTAGGGGACAACTTGTGCAGAGACATAAAGATAGGGGATGGAATGTCAAGCTCAGGGACAGTTAGTAGAAGTCAGTCCAAGTCTCTTTTTTTTACAAAGGAGGAAATAGAACCAGAGAGATGAAGTGTTTTGCAGAAGTGGGTTGTGAAACCTCAGACACCAAATCCAGTGCTAGATCCATTATGCTGCATTGCCTCAGTGAAGGATTTGAGGGGGTGGGGGTAAAGGCAATGCAGGAATAGAACCAGGAGCAAAGGATGAAAATTGCTGATTTTGGGAAAATCTAACAATTAAAGCAATCCCAAAATTGAATGGACTGCCTCAGGAAGTAGTCATTCCTGATGGCTGGAGATTTTCAAGCAAGGCTGGATGGACACTTGTTGAGTGGTATGGTAGACTGGATTACCACCAAGGTCTCTCTACCTGCTCAAAGATTAAGTAAATTCCCTTCTCAAAGTCATTTCCTTCAAGAAGCCTCTTAATCAAAAAGACTCCACTTCCTCCCAATATTTGACCACAGGTTGTTCCCTTCAAATGTGCCACTCTAGACTACAGTTGAAAATAAAAGTAAATACCAAGTCCTACATAAAAATCTCTGAAACATAGCCATCAGCAGGAATGATTTGTGTTAAATAACAAAATATAAGGGTTTGGTTTAAATTTCCACTTGAGTATATTGCCCTATAGATATGCTCCCTATTTATTTTGTGCTGTCTTCTTCATGAAAGCTTTTCTGCTCTTATCAGCTGAAAGTACTCTTTGTCTTCCTAGAATTTCTCATAGCATTTTATTCCTTTGCCTTTTTTGTATTCTCCTTTGTATCATAGTCTTTTGCCTACAACTGTTTTTTACCCATCTCCCAATCAATGAGCATTTCTTAGAGCCTCTTATGAACTGGGCACAGTTATAGACACTGAAGATACAAGTACAAGAAATGAAATCATCTCTGCTGATAAAAGAAGTCACATTCTAATGAAAGAGATGAGTATGTCTAAATATACAGTATAAATAAAAAGTGCCATGTAAATATAAAATTAACAAAATTTGAGAGGAAGGGCACAAGCAATTTGTGAGGCCTGGTTTCAGGAAGGCTTGATATAGAAATGGTGGTTGTGCAGCATCTTGAATGAAGAGTGAAATGCTATAAGGGGAAGGTAAGGAGTCAGTGCATTTTCAGGCATGTGGGATAGACAGCCAGTATAAAATCAGGAGAGATGGACTGTTCAGTCAAGGACAATTAAAACTGAGGGGGGGGGGTGATATTTAGTGGGAGTAGAAAGATAGATTATAAATCCCTGAGGGTAAGGTGTATATCTCATTTCAAAATTGTATCAATGGGGGTATATAGCACATTGTTGTTGAAATATGTATATCTCACATCTGGCACAGGGTTCTATACAAAGGGCTCAGGGAATATTAATTGATAGACCAACCTGAGCAGCAACTGGTCCAGTGGGTACCCAGTCAGAATCCTTTCCACTCGAAAAGGCACTAGTCTCAGACAGTCTCTCCTCTACCCAGCAACCATCTTCCTAAAGCTCATGGCTGATCAGATCAATTTCTTTTTACTCACAAAGCTTCTGATTCCCTGTTGCCCTTAGGATCAAATACTGACTCCTCAGTTTTCCATTTAAAGTCTATCACAATCTGGCTGCAGTCTCCCATTCCAAACCGAGGACATTTTATTCCCCTAGACCAGCTTTATATGGCCCAGCTAAACTGGTCTGCTTGTTGTTCCTGACACACAACATTCGATCTTCCATTTCCATGCCCCTGCCCGTGTGTGGAATGTACTCCTTTATTCCCACACCACTCACTGTTCCTTAGAATCTTTACTTCCCTTCAAAGCCTGGCTCCTTGTCACTTTGTTCAAGTGGTCTTTCTGAACCCCCCAGTAGTTAGGACCCCTTCAAATTACTTTGTATGTATTTTTAATTTTCTTGTGTTTTATTTCCCCTGAATAGAATGCAAGCTCTTGAGGACAGACACTTATATTTTTGTCATTGATTCCCTAGCATTTTGTGTGGCACACAATAGATATTTAATGAATGACCCTGGTTGAACAAACGTGAATTAAAGCCAGGAAGAAATAGTAAAAAAAAATAATAATAATAATAATAAAGAGATAGAATCAGGCAGCCACCTTCAATGACTGTAGCATTCTTTGGAGATTTATGAGAGATGCAACCAAGCCCAGGCATGTGAGCCTGTGGGTACACACACTCACTCACACACACACACACACACACACACACACACACACACACAGATACACATTCACACTCACTCACTCATTGTCCCAAGCCATTGTCTTAGTGCAATTTAAAGCTTTAACAGCTAGATGTCAGCACAACAAATAGATCACTGGGCCTGGAGTCAGGAAGAATCATCTTCCTGAGTTCAAATCTGGTCTCAGACATTAGGAGTCACTTAACCCTGTTCTCCTCAGTTTCCTTATTTGTCAAATGAACTGGAGAAGGAAATGGAAAACCACTCTATTATTTTCGCCAAGAAAATCCAAGCTGGGATCACAAAGAGCTAGACACAACTGAAAACAATTGAAGAAGGAAAATGAAAAACTTATCAGGAAGTAGGTTTGAGGATAAGGCAGAATCAATACCTGACTAACAATTCAGACCTACTAAATAAGGGTCTTAGCACATTATGTACTCATCATTCTTACCTGGCACCTCATACTTTGTGATTTGAGAACTATCTCATTTCTTATCCTGAGGACCAAAGAAACCAAATTTAAAAAGAAAATTAAAAAGCATTGGGTGGCATTATTCCATGTTTTGTGTGTGATCATGATTGTGTTTTAGTGTCTGTATATGATCACTTGAAACCAAACCCTGATTGTGCAGCCACAACAATGAAATGGTCAAGTCAACAAACAGTAATGGGCTGCCTAATATTTGGTTCTAGTTAATCTCTGCACAGAATTAACAACAGTTTTCCCCCTTTAGTAGAGAAAGAGTAACTTTGTTTGCAGAAGTTTATTGAGCTTTACCTGTGACAGAACAGTTGGCAGGGGAGTCCTATGACAAGAGAAATGGTGCTTTAAGTGGGAACATGGATTAGTGAATAAAAGGAGAGTTCTCCTTCCTTCTGTTCTTCCCCCATTCCCATAAACACATGGACTTGGAGATGGAGATGCCCTGCATAGCAATTCTTCCCTAAACTGTTTGGGATCTGAGAAGGGGAACTTGAGGTTTGATAAGATAAAAAGGAGTTCCTCATAGCTCTTCTGTCTCTCCATCCAGGGGAATCCCAACATCCACACTGTAGTCAACAGGCTCCCCAGAGCTCAGCCAGGGAACAGGAGTGCGATTGAAAGAAGGCCTATTAGAGAGACTGTTGCTATAGAGAACCAAGGGTTCACTCAACAAAGGCCCCAAGTCTAACTTGGGCATCTGGAAAGTCATGCGTTTGGAGGCTTTCTCATATCCACCATAAGGCATTGCTGTCCTGGAAAAAGGATAAGTCATATGCTTCAAAATGAAAGTAAAAGGGACATCAGCCTTAGCTATGTTTATTGTCCTCAGCACTGAGGTATGGAGAGAAGTTTTCAATGGATAACATTCCCCCCAGAAATAAATTCTCCGTCCTTGCTAAGAGCTTGATAACCCATTTTGTTCTGCATCCATTATGCCCTTTTCCCATCTTCCCCACCCCCTTGTCCATAATCCCTACCTGTTAAAAGACTTGTAGTGGGGAAGATCAGCTTTGGCTCCATAGGCCAACAAGTCGATTCCAAGTTCCACTTTCTGCTGGGGATCAACACCCATAGCTCTCTCCCATGGGGAGATGTACGTTTTAAACACAGTGACATGTTTTCCTTCTCCACCTGCATGGTCTCCTATGAACCAAGGAGTATGGGGATTGGGGGGTGGGAAGAATGGAGAGCAAACATATTAGTTCAACAGGGATTTTGAACCAACCAAATGTAATGCCCTGAACTGGAGGAGTTGAAGACTAAAGAACAAAAGATGTCAATCTCTATCTAGGAGGCTCATGAGTCCTTATAGGAAATCATATAGAAAGTGATATTTGTTTATGTGACTAAACTTGAAAACCTAAAGGAGGACTTTAGACAAGGCTCCCAAAAATCTTTGTTCCTCCACTGTAGGATATGACTTTGTACTTTCACTTATGCCCAGACCCACTGGAATATCTTTGCCCATGCTTAGAATGTGAGCTCTTTGCCAATAAGGATGATTTCATTCATTATATGTGTATGACCAGTACAGTGCCTGACATAATCAATTGCTTGTTCATTCTGTAGGGTAAAGGATAGGAAAGTAGCGGTGCCTTGAGGTCTAAAGAGTTTGATCTGGGAGACAGACTACTTACCTGTCCCTGCAGAACCATCACCTCCTCTTCCGTCCCCTCCCCCACCAGCCTGACTCCCAGGGCCTCCTATGCCCCCTGACCCAGGCCCAGAGCCCTGGTGATGCTGGTGTTGGGTAGAGCCATGTTGTCCAGCAGAACTGCTGCTCCCCATCTGGCCCCTGCTGCTTCCTCCTCCATAGGAGAATCCTTGACCATCTGTGCCCAGCTGCCCTCCCACTGTGGGGAGGAACTTCTGGAAGCGATCCTAAAGGAAGAAGGCAGAATGGTGAAGAGGCAATAAAGAAAGCAAGAGAAAGGAGATAATCAAAGATATTTGCCAATTAGAGTACTTCGGATCTCCAGAAACACCACCTTCCTAACAGGTATAACATCTGGTGTGGAAAAACTTGCTGTACTGACTTGAGAGGTGGGACAAGAGCAAGGAATGAGGGAGGATTAGCCCTAAGGTCAGGAGGTATCCCTGCTTAGCTCCTCTGTTTTATATATTAGCGTAGGGAAGTCAGTTCATCACCATCTTCCCCATTCTCAGGTCTCCAATGGTGGCAAACAAGCCTAGGACACCTGTCAACTCAACTATAATTAGAGAAATAAAAATGGTCTGGTGGTGTAGGAAGGCCACAAAAGATTGAAGTTAACATAGGGAGGTAACAAAAGGGCTCCTTTTCCATCTCAAACCTCACACACACACACACACACCCAATTAGGTCAAACAACAGCTAAGTGATATCCCTGATACCCTTATATTTCCCTCAGGGATGATGAGTCAGGATGGGTTGTGACAGTAGCTGCTAGACAGGATCTTTCTGACAGTGAAACCATAGCCAAGGCAGAAGAGAGTGTAGCCAAAAGGACAACATGAGCCTCAACCGAAAGGCCTAAAAATAACCCTCAGGCAGCTCCTTCAGGAAGATCTCAGGGCCTTCCCTACTAACTACAAACTACATTCCACCCCTACCACTGTCTTGTAATAAGATCCTGAGCTGCACGAAGGACTTTTTGGCTCCCTAAAGTTAGACCTGATCAGCTCAATGACTTCATTCTGCCAGGCCCCCTTGCCCAAGGGGACAGATGATGGCAGATCTAACCCTAAGGCCCTCTGCTTCCATTCTCCAAGGAAAGTTGGAGAAAGCATCTGACTTCTCAGCTAAAACACATCTCTCTAACTCCTTGTACATAGCACATGAGCTTAAAGAAAGGGAATCTAAAAGGGGGCATTTCTCCAAAGCTCCCAAATCTGGGATTGTTCAGGGTAAGACAGTAACAAGATAACAGTGTCTGCTTTTCTTGCCCTTCCCAACACTACATGGAGTATTCCCCTTTCTAGATGAGATAGGAACCTAGCCCAAACAAGCCTGTGACTCACCACAGAGCTGTGGGAAGAGATTTTGGACAGAAGGCTAAAGTGATTCAGGATTTAGGGTTCACCATAAAGCTGCCATAGGAGATGTCAGAATCTGGGATTCATGACAGAGCCATTTAGGCTTGAATGATTTAGAGAAAACAAAGCTCACCATTGAGTTGTCAGAGAAGACATCGGGGTTGTTCTCATAGATGAATTTCTCAACCCGAAGCTGTCGAAGCTTAAACATCTTGGAACCACGGTTAGTGAGCAATGATAATTCTTCTAGCATCACATCCCTTGGGACACTTATCTTCTTTCCCAGGTTCAAACCTGAACTGTCTTGCCCACCTTGGGGAGAAGAAAAAGAAAAGGGAAGGGGCAGTGAAGCAAATGCAGGATTTGTTCTGGGGGTAGCAAGTAGTTCTGTATGTTTTCAACTCAGTTCAACAAGAGAAAAGCATATAGGCCCCAACTGGTGGACATACTCAAAAGAGAGAACATTTTAGAGAAGAAGGGAGTATTTGGTACCAAGGCAGAATATTTGCCATATTAGGAATGAGTTTTGATCCCCAGGCTTCAAGCTGAAGAGAAAGGGGCACAGAGAAGAGAATGGGAGATCCAAAGGGGCAAGGACATGAGAAAGCTAGAGGAGCAAAGGAGGAATATGAAAGCAGGGGAGAAGGAGAGAGAGGATTAGCACATGATATAGAATGGAAGATAGGAAAGATGAGTGAAATTTGGAATAAATCTGCCTGGACATGATCAGTTCAAAAGAAAAAAATGTCCTTAATTCCTTCCAACTGCTCTAGTTATATGTTCTGGGGGCATTTATGGCATTCTCTGTCATCTATGAATAATAATACCAGGGGTATTCACCAAGTCACTTCAAGTGTGGATGATTTCCAGAGCCTTAGGAGGATTCATACTACCTTGTGGAGCTTTTGTCAGAATAAAGCAGAAGAGATGGAGAGTGACTACACTTTAAGGGTAGGTTTCCCATACCAGAAGCTCCCCTTTCTAAGAAAATTTCTTCCCTGACCTATGAAATTGCTCAGAAATGATGTGCCTGTCTATGTGTCTGTTCAGGGCATGAAGGAGAAGTGGCACATGTTTTTCGTGGAAAAAAAGCTGTAGATGGAGGCATCTCTGGCCTACCTCCAGTGAGTTCCATGATGAGTTTGCTGGGTTTCCGCCTCTTATTTGGGGCTGGGGTCCCTGAGAGCGGCATTATAAAGGATCTTCAGGTCAGCCTGCTGGTAAGGTTAGAGAATGGTAAAAAAAGAGTAAGTCCTTATAACTGCCTCTATACTCTTTCCCTTTAAAAAAAAAACACAGAAAACTCTTATCTTCTATCAGTATCAGTTCTAAGACAGAAGAGCTACAAGTGCTAGGCAATTGGAGTTAAGTGACTTGCCCAGAATCACATAGCTAGAAAATGTCTGAAGCCACATTTGAACCCAGGTCCTCCCAGCTTCAGGTGTGGTTCTCTATACACTGTACTCCCCAGTTGCTCACCTCTATCTCCTTTTAAGCCTTCCTTCTTTTCTTCTTCTTATGTAGATGCTCTGTACTTTGTTTCTTCCTCTCCTCCCCACCCAACTGACCTAGGGTTCTGTTGTTATCCCCAACTAGCATAGAAAACTATTAAAAAGACATGACATTAAATAGACTACATTTTCTTGGTGTGATTCCAATTTCTGAGTTAGGACTAGAGTTACAGTCACATTAAAGGGTCAGGAAAATTCCTGAGCAGGCTGGAATCTGGAGCCCATTCTATCAAGGCAAAGTGGTTTCTGCCAAAAAAATATTTCCTATGTAGAGAAGGAATTGTTCATTCCTTCCGACAGTTGGATTTTGACCTTAAGGGACATAATTGCATTCTCTTCTCTCAACACTGCCACTCCCCTTACCTTAATACTAGGTATCCCCCTCATGAGATTATCTGACCCTTGACTCTTAATATTTCAATAATCTCAAAGGAGAAGGAAACTAGATGTGGAGAACAGGGTCAGTGTAGAAACCACTGTAACTGGATCTGAGAGCAGGGGGGGAAATGAGTTGGAAGAAACATCTTCCCCCAGCTTTATTCTGGGCACATGCTCCAGTCCCTCACCAGACAGAAGTGGCAACTCAGCACAATCTATCTGCTTTTGCTCAATCCATCCCCCACAACCCCACCCTAGCTACAGTTTTTATATTTTTCAAGGATTAGCCCCTGAATCACATTAATTTCATAGCCTTTGGATAAATTCATCTTCATCACCTTGAACCCCCTCTCCTAGTTCCCCATTCCCACTCAGCTCAAGACTTCTTGACCCCCTTTCTCCTTCCTCAGCCCAGCCTAAACACCCCCCACCAAAAGCTGCCCTATCTGCATCCTTCATTCCCTGTTCCCTAAAATTCCTTAGCTCTTCTAATCTTCCTGATAATCCTTACTTTATGCATTTTCCATCTTGCCCCCCTCTTTGGGACAGCTGGGTGAAGAGGGTGGGGTGGCACTCACCAAGGGTCACAGCTGCAGACACAGACACAGGACCAGCCCCACTGGGAGCTTCAGACCCTCAGGCTGAACAGATTGGGAGTTTGTGGCAGGAGCCGGTATGGTCAGTGTCTCCCCCAGGGGTCCAGTTGCTGTGGAGAGCTGTGTAGCTCTGACCTGAGAACCTGAGCTGGGCGGGTGTGGGGGTGTGGAAGGGGGGTTTATTAATAGAGATGATGAGTGAGAGCAGCTCAGATGGCATTGGGGAATACTGAGACCCTGGGCCCAAGACCCCGCCCTTCAGGCTTAGAGGGTAAAGTACTCCTCTTGACTCAACCACTGATTTGCCTGAGCTATATTCAAGATTGATCTGAGCCTCATTTGTCCTTCTTCCTCTCCCTTGGTGTCTGGAGACCAAGACCTAGAAAGCTCCCAGGACAAAGAAGCTTGTGGGATGAAGAAAAGGGTTAAGAGGGAGGTTAGGAGATATATGGATCCTTGTTATGAAAATAGAGATATGGAGGCCAAAATTCATATGAAAGGACCTGGGGAAAGTTGGGGTTGGGGGGAGGTGTGCAGAGGGAACCTGGAAAGATCAGTGAGGGACAGAAAGGTGATTTCAGTGACTGAAATCTAGAACATTCAGTAGAGGGATCACTTATCCTTGTAGACCCAGGAGGCTCTTCTGGTTAGGGAAAGAAGACCAGGCCTTGGCTTTAAGTAGATCTCTATCTTCCAGGGGCCCCTGAATGAACAATAGACAGACCCTTTTATGGGGGTCCTTCTACCCTCTCATTTTACAACCTTCACCTTCTTTCCCTTTCTCCTGTCTAATCTCTGCTCTAGGGCTTCCCAGTAGCTATTTCAAGAGAAGGGATATGTTTTTGTGGGAGTCAAAAGTTTTGAGTGACAAAGCCCAAGAAATACTTTCAGGTTCTCCAGCCTTGCCAGTTCTCTTTGGGTCTTCCCAACTTTCAGATTCTTTTTCACCTAACTGATTCCTTTTTTTTTTTTGACTGGGGATCCTTATCTCACCAGGGCTGGAAGTGTCAAAGCTACTGGCTAGCCAAGCCCTCTATTTATCAGACTGGAAACTTTGATCTCAATTTCTGACCTGGGTGGAATCACCCCAACTGGACTAGATTTGGTGCAGGTATTTCAGCCTCACTACTGCTTAGAATTCCTGATCTCAGGAGATTCACAAGGTTTACACCCCCTAGTAGCCCTGCCCAAACTTAACATTCTTAAGCCAGAAGCACTTATTACTATTACTGTCATTATTTCCACCCCATACTGATCCTGCTAATGATCTGATTTTAGGAACCCCTCTGAGAGAATTCTAGTATGTAGACTCCTAACCCCTGCATTTCACCCTGTTTTATCTATACCTGCTTCAGAATTTTCCAACGTATCTGCATTTGTATCTGGGATCTATCTCCCACTGCTCCTTTTGTTCATGTCCCTGATGTTTTCCTTGTTGAGCTTTAGCTACTTTAGGGAATGGTTCCTTAAATCCCAGAACACTCTCACTACCCCCACCACCTCGTTCACATTTTGTGGGGATCTTGCCTTAGAGTTGTGTTCCTTTGCATAGATGGTACATTTCTACCCCTTATATATGCTCTCCAAATCAGTTTGGATTCCCTACCTGTCTTTTACCTTCCATCCTCAATCCTGTCCATCTACTCTGATTCAAAAGAAATTGGGGGAAAAAAAAAAGCAAATACTGGTTTCTGTGATTGATTAGACACTCCTGGTGAGCTGAGAGAGCCCATATGCTCTACTGCCTACCCCTTGGGTTTCTATGGGAATTTTAGGATTCTGTGGAGCTTTGAGGAGACCTTGTGCTCTCCTTAGCAGCACAAGCATGCCCTCTACTGACAAGATGGGAGTGGCAGTGCTCTCCCTTCCCTAAAAGCCCCTCCAAGTGCACATCTTTTCTTCTGCCACTCTTGGGTTTTCTTTGCTATCACCGCCCTACTCCAAAATTCCCAGTGATGGACAAAAGTGTAGGGACAACTGTGGACCTTCTCTCAAACTTCTCTCAGTTCTAGCTACAGAGCCAATTCTCTAATGTGCAGTACTTAAGGGAAATGGAGAAAGAATATATATAATATGTATATATACAGATATACATATATACATATGTGGGATTGGGAGATGATGGAACAGAATAAGTAAGAGGGAAGTGGAGGAGAATAGGGAAATGAAGGTAGAAGGATGGGGAAAGTCTGAAATGAAGGGGAGCCAACAGGAGACAATGGACAAAGGAATTGGAGATGGTTGTCTCAGAACTGGGAGAAAAGGCATGATTGAGAGGCAAAGTAACTAACAAGATGCAGGATACGAATTTATTATTGTGCACAAAGCAAAGTAGAGTGATTCACAAAGGAAACAATTTCAAGACCAAGCAGCAAAAATGTTTGGAGGAGGGGTGCCCAGAGAGAGTGTATCCCCTATTCTGCCCCCCCACCCTGAATCACCCCCATTTCCGGCTCAGAGATCAGGGTCTAAAGCCTAAAGCTATGAACATAAATCTTGTGGGAGTGGGAAGGACAAGGAGATTGTGGTACCTAGGTGCTCATAGCTCCTGCAACAGGAATATGGACTGAAGAATAGACACAAAGCAAGCAGCACAGGCAAAGATGACACTTCTCCCTAGATACCTGGAGGTAGCTAGGTGATAGAGCACTAAGCCTGGAGTCAGGATGACTTGAGTTCAAATTCAGTCTCAGATACTTCCTAGCTTTGTGACCTTGGATGAGTCACTTCACCTCTATTTGCCTCAGTTTCCTCATCTGTAAAATGGAGATGATAATAGCACCTGCCTCCCAGGGTTGTGAGAATCCAATGAGATATTTGTAAAGCATTCAGCACAGTACTTGACACATTGTAAGCACTATATAAATGTTAGCTATTATTATTACTACTAATATAATCAATATATGCTGTTCTATTAACCCGTTCTTAATCTGCTAACAACTCCTTTTCCTAAAATTCTGTCATAATTCTCCTCTCCCACACAGTCTGTCTTTTCCCACTTTCATTCTGCCATTGCCCACTTTCACACCCTCACCCTTTGCCTCACTCTGGCCCAATCACTCTAGCTTTACTTCTGCTCCTAGTTTCTGTCCTAGGTGCCATGTTCTAGAACAATGGCTCTTTTCTGGCTTATATCCATGAGGTGGAGAAGCCCATGGTAGGTTCATCCCTGTTCAAGAGGAAGTTTTCTATTCTCTACTACTCATTATTCAGGTTATTTAGCATAGGCCCTTAGAGATCCCCACCCTCCTCCCATCCTGAGGAATCTGCAACCCAAATAAACTCAAATTGATCCTCTTATCCCCCTCCCACCTCCCCAAAGTTGCCCTGGGCCATCAGTTTCTCCATTCTCACATTCAACTCTTTACCCATCCCTCCTCCAGTAACCACACAACACAAACAGAGTGGTTGACTGAGATCTAAGAAAAGCTAGGCATATATACTGGAAGGAGAAAAGGTTTTAGAGATCAGAGAGCTGTCTCAAACAAATATCCTATTAAGATTCCATCACTACCAGAAATTTGCCTCTTATTTTCGTGGGGTACTGTACAAATCACCCATGAGAGATAAATGAATAATCTTTCATACTCTCTTTAACAAAAAGGCTTTCTTCTATGTGACCTCAGCAGAGCAAGGTGTAGAATCCAGGTTGGAATTTGCATCTCTACTCCTCCTCATCTTAGGTACACATAAACCTGTGTCCAGGTGTGAGCTAGAACTAGGGAAAAAGAAAAAGGAGAACCCCAGAAGAAAAAGAGCCAGAACCTGCTTGTCTACTACCCTCCAGGCAGCAAATTCTTAGTCTCATCAATTATCCAGGCCTAAGACCACAAGAGCCACCTTCTCTTTGCATTTGGGTTTAGTCAACTCACTACAACAGAGAAAAGCAAAGCATAAAAGGAGAGAGACACAAATAAATGGGCACAAAAACAGACTCACCAGAGAGAGAGCGGGAGGGAGGAAGGGAAAGAGAGAGTCATCAAAGCAGAACTAGATTGACTAAAAGCACAAGGAAAGGTGGAAAAGAAGGAAAGTTGAGACTTGAATACCAAGCCTACTTTGGAGGGGGAATTTTCTCCAAGTAGTTGGAGAGGAGGATTTAGGGTGGCAAAAGCAGCTCTGAGAGCTTGCTATGTACTCCATTTTCTGGCTCCTTTGGCTGTGCCCAATTCACTGATGTCCTGCTCCAGGCCTCCACACATGTGCCTGAAGCCCAGAGCTGGCAGCTGAGAACCTGGGTCTGGCTACCTGGAAGCTGCAGGAGCCAGGGGAGGCTCCAAGACCTCGAGGAGACTCTAAAGTTGGGGCTGGGCTAGGGGCATGGATGGCAGTTGGGGGCATCTCTACTCTCCAGATGGGCTCATCCAGTGAAGTAGATGCTCTGGGAGTGAGCACAGTTGGGGCCAGGGGCTCAGAAGTAGGTTGGGGGGCTGGGGTAGAAAATCTCCGAATCTCATGGACTCTAGCGGTCTTAGAAGACCCTGGGGGAATAGGGCCAGGAGTTGGAGGAATCTCATCAAAGCAGAACATGGCAGCTTTGAGTTGATAGGGCTGGTGCCTCATGAAGTCAATAGCCTTGATGCCTGGCTTTGTGGTTGTTCGGGGTCCCTGAGGCTGTGTTCGGCTGGGAAGGGTCCGAGCAGCCAGTGGGAAAAATGGAGAAAGCAGTGGGTTGTAGGCAATGGGAGGAGGGGCCCGGATATTAGGGGAGTACTTCCATGAAGGAGGCAAAGAAGGGGTAGGAGAGGGACTTCGAGGTCGGGAGCTAAAGATTGGTCCAGTACCAGGACCAGGTGTGGTTTCCACCACATATCTATCTACCCTACTCTGCCTCTTAGCAAATAGTTCTCCACCTCGTCCTTGTAGCCTAGGTGGTTCAGGGAGGACACCTGTAGAGGGAACAGTCCCATTCACCAGGCCATCAGGAAGACCCCGGGGTACAGGTTTGGGTGCCACAGGGGGTGGGGTCTTAGGTGCCATAGGGGGTGGGGTCTTAGGTGCCATAGGGGGTGGGGTCTTGAAACTTCGGCCCCCTGTGAATTGCATGAAGTTGCAGGCTTCAGCCCCTAGGCTCAGGGCATCCTCTTCAGGACCAGACTCAGTCCCTCCTGCCCTAGGTTTCTCATCCAAGTTCTGTACCAGCGACAGCAGCTCAGGGTTGGGTGAATTCTTTTTCTCTTCATTCCCCCCACGGAACATTTGTTTGCGCCCCCCTCGACGCCGTGCCTCCTGCAGGATGCCTGTACGGGGAGCAGGCACAGATATTCTCTGCTCCCTAGTACTGGGAGCCTCAGGGGCAGGGTGACTTGGATTAGATACCATGGGGAGTCCAGTAGGCCTCAGGGGAGAAGATAGGAAGATGGAAGCAGTAGAGGTCATGGCAGCCATGCTGTGAGAGGCCTGAGAGTCAGGGGTATCTCCAGGTGTAATGGGCCTACTTGGGGCAGGAATATACAAGGAACTGGTGGCTGTTACTGGGCCTGAGGAGCATGGGGCATTGGTGGAGACAGAGACTGGTACATTGCCAGGATCTTTCTGAGTTGAGAAGCTGGGGGGGAGACTGAGACCTTGGGGTGAGGACATGAAAGGGGGAAGACTAGGACTGGGACTCCTGAGGCTTTCGTTTGCCTTCTTTGGGGCTACAGGTCGGAAAACAACTGAAGTAGTGACTGGCCGCTGCCCTTGGAACCCTGGGGTGAACGGCCTTGCTGACCTATTGAAAATGCCTGTGGCTGGAAGAGGGGCTCCCCCACCAGAGGCTAAAGGAATGGGACTGGTAGCAGGGGGCAGCATTGGGCTGGGCGGTAGTAAGGCCGCCTCTGGGGGGGTGCTCTGCGCACGTGGGGGTGGAGGGCCCCTCCCATTCATCAGGGATGGGGGAGTATCATGAGGCTGTTCCAGGGAGCTGGAGGCTGCCCGCTGCCGCTGCTGCTCAAAAAGCCGGGCACCTCTTCCCGAAGCTTCACTCAGGCCACCCCCTGGCCCTGGCCCCTGCCCCTCTGCTCTGCTTGACCCTGAGCGGGCTAGTTCCATGTCCAGATAGGGACTGTCCCAGTCTGACTGATTAGTGAGGCTTCGGGCGTCTGAGAAGGTCTCTTCCTCCAGCTCCGACTCACTGGTGGGGGGGATGCCGTCTTCCTCTTCCTCCTCGCCCCCCTCCCGTGCTCCCTCTCCTGCCGCAGCCCCAAAGCTGACCAGGGTGTATTTCTTGGCCCGCTGCCTCCTCTTCTTAAACATCAGCACCCCCTTGGAGTGAGGATTGGGTGCTGCTGTCAGCAGGGAGGCGATGGTCCGGCATTTGGTCTTGGCCTCCTTTATGTTCTTCTCTTGGACGCTTTCTGCACGCTGTAGTTCTGGAGGAAATGTAGAGGACAGACTAGTCAGTGGCTATTGTGCAGGTTACGCTAGGCTCCCCTCCCTCCCAGAAGAGCTGGGTCCTGGGGGCTCTTCCCTCTCCAGGTGAGCCTCCCCATCGCTTTATTCTCTCTCCCCAGGCCTTACAATCCATACTAGCCATCAGCTGGCTCCCACCAAAAGAAAAGTCTCTCTTTACTCTACTCTAATTTCCCACATCCAAAGCCCACAGTCCCTGTGCACAGCGTGGCGTGGCTGTTAGGGGCTGAGGGGGAAATCAAGGGCAGCTGGAGCAAAAACAAAATCTAGCTGACCTAACGGACAAACCTCCCAGCAAGGCCTGGCCTCTGCCCTCTTCCCACTCCCCTTGGCTCTGCTCCTCGCCCTTCATTCTCCCAGCTCCGCTTTTGTCCTCCAAAAGAAGCACTCTTGGGTCTCCTTAGCTCTGTAGAGCTCCCTCCCTGCCCCCAACATTCCTAACCCTTGCCCAGCCTCCATTTTTGGCTCTGGTGTCACCTCTCACAGACAGAGATAAAACAAGGATCTGGGACACAAAGAAGATAAGATGGGGGCCGTGTAAGGAGGCCCCTCTGGAAGAGAATTCTTCCTTCCTTTACCCAACACAAACCGAACAAGAATTTACAGATTGGCTACAAAGATCTCATCCTGACACGTTCTGTCCTACTCACATATAGATAGAATTTAGGTGTCCCTCTCCTGGAGGCAGAGGCGGCTCTCTGCGCCATTGCAGTGCCAACAGACCCAGCTCATTTGACCTCCTTTAGCCTCCAGCATAACCCCTGGAACTCCATCCCCAGGCTACTCACAAATGATGAGCAACTCAAGCTTGGTACTTCAGTCACCAGTTGAATTCCACTGCCACCCCCTAACCAGGAGGAAAGGGAAGGAGGCGATGGCATGAGAGACACTGTCCTCCTGGACCAGAGCTGCCCTGAAGGCTCCCTGGGTCAGCATTCATAGCACCAGGAAAGAATGTGCAAAGAAGAGAAGAAGCAGCTGCTGTGCCTGGTGTGGGGCGGGACCCGGAGAGGAGGAAGGCATCCATCTGATGCCCAGTTCAGCCCATGTCCCCGCCTAGAATGTAGACACTGCCTCTACCCTGGTGCCTGGCCTATAGCCTCCAGTTTGTTTGTTTTTTAAGCCTTACCTCCTGTCTTAAAATCCATACTAAGTGTTGGTTCTAAGACAAAAGAGCAGTAAAGACTGAGGATTAAGTGACTTGCCCAGGGTCCCAAAGCTAGGAAGAATCTGAGGCCACATTTGAATCCAGAACCTCCCATCCCTGATGGGGCTCTCAGTCCAGCTGCCTCCAACCCCTAGTTCTTAGATATCCCCTTAACTGTTTTTGCACTCTAGTTACCAAGTCCCTTCATTGTTAGGGCCCTGGCCCAATCTGTAAAACACATCATAAACACTTGATGTGTACATATACATGCATTCACACTCTGGGCTTTCATCCGTACACAATGGAACCCTATAAATGCTTGCATACATGCTCAAATATAAGGACTCGCACACACATTCACAAATACCAGCTTTGGTTCAGCTGCTCTCCTCTTGTGCCCTATTTTACAAAGACCTGCCCATAAGCACCATAAATGCCCCCTTTGAACATCAGCCCATTTCTTGGGAAGGGAGGGATGAAGCCCCAGCTTGTTGGTCAGGGAAAGGGGAGGAGAACGAGAAAGATGAGGGAAGGAAGAGACTGACCTTTCCCTGAGCCCACCGCCCCCTGCTTCCTCAAGATACACTACCATCCCAGTTCCTCATCATCCTTTCCACATGGGCGGGTGATACCTGCATACGGTTGGTCCTGCAGCTCAGATCCAGAGCCTGGGGCCTTGTCCCAGCTGACTTGGCTGAGGGGCTCCTGGCTGAGAGGTTTGAAGGTCTCCATGCTGATCAAGGCACCGTTGTTTGGAGCAGGACCAGCTTGGGCCTTCCCCAACACCTTTTAAAGCCTCTTTGTCTTGGCCTCAGAGCTGGCAGCTGAGTGAGCTCATTGGGCTATTTTGGGTACTCAGTCCCCCTCCCCTAACCCCACCCCACCGCAAGTCCCGGTATGATGGACATAAGCATCTGCCTACCTCCCGTCAGACAATGAGTTCCTTGGGCCAGTGGCACAAAAACTGCCTGGTTAAAAATATCCCCAGCCCATAGACTAACATGCTGGAAGTTGAGGGGCAGCGGGGAGGAGACAAAGATAAGCATTTCAAAAGGGGCAGAACACTAGGCATGGATCCCTCTAGGAGATGGGAGTCTGTACAGTTTGGAAACCTCAAGGATCTCCGACTCTCGAAGCCCTGGTGCTCTGACGTAGCCAGAGCCCTGAAGTTCTGGAGTCCTGAAATCTGGGAGCTAGGAGAGTGGATAGGGAAGACGCACGGGGTGGAGGGCCATCCGAGGCTTTTAGGGTGCCAGGGCAGTCTTGGGGGTGATACTCTTAGACCCTATTCTATAGCACCATACCAAAAATAGCAAAGCGCCTGAGATAAGTGTTCCTGGCCTCTGCTTAGACCCACGTTCTTGCCAGAAATAAAGAGCTGAAGACATCTCTCTTTATCATCCCCCATTTACCAGGCCTCTCATGATTTTACCCAGCTTCACAGTCTCCGCTATTCCGGATTCCAATGACAAATTCTCCTGACTTGTCCTCCCAGCCTTCTTTCCCAGCTCTGATCGCGTACCTACAAATAACCCTGACGTTTTCTAGCATGACCTCCAAACCCTCCCCATGTCTATCTGCCCCTGCCCTGCCAAGCGGCAAGAATCTCTGCATCTGTTCATACTCTCTTCTCTCCTACTCCCTTTTTGGCCCCTGACCTGATCCAGCTGGGCCATCTCCCTACTCCGAATCGAGGAGGGGGAAAAGAAACACCCAATGAGAGGGGAGGGGGTCATGAAGATAGTCATTGTTCCCTTTTCCCACTACCATTCCTCCTTGCTTGTCCTCTCAGAATAACTCCAAGGGCAAAGCCAAGGCAGAAGGAGGGAAAGCCTAAAGTGTGGGCTTGAGGAGAGAGCTGGCTTCCAAGCACCGAAGAAGGGTGTGGGTCACTCACTGGCTTGCTTGGCTTTCTGGGTGTAACTGGTGGTAAGATCATCAGCCACTGGGTGAGGCACGGGCCCCACCATGGGGATGAGATGGGGCCCGGGTCGGAGTGGGCCATGAGGTAACAACAGAGCTTCAGCTGGAGGCGGCTGAAGAGATGCCCCATCTTCCCAGGATGGAGAACTCACACGGCTATCTCCCAGAGCTGGGGATTCAAGAGAAGCTGGAGCAGGCTCTGCGGGGCTGTCAGATAAAGAGACCTCTTCAGGTGCAGCCCCTGGAGGGGTGGGCCTGGTGGGACCTCGTCGACGGGGACGACGGGGCTTCTCCTGGGTGGCAGAGCCATCCACATCACTGTCTGTTTCCCCATAGTACGCCTCACTGTCCGGGGGTGACCGCAGGCTTCCAGGCTGCAGAGGCTGAGGTGCTGAAGCCCCAGGGGGCTCTGGACTCAGTGGGGATGAAGGAGACAGCACCCGAAGCTCACCAGGGGATGGAGAACGCACAGGCCCTACATCTCCTACCCTGTTGACAGGAGAGAGACATCTAGTGTCAGGTGAGGTAAAGATGGGAAAATGAACTGAGAAAGTAAGAACTAGAGATGGACTGAGGGAGGAAGAAACTGTGGTCAAAGTGCAGAAAATAGACTTAAAACCATAATGGGGGCTAGCAGGACTGTGGGGTCATGAGAACAAGAAAAAAAATGAGGCTAAGGAGGAGGGCACAGCTTGATGGCTGAGTGGATAGAAAGCCAGACTGGGAGACGGAGCTCCTGGGTTAAATCTGACCTCAGACACTTCCTAGTTGTGTGATCCTGGACAAGTCACTTACCTCCAAATACCTAGCCTTTTACTGCTCTTCTGCCTTGGAACCAATACTTAGAATGGATTTTAAGACAGAAGGTAAGGGTTTAAAAAAAAGAAGCTAAGGGAGAAAAAGTGAAAAAGAGATGTAGACAGAAGGAGGCTGAGAGGGAAACAGGCTGGGAAAGAGGGGAGCTAGGTTTGAGAGAAGCACGAACACTTACAGAAACACACCTCTGTCATGTACATTTGGCCCTTCCCTCAGCCCCCACATTCATACTGTCAGACAAACAGACAGATAGACACACATATATGTATACATAGAAACATACATAGAAACCCTCCAGCCCAAATAGACATAGACAAGAATTTAGGAAACTGAGAGTGGGTTGGTGAGAAAAAACCTAGAAGTGGGAGAAGTGGGCTGTGTGGATGGGATATGGGATAAGAAGGAGCGAGGTATCCATACCTCCTCACGGTGAGGATGAGCTGGGCCCCTGAAGCATCAATGAGGTTCATGGCACTGGCATGGGAAAGACCAGTGCAAGCGGCTCCATTGATGGACAATAGCTGGTCCTGTTCTCTAAGCCCTGCTCGTCCTGCCTGACTTCTCCTTCGTATCTGAGGGAACAGAGGTTAGATAAGTGTAGAGCAAGATATTGTAGATTCCCAGGGAATACATGTCAGGAGGACTCCACAGTGAAGGGTTAGGGCAGAAGAGACCACAGCATATAGGAAGTTTTATGCCACTGAGCAGGGATGATGGGAACAGAGATTGTAGAGGAAAGGACTTTAAGAATCTGGAGGCTAAGGGAAGGGGGCAGACTCTAATTGAACCGCTGTATGCAGGGAAGAAATCAGAATTTGAAATGATAAAAAAAAAAAGTCTGGGAATACTACAAAGAGGAGTTAGATCTTATGAACATCCCCCTAAAAGGCTGCCTTCCCTGAGCCCTACCCACATTGACCAATAACTCCAAGAGTTCATATCTTAACTCTGCTGCTTACTAATTTGTGCCTTTGGGACAAATCACAACATCTCTGGGCCTCAGTTTCCACATCTGTAAAACAAGGTGTTTGAACTAAAGGATTTCTTTAAGTCTCTGGCCTTTATAGTCCTAAAATATCTTCATAGTCAGGGAAGATACCCCCATGGCAACAACCAAATCTTAGAGTGCTATGGACAATTATGTGTGTAGAATACCTTCTTCTGAACAGGCCAGAATTTTGCCAGACCTTCCTTTTTTCCCCATTCCCTATGAGTCCAGCAGAGAGATCTCTCTAAATCTGGGCAATGTCTAAATCTAACGAGTTAAATCAGGTTAGTGCGGGAGGAATGAATCCTTGCTCAACTCCCTGAAACTTCAGGCATATGTATATGGGGATGAAGTAAAGGATAGATCATGCAGATCAGATTCTAGGGTACCAGACCTTAGGGTCTAAAACCTATGGCATTTCAAGGAGCTAAGGCAGAACTTGCCTTCCTTTCTACACCCAGGACTTTTCCCAAAAGCCCCTATATGAAGTCAGGTGGTCAGATACCCCTCCCTTCACCCAGATGTGGAGCACATAAAAGTTTTCTTTCTACTAATCCTTCTCCACCCCCACCCCCGTAGCCATCTATGGCTACCCCAGACCCCACTATGTTTCTCTTTTTTGCATCCATCCCCTTATCAGGGGGTCTTCCTTACCTTGGACACCTGCAAAGGTTTCCTCTGTTCAGCACCCCCTTGTAGTCGGAAGCCCCAGGGAGCTCCCCCTGAGAGCGTGACCTGAACCTCTTCCTCAGCACCCATTCCTTAATTCAGCCTATGGCCCTTACCACGTTAGAGACTGTCCCAAGAAAAAAGTTGAGGGGTTAGAACCCCCGTCCTTCCCGTCTGTCTGTCCTGTTACAGCTACCAACCTCTAGGCCTTTCCTAGTCCCCCAACCCCTAGTTGGGTGGCTCAGCCCTTGGCTCAGTCCTGTTCAGGACATATGTCCCGTCAATCGGAGCTGTGCTCAAAATAGTTGCTGGCTCACCCCCGCCCCAACTCCTCCGGCTGTGCCACTCCAAGGGCTAATTTTAATCAAAGCTCTCTGCCCTCCCATGTCCCCCATATGGCTTCTTACTCAGGGCTCACAGCCCCAACCTTCCAGGCCCTACAGTAATGCTAACCCCTTTAGCTGCTTTTCCTTCTCTACTGATTGGTGGGTCAGCTAATAGTGTCCCTTCACAGATGCAAATAATACAAGTATTCCAAGGGCTCTCATGCCATAGCCAGATTCTTATTAGAAAAGTCCATCTACTCCCCAAACTTCAGACAATTATCTAGAATCCTCAGGAGGAACTTGTTGTACCCAACATGTCATCTACTATTGCTTTTGCTACTGCTACTACTATTGTTGCTGCTGCTAGTACTTCTACTGCTACTACTACTACTTATTATCACTACTATTGCTAATACTACTATCATACTGCTTCTGCCTCTACTTCTGCTGAAATGACTTTTACTACAGTGGAATTGGCTGCCTTAGAAAGCAGTAGACTTCTCACTAAAAGTCTTCAAGCAAAGGGTTGGTGGCCACTTGCCATGTATGTTGTGTGTGGGGGTATGTTTGTTCTGATAAAGTTGAACTGGATAGTGTGAACAATTCCTTCCCACTCTAAGGTCCTGTATTAATTACTTATTAATTACTACTCTCCAGCTATACAAGTTACTATGTGGAAGATTTCTCTTTAAGTAGCTTCTCACCCTATGGTCTGGTGGTTAGATATGAAAAACCAAGTAGCTGAGAAGAAAATTTTTAGTGGGAAGATTACTATATTTTGCTCATAATAAAGCACTTAATAATCTCATAAAAGATAAAAAAGGCATCAGCAACAGGTGGAAAGAACACTTCAGTCAGCTTCTCAACAGACCCTCTTCAGTCGACCAAAGAGCCCTTGACCAGATCCCCCAAAACCTCTCCATTGAACAACTTGACGTCCCTCCTTCAATAGAGGAAGTCCAAAAAGCCATTAAACAAATGAGTGCAGGCAAGGCACCTGGTAAAGATGGGATCCCAACCAAGGTGTACAAGGCCTTAAATGGAAAGGCGCTCCAGGCATTCCACATAGTGCTGACCAGCATATGGGAAGAGGAAGACATGCCCCCAGAACTCAGAGATGCCTCCATCATAGCCCTATATAAGAACAAAGGCTCACGAGCAGCCTGTGACAACTACAGAGGCATCTCACTACTCTCCACTGCTGGAAAGATCCTCGCCCGTGTTATACTCAACAGACTCCTGTCATCTGTTTCAGAGCAGAACCTGCCTCAATCACAATGTAGCTTCCGACCAGATTGCAGCACCATCGACATGGTCTTCACGGTGAGGCAAATGCAGGAAAAATGCCTTGAGTAGGACCTGAGTCTCTACATTGTCTTCATAGACCTGACAAAGGCGTTCGACACAGTGAACAGGGACACATTGTGAGTGATCCTAAGCAAGCCCGGTTGCCCAGCAAAATTTGTCAAACTGATCCAGCTCTTTCATGTCGACATGACAGGGGAAGTCCTATCTGGTGGAGAGACTTCCGACCACTTCAACATCTCCAATGGCATGAAACATGGCTCTGTCCTCGCTCCGGTACTATTCAACCTATTTTTCACACAAGTATTACGACATGCTGTGATGGATCTAGACCTGGGCATCTACAACAAATACCGACTGGATGGCTCACTATTTGACCTTCGCCGCCTGACTGCAAAAATAAAGACAACAGAGAGACTCGTCCTGGAAGCTCTCTTTGCAGATGGCTGTGCTCTCATGGCCCACCAAGAAAATCATCTCCAAACCATTGTGGACAGGTTCTCCACCGCAACAAAACTGTTTGGCCTGACTATCAGCCTCAGCAAAACAGAGGTGCTGTTCCAACCTGCACCAGGGAGGCCAACGAACCAGCCGTGCATTACAATCAACGGCACGCAGCTTTCTAACGTCAACACCTTCAAGTACCTGGGCAGCACCATCCCCAACAATGGGTCCCTAGACCACGAGATTAATGCCAGGATCCAAAAGGCCAGCCAGGCACTCGGGCGGCTGCGCTCCAAAGTCCTCCAGCACAGCGGTGTAAGCACTGCGATGAAGCTCAAAGTGTACAACGCAGTGGTCCTCAGCTCGCTCCTGTATGGTTGCGAGACATGGACACTGTACCGGAAGCACATGAAGCAGCTGGAGCAATTCCACCAACGCTCCCTCCGGTCAATCATGAGGAAGTCCTCGACAGAGCCAACTCCACCAGCATCGAAGTCCTGGTCCTCAAAACCCAGCTACAATGATGGTCTGGACACGTCATCCGCATGGACCCACAGCGAATACCAAGAAAGGTATTCTATGGTGAACTGTCAGCTGGACTCGGGAAACAAGGCCAACCAAAGAAAAGATTCAAGGATCAGCTAAAGTCCAACTTGAAGTGGGCTGGCATCACACCAAAGCAACTAGAACTCGCTGCCTCTGACAGAAGCAGCTGGCGAACCCACATTCACCATGCCGCCACCACCTTTGAAGATAAGCGATGTCGACGTCTTGCCGCTGCGCGTGAACGCCGACACCAGGCCACAACCACACCTCCCGTAACAACTGGCGTCTCATGCCCCATGTGCCACAAACTGTGCGCCTCAGCCTTTGGACTCCAAAGCCACATGAGGGTACATCAATAGATGAAACTGCACAAAGACAATAGTCATTCTCGATCACCGAGAGACTACCACTAGACTACAGCACTTAATTTTTAAATGCTTTTTCATTCACTCATTCTTTCAGAGGACCTGGGTTCAAATTTATACTGCCACTTACTGAGTGACTTTAGGTAACTCATCTAGGTTCTGGGTTTTAGAGTTTTCTGGATAGAACACCAGGCCTTAAGTTAGGAGGACCTGAGTTCAAATTTGACTGTAGACATTTCCTAGCTGTGTGACCCTGGGCAAGTCACTTAAACCTGATTGCCTAGCCCTTTCTGCTCTTCTGCCTTAGAACTGATCCTAAGACAAAGGAAAAGGATTAGGGGGAAAAAGAATAACTTACTTAATGAAGTTGAACAGAAAAAAAAATGAACCTTTAAAAATTTTTTCATATGACTGGAGGAATTCCATGTGAACTGGAATGACAACAATTGATATAGAGTAAAAGGAGCAGAACCAGGAGAACATTGTACACAGAGACAGATACACTGTGGCACAATCAAATGTAACGGACTTCTCTACTAGCAGCAATGCAATGATCCAGGACAATTCTGAGGGACTTATGAGAAAGATGCTATCCACATCCAGAGGAGGAACTGTGGGAGCAGAAACACAGAAGAAAAACAACTGCTTGATCACATGGTTCAAAGGGGATATGATTGGGGTTGTAGATTCTAAAGAATCATCCTAGTGCAAATAATAATATGGAAATATGTCTTGATCAATGACACATGTAAAACCCAGTGGAATTGCTCACTGGCTATGGGAGGGGGTTGAGAGGAGGGGAGGGAAAGAACATGAATCATGTAACCATGGAAAAACTTTCTAAATCAATTAATTAACTAATTAAACAACAAAAAAAGAAATACTCTAAAAAAATTTCATATGTACAATGGGTATTTGAACTAAAATGAGGGAATTCTTCCACTATCTCAAAGATCCCTTTCATATCTCTATGATCTTATGACATGTATACAAAGCATAATGCAAGGTAGAACACGGAATAAAAGAAGTATAAACAAGTACTGAATAAGATCCAAAAGGATTTTAATACTAACTGGGTCAAGGAAGAACTTCCTTGAGGAGATGACATGATTTGGGGTTAAAAGAATAGAGCAGAAACTCATCAAGCCCAGGCTGGTGGTGAGTGGTAAATGAGGGACCATTCGAGGCACAGGGAACATCTTGAACAAAGTTTAAAAACAAATAGGAAAGCATGAAATGAAACTCATGTATATCAGCTGAGAAATATTCAAGTTCGGCTAGGGCACAGATGAGATAAGGTAGACACCATAATGTCGAGGGCCTTGAATGCCACCAAAAGAATTTAATTCTTTTATTTACTTGATAGTGGGAGTCATAGGAGGGTTTTGAGTAGAAGGGTGAAAACAACTGACCTATGTTTGAGTAGAATATGTTTTAGTACTATTAATGATGGAATAGAGAGTGGAGAGAACAGAAACATAGAATCATGGATTTAGAACTGGAAGTGGTGTTAGAAGTCAACAAATTCAACCTTATCATTTTGCCTATGAGGAAGCTGAGGCTTAGTGAGCTTAAATGACTTGCACAGGATCACAGAGTTAGTAAATATCTGAGGCAGATCCATACCCAGAACTTCCAGACTCCAAGTTCATCACCCTATTTATTATATGCAGTTATATATTAGGTCTTACTATTATTTAAAACATTAAAAATTTAACTTATTTTCCTTCCAAATAAATATAACTTTTCAATTTTTCCATTGTGGACATTATCTTCTAATTTCTCTGAGGTTTAAAAATCAAGTTTAACATACAAAGTCTTATTTGGCTATTCCTTCTCTATAGTTATCTAGCACCTAATCTCTCACCAACACTGGCTGTTTCTTCCTGAAAGTTGAAAGCTTCTTTAGGACAGGGATTAATCTTTTTTATCTTTGTATACAGAAGAGGTGGTTCATTGCATAAAAAGAATTGTAATTTCACATAGCCTTATTTCCTCCTCCAGCTGGGCCTAAAGTTAGGAAGACTCAAGTTCAAATCCAGCTTTCAGCTAAGCTGTGTGACCCTTGGCAAGTCAGTTAACCTCTCTTTGCCTCAGATTCCCCACCAAAAACCTACCCCAGAGAGTTGTGAGGATCAAATGAGATATTTGTGGCCAAGATGGTGGGGTAGCAGTACAGAAAGCTAGAACTGTTCTGAGAATCCTCTCAAACCAACCTTAAAAATAGCACCTCAAAAGGAATCCTGGAGTTTCAGAACCAAGGGGATGGAGTGAAGTAACTGTCCTGTAGAAAACAACTTGAAATGTAGGCAGAGAGTATCTCTTTCACAGGGTGAGAGGAGAATCAGAAGTAAAACTGCATCAAGAGGCGAGCATTCTGCCAGTTCCTCACCAATTGCACCAACTTCCAAAACTTGGACACAAGTCAACTTCAAGACCCTGGCACTCTCCCTAAACCAATAGGAGAGCATCCTATACCCACCACTCAAAGTCCCAGGCTCTGGCACCAGCCCACAGGGAGGCCCTAAAGTTCATAGTGCTTGGCCCTTTCAAGTCTGCAGTGACATTCCAACTCCTGGGGTAAAGTAGCTCACAATGCTCTGAGCCCTGCAAGCCATCAACCGTCCCTAGAGGAAACTGAATCAGTAGCAGGAGGTGGCTTCCAGAGCTCTCAGTCCCCATGTTGTCATACCACCTTGGAAAAACGAAAAGTTGTAGAAAAACAGAACTAGAGCTGTGGGTGGCAGCAAGGAAAAACTGAAGTTTAAGTTCTACTCTGAAAACAGAGTCCACCTTTAAGATAAAAGTAAAAGTTAAAAAAAAAACCGGGGGCAGCTGGGTGACCCAGTGGATCGAGAGTCAGGCCTAGAGATGGGAGGTCCTAGGTTCAAATCTGGCCTCAGACACTGTTATGGTGAAAATCACCTTTAAAGATTGTTATAATATTAATTTATGGTCGCCAAGGAATTTACTTATGAAATTCCTAAAATGAAACACTCAAGTCAGAATGGAGTTTATGGTGGTTTAATCACAATGGGAGTAAGAAAAAGGAGAGGGAGAGAAGGAGAAAGGAGAAAAGGGGAAAAGGTTAACTCAACCTTCTGGCAGAGCCAGAGGGAGTTGAGGCCCCAAAGGCCAAGGTAGAGAAGAGAATCAGTCCTTGACTCACGTGACCGATCTGAAGGAAAGCTGTCTGCTGGCCTCTTCTCTGCTTGAGCTCCTAGCACCCACTCTGCCTAGCTCTGTCCACAGGAAGTGCGCAAATTCCCGAAGCTGTTCCCTACCTCACTTCCTGTGCCTCACAAGTGCCAATGGTGGCTCAAGCTTGGCTTAGGACAGGCCAGGTGGGCAGTCAGTTATTTCTGATTTGTCATTGACTAGCACATGCCCGTGTAGTGTGGGTGTGCACCATCTTGGGTGCTAGACCAAGCAAGATGGAGATTTAAAAATTCACAATCCCCCCCTGATGATGATTGGGGGACTAGTCTCCCCAATTGATCACTAAACATAAGCATCCTGAACCCTGAAAAATTCTAACTGCAAGTGTATACAAAATTTTACCCTCTAAGAGGAAAACTACAATAGTTGTAGATTAGGGGAAATAGAGGAGAGAGAAAGACAGCAAACCAATGTTTTGCTGGGCGCATTGACAAAAGCCAATTAGGGGGCAGTCCCCTTTGGCATAAGAGTGTACATTCAAAAAAAAGTTCAATCAACCGCACCCCAAGGTTCATTCTGGATCTTCCTATAGTGAAAAGGTTTAGATATCTTTCTGCAAACAGTTCATTTTCTGGATTCAGTCAGTTAGCAAGCTTCTTCTCTGAAGATCTATCTTGAACAAAATTTAAATCTTGGATTTTATGAAAATACAATCCCCCCTGAAGAAAGTGTTGGAAAAAACAACAACACCAAGTCCAGCTAAGGATGCAAGGTTTAGTTGTGGGGGTGTATGAGTTAATTCAAAAGGAAAACAAAAACAAAAAGGAAAACAAAGTTCAAAAAAAAAGGAAAAAGGGAAAAATTTAAGGGAAAAATATAAACCCTTTATATATACATATATTTATATTAAAGAAGAATTCAAAATCAGTATCAAATATCAAAAATCTATGTATACAAAATTTTGAGAAAGCAAGAATAAATTTTCTCACAGGCCCTTATATTAAGGTCCAGTTAAGTAATTTCTAATCCCACAAGTCTGTAAGACAGAATGCAGTAAATTTCACTTACCCATTTGCAGCCAAGACTACAGGAAGTTGCCATACTATAGGAGAGAAAAAAGGACCAAATTTTTATTTTATATAGGGAAGTGTCATTCCTTTGTCTGATTTTTCCTTCATTCTCAGGAATGAAGGGAGCCAGGATGGTAGACAACCTTTGGTACTTGTCTGTAGGTATTTTCACGAAGAGTGTGGCTACAAGGAAGGCCTACATCTTCACATATGTCAAGTGTCGCAACCCCGAGTCTCACACTAGATTCAAGTCCTTAGTATTGGCTTAGAAGTGCATCAATTCTACCTGGATTGGTCTTTGATTTTTAGACCTGTGAGCTCTTTTGGCATTATCCAGGTTATCTCTGTGCTCCTTTTTTTTTTATCCCATTCCTAGAATCAGACACAAACATTAATCATAGTCCCACAACAATTATCAATAAATGATAGGTTCCCATAGTCTAAAGCTGTTTGGGTACTTATTAATAATAATAGCAAGTATATATACATATATATATATTTAAACTAATATTATTATAGAATAAAAATTAATATTGATTGTATGTACCTTAAGTACATAGGAATGAGAAAAAGGGAAAAAATAAAATATTTTAATAAAAGAAAAATAATAATAAAATAAGGAAAAGAGAAAAAGGAAAAAATAAAAAATAAATTCAGGAATTCAATGTGTCAAAAGCAAAATAAAACAGTTCCACTTGTCAATGGGTAGTTATCTCCAATGCATATATAGGATACAGTCAATCAGTCTAAATAGAGGATGTTCTCTTTACATGTGAGCAATGAATCCAAGAGTCCTTTTCTCCAACCTTTATAGATGTTGGAGTAGTTAACAATATTTGGAATGGTCCTTCCCAGAAAGGCTGGGTTGCTCCTGTACACTGGAAGCTCCTTATATACACGTTGTCTCCTGGGTTCAGGTCATGAAGTGAGAAGTCTAGTGGCCTGGCTTGTACTGCAGCTCTGGATTCATGTAGTTCATGCAGTTTGTGCTGTAATTCCTGTACATAGGAAGCAATAGTAGTATCTCCCCCTAACAGCGATATATAAGCCGGGGAGAAAGGCTTAGCCTGTATAGGTGGATGTCCAAAAAGCATCTCAAATGGTGAGATGTGTAAGTCTCCTCTAGGCCTGCTTCTAAGATAAAATAGGGCCAGAGGGAGAATTTCAGGCCATTTTAAGTGGGTCTCAGTGCATAATTTACCAATCATAGTTTTAAGTTCTTTATTCATCCTTTCAACTTGGCCTGAGCTCTGGGCATGATATGGAACATGGAATTTTGAAGTTATCCCCAAGCAAGAATATATCTGATTTAGAACAGAATCAGTAAAATGACTTCCCCTATCAGAATCAATACGTGCTGGCAGGCCAAAGTGAGGAATAATTTCTTTTAAAAGCACCTTAGCACCAAAAGCCACTGTGGCTTGTACTGTAGGAAATGCTTCTGGCCATCTGGTCAGTTGGTCTACTATGACCAGACAAAATTTATATTGTCCAGCCTTTGGCATTGTTATAAAATCTATCTGCAGGTGTTCAAAAGGTGTGTAAGCCAGAGGTTGCCCACCAAAGGCTTTCCCACGAAAGGCATGTTGGTTATATGCCTGGCAGGTAGAGCAGGCTGAACACACTTTAGATGCTATAGTAGTTATACCAGGGGCTATCCATACTCTCTTGACAGAGTCCGCGATTCCCTGGGTACCAAAGTGGCCATTATTATGAACAGATTGGCAAATTTGGTGATAGAAACTTCTATGGAGCAGGGGTTTTTCTTCAGATGACACCCAAACTCCATTGATCTGTTTTGCTTTGAATTTTTGTTTCCATTTTTCCACTTCCTTTTCATTATAGGAAAGTGATAAATTTAAGTCATCAGTGGTTGTTAGTGTCAGAAGTAATTCAGGCCCTTCTATGGCTGCTAGCTTTGCAGCAGCATCTGCTTGGTCATTTTCCCTAGAGACAGGGTCAGAGCCACCTGTATGGGCAGAGCAATGAACTACAGCTAGGACTTCAGGCAGCTGAAGAGCAGAACGGACTTCATTAATAATTTCAGCATTAGCTATGGTTTTTCCAGCTGAGGTTAAAAATCCTCTCTGGAACCACAGCATTCTGACTGAGTGACAAATGCCAAAAGCATATCTAGAATCCGTATAAATTGTTGCCCTTTTACCCTTGACAATTATACAGGCATGTTTCAGAGCTATGTGTTTTGCCCCTTGAGCACTAATGTTAGAGGGCAGTGAAGCTGACCACTCAGTGGCAAATTCTGTGACTACAGCAGCTCCACTGTAGCGTATGCCATCCCTCATAAAAGAAGAAGCATCAGTAATGTGACAAGGAAATCTTAAGGTTTACAGTAAATAGGATCAGGTCTGAGTTTTTTAAGGGAGTGTCCAAGAGATCATCCCGAGGCTTTTCTGCCATGGACACTAGTGTTTCACAACTGTGTAATGGTTCTCCTGAAGTTGGTAAATCTGGAAGCAAGGTGGCAGGATTAAGGGTTGTACAGTGTTTCAGAGTAATATTTTCATTGTTTAGCAAGGTTATTTCATACCTTGTAATTCGCTGATCAGAAAATGCCTGTGTTCTCTGTCTTAGCAATAATGCTTCTACCTCATGTGGGCACATAATTGTTAGTGGGTATCCTAATACTAGATCAACGGTTTTTGTCACTAGCAAAGCAGTAGCAGCCATGCCTCTAAGGCATGGTGGTGCTCCTGAAGCTCTTGGGTCCAGCTTGAATAATAAGCAACTGGGTGCTGAGAAGGCCCCAAAGTCCAAGTTAAAACACCTGAAGCTACTCCTCTCTGCTCATGTACATACAAAGTAAATGGCTTGTTGTAATCTGGGATGCCTAGAGCAAGGACAGACAGGATAGCCTTTTTTAGCTCTGATAGAGCTGACAGGTGTTCAGGCTCTAATTTTAGGGGCTTAGGGACCGAATCCCTTGTTAGTGCTATAAGGGGTTTAGTAATTTCCCCATAGCAAGGAATCCATTGTCTGCAAAACCCTGTTGCTCCCAAAATTGCTCTTAACTGTTTTTTAATGGTAGGAGCACTCAATTTTTGAATATTCTCAATTCGCTTGGGAGAAATAGAATGGGTACCAGCTGTCAGAATGAACCCCAAGTATTCTACTTTGGGGAGACACCACTGAACTTTATCCTTTGAGATCTTATGTCCTCTTTTGTGCAATTCCAAAAGAAGGTGTTTACTATCTTCCTGACATGCTTCTGCATCTGGGGAAGCCAAGAGTAGATCATCTATGTATTTTATTAATTTGCTGTCTTTAAATTTTATATTATCTGTATCTTGTCTCAAGATTTGTGCAAATAAGCTTGGGTTCTCTACATAACCATGGGGAAAAAAACCTCCATGAATATTGGGAGCCATTCCAGGTGAAAGCAAAAATATGCCTGGTGTTCTCATGTATGGGTATGGAAAAGAAGGCTGAGCACAAGTCCACTACTGTAAAGTATGTAGCTGTGCTAGGAATAGAAGAAATAATAGTATTGATATTGGAAACTATAGAGTGTCTCTTTATAATGTGATTGTTCACAGCCCTCAAATCCTGTACGAATCTATAGAGGTATTTGCCATCGGGCCCCCTTTTTGGTTTTTTAACGGGCAGGATGGGCGTGTTGCATTTAGATTTACAAGGGAAAATTATTCCTTGGTCAATTAATGAGTTTATTATTGGGGTAATGCCCTCCATTGCCTCCTTGGAGAGAGGATACTGAGGAATGCAAGGAGGTGGGCTGGATTTAGGTTTTATTTGAACAGAAACAGCTAATTTAAGTAAGCCTACATCAGTAGAAGATGTGGCCCAAAGAGACTCTGGTATATCTGTTGGTATTTCAAAGATGGGAGGCTCCTTTGCCTCCTGGCTCTCTGAGAGAAGTACAGGGAGTAAATTTAAGGATTCCTCTGGCACTTCTAAGGAGAGAGAGCCATCTGGGGTGCACATTATTGTGGCTTGTAATTTGCATAGTAGAGCTCTCCCCAGCAAGTTTGGGGGGGGGATCCAGGCAATAAAAGAAAAGAATATTCAACAGTTAGGGGTCCCACACATACCATGTGAGGAGAAATTTTTGGGACCTTTAACGGTTTTCCTGATACACCTACTACATTTAGGGAGCCAATAGAATCACACTTTCCATCTGGTTTGCTTACTAAAACTGACCTAAATATTCCAGTTTTTTGGATAAGAACTCACTATTTGACAAAAAACTGCTAGGAAAATAGAATGGCAAAAATTAGGTATAGACTGATATCTTACACCCTATACCAAGATAAGGTCAAAATGGGTATAGACATAAAGGGTGAAATAAGTAAATTAGGGGAACAGAAAATAGTTTAACTGTCAAATCTGTGGAGAAGGGAAGAATTTATGACCAAATGAGATAGAGAACGTTACATAATCTAAAATGAATAATTGTGATTATATTAAATGAGAAAGGGATTGTACAAACAAAAACAGTATAACCAAGATTAGAAGAGAAGCAATAAACAGGGGAAATTTTTTGTAACAAATTTCCCTGTTAAAGGTCTCATTTCTCAAATATATAGAGAACTAAAGTCAAATGTATAAGAATACAATCCATTCCCCAACTGACAAGTGGCTAAGGATATGAATAAGCAGTTTTCAGATGAAGAAATTATCATATAAAAATGTTCTAAATCCCTGTTGATAAGAGAAATGCAAATTAAAACAACTCTGAGGTACCACCTGGCACCTATCGTATTGGTCAATATGATAGTAAAGGAAAGTGATCAATGTTGGAGAGGATGTGGAAAAATTGGGACACTAATGCATTGTTAGTGGAATTGTGAACTGATTCAACTCTTCTGGAGGGTAATTTGGATCTATGTTCAAAGGACTATAAAACAATGCATACCCTTTCATCCAGTAATACCACTACTAGGTCTATATTCCAAAGATATTTTTTAAAAAGGGAATGGACCTACTTATATACAAATATTTATATCTCTTTTTTTTGTAGTGGCAAAGAATTGGAAACTGAAAGGATGTCAATCAATTGGGGAATGGCTGAAGAAATTGTGGTATATGATAATGATGGAATACTATTGTGTTATAAAAAATAATGAACAGGATGATTTCAGAAAGAGCTGGAAAGACCTTTATGAACTAATAATGCAGATTGAAATAAGCAGAACCAGTAGAATATTGTACACAGTAATATCAATATTGTGGAATGATCCACTGTGATAGACTTAGCTACTCTCAGCAATACAATGATCAAAGACAATTCTGAGTGACTTATGATAAAGATTGCTATCTAGCTCTAGAGAAAGCATTGTTGAAACCAGAATGCAGATCAAAGCATGCATTTTTTACTTTAGTTTATTTGAGCTTTTGTTTTAAGATTTTTTAATATGATTATTCTCTTACAAAAGTGATCAATATGGAAATACATTTTGCATGATAATACATGTATAACCCACGTCAAATTACTTGCCAGTTCTGGAAGCAGGACGGGGAGGGAGGGAGACAATTTGGATCACATAACTTCAAAAAAACTTATGTAGAAAATTGTTATTACATATAATTGGTAAAATATATTAATAATAAAAAAATTAAAACTTTTAAAGTGAGATATTTGTAAGGCACTTTACAATGCCTGGCGTGTGGTAGGCATTTGATAAATGTTTGCCTCCTTTCTCTTTTTTCCCCTTAATCATCACCATGCCTTCATCACCTCAAATTTGGATTGTTACAAGAGATTCAGTTAATCTCTCTGCTTCTTGAATATTACTACAAAAATTCTAGAACCTGAATTTCATCATGCCACTCCTCTTCTCACATGACTTATAACTGTCTACCATATGAATTGATTTTTTTTTAAGTGCTTAAGGCTTTTTATCAATTTGTAAATCTCTTGTTTTTCCTTTATTTTCCATAAGGGTCTCTCTCTTAGAGTTGAGCTAATCTCTTTGACATCTTTACTTCAAAAATTCTGTGTTCTAAATATCACATTAAGGTAGTAAGGGAACTGAATTTGGGGTCAGAGGCATTATGTTCAAATTTCAGCTCCATTACTACCTTTGTGACTTTGTGTACAATGCTTAACTCCTTGAATCTAATTTTTCCTAACTATAAAAATTAGGGGTTTGGAGTAGATGATTTCAGCCCTAAATTTAATATACTAGATCAGTGCCTCCACTCCCCTCCTTCAAAACCTGGTTTAGGATCTGGGTACTAGTGACTCAGTTACTATGTTTCTTCTAGTAGTGATATTAAATTCATCTTATTCTGCATTAAATTTAACTTGTTTCAGCTGTAATGAGGCTTTACTCCTTGCATTCTCTGATCTTCTTTTCCTGTTTCTAGCAAGCACTCAGGAACTCTGGGAACTGGCTTTATCTTCAGCACCAAGTGGTTGCTGAGCCTGAAGAATCAATGACTTTGGGGCTAAATGTGGTAAAAGTAGAAGCAGTTTCCTCCTCATTAGCTCCTGGATGTAGCTCTTCAGGTGACAAAATATGATTTATGTGAGAGGTGAAGGAGGGCTCTTCTGTATGCCAACATAACAGTAGGACAGGCTGCTGGTCCTTCTATTGAGTTCTCACTTAACACAAACTCAACAAGCCAAGCTCTTCCTGGACCTATTGGCTACCTTTACCCCTTTTTGTGCATTTCCTTCCATTAGATTCAATCTTGTGAGCAGCATCAAGAATTTTGCAGTAAGAGTGAAAGGAGCAGAACCAGGAGAACATTGTACACAGAGACTTGATACATTGTGGCACAATGAATGTAATATACTTTTCTACTGGTAACAATGCAATGACCCCAGACAATGCAGAGGAATTTAGGAGAAAGAACACTATCCACATTCAGAGAAAGAACTGTGGGAGTAGAAACACAGAAGAAAAACATATGATCAATCACGTGGTGCAATGGGCATGTGATTGGAGATTTTTACTTTAAAGGATCATTCTACTGCAAATATTAATAATGATAAATGTTTGCCTCCTTTCTCTTTTTTCCCCTTAATCATCACCATGCCTTCATCACCTCAAATTTGGATTGTTACAAGAGATTCAGTTAATCTCTCTGCTTCTTGAATATTACTACAAAAATTTATAACTCAGTGGAATTGCTCATCAGTTCAGGGAGGGGGGAGGGAAGAGGGGAGGGGAATAGTATGAATCATGTAACCATGGAAAAATATTCTAAATAAATTAATTTAAAATTGAAAAGTCTGCAGGAATGATAGCTGGTGTCTTCCCCTTTCCTATCATCAATTAGTAGGGGAGAGAATACCTAAGTAGTAGTAGGACTTGGCAGATGCCAAGGGAAAAGTTGACATCAGAGAGAGGCCATTAGAAAGATCATATTCAGCTGCTTAATATGGCAATCATTAGATTGTGGACTCCTTGAGGGCAAACACTATCATTTGCCATTTTTGTATCACTAGCACTTAGAACAATGCCTAGATCACAGTAGATTCTTAATAGAAGGGAATAAAGGCTTATATAACACTTATTATATGTCAGACAGTGGTAATTGCATTACAAATATTATCTCATTTGATCATTGCTTAATAAATGTTTGTTGCCTGATAATGTAATTTGGCTAATTAGTAGTCTGGCAAAATTGTTTCCCATTCTAATTAGGTTTTAATAGAACTTCTAAACTGATTGTACTGTTCTGTTAATAATACTAAAGCTATAAAGTTTGCAGAGCATTTTGATCTTCAAAACAACCCTATAAGATAGAATTCTGTTATTATCCATATTTTGTAGAGAAGGAAACTGAGGTTGAAAAAACTTAAATGACTTGACTGGGGTCACATAGCAAGTAAATGTGACAGGATTTGATTTAGAAGATTTTTTTTCATATGGTTTTTGAAAGTTTGGATTCCTTCCTTGGAAAACCACCTTCTATATGCTTTAACCATTTAGTAATCAGGGAAAGATTTGTTCTCATAAATTTGAAGCAGTTCCCTCTTTCCACTAAACCAGTGTTTCAGTAGAGGATTTGGGAATGATTAAGGCAACTCTGGAATAGAAGTAGAAACAATAAATAGTTCTAATATATACTTTCTTTTTTCCCACTCCCTACCCCCTGATTTTCTCTGTGAGTGAAATTGTAAAAATTAAAATGAATATACAATAATTTCAAATACTATATTTTATTAATTTTAATTAATTTCTATTATTATGTATTAATTTTATAATTAATTATGATTAATATAGAATTATATGATTAATATATAAATAATATGTGCATATATAAATAATTAATAATATAATTAAATATAATTAATTAAAATAGATTCATTAATAATCACTAGAAGTAAAGGAATAAAAAGGTAACAAAATAAAACCTCATGCCCATGGCTAATTTACCTGATCAAACAGCCTGCCCCACGAATGTCTCGACCCAGGAAGGAAAGAGATAGTCACAGAAGACCAACCTATTTATCCCCTGTCTACATAAGCACATAACTACAGGAAGTCAGTGGACTCATGGGAAATGTAGTTAAAAGGCACAAGATTTCCAATTACACATTCTCCCCTGAGATCTCTTGGAAGACTAGTCTCTCCAATGGATCTTGTAAACAACAAACTTTTAAATTACAACAATTTGGGGATAAAAGGAAAAGAGAATAAAACCAATGATTGTCAGGCATATTGACAAAAAGCCAATTAAGGGGCAGTCCCCTTTGGCATAAGAGTACAATACAAAACAAATGCATTCAACCCCACACAGTTCAAATCATCACATCCCAAAGTTCACTCTGGATCTTCTGGTGCAGCATGTGGTCTGTGCAGGCATCTTCATGGTGCCTTCTCAAAACAGTTCATTTTCTGGATTCAGAGAGGTAGCAAATTTCTTATCCTGAAATTACTCTCAAAAGAATTTAAAGTTTCCATTATAGCATAATAATTCCCCCTGAGGAGGATATTGACAAACATAGGTATCACTCAGGGATGCATTGCTAAGTTAGGAGATATGTAAAGGAAAAAATGGTTAATTATATAAAATGGTTGGACTGGATTATATTTAAAATAGGGTCACCAGGAATTTATATTAATTCCAGAGATTTATTTACAATTTATTTACAAAATACAGAAGAGTGAAGTTTAGAAAATCAGAGAGAGGATAGGGTAAGATATCTAGCCTACACTAGTAATTTACTCCTGGCCCCTGGCTCAACCCAGGCAGGGGAGTTTAATCTTTAATTAAAGAGGACTCAGCCCTTGTAGGTGAGGACTTGTGGAAGTCTCTCTCAAGAGGTAGGTCTCTCCTGAGGCTAGTTTCTTTAGAAGATATCCAGGAAAGGAGTGTGCTCTTTTCATTCACCACATGTCAGTCCAAAGGAAGAGATTTAAGAACAGCCTCATCAGGAACAGGATCTCAGGTCCAGTCAGCAGATTCTTCTCCAGTCTCAACTCCAAAAATTGAAGAACTATCTCTCACAGGAAGTTCAACTCCGAGTAGAACTCCAAGTAAAAACTGCACTTAGGAAGTTGTAACTCCCCTTTAAAGACACTTTCTTTTGTGTCACTTTTTGTGCCTTCCCCTAATTTTATGTTTACCAATCACAGTTGAAGCTTTGCTTTAGGACTGCCCAGGGGCAGTCAGTTTAATTTTGATTCGTCACCCACTATTGCACATGTGGGTCACAGACCTCCCCCACTCAAGTGTGAATAGGGTGTTTACACCTTTGGTGATTAAATCTAAAAATGGGCAGAGGAGTTCATTTAATTTTCACAATCAGGGGAGAGTTAAATTTAATCTTCACAGGTATATGAATCTAATAAAATAAAAAAAAACATAAAAAATCCAAATAAAAGAGAAAAAATAACTTCTGGATGAAATATAAAATATCAAAGTCTTATGTGTAAAAATTCTAAGTAAAGGAAAAATAAACCTATATAACAAGTCCTTGAATCAGGTCCAATTAAAGTGATTTATGTAATTATGCACTTATCCAATCAGTAGCCAGGACTACAGAAAGTTTGCCATACTATGAAAGACAGTAAAGGGACTAGATTATGGCAGCCAACAAGGCAGCCAAAGTGAAGTGCTTGATAGAATGTGGGGCTCAGGGAAGATCTGCCTCTGACATGTCAAAATAGCGGCAACATCAAACCCCAAATAAGTTCAAGTCCTCTTGTCTTGGCTCAAAATTTTATCAATCCCACTAGGATTGGTTGGTTTCTTTGACTTGTGTGCTTTTTTGGCATTATGCAGGTTAGATTTGTGCTTCTTTGGCACTGTGCAGTGACTCTTTTTATATTCCCTTCTCCTGGAATCACTCTGTGGAAAAGAAAACTGAAGCAAGTTTTGGACTTTCTGCCACTCAGGTGGAACAAACAGCAATTGGGATATTAGAGAAGATATTAACAAGAATGACAGTGGTGGGGGAGGGGAACTTGGAGAGTGATAATTGGTCTGGAAGGACTCTCTCTCTTTCCTGGCCCTCAGACTGTAAGGAGCTTCTCTCCCTGACTGGATAGAAGTACCTCTATTCCTGATTTTCCCAACTGTGTGCTCTACCTGGATTCCTGTGATCATGTAATTGGACAAAATGATTTAAGGGGAATGGTTTGAATTGTAAGGCCAGTTTTTAGGGGTATTAGCCTGAAGAGACAAGCCCAACCAGCTCTGAAGGTCATAACTTTTTCTTCCTCTTGTTGTCTACTACTAAGACTTAAGAAAACTTGAATAGATTAGCATAGACAGGAACAAAAGAGACCCGCCACCAATCTGTGAGGCCTGGTCTCAGCTCAAAAGCTGAGACTCATACCAAATCTAGAGAAATCCCAATTCCCTCTTCCCTGATACCTCTCCAATCCAAACTTGTTATTAAATTCATCTTGAGTTAAATAACTGCAGTCAGATAAGATTATCATTTCAGGGGGACATAGTGGGAGCTGAACCTAAGGACAGCCATTCAACCATAAATGGTCTTTATCTGACCCCTGCTGGGTAACCTTGGTCAGGGGAGAGGCTTGTCCTTCAGGGGGGTCTGGGCTTACTTGCTCTTGGGTATCTTCAACATCAATCAATAGAGAAAACATCCCCTTAGGCTATCATAGGTGTCCCATTTCTCGGGAACCTCAATTTTCTAAGATAGCCTCACAGCACGGGCATCTCTTTCCTTTTACCTCACTGGCAGCCATATTCCCTCTGTCTCTTCAACTACTCCATTCGCTGTTACAAAACCTTCCTTACCCCTGTCCTCTCTTCAATCCCTCTATAATCCCTTTAACTATTACAATACAAAATCATTAAGCAAAGTCCCATAATTTTAAACAATGAATGGCATTATTTCTATAGTCTGAAGTTTTTTGGGTATGCATTGACATTAGGGCAAATGTATTTTAAACTTATATTACTGCAAAATAAAAAAATTAAAGAAAATCTTCTGGTGACATGCTTCAAATATGAAAAGGAGAGAAAAATAAAACAAATACTATATTGCACATGAAAGGAAAGACAATAAAAGATGTTTTTTTGAAAATCAACAATATAGCTTACAGTCAGTGACACACTGTGTTATCCAAGGAGAGGCAGAACACAAAGGTTTCTCACCCCAAATGAGCTCCATTTCCTTTTTAAGTTGGCCATGAACCACTGTGTGAGTACAAATGATTTTCACAAAGTAACAGCTTTATAATAGAGTAGTATGGTAGATAATGCACATTTACAGAAAAAAGGCACCAAAATTCCCCAAATTCACAATTGCCCAGTTAATGACAATAGCAAACAAATCTACTATCATACAGGCTTCCCATGAGTCTGCTATGTGATATTAAGAACAACAACAACAAAACTTTAGAAGCTAATGGATACTTGTCACAAGTTTTTCAGGTGTAGCAAATCTTTCAACCTTGGGTGAGATGTTTTTAACAAAGTCTATTACTGCCATCATTCCAAAATGTAGCAGAGGAGCCCAGAAAAAAACATAAACCTCTCTGTACTGATGATGAAAAGCTTTTGGGATCTAAAACATTACCAAGAAATCTAGACTGTTCTGGTGGAAGTAGATTAAACTGAAGAGTTAAAATATTATGTAAAAGCTACTTTAGGTTTCATGCTATATATATATATATATATATATATATATATATATATATATATATATATATATAACTTTTTGGCAAGAACTATTTTGTTCTCTACCTTTAATTCAACATTCTTTATAACATATATGTGTGTGTGTATAATATTCAGAAACTACTAGACTTCACAGAAAAAAAAAATCTTCACACCTCCAGGATGAGATTATAATCCATTACAGGGTAACTAATCCTCTTGGGCACCTCACTCACTCTGGTATGAGATTATAACAGTTAACAGACCTGTCTCCAATATGTCCCATCCATTCCACATGGAGCCGAGGACTAAATAGTGAAAATCACTTTAGATGTCTCATTCATTGCATTTTTTTTAAACCCTTACCTTCCATCTTGGAGTCAATACTGTGTATTGGCTCCAAGGCAGAAGAGTGGTAAGGACTAGGCAATGGGGGTCAAGTGACTTGCCCAGGGTCACACAGCTGGGAAGTGTCTGAGGCCAGATTTGAACCCAGGACCTCCTATCTCTAGGCCTGGCTCTCAATCCACTGAGCTACCCAGCTGCCCCCCATTGCATTTTTAATAAATGTGGACATGGGGAAATACAATAGTGCTATTGCACTTCTCTTCAACTACAAATAGACCCTTATCTCTTGTTACAAACAATTCAAAGACAGGTAAATGATCAGAGGTACTGGTGCTACTAGAGATCTAAAAATCACTTCTGAAGACCCCTTAAAAGCAATTTGAGATATTTAACTCATTAAATTCTCCAAAGGTTGTTAACCAGGTTGATGGAATCCATCCATCATCTATGTGACAATTAACAAAGGCAAAAAGGAACAAAAGGCCATTTAGGCAACATGTGACCTCAGTGGATCTCATGACAAGCCCAGTGTCCATAAGGGCTTATGGTTTTGCCAAAGGGTTTGCGCAAATTGTTTATGGACTTTTACAATGGTATTTTGTTCAGTACAGTTAGAGGGGAAAGGTACAAATCAAAATAATGTAATCAAATACATCTAATAGCCAAAACACAGGAGGTTAAAATGATTCAGTGTAACAGAATAGTATTGGTCAGATTAACAAATGAACTTAAAACAACAAAATTAAATCTTAAAGCTAAAACAATCAGCAAAATACAATAAGATACAGAGATTTTCATAAAACAATGGAGTCTGAAAAGGCTTAAAAATTTCACCTCCAGGCTCTTAAAAGTTTCTTCCCTATCCATTTAGGTTCTTCTTGTCATACCTCTGGGATCTCTCATAGTGAGGGAGAATTCCTAGCTGAACATAGTGTGGAGGAATCCCAAATTGGATGTATTTTAGAGACTGGGCAGGTCCAAATGGCATGGGGTTGTAGGGAGATAAATTTCTCCCCTGAATCTCAGGCAAGATAATCGCAAGGACCAGTGCACCCAGAAATGGTAGGATGAAAGAGCATCCAAAAATTGGGATCTGTTTGAAACCGGTAATGTGCTGCTCTTTCATAGAGCAGGATATGCTTGCAATTTTACTTCCTGTTTGGAAGAGTAACCTTCCTTCCCCTTCCCCCTTAGGGTAAAAAAGCTAGGGGCCACTTGCTGCCTCAGTCCCCTCCCCCACAGGCATGGAAACCTATCTGGGTTAGCCAAACTGGGTTAGAAAACCCATGTGGGAGGGGGGGAATCTATACTTCACCCTCTGAGGGAAAAAAAATGGTATTTCTAATTGGCTCTCGAACCCTTGGCAATCAGGTGTTGACTGCAGTAGCTCACAGACAGCAGAAATGGCAAGGAGTTAGGAGGCTAATTATTGCCTAAGGGAAACACACTTGGGTTTCCAAGGCAAGCAGCGAGCAAGCACTCAGCTGTTCGAAATGTACTTTACCAGCTGCCAGGAGAGTGGCTCCAAGGACTCCCAGCTTGTGTGTTCTAAAGACACAGCAACAGCAATCAGCAATCAGCAACAGCAACAGCAACAGCAGCTGCAGCAGGAGACAACCCAGGGAGTTAATAGCAGGAGGCTGGATTGGCAGCAATAACGCCAGAGGCAGCAGTGAGGAATGCTGGCTTAAGCAAATGGGAGCGAGAAAAGGCCTAAGCCTTTTCTGCTAAGAGTCCCTGGCTAAGTCACTCAAATTAAAGTATTCGGGTGGGCAGGGAGGCTGGGAAAAATGGGGGGAAAATGGTAGGAGTTGGACAGCAGCTCCAAAGAGAGTTCAGAGTTGTCAGGGGTGGGCAGCGAAAAGCCATGGCAGGAGAAATGTGACTTTGCAAAATTTATCTAGGCTATTTTAAAATATTGAGAATTCTTTCTCCAACTTCAGTGGATGCCATCAATGTAAAAATTAAAATTAATCTACAATAATTTCAATATTATATTTTATAAGACTTATTAATAATCACTAGAAATAAAGGAGTAATGTAAAAGTTAAAATTAAATCTCAATAATAATATTATATTTTAAGAGATTTATTAATGATCATTAGAAATCAAGGAATAAAGATACAAAATAAAGACCATGTGCCCATGGCTGGTTAGTCATTTTTTTAGTCAACCCCACTCACCACCATCAATGCTGATTCTATATCAGAGAGGGAGCCTCCAAAGCCCACGGCCTTTATCCTCTGTCTACAGAAAGTACGTAATGACAGGAAGTCAATGGGCTCTTGGGATACGTAGTAGGGTAACAGATTTTCAATCATACATTTCCCCCTGAGACCCATGGAAGACTAGTCTCTCCAGTGGGTCTTGTAAACAAGCCAACTTTAAAATTGCAATAATTTGAGGATAAAAGGAAAAGAGAACAAAACCAATAATTGCTAGGCGCATTGACAAAAAGCCAATTAGGGGGCAGTCCCCTTTTGGCATAAGAGTATATATTCAAATTAAATGTTCAATCAACCTTCAGTTCAATCAACCACACCCAAAGTTCATTCTGGATCTTCTTGATGTAGCTTGTGGTCTGTGGAGGTATCTTCATGGTGCCTTCTAAGAAGAGTTCATTTTCTGGATTTGGAGAGGTAGCATGTTTCTTAACCTAAAATTACTCTTAAAAAGAATTTAAAATTTGCAATTTAAAATAATGACAATACAATAAAAGGTAACAAAATAAAACCACGTGCTCAAGGTTTCCTTGGTTAGAGTTCCAGTAGACTATTGTCATAATTAGTCACTATTAGTCAGCTAGAAAGCTATAGGTTCTGTAGGTTCAGTGTCAGAATTTCAGGCTCCTCTTTGGTCTGGTATTCTTAGCAAGGTTATTTTGCTGTAGGTTTCAGACTGGCCTGGCAACTGAAATCGAAGACCCTCTTCTTCCTACTTCCCAGTCCTGCTTAGTTCCTGCTTGCTTTTGTACTTGCTCTTTGCTGAGCAGTACATAACTTAGAGCCCTAGCAGAGTGCTGCTCTAGGTTCAGGTCCCCTCCTCAGACTTCCTTGAATCTGTAACCCAGCACTGACAGTTGCCAGTTGGTACCTGTTATTTTTCTCTTTATAACATCTGGCCCCTCTACTGTGGATAGAGTATTCCTGACTCCATGTTTAGCACTCTGTCCACTTTACCACTGTGATTCTTATATGTTTATCATTGTTTCCTCTGTAGGAATAAATGTCCTTCCAATATATAATAAACATTATATATTGAATACCTCTTTTATTTCCCCCTTTTATGGAATAACCTTAGTAGAGCCAAAAATAGAATTATCTCTAGATTAGGTGAGGTGAGGACCAGTGAATGCAAGAATGGTAAATTTACCTCCCCTCCTGAGAAGTCATACTCCCCCAAAGATGGATTCTGGGCAAACCAAAATGGATCTGTAAAGAATAGGGTGTACTGCAGGCAATCAGGCCCTAGGGCAGTGATGGCAAACCTTTTAGAGACCAAGTGCCCAAACTATAATGCCACATGTGAGCCAACCCCCCCCCCCCGCCTTACCCCAGATAGTGGAGGGAGGAAGCACTCCCATTGGGTTACTGGGTGGAGGGGCATGTGATATGAGAAATGTCTTCAGGCATGCATGGTGAAGGGAAAGGGAGCAGCTCCCTTTAGCACAGTCTGACACACACACTACAGGTTCCCTAACAAGGCCCTAGAACCTTAGCTGAATGATGCCTCTAGTCTTTCTATGCTAGTTTGGATTTCTATAATATAGATATGGTCAGTTTGCAGAAAATACCCTTCTCTGAAGCCTGAGTGCTTCAGAATGTTAAAGACTAAGAAGGAAGAGGCCAGAGACTTCAGAGGTTGGAGTAATATAATAGAGAATCACTGCCTTTATATCTAGATACCCCAGGTCTGAATACCAGTGCTGTCACTTCATTGCTTCATGACTCTGGATGAGTAACTTAACTTTCTTCAGTCTTAATTTGTTTAAAGAAAAATTAGAGTAATAATGCATACAAAACCTACCTCATAGAGCTACTGTAAGGATCAAATAATATAACATATGTAGAATATTTTATAAAGCACTGTGTACATTAGCCATTATTATCTAAGAACACTCTTGTAGGAACTTACAAAACACATTATTTTTTCATCATGATAGTAGTTTTGGATCTACAAGATGATTTGGTTCAGGATTTCTTTAAAAAGTGGCTCTCCTTTTAAATATTTTAAACAATTAATTCCTTTGGGGGGGCAGTAAAGGAACTTTAAAGCTAAAGAGTTAGAAATTGCTGACAGTTAAACATCAATTATAAATGGAGGCAACCCACTTTTCAAATAATTATTTGGGGGCAGCTAGGTGGCTCAATGGCTAGAGAGCCAGACCTGGAGTCAAAAGGTCCTGGATTCAGATTAGGACTCAGACACTTCCTAGATGTGAGATACTGGGCAAATCACTTACCTTCCATTGTCTAGCCCTTATTGTTCTTCCAAAATAGATTGTAGTCCCTTAATGTTTCCTTGTTTGCTTGCTTGATGCAGCAATTGTCCAGCTGTCCCTCTAACACAGGAGGTTCCAAAAAAGCAGGGGTTCTATTAAAGAAGATTAACTAAAATGTTTGCATAATTAGTGATCAGATAATTTTAGATTCAGGTTCTTAAATATTTTTTCACATTTATATTCTGTTTGTCTTATGCTAGCTATGCCTTGAGCCTCAGTTCACTCATTTGTAAAAATGAGACTAAAAATATCTGCATGAGGTTGCTCTGATGAAAGTGCTTGAAAAATGTAAAGTTCAATAAAAATGTGTTTCTTTGATAGATCAGTGATAGAGACTCAGTGCAGATCATAACCTATGCATATTTTTTCATCATCAATGATTCTTGACCCTGAGCTCCTCCAAATTCCTGCAAAATGAAGATCATTGTGGTATAGTGGAAATACCATTGCATCCAGAGTAAGACAAGTCTTTTCAACTTGTAAGGCAGCTTTTCAACTTTAACTTACCAGATGCATTAATCATAAGCAATTCACTTAATACTTTAAAAGTCAGTTTCCTTATCTTTAAAATAGGAAAAATAGTATCTCAAGTACCTACCATCCCAAAGGTTTGTAATGAAGATAAAATGAGTTGTGTATATAGTACTTTGTAAATTTTAAAAGTGCTACATAAGTATCAATTATTAGCATTATCTTCTATGGAGAAACTATCCATTGTGCTGGAAGTCTTCTCTACAGCCTACCACAAAATTATCGAAGCACCAAATTAGAAGGCACCTCATACACCAGATACATTTTAGTTCACATTTGTGCAGAAATCCTTTCTATAGTATCAAAAAGGGTTCACCTAGCTTTCCTCTGAAGCTTCTTGGTAAGAAAGAATTCACTTTTCCTGAGGTAACTAATTCTACCTCCCTTTGTATGGCACCAAATATTAGGAAATTTAAAACCCTAATTTACCATCTTAGAATCAATATTGTGCATTGGTTTCAAGGAAAAAGAGTAACAAGGGCTAGGCAAATGGGTTAAGTGACTTGCCCAGGGTCACACAGTTAGGAAGTGTCTAAGGTCAAATTTGAACCCAGGACTGCCCATCTCTAGGAATGGTTCTCAATTGACTGAACCACCTAACCTTGGAAAGTATTTTTTACAGGGAATTTGAATCTACTTTTGTAATTTCTGTCTACTATTCCTACATCTGTCCTCTGGGGCAAAGTAGAACAGTCAAACCTCTCTACATATAATCTTTCAAATACATGAAGACAGATAAGACAGCCAAATGCTACATGTCAGCACCACTAAGTGAAACTGCAACCCATAAAAGTCTTCATTCACATTTATGATCTTGTTCTGATCTTTTTGGTGGATATGAGATAGAAATTATTATTGTTCCTGAGAAATCATTTTTATCATCTTGTTCAATGGAGTTTAACTAGAAAATATCCTGAAACAAGTTACTATTCTGTTATTATTCTTTTGATAGTATAAAACAGTTTCTTTCTGTAATTGAATACAAGTAATTAGGATGACTTGATGAAAGTATCCTCAATACAACCGCAGTAGCAAACAGGATGGCAATGATGTATGTATCCTATCCTCCTATGTGTTTTTAATTTCTTCAACCAAGTCTTCATATTTTGAAAGCTTTTTGTTTCATGCAATTTCAAGATTATGGACCTACTTAGTATGACTACAATTATTAAAAACTTATTCGTTAGTTGTTTTAGGTCATGTCTTGGCACTAGTGAACAACAGTTTGGTTTGTGATGTTCCAGCTCCAGTATAGTTTACTGGTTTAGGTTTTAAGGATATTTTGAAGTCTATATTTGTAGCATGGAATTTTGGCTCTGCTAGTTTGACAAAGCAAGTTTTTCTGATGTATTTCATTGGGTATTTGAAAGGTGGTAAATCTTTGAAGCTTGCAGTAATGTTTTGCAGTTTTTACTTTTTCTCTTATTCTCAGTGTTGTTGATATCACTACTACTACCACCATCCATCATCACCATCATCATGTTCCCAAAAATCTGTGGGTTTTTCAGGGTCAGGGATAATACATATTACTTCAGATAGGAATTCTATGAGGGAAAATTCCATTAATCAACTAAATCTCTAAATTTAATCATGCTCTCCAGCTCTCTCTCTCTCTTTTTCTCTCTCCTTGCCCCCCTCCCCCCACCTCTCTCTAAACCCTGACTTTTTCCATCTATGTATTGGTCTCAAGGCAGAAGATCAGTGAGGGCTTGGAATTGTGGGTTGTGACTTACCCAGAGGTACACAGCTAGTTTGAGTCCACATTTGGACCCAGGACTTCCCATCTCTGGGTCTGGCTCCCTATCCAGAGCTATCTAGATGCTCCTATTATCTCTTTCTTTGTGCCAGTAAACGTGGTAGGCCCTAGGAATACGCTGAAAGGGGGACAATGCCAGTCTTTGAAGAACTTCCATTCTACCTACAACATGGTTTCTGCATGCATCCAAGCAACCGGCAGGGGGCTCTGCAGCAGAGCCCTGGGCTAGGCGAAGGAAACCACACAGCCTCCTCTACCTTTCAGGGCCTATCCTCAAAGTTGAAGTCCTTGGCATCAGGGTCTCCTCAGAGTTGGGGGTGAGGGATCACGGATGCGTCACAGGAGCGCTGGCCTGAAATCCATCTCAGCAGCTCAGAGCTTCACGGAGCTTTACACTTAGGGTGGGCTCAGGGGGCGATGCTAAGTAAGGGAAAAGTGGGGGAGTGTCTTGGCTATGGCATGACATCATCGCAAGGAGCGGAAATACGTCAAAAACAGCAAAGCTTCCTAAAACGCCGCCATGACAGGGAGGAGGCAATGGCCTCTGCGCACGCGCTACATCCGGGTCCAAACGTGTCGTCCTAGTGAGGACGTGGCAGCTCCCGAAGCCAAGGCCTCCGTGCGCGGGGGAGGCACTTCCGGCGGCGACACGACGGCCGGCTCGGAACCGGAAGTGGGGCCTGAGAGTCGAGACGCTGGGAGCGCAGCCGGGGCAGGCGCTGGAGCCGGAGCCGGGTGAGCCCTCGAGAAGGGGGAGAGATCGAGGACAGGAGGGCTGAGAGGAGACTAGGGAGTGACGAGACAGACTTGCCGTCCTGGGGGCCCTTCCTGGGCGAGCACTGTGCGGCCGGGGAAGGGAGGAGTCTGGGGGCGGGGCTGTGGCCGGGCTGGAGTGGACAGGGCCCGGGACCCCCATCGCGGCGGGCCTTCACCCTCTCACTCTCTAGTCCGAGCCGGAGGGACCCGTCCAGTCTCCTCCCGGCTCTGCACGGCGCGGTCTGCCCAGCCCGGAGTCCCCTTTGACTGGAAGAGGTGATCCCGTCGTCTCGCCCGTCCACCCTCCCAACCTTTGGCCCTGGTTATCTGCTGGTTCTCCCAAGTTCCTTGGCAGCTTCCGCAGGGGCAGACCCCCAGCCTTCGGAGCCCAGGGGATCCCGCCCCGCCCCTTTGGGGCTGTTACCCTGAACTCCCCCTCCCCCCAATCCTTCTAGGGTACTACGGACCCCCGGGTTTGAAGCTTGTGCTCGTTAGGGGGGGATAAGTCGTGTCTCCCACTCACCCCGTTTTTGAAACTTCCCACCAACCCCCCCCCCCCCACTTTTTCTCCTTTCTCACACTTGCATAGTTCACTTCCCCCAGTTGACAGCCCATCCCATAGAGGTAGTGAGAGCTGAATGTGCTGTCTATTAAACGCCACAATGTCATCGAACAGGGCTCGGAAGAGTAGCCTTTGAGAAACCTGCCTTGCACCTTAACAGAAGGGTTGGAGGTGCTGTCAGCCACAGCCAGCTAGTCCAGATTCAGTAATATTTGTCCCATTCTTAACTTCAGCAAACGTTAATTATCCTTTCTCTGTGCTTGCTAGGCACTGGGAATGTAGGGAAAAAGATGTAACCATCACTGTTCTCAAGCATTTTAGTTCTATTGGTTGGGGGGGGGTGGTGAAGAGGGAATTTACTTGAATTGTTTTGTGGATAGAAGTATCCTCTTAGAATCTTCTTGTGTTGTCATGAGCCAGATTAGAGAAATGCCAGACAAACTGAAAATAGGGTTGCTATTCTACTCCAGGAAGAATTACTTGCACTGGGAGATCCCAGTTCTCTCAGTGGGAGACTCAGCATAGGACTCCAATCAAATTCTAACTCAGAGAAGAGATTCATAGCGGACTTTGCTCAAGTGCAGGCATCTAGCTAGCTCCAGCCCCACTTTGGCCTGAGTATTACTTATATAATATGTTGCAACTTTGGAAAACTAGTTTCTGAACACTTCTTATCTCCCCCCTTTTCTCCTGCCCTGCAGGTGAGGCCAGGTTGGGGATGCACTCACGATGAATGTCAATCAGCCAGCTCCCCCTGGGGTGCCATATGGACAGCCTCAGCCTGGCTACACAGGATATCAATCTGGCTATGGTGGGCAGCCAGGACCCATAATTCCCCCTACTCCTTATGGAGCCTACAATGGTCCAATGCCAGGCTATCAGCAACTGCCTCCCCCAGGTATGTATGTGTTTGAGTTACTTGTAAGCTCTGAGGAGGTGGTGGCAGTGTCCCATTGAGGGGTTTTTGTGTAACTGTCTTTTTGTGTGCCATGAAGGGTCATGGACGGAGTCTACTCTGTCCTATTTCTGGTTCTGATTCACCTTTGTGACATTTAATGGGTGTGTAGCTTCCACATTGTGTCCATTGATAATTCATTGTTTACAGATAGCACCATGAGGTGGTGTTCTAGTTTCCTTGGACTGCAGCCAGTCTGGGCACACTGGCAAGGGCTAGATGGGGAAGGGGCATGGCTACACAGTTGTTTCATACTTTGGTAGGGGTAGGTGCTTTCCAAAACTTTGGCTGGTAGAAACTTTGTTGTTCTATGCCCTTTTTTTGGTCTACCTTGAGTATTTAGGAACTATTCCTGGTGTGTGGGTTCTGCCTTTTAGGACTGAGGGCTTAGGGAAATGGCTCTTCAGTAGGAGGGGTAGAGTTTATGTGTCTGACTTTTTAATGCCTTTTATAGATTTCTGTCAAGGTCATTTGCAGCCTTACATCAAGTACCTTTGTCTTTTGGATAGCATGAGTGTGTTTGGAGGGCTTTGAAAAAAAAAAGCTCTGACATTTTCTGTAGGGTTCGTATTTTGTTATAATACTCCTTCAGAAAGTGTACTGATTATATGGACAAGTGGGATGCTATATCTTATTTCAAGTTAACCCAGAATCGAAGATAGTACACCCTTGGTTATAATATCTGGTATGTGTCTAACAGTGTTTTTAATGACAATGAGTTTAGGGATATAGGAGAGGACTTGTAGAAGAAACATGAAGAACAAGAACAAAGTATAAGTCAAAGTTTGAAATGCAGAGATAAACTCAAGGTAAAAAACAAGATTGTAAAGTTCCTATCCTATTTTCTGGTTTGGGACTTTGATCATAGCAGAGTCCTTGTTAGGCCTTTTAACTCCTGTTATATCAGACCGGAGCTTGGCATCTCCTGAAGAGCCATCTCTGAGATAGGTACAAATGTGGGTCTGGGCTATGATTACTAAATACCAAAACTTACATTTATAAAGCACTTTCACATACTTTCTAATGACTAACTTTCATATATATTTTGAAGTTTACAAAGTGCTTTCTTCACAACCCTGTGAAGTTGATAAAGTAAGTATTCCTGTTTTCCAGATGAGAAAAATGAAGTTTAAAGTTGTTTGGTCCCAAAGTTAGTAAATAGAGCCGCTTGAATTAGCACGCAGGTTTTGACTTCTAGGCATTTCTGTATGCCATGATGCTGCTGTAAAGTTAAGTTTATCTTGCCTCTTTAGGTGTCTCTGCTTCTGATAAGGGCAAAACAACAACAAAAAAAACTGGGCTGATACCATGAAAGAGTACTCCAGTTTGGATTAGAAGGCTTGACTTGCATCTCTAGCTCTGATAGTTAGAAATAAAAATAAATAAGCTCTCTATTACCTTAGAAGAGTTATTTTGATCTCAGTGAGTGTTGTTTCTTTATCATTTGAGCAGTTTGGATTAGACTAGATGATCCTCAAGGTCCCTACTGGCTCTAAAATTCTGTTATTTAAACTGAAGCAGAACAGAAGTGGTGTAAATTAAGTGGATAATGGAACTGCCTGACAGGTTGGTGAAAGAGGTTGAGCCCTTAGAACCTTTGAAGGGCGTAGAGGAGAGGTTATCTCTTTCCTTAGGAATAGGAATGGGTTTATAGGATCATAATTTTAGATCTGGAAGGAATTGGAGAGGCCATCTAGTCCAACCTCTTCATTTAACAGATTAGGAAACTGAGAACCAGAGAAATTAAGTGACTTGTGCAGAGTCATATAGTACGTGACAGAGCTGAGGTTCCAATCTAGCTCTTCTGACTCCAAAACATGGCTTCTTTCCATTGTACCATGTTGCTAGTCAGGTCAGTATGGCATAACTTGTGACAGGAGAGTGAAGCTAGAGTTCATTGAGGAGTCGTTGGTGGAGGCACAACTAAGATTTGCTGGATGGCATAGGGCTCCTGACATCTAGGTCTATTAGGAATGCAAAGTGAATAGATGAACACAGGGGGTGAAAGGAGCTGATTCTCAGTCCTCCCTCTTCTTTCCATGTTTGCATAGCTAAGGTCTTCTTGTCCCTCCAAAAGTTCCTTATCTGCTACTTTGAGCATGTGTCATAAATTGCTAACCCTTAGTTTAGATGCTTTTCCCCAGGAAATTTAACATCTGGGCTGGGAAACTGGCAAGTCTATACTAAATTGAAGGAGTGTAAGAGTCAGATCAAGTCACTGAGCATTTATTAAGTGCTTACTCTATGCTAAGCACTTTACTAAGCTTTAACTGTAGAAAGAAAGGCAAAAATAGGCACTGTCCTCATGGAGTTCATGTTCTGATGATGAAAGCAACCAGCAAACAACTATGTCTATGCAAGATATATACAGAGTAAATTATAGGTGATATTAGGAAGGTACTAAAATGTGGGATGAGGGGCCAAAAAGACCTCTGGCAGAAGGTGGGATTTGAGCTAATAACACTTGAAGGAAGCCAGGAGGCAGAAATGAGTAGGGAAAGAATTCCAGGATATGGGAGAGAGCTAGTAAAAAGGCACATAGTTAGGAGATGGAGTGTTGTGTATTGTGCCAGGAACAACAAAGAGGCTGGTGTTGCTGGATTGTAGAATCTATGGAGTTAAGTGTCAGAAAACTGGAAAGGCTAGAAGGGAACAGATTATGAAAAGCTTTGAAAACCAAACAGATTTTATGTTTTATCCTGGAAGTAATAGGGAGGCCCTGAAGGTTATCTGAGTTGGAGAGTGGGGGGGATAATAATGTTCAGATCTGTCCTTTAGGGAAATGAATGGCAGTGAAGTGGGGAATAGACTTCAGGCAGGTAGATCCACCAGAGAAGACTATTTCCTGGATTTGAGAGGATGAAGACTTGTATCAGAGAAGAGAATAGGATGTATATGAGAGATGATGAGAAGGTAGAATCCATACAATTTGGCAATAGTTTCAATATGAAGATCTCTGATGTGACTGATAGAGGGCTCAGCCAGTGACACTGATAGGAGTAATGGAAGCTTTCTGTTCATGGTTTCAGGTCAAGAATAGCTGCCATGGCTAGAATTGACAATGAGTAGTGTCATCTTCACTTTGAAACAATGGGAGTGGCCAATAAGTACCTGAGCTCACTGATCTATATTTTGAATCTCTGGGTAGAGGAAAGATCTTTTTGTAATCACTGAGTTTCTATCCTTTCTCTTAGGTGTGCCAAGAGCACCACCTTCCTCGGGAACACCCCCAGCCTCTACTACAGCCCGAGTTCCTAGTGGCCAGCCTGCATATGGCCAGTTTGGCCAAGGAGATGTGCAGAATGGGCCAAGCTCCACTGTTCAGATGCAGAGGTATGTATTTGTGTTTCCCTGTGCAGATTCAAAACTACATGAGAAGTAGGAAACAGTGCAAGTGTTTTGTTGTGTGTTTCTTTTTCTTTCTTCTCTCTCTTCCTTTTCCCAGTCTTCCACTGTTGCTTGTATACTGGTCTTTTAACTAGGATTCTATTTCACATTCTCTCCTTTGAACTCTAGGCTCTTTGCCACTGTTTTTTTTTTCTTATCTAGATACTATTTAGCAGTTAACATTGCTGTCCTTACTGAATCCTAGAAAAGAATAGGAAGGGGCTTTGAGATCCTTTAGGCCCACTCTTTTCACCAGCTGACTGGCTGAAATCAGGTCAGTCTTGTCCCAATGCATAGAGAGAAGAGCAGCCCCTTCATTTCAGAGGCAGAAACAAGTATCTTGTGAAGGGGTGTAGCAGGAAGTCCCAGATGGTAAGCTGTCCAAACTATTTGGCAAAGCATTTGCGACCTTTGGGAGCCACTTTTCTTTTAGGACCCTTCTCCAGTAGGGTACTGCTTGTTTTTCAGTTAACAAAGGAGAAGGTAGAAGGGCTCAGAATTTTAGATTTATACATGGAGATGAAAGAAGGTAAGGGAAATAGCCTAGGAAAACTTCCCAACCTTTGTTAGCTGGGTATGTAGCAAGTGACTTTCATCATCTTGGGGCCACAAGATTAATCTATGTTCTATAAGAATGGAATGAACTCTTAATCATCCATGCTAATGGAAAGCTGGTTGGTGAAGCAAACATCCATTGAGTACCTACTATGTGCTTAATTAGACTCATACTAGGTGCCAGAGAGTACAAAATATAGTCTTATCCACAGTTTAGTGGAGAAAGTAAAACAAGTAGGAAAAAACAGTATAGAATAAAATTCCCACAGTAAGATGTTATATAAGAACACTGTTCATTGTGGATTACACATAAAAGAAAGAGGTGAGAGGTCAGAGTCTTCATGGTAACATAGTCTTCTTTAGCATAGAGTTTGAGTCTATCTGGGCTCTTGTCCAAGGGAGTTTGTTTTCCTAAACACCAGAAGGACCTTGTTAAAATTATAGGCAGAACTTTGGCAAGTAATTCAGCCACTATGGATCTCAGCTTCATCCTTCAGAATGAGGGGGTTGAAGTCAATGCCCTCAAAGGGCTTCAACCTATGATCTCTTGCGATTCATCTTTGTGTATTTAGTTTTCTCTTTTTTTATTTCTAGTCAAATGTCTTTTGCTGTTTCACTCAGCGTCTTGCTGTTGCTATTTTATGTTCTTGATGTCACTTCATATAAACCTTTCCAGATTTCTTTAGTCTCATTTCATTGATCATGTCTGATGCTGGAGAATATGGAGAATGTTGGATGGTGAGTCAGGAATCCCTCAGTTCAGAGCTTCCTTTTGACTCTTGGTCTATGGCCATGACTGGGTCACAGTCTCTCTGAGCCTAGGGCAATTGATCAAGATTTATTTTCTAAATTTTTCATTGGGTTAAAATAAAGTAAATTTAACATTACAGTCACAAATCCTTGATGTATTGCTGCAATTCAATTCTAGTACACTGATAATTATTATACTGATGTACCATAGCTTATTCAGCCATTCACCAACACTGGGATGTTTAGGTTGTTCAGTATTTTCTATTTGCAAAAATGTATTTCTAAACAAATTACATCTATTTCCATTGAATATCTTATTTTTTTATGATAACATTCTTGGAGAATATTTCCAATATTGGCATGATTTGATTAAAGGACATGATTCTTATTGTTAACTTCTAGATAGAGATTTTATTATAAAAGTATAAAAAGATTCTATAATTTTCAGTTCTGTTAGCAGTATACATGTGTATGTTTTTTACAATTCTATAAATGAATTTTCTCAATTTGTAATTTGAAATGAATTTTTGTACTAATATTTGAATGGTGTATCAGAAAAAAAATTGGGTATGCCCAATGTTAGGAAAGTACAAAATACTTTAAAGTAAATAATGAAACCACACTATGAAAAACTAATTTAGGAGAATTTGAAAAGTTTTTTAGTTTTCTTCTCCCCAGTCAACTGGCATTTGAAAGAAGCATTGCCTCTTATGTTGAATCAAATACTCTCTAAATTGGTTGACTTTTTAGCTCACACTTCTATTGTGGGAAGAAGCCTCAAACTACATTTATATGACCAATATATTGTTGGTATAACACAATGCTCCTTCCCTTCTAGCTCCTGGACTGGTGACTGCCATACTGTGGCAATTATGTCGGTGAAGGACTTAGGCAAAGAAGGTGGTATTGTCATTAGTAGATACTCTGGAGATTTGTTGCCTAATTAATGTTTAAAGCTACATTTGCCACAAATGCCACTAAGAAAAATGGTTCACAGTATTGTCTCTTAAATTTCTAACTTAGTACTTCATTGGAGCAAGATGATTTTGGATTCTTGAAGTCTTTGACATTAGAGTACAGTCTGTGGTGGGTCTTTCCTTGGTGAAAAGACTTTGAATATACTGTTGACAATGTACAATTGTCTAAGGGAAAGCCTAATTCATTGTGGAACTAAACCATTAAGTTGGCACAGGGTGATGTTTTGCAAGGTGGGAGGGAGAAAACAAGAAGCAAAAGTCATAGGATCTCTTTAATGACTAAGTTAAAGGGATTGCAGTTTATGCAGTGGAAGACATCACATCAAAGAAAAGCTAGATCCTTGAAATATTGACAGGATCAACAATTTGGATAATTAAGAATTTATACAATATGTGTGTAGATTATGGGTCTTGGCAGAGGCCAGGCTAGGGGAAAAAGGGGTAAAGTAGTTTGGGGCTAGGGATTCTTAGCAAATTTGTCAGGGTTCCTAGATCCTATGATTACCTCTACTTTTATTCTCTCCTTAGGCCTCCCGTGTCTCAGCCGTTTGTGCCAGCCCCAGTGGCCCCTCTGGTGAACCAACCAGCCCCATTTCAGCCATATGGCCCTCCCCCAACTAGCACACAGGTGACCACTCAGATGGCAGGGATGCAGATCAGTGGCCCAGCAGCTCCTCCTCCTTCAGCATTAGGCTATGGTGAGTGACTGGGGTTGCAAAATCTTTTTTTCCTTACCTCCTTTCCGTGTCCCTCAAGGAATATATGAAAAAGCATTTATTAATCTCTTACTGTGTCCAAAATATAAATCTGGGTGGGGGGAGGATAGAAAAGTAGGAGTTCCTCTAGTGGCAATACAATATATGTAGGGGGTTTCAATTTTCAAATTAGATGAGAAGATGTAGCCTCTTTAAGATGCAGTGGTAAAACAGGTGATCATGCATCTTTAGTGACATTTCCATTAATTAAACCATACCAGCTTTATATATGGAACTAGTGGACACTGCCAAGTACTTTGCCATTGAGAACTTTGTTTTCTAGGTCCTTGGTAGATATGACTGATATAAACTATAAGGTTCTATGATGGGTTCCTTAACACTGATTCCCTGTGTGATAGGATAATTATAGTCACCTCTGCTGTGTGGATAGAGAAACAACATGTTAAATAAGCAGGAACAGGGATTAGGGTAGTAACTTATCCCTTTCTGTTTCTCAGGGCCACCTACATCAATGGCTTCAGCTTCAGGAAGTTTTCCAGGCTCCAATCTATATGGCTCTTACCCTCAGAACCTGGCTCCACCCACTAGCCTGGCCCAGGTTCATCCTGGTGCCCAAACCCCTCAGCGATCTCCTCCTCTGCAGGCTTCTAGTTTTCCACCCTCAGCAGCAGGGGGCCCCAGACCTCCTTCAATTGCTGGACCATCCATGCCTGGACAGAGCTTTGGGGGGCCTCCAGTGAGCCAATCCAACCATGCATCCTCACCTCCCCCACAAGCTCAGCCTCCAATGACTGGCCCCCCAGGACCCCCACCTCCTATGCATTCCTCTCAACCAGGATATCAAGTACAACAAAATGGTGAGTCTTTCCCCTTTGTTGAAGCTAGGGACTCTGGCTATCCATATGCCATGGATTTAAGAACCATTTGCTTGACTAGTGAAATAGGAGGGGGGGGCCTTTGGGTAACAGGTTTTCTGTATGTTCTAGAAGGTAGATTATCAGGAGCTCTCCTTCCCAGGAGTTTATGATAATCATATTGATAGAACACTGGGAGATTTGCAAAGTGCTTTCCTTACCCAACCCTTGGAAGTAGAATAGTTAGTATTGACTCCATTAACATGGAGAAACTGAGGCTTAGAGAAGTTAAAGGACTTGCCCAGAGTCACATACCTCTTAAACTGTTAATACCCAGGACTTGTGACTCCAAGATTAGTTAGTACTCTTTATACTTGATTTTTCCATGTCGGTGGTAAGTGAACTTGGAGTATTACTCTCACCCCACTAATCACTGTACCTTAGGATTTATCACTTGTTTTTGTAGAAGTTCTTAGGCCTTTTATTATGGGGTTGTAATTCTTGTGCCTTTACCTTCCAGGTTCCTTTGGACCTGCTCGAGGCCCTCAGCCCAACTATGGGGGAGTCTACTCTGGAGCACCCAACTTTGGCAGTCAACCTGGGCCTCCTCAGCCACCTCCCCCAAAGCGCCTGGATCCTGACTCCATCCCTAGTCCTGTAGGTACACTGTCTTGTGACTATGGCTGTTTGTACATATGTGTGTGTGTGTGTGTGTGTGTGTGTGTGTGTGTTTGTGTGTGCACGTGCACCTCTTTGTGCTAAGCTGGAAAGGATGGGAACAAATTTTAAACAGCATTGCTCAATTTTTTTCCCTCATGTCATCTCTATTTTGTTGTTGTTGTTTTTTAGGGTTTAGAGTAAATCTTGATTGTTATTATTTGCAATAAGGGGGAAGGTTGTGGTAGGGTAGGACATAGTGTGAACTCTTACTGTTTGTAAAGCTGTGGTGGGACTTTAGTGAGATATCACTTTGGAAGTCTTAAAAACTGACCACCTCATTCTTTGGCACATGGGTGGAGACCATTTCTCCTACTCTTAAAACCTGGATAGATAGAGCTCTTCCTCCCTGGAGCATTCAGGTTTCATTGATATTGAGGGAAGTTGGGGGTTTTTCCCTGCTTGTTAAAGGGATATGAATTGAAAGGCCTACAGCAGAAGTACTTCCTTTCAGAGAGTGAATTTTATTCCTGAAGTGGTTGGAAATTTCAGAACCACTAAGGGTTAGGCTAGATGCCAGGGGGCCACTCTCTCCTGAATCAGCTCCCTGACCATTCCAGCCACAGCATTTGGTGTGTTGCTCACTATGTAATACTTTCAAGTTATCATATTTCATTGTGTTCTCTTCCCACTCTCTGTGGGGTTGGTCCCCCTGGGAGTAGTTACCATTGTGATGGCAGGTTGCCTGAATGAGGGTAGAGTGAACAAAGTTTTTCCCAGGTAATCGGAGCTCTTTTGGAGCAATGGAAGACCAGCTGGTTTGAGGTCGTGCCCTTTCAATGTGATGATGAGTCTCCTAAGTGGATACCTGCTCAGTGACTGGTCAAGTGGGAACACCCCTTTTCCTCCCTGGGACATCTCTGCCTGTCCAGCTCTTCCTCATACTCACTACTTGGCATTTGTCTGTGCCCTGTTCCTTGTCCTCCTCCGTCACACCCTGAGCCCCCAGAGCCTTCAAGTTGGGAGGCTAGGGACATGGGGTTCCACACCCAGAGGGAACCTGAATTCTTGATGTTTTCAAAACTCCAGATGTATGTGTCTAACTCCATCAGGGCTGAGAGAAGTAACATCTGCTTGTTCTTTTGTTTCTCTCTGTGTGTCTTTTTGCTGCCTTTATTATTAAAACAAACTAAAAGCAACTCAATGAGCTGCCTCCTCAGCAGAAAACCAGGCACAGAATAGACCCTGATGCCATTCCTAGTCCAGTAAGTCTGGGGGTGGGGGGTGCGTGTCTTCTCCGTGTTGGTGCCACCTGTGCATGCTGTGACTTCAACTTCACTTCATTCACTGTGTTCATCCCTTCCCTGGCTCCTTTCATCCTTCAACCCACCCATCCTCCCATGTCTCTGCTTATTATGTTGTAAAGAAAGTGAGAACAGCAGCACAGGAAGAGTGGGAATGAAGTTTCTAGAAAGCTTTATTGATATAAGTAAGCAGCTATTCCCCTCCCTCACCTGACAGGTATTTGTCCCATGACTAACCCCCCCCCCCCCCACTTGCTTGTGGTAAGATAAGGTGAAGGTAGGAGTCAGATCTTCCCCATTTTGATGCTGGTTTACCTATTGTGGATGAGTCCAAGGCTCTTTAGGGCTACTGGTCTACAGAGCCCTTGGTGCTTAGGGACTAAGCAGTCTATAAGAGGCCCTGCCAACTTGGGTTGAGGGATGGTATAGCTGACTTGGACCTCTTCCTCATGAACTCTTGGATACTGTTGACTTCACTCCTCCCTCTGCTATGAAGGACTGTGGAATATGAGGTGGGGGGGGGGGGAGGGGGGGAATCAAAAGCATGCCTTCTTCCTTACTATTGGCTTCATTTATCAGTCCCTGGGGTGACCAAAGATGACTGTGCTGGTCAGGAATATCTTGTACTGACCCACCAGATTTTTCTCTTTTCCTTTTCCTTTACCATCTTTGAAGGATGAAGGGAAACTTTGGTTTAAAATGTTTTCCATTCCACTGTCAAGTTAAAGGGGGTCTTAGGATCAGGGTTGGGGTAATAAGATGCAGCATCTTATGTTTATCTCTAGTACTCCCTCGAGACAAAGGCAGCACTTGTTCCCCTACCCACTTCACCATTTATCCTCTTTGTCCATTGTACTTCCATTGAGTGTGGGGTCATTTCAGGTAGTTTCATTTTCATATTGTCACTATCTGTTTTCCTTACGACTCCAAATTTTTCTTATCGATTCCAAATGTAACTTGTGGAAATGGAAGTTATATTGGGGAGAGGGTATCTAACCAACCTAAGGTCTATGTTTGGATTGCCCTAGAATCATGCCCAGAGAAGTTGGACAGAGTGGGGTTAACCATTTGTGGGGGTTTAGCATTTTTTATTTTATATTTTTTTGCCCAACCCATCAACCACCTGACATACCCCTCTTCCATTCTCCAGTTTTTCTTACTCAGAGTGCTTCTGGTTTGAGGGTGGGGATTGAGGGTATGGATTGGGTTCAGAACCCATTCATTGGTGTCTCAGTGGAAAGGGACCTAGGAGGTTGGGTATGAGTAGATATGTTGCTTGATGAATCATCAGAGTCTGTTCTGCAGCTCTGTTCTCTTCCATTTCTTGGCTTTCTGTGTTCCAATTTTTTTTCCTTTTACATTTACCCCATTTCCCTCACTCTTGCAGATCCAGGTCATTGAAGATGATAGGAATAACCGGGGGTCAGAACCATTTGTCACTGGAGCACGAGGCCAAGTCCCACCACTGGTTACCACCAACTTTATAGTGAAAGACCAGGGTGAGCAGGACACTGACACCTTTCTATGGGGTCTTTTCTTTCCCCATCTCTGAGGGACCTTCATAAAAAGGATATAGGTAGAATTAACCATAACTACCAGCTTTGGTAGTACCTAAACAGGTATTATCCCTTCTGGCAAGGAACAAGGCTACCATTGGTGCTGGTTGTAGGGTCTGTGTGGGTACGAGTATTCATTAAGACATCCTGGTTTAAATCTGGCTCTGTACCCTTTCTGTAGGGAATGCAAGTCCTCGATATATCCGGTGCACTTCATATAATATCCCTTGCACATCTGACATGGCCAAGCAGGCCCAGGTGCCCCTAGCAGCTGTCATCAAGCCATTGGCTAGGCTGCCCCCTGAGGAGGTAAGTATTCTTGGGAGAGAGCCTCTGGGGGATCAGGGAGGTGGGAATAAATAATAGTTATGAGAGTTAGGATTTACAAAATACTTTACATAGAGTAGCTTATTTGATGCAAAACCACTATTATTAATCCCATTTTATACTTGAGGGCCTGGTTCAGAGAGGTTAAGGGACTTCTGTAGCATCACACAACTAGTGTCCTAGGTATGGTTTGAGCTTGGGTATTTTCTGCCTTCAGTGCCCTACCTACTATGCCATCCAGCTTTTAGAGGCTGAAGTTGGATGGATAGAGCTAAAGGCCTCATTGGCTTATCATTCTGAGGGTTGATGTTTAGAAGGAATTATAGGGATAAGACTCAGTAGGGGAATTTAGAGATTCCTACCAGTCTGAAAAAAGATATTTGGTTTGAGTAAATGGGGTGGGAGTAGGGGGAGGTGGTGTTTTACCAAAGTGAGCCAGCTGACCTCTGGGACCACTTATCAGAAGAACCACTTCTAAGAAGTTTAGATACAGCCAGTATCTCAATTTTTATCTTTGTCATCCTCCAGGCTTGAATGAATCAGGAGAAGGCAGACTTTCCTTCTTGCCTAGATCCTTATCTTTTTATCTAGTACCTTAACAAATAGCCTGCTTGGTTAATGATAACTAAGCAGCTGCCAGTTAAGACCCTGGTAGAGGAATTGTGGCCTCTGTGTCCAAAAGGTTGTATAAATACTTCTGGTGGGAAGTGCAGAAGGTGGTTGAATGTGGCCTTAGGTGGATTATTATTCTCATCCTGATCTATCTAGTTTGGAAGAGTTATACTGAATTTGAGTAAAGATTTCAGAGTTCCCCCAGAAGCCTGAACTTCTCATCTCTGTTTTACTTGATATATTTGTCTGCTTTAGTCTCAGGGAGATAGTTGGGTACTTGGCTAGAGAATCCTCACCTGCTCGTGTTCATCAACCTCAGGAGTCACTGAAACTCAGGAATGGTTGGATGGCAGGAGTCATAGATCCTTAGAGGGAGGGCAGGAATCATAGGTACTTAGGGGTAGGGCAGGGGTCATAAATACTTGGGAAGGGCAAGAATCTTACATATTTAGGAGGAGATGAATATAGAGGGCAAAGAATCTTAAACACTTGGAGGAGGGATGAGAACAGGTCTGAAGTAAAAGCTCCCAGGAGAATCTAGGAATTTCCATCCAAATTCCTATTATAGTCCTCAGCTAAATAAGACCAGTTTAGCTAGTCTTCATCTCTCTGAATAGAGAATTGATTTCAGGGTTGGGGAGATTACAGCACACATACTTTGAGGGACATATTTCCCATGTCCATTGCTCCCTTCCCTTTTCCCTTCCTCCCTCCATCTGTGCCCTTCTCCCTTCTGGATACTGTTATTCCTCTCCCTTGCCCCAGTGCCTGTCCCTCATGTCTGACCCACCCTAGTCACCCTGTCTCAGCTCCTTCCCTTTCTTCCCTAGGCCCCTCCATATGTGGTGGACCATGGGGAGTCAGGTCCTGTGCGCTGCAATCGCTGCAAAGCCTACATGTGCCCCTTTATGCAGTTTATTGAAGGCGGGAGGCGCTTCCAGTGCTGCTTCTGTAGCTGTGTAACTGAAGGTCAGTCTGGGAGAGTGCTCCATCTGAAGAATCCTGGGAAAACTTGAGAATGTGTGGGAATGAGACAGTTTGAAATCTGAGCTCAGTATAGGCCACCCACCCTTCCCTTCCTTTTTCATGGACATTGAGAAAGTGGTTTTCTTGGTAACATTCCACCATGCCCTTTAACAGTTCCTCCCCAGTATTTCCAACACCTGGATCACACTGGTAAACGTGTGGACTTCTATGACCGGCCTGAGCTTTCCCTGGGCTCCTATGAATTCTTGGCTACTGTGGATTACTGCAAGGTGAGGTCATCATGAGGTAGAAGGGTGGCTCAGTCTAGTCCCATCTTACTTATTTTCTATTGCTCCTTAGGCATCCTCTTGACAACTCTCCTTTCTCCTCACATTTCCTTCCTTCTCAGAACAACAAGTTTCCTCGCCCCCCGGCCTTCATCTTTATGATTGATGTCTCCTACAATGCTGTCAGGAGTGGCCTTGTCCAGCTCCTCTGTGAGGAGCTCAAGTCACTGTTGGACTTCTTACCCAGGTGAGAGCCCTTCCCTCACCCCAAGGATGGTGGGACAGCTGGGCTGTTGATCTGATCTGATCAAAGGCCTGGTAGCCTTTGGGGAGATGGGGCAGCTGGCACATAGACTGGGGCAGCTGAGTATTACTGAGGATTGTCCCCTCTCACAGGGAGGGAGGGGCCGAGGAGTCGGCTGTACGTGTTGGCTTCGTCACATACAACAAGGTGCTGCACTTCTACAATGTGAAGAGTTCCCTGGCCCAACCACAGATGATGGTGGTGTCGGATGTGGCTGATATGTTTGTGCCACTGCTGGATGGCTTTCTGGTCAATGTCAATGAGTCACGGCCAGTAATCACCAGGTGAGGTCTAGGGCCAACTGTGTCACCATGATCTATGATGGGCTGGGAGGGGAGACAGTTGGGGCTAGGTGACAACTCTTTCTAGGGAGAACTATGTATTTGAACCTCAGGATCCCTGGTGGGATTGGAAACTAAAAACAGGATCCCTAGTGTGGATCCTGTTTTTAGTTTCCACTTTCTCCAATCCATACTTCCTATTGCTTCCTGAGTTAATTCTCCTAACACACTGCTCTCATTAAGTTATCCTACTGAAAACTTTTTGTGGCACCCCATTGCCTCCTACATAAAGTAGAAACTCGTCTGGCTATTAAGGCTTACTATGGTCTGGCTCCAATATCCAATTCCACCCATCCACATAGTCTCTTCTAATACAACTATATTACTACACTATAAATCTCTAGATCTATTTAATTTCACTCTTGTAAGGATTACCTCAGGTACCTTTCCTTCCTCTTCTCCCAATAGGGTGAAAGGCATCTCATTGTATTTATATTAGTAGGGTTCATTTGTTATTCTCCCTGAAAGAAGGTAAGCTTCCTGAGGGCAGGGTATTTATGTTTGCATCCCTACCACTTGACACTGTGCCTTGCATATAATATATGAATTGAATTGTCATTGGGAGTACAGTTTGTGATTGAATGGATTGGTTGTTGGGACCTAGATGGGTAGGAAGAGGATGGAGGTAGCTGTTTAGACTGACTTTTCTTACTCCTTCAGTTTGCTGGATCAGATTCCAGAAATGTTTGCAGATACAAGGGAGACAGAGACAGTATTTGCCCCTGTGATTCAGGCTGGAATGGAGGCCCTGAAGGTAGGCATAGAGCTATAATGGGGTATTAAGGGTAGAATATGTCAGCTGTGATCTCAGTTCCTTCAGGAACTATCTGGGAATAGCCAGCCCCTCAATTTTGTTGCTGGAGAAATGTCTACTAGTAGGTGTTCATAGCTTTTCTTTGGTTTCCTTTCTACCCCATCTACAGGCTGCTGAGTGTCCAGGGAAGTTGTTTTTGTTCCATACGTCTCTGCCCATTGCAGATGCTCCTGGGAAGCTGAAGAACCGAGATGACAGGAAACTGCTCAACACTGACAAGGAGAAGGTGTGGTGGGGCGAGCAGCCTTCGATGAGAAATCTCATTCCCTACAAATTCCTCATGCTTGATACATTTCTCCTCTCTGCCACTGATCCTTTGATACAACCTTTTTTCAGAAATAAGCTGGGATTCATAGTTGCTCCCTGTAGATACACATTATGTTTTTTGTCTTTCACATATTGCTCAATGAGGAATGAAATTTTTGTTGACCAAATTCTGTCCCTATCTCTCCTTTCCCAGACTCTCTTCCAGCCACAAACGGGTTTCTATCAGTCTCTGGCCAAGGAGTGTGTGGCCCAGGGCTGCTGTGTGGACCTATTTCTCTTCCCTAACCAGTATGTAGATGTGGCCACCCTTGGCATAGTTCCTCACCACACTGGTGGTTCCATCTACAAGTACGCGTGCTTCCAGGTATGGGTACTGAACACTGAAACATACTGCTCAACAAACTGGGAGTTTTTTGTCCTACCTATGCCATTGATGAGGACAGCTTGTGGTCAGGGAGGAGAGTAGTTCATGAAAGTGATAGGCGGGTGATTAGGGAGGTCATGCTGTAAAGGTAGTCAATGATGTGACTCAAGGCCTGGGAAACTGCAGGTGGAAAGTGACCAGGAGCGCTTCCTCAGTGACCTTCGTCGAGATGTGCAGAAGGATGTTGGCTTTGATGCAGTCATGCGTGTCCGAACAAGCACTGGTTAGTTCTGGGATGGGGAGAGGACAGCATGGATTGGGAGGGGGGATTTGGGGAACTGCTATTACACAGCCTTTGTGCTGACTACCCTCAGGTATCCGGGCTACAGATTTCTTTGGGGCCTTCTACATGAGCAATACAACAGATGTGGAACTGGCAGGCCTGGATGGGGATAAGACAGTGACTGTGGAATTCAAGCATGATGACCGACTCAGTGAAGATGGTGGAGCCCTCATCCAGGTGAGGAGCAGTGGGTATAGAGCCAGTTTTGGAGTTCTGGGTTCATTGATTATGGCTATGGGCCTCACTGCCTCAGGCAGTCTAAGACTGTCACTAGTAGTGGAATTCCTTTGCCTGTAGTTCCCTATGTATATGAGCTAATGAAATCACAGGTTTTCACTGGAGACAGAGACAATTTTTTGCCCTTGTGATTTTTCTGCTGTCACTTGAGGGTGGGGCCATCAAGGAAACTGTGGAGGAAGAGATTGGCTGATTCTTGTTTGTGTACCTATCTAGTGCGCTCTACTCTACACAAGTTGTGCTGGGCAACGGAGGCTCCGTATCCATAACCTGTCATTGAACTGCTGTACCCAGCTGGCTGACTTATATCGGAATTGTGAAACAGACACGCTCATCAACTACCTGGCCAAGTTTGGTGAGGATTGGGCACCTGAGGAGGCATGGGTAATGTTGGGGGGTGGGAATCAGCTCTTTAGTTAAGCTTGCTGAGATGAGGTATCACTTAACCTTGCCTGTCTTAGTTTTCTTATCTTAAAATGAGGATAATAATATCACTACTTAGAGTGGTTATGAAGATAAAATGTAACATGTTTGCAAACTTTAAGGCACTCTGTAAATGCTATTATTAGTGTGTTTTAGAGCAAGGTGACTTGGAATTACTTGCCTTGTATTTTTTCTCTTAGCATACCGGGGGGTTCTGAACAGTCCGGTGAAGACAGTACGTGATTCTCTCGTCAGCCAGTGTGCCCAGATCCTGGCCTGTTACCGAAAAAATTGTGCCAGCCCATCTTCTGCTGGACAGGTTTGGGGAGTGCATGCAAGTGTGTGGTTGATACTTATGTTGTTTCGTTTGCCACAGAGATGAAAAGGGCAGGAAGTCTTGGAAGATGAGAGTTAAGAGTATAGACTGGTTTTGAGAGGAATTCTCCCAGGTTCCCTAAGTGCCTCTCCTTTCCTCTTCCTTCTCAGCTCATTCTCCCAGAGTGCATGAAGCTTCTCCCCGTTTACCTGAATTGTGTGCTGAAGAGTGACGTCCTGCAGCCTGGTGCTGAGGTCACCACTGATGATCGGGCATATGTTCGGCAGTTGGTTACTTCCATGGATGTGGCAGAAACTAATGTCTTCTTCTATCCTCGACTCCTTCCACTGGTGAGAATGAGGTGTTGGTATGTGAGCACCTGCTAGGGAAGTGGAGCCTAGCCTAGGAGAGGGAGAGAATCTGAGGAACTTGGTGATGCCTTGTTTAGGGATTTACTGACTCCCAGGACTCTGATCCTCTTTTTCTCCCCTATTCCTAGACAAAGGTTCCAGCAGAAAGCAGTGCAGAACCACCAGCTGTCCGGGCATCTGAGGAGCGCCTCAGCAAAGGAGATGTGTATTTACTGGAGAATGGGCTTAACCTTTTTCTCTGGGTGGGGGCCAGTGTACAGCAAGGTGTCGTCCAGAGTCTCTTCAGTGTCCCTTCATTCAGCCAGATTACCAGCGGCCTAGTGAGTGGCTGGGCTTCTGGAGATTTGGGAGGGGAAGAGGGTTGTTGTTGGTGTGATGAGCCATGGCAGAATCATAGGGACTTAATACCTTGGGCAAGGTCTGCTGGTCTTTTCCAAGTATTACAGAGAGCCATGGGATGTGGGCCAATTTTTTCCTTTGCATTGAATTCTGTATTCATAACTAGGCTGAAATACAGTAGGGAAACCATGAGTTGTGTGTTTTCTAGAGTGCCCTTCCTGTCCTGGAGAACCCATTGTCCAAAAGGGTGCGTGACCTCATCGATAGCTTCCGTGCACAGAGATCCCGATACATGAAGGTACTAATTCCATTCCTTCCCATGTTCCCAATGCATTTTCGCCTTATGTAATTGACTTCCCAATGGCTAACTAGGACCAAGGGTGATTTCTGGAGGATAGTGGTGGAGAGAGCTTGGGCTGGTTTTCCTCCATCATGCTCCAATGTAATCTCTGCTCTGGCACTAGCTCATCGTGGTGAAGCAAGAGGACAAATTGGAGATGTTGTTCAAGCACTTCCTGGTGGAGGACAAGAGCCTAAGTGGGGGTGCATCCTATGTAGACTTTCTGTGTCACATGCACAAGGAGATCCGGCAGCTACTGAGCTAGAGGAAATGGGTGCAGGGCAGAGGGCTCCAGGCCAGCTCCCCACAAATCCCCCAGGACAGCAGGGAAATCTGGACAGTTCATATCTTATAAGTCACGTAAGCAGAGATCCCCTCAGTCTCAGGAGGGTGGGGAGGGGACGGGAGGGTGGCCCCCTCTGGGTCCAAGTGTCTCACCACTCTACTATGTCCTGCTGCTGGCAGGTACTCCTTCTATTCCCCCCTTTCCTGCTAACCCTGTCATAATGAATGTAGTTTCTCAGTTCACTGTGTGTGACTCAGTGTTGGGGGTGCAGAGGCACCCAAATCTGGGAATGCTCTGTGTCCATTTGGGCCAGCCTCTTAAGCCAAGAGAGGGGGCAGCAGGAGTGAATGGTGGGGATCCTGGGGGCTGGGGCAGTGCTTAAAGGGACAGAAAAGAGTTCAGGGTGCTGCCTCGGCTCTCTTCTCATTGACTTCCTATATTAGGGATGCCATGTAGGGTGCCCAGGAGTGGTGGGTGGGTGGTCGAGGCCAGTATTTCTAGGGTAGCCCAACTCTCCTAGGCCTGTGGGAGCAGCAAACATTGGAGGGAGGGAAGGGGCAGGGTTGGAGGTGGAGGGGGAAGCTGTCAGCCTCCAGCATTTTCCCTCTGCTCCTAATGTCTGGTGTTCACTCTGTGGGTGGAGATTGGGGATTCTCCCTACCCACCTCTTCTCTGCTAGGAGAGCCTGGGATCCTTCACAGTGGTGGATGACACCCAGATGTGTGGGGGTTAGGGGACTGTGTCACCAAAGCCCCTTTCCCGTGAGGGTGTTTCACACTGGATGGTTCTGTAGGGAGCCTGGTCATCAACTTGCAATACCTCACAGAGCCAACCCTCCTGGCCCTGATCCTGCTGCCTTGCCCGGCCTGGCCCTGGGGCTGGAGTTGGAGAGGCCCGATGGACAATGGTGCGGGAGCTTTGGCCTGCCCACCATGGTTTCTGGCACTGACCCATTAGGACAGCTGAACCTCTTAACAGACCCAGGCCCGAGGGCAGGCACTGAGCTGGAGGTGGGTGGGTCTGGCTTCCCTTTGGCCTCTGCCCCCCATCCCGGGATGCCCCGGGCCTCTCACTTCTCCTCATTGGTTTATTTTTTCAATGCATCTTTAATTTGTAAAGAAATAAATAAAATAAATTAAGATGTATTCCTTGGTCTGGTTCCTGGCCTTGCAATTCCTTTGGGCCCCAGGAGGGGAATGGGCGGAAGAGGCCGTGAGGTGCTGCGCATGCGCCGCGAGGGGGTATATCGCTTCTGCTTCTCCCCCTCCTGGGGCGGGGCCTCGAATGGGTGGGACAGGGCCTGAGAAAGCATGGCGGGCCGCCCCGGCGCCATGCTGGCAGCCACAGTGATGCTTTGGGTCTGGAGCGGCGGCGGGGCCGAGCCGGGACCAGAACCCGAGGATGAGGCAGAATGGGCAGAGCCCTGGGATGGTACGGTTTTCCGGCCGCCTACTGCGCTGGGCTCGGTGGGAGTAGCGCGGAGCTTAGGGAAGCCAATGTCAGACGACGATGAGAGCGAGCTGCCCGTCCTGCTGTGGTGGAGCCCCGGCTTGTTCCCCCACTTCCCTGGGGATTCAGAACGCATCGAGTGCGCGCGTGGCGCGTGCGTGGCCTCCCGGGATCGGCGGCGGCGGCAAGAGCCGCGCACGCGCGCGTTACTCTTCTACGGCACAGACTTTCGTGCGTCCGAGGCGCCTCTGCCCCGCTTGGCGCATCAGAGCTGGGCGCTGCTGCACGAGGAGTCGCCCCTCAATAACTTCCTGCTAAGCCACGCGCCCGGAATCCGCCTCTTCAACCTCAGCGCCACGTTCAGCCGGCACTCCGATTACCCGTTGCCTCTGCAGTGGCTTCCCGGGCTCGCCTATCTGCGCCGTGCCGCGCCCACGTCGCAGGAGCGCGCGGCCTGGCGCCGCCGTGGCTACGCGCCACTCCTCTATCTGCAGTCCCATTGCGACGTACCCTCAGACCGCGACCGCTACGTGCGCGAGCTCATGCGCTACATTCCGGTGAGACGAGGGGGCGGGGTGGCCCGGGTGTGTCTTTGAGGGAAGGGGGCGGAGCCTTAGAGGGTGTCCGGAAGGCCAGGAGGAGAGCTGGGGGCGGCTTCATTGAGGCGAGGGGCGGAACCCCTATGGATACCCCTGGAAGGCCAGGGAGCATGATGGGGAGGAGAGGGCGGTCTCGGGGGCGGGGCCCAACCTAGCTGTTTCCTTCATCTGGACGCCTAGGTGGACTCTTATGGCAAGTGTCTACAGAATCGCGAGCTGCCACCCCGGCTGCGAGACACGGCCACGGCCACATCGGAGGACCCCGAGCTTCTGGCCTTCGTGTCCCGCTATAAATTCCACTTGGCTATGGAGAACGCCATCTGCGAAGACTACATGACGGAGAAGCTGTGGCGGCCCCTGCACCTGGGGGCTGTGCCCGTGTACCGCGGCTCGCCATCCGTGCGCGACTGGATGCCTAACGAGCGCGCCATTATCCTAGTGGACGACTTCGAGTCGCCGCAGCAGCTGGCTGCCTTCATCGACTTTCTGGACAAGAACGACGAGGAGTATGCCAAGTACCTGGCCTACAAGCAGCCTGGGGGCATAACTAACCGGCTCCTTTTAGACAGCCTGGAGCGCCGGGAGTGGGGGGTGAACGACCCTCGGCAACCCAGCTATTTGCAAGGCTTCGAGTGCTTTGTCTGTGACCATGAGCTGGCCCGGCTGGCCGCTGACAGAGCCCACGAAGCCGCCCCCGCCCACGTCTCGCCCCCGCCCCCCCGGATCGTACAACATTCCCACATGGCCTGCCCAGAGCCCACCCCAGGCTTTGGAAGGCTGGAGGAGATCCCCGAGAATGACAGGTAAAGGGGAATGTACACTGTAGATGGCCTTTAGGGCTGGCCTCCCCCTCCCCAAGCCCTTTTTACAAAGTCTGAAGGGGGTTGGGGGGAGGATTGGCCCCAGGACTTTAGGATTTTGCAGAGGAAGGGGATGGGGTTTGAACTGGGTTCTAAAAGGTGCAGGTGAGGGAAAGCATTTCAGGTTTGCTCAAGCCACATGCTGGGCCTCAGACCAGTTTGGCAGAATTCAGGCTTTGGATAGTGGTGGGTCCTGGAAGGGTTTTTTGAGTAGGGAATAAATCAAATCAGTGTTTTGCAAAGGTTTAATTTGGCAGCCGTTTTGAGGAGAAGGTTGGCTTAGAGAAGAATGGAGATAAGCAAGACCCAATTGTTAGGCTACTGCAGATATTTGGACATGAGATAATAAAGGCCTGAAATGGGGGTGGGAAATTTTTGAGGTCTGGGAGGAGGAATCTTCTGATGCAATGAATAAGGGCTTCAGACAGATTTCCAGATTCTGGGACTGCCTGTTCTGAAAACTTCTCAACTTTATAACCCTCTCCCAGGACAATGTGAGGTTGCTCTTGAAGGCTGCCTTGGGCAGCAGATGGCAGGTTTTAAGAAGCTCTTTCTGATGACTAAGTGGGGGAGGCACCTAAGTCCCATCAAATCATCTGTGGGTATTATTTTGGGCCTACTATATGCTCAGTTCCCTGCTAGAGTAGACAATTAGGTGTGGATGCTTTTGGAAAACTACAAGCTATGGGGGCATGCAACTGGCCAAATGCATCTGAGTCTGGTTCTGTCATGACTCTGTGTGTGTGGCCATTTCAGGGATTTCAGGTCATTTATTGTCTTGGGGTGACTATTCTCCTGTTTCTTAGCTTTCTGGGTTTTATGAGTGCATATGCCTGTTAATCTAGATCCCCTGACCATCTCCTGTGCTTTGCTTCAGATTGCCAAGATTGCCATAATTCCTGTCCTTCCATAATTCCTTTGATTTTTCAGTTGGAAAGAGATGTGGCTACAAGATTACTGGCAAGGCCTAGATCAAGGTGAGGCCCTCACTGCCATGATCCACAACAATGAGACACACCCGGGGAAGTTTTGGGATTACATGCATGACATTTTCCTCCGAAGGAACCAGTATCCCCAGCCACCTACATGAATGCCCTTGACCTTGGCACAACTGAAGTGAGGAAGGACCCTAGAGAGGGTAGATTTCCTTTCTACTTTGTGACTTAAAGGGAAAGCCACCATTTCTTCGAGGAATGAAGATTTCCAGGATATTCCCCCACATTCCTACTGTCATGCTGCTTGGCATGTGGTTTCAGAAAAGCCCCTGGACCCTCAACGAAGAGGGAAATTGAACTGTTTTATCCTGAATGGTCCTGGTGAGGATGCAGGTACCTCCTACATTCTAATGGGTTTGATTGAGAGCTGGTGATCAGAGTTAAATAGCATTTTTTAAAAGACTATTTAGTTCTCCACATATTTCATCTTCTGGGGTCTTATCTGGGCTAACTAACTGTGGCATTGGAGGTAACGTTATAGCCACTTCACCCATGTGCACATTAAAACAAAAATCAAGAAACTGAGGGTCAGGTGAAATGATTAACCTTCAGTTTTGTAGTTTACTAGTGACAGAGACCAAAGTAGATTGGTTATTCTGGCCCTTAGTTCAATCTTTCCTTGATTCTACTCTACCTCGAAAATACAATGGGGAGAGTCTTCCTGAGTATCTTTTTGTGATGTTAAGATATACAAAGAGCCAGCCAGTGAACCAAAATACAATCTCGTTTGTGGTTTTGTTATTCAGTTAATTTTTTTGTTACATTTTCATGTGCTACAAAGTAATTCTCTACAGAATCATGGAAAAGTTGCTAAAGATAACTACTTTTATACAGACCTTTTGAATACCTTACTTTCTAAAACTTTCCACCCCAAATGGATTGACTTAGTTTGCTGCTGTTGTGTAGTTTGTCTTCTTCCAGCCATATGATGTTAAGACATTATAATATCTATTGGCAATGCATTATTCAGTCTAGCTGTTCAGGACAGAATAAAACCAAGGCACCAAGCTAATGGGGATAGGAAGGGAAGAGATGGTGGCCACAAGTGGTTGGGTAAGTAAAAAGCTATAGTCAGTCAACTTTGGGGATACAGCCAAACCCACTTAAATCACTGTGGTTTGTAAATACCGCTTGACTTCCTCTGAACACGAAGACCATAGACCTTTTTTAGGGCAGTAGAGCAAGAGTATGTTGGATCTTAAGACTGATACAAAGATTTTGTAGTATTCCATTGGTGAACAGCTTTCATGCCTTTCTTATAGCCACAATCTACACCCATTTACACACCAGTATTGTTAGATTGTTTTCTGAAGTTTGTCCCTCCTTTTGCTAATGAGAGCCTCCTAGCATTGAGTATATCTGGCCATTATAAAAAGGAATTTTCTTTGGAGCTCAGAAAACGATGAGACTTTGATAACAAAAACAAAACGCACTTTACAACAGATTAAAAAGGCTGCCTAATTTCTCTTTGGGTATTATAAAGCTCAGTGAGGAAAGATTTAAAGGAAGTGAGATGAATAATAATCAACCAAAGCTTTCAATAACTTACCATTTAAATATGATACTATTCTGGGCAGCTACAAAAGAAATTAAAAGCAGCACTTGCCTTCTGAATTTACAACTTTAGAAACATTAATAATATAGGACATATATTAGACAAAACTAGTTTGATGTTATTTACATTATGTGCAATAAGAAAGGATCAATGCTTTTATTAGAATGGTAGGGAAGGTGCTAGATTCATCTCTGCCATCCTTTCTAATTATAGAGGTGCATTACAGCACTTTATATGCACCTAGTGGATCAGTCATTAGGGAATTATAGCAACCATGAGGTGAGACCTGATTGCTAGTGCTGTTTAGTCTATTCTTTTTTACTCACTTGCTAATAACATGAGAAAGCAAGCATAGCACCAGCCATTTGTATGGCAAAGCAGATAACACTGGACACTGGTGAGATGGAGTGGGGCCACATAGGAGCTAAGGAACTCAAGTGAGGATTTTCCTTTCTCTATGGAGAACCAGACCAGTATGAACTTCATTTTGTCTTTGAGATTTGAGATATGCTGCTCTTGATTTACTAATTGGCTATATCAGCAACACAGGAAAAACCTGGTTATTCTCAGATTTATCCCCTGAAGAGTTAGTTTACTTTATGTTGGTATTTTGGAATCACAGTGCCATTTAAGTTTGCAGTGACTTGTTACTGTTTTTATATTATTATATCAGATTTAATTTTCTAATAAAATGTTTTTATTATATATACTCTCACCTACTTATTTTTCTTGTGTGGTTTTTTTATAAGGAGGAAATCAGGTATATTAATGGTAGAATGGAGATGGAAGTGAGGAGAACTTCAAGATTATTTTCTTTATTAAAAAGAGATTTTGTGCCCAGGACTATGATTACCCAGTACATCACAAAAATGAAATGTGACTGATTTTAAAAAGAAATGTTTATTGATACCTCTTTATATCACTATAATCCCCCCCCCCCCCGATTTTTGATAACTACAAAAATTTATACAATTCAGTTTTTAGGATCAGAGATTTAGAGCTGGATGAGACCACTGAGATCATCTAGCTCAATAGCTCAATACCCCCTCATTTTACAGATAAGGAAACTGAAAGTCCAAAGTCAAATGAGGGCCAAGTGTTAAAACATTGGCTGGATCTGGGTCTCCTGACTTCAAATTCTGATCTCTTTTCCCCTATACCAAGAAACTACAAAGACTTTAGGGCAATAGGAACTCACTTCTGAATACATGACAGATGTGATTAAATAAGTGTATAAGAAAGAGTGATCTGGAAACTAAGAGATGACTTAAGTAAGGAGAGAATGAAAAAGGAATTATCAATGAAGGCATTTAATTAAAAATTTATTAAGTATTTACTATGCATGAAGCAATGAAACAAAGCAATCCTTTTAAGGAGCTTATATCTGTAAGAGAGTTAATATCGATCCTCCCAATCAATATGAATAGACTCCTCCCCCAGATGCTATGGACACTCGAGAGACTCTTTCCTCCTAGGTCTGTGATGGTGGACCTATGACACATGTGTCAGCACTGACACACATAACCATTTTCGATGACACACGGCTGCATGCGGGCTCAGCGAGCTGGGAGCCACTGCTCCTTGCAGCGGGTCACCATGGCCACACCTGGCTTAGCAGGAGGGGGGACAGCACCATGGGGCTGGGGCACATGATGGGGGAGGATCGTGCACGTGGAAAGAGTGATCAGTTAAATAATATCAAAAACCAACAAGAAACAGATTGACCGATGAAGGTAGTAGTGCTTACTTGGGCTTGAAGTGTACAAAATACCAACCTTCAATTGAAGATTTAGCCAACGAAATTCAGCAAGAAAAGTCTCTAATAGGCAGGTTAGTTAAAGAATTCCCCCTCCCCCTCACTTATCTTAGTTCACAGCACCCCACACAAGTTAAATAATATCAAGACCAACAAAAGAAATGACTGACAGATGAACAAAGAAGTCACTAAGCAGGCAAGTTAAATAATTAGCCTTTGGTTTATTAAATATAGTTGTAATTATACATTTTTGTTATTTAAACTATAAATATTGTGAAATTATTATTTTTTCTCAAAGTGACACACCATCCAAGTTATGCTCGGTTTTTTGGGGAATTATGACACACCAAGCTCAAAAGGTTGCCCACCACTGTCCTAGGAACTAGTAATGGCTTCCTTGGAGCATGAGCACGAGGGAGTTACATCTGTTCATCCTAAAGCTTTCTAAACAGAAGTCAGATCCTAGAGTTCCTAAAATGGACTTTTCTTGGTCCAAAAAATGGTATCAGCTGAATAGGAGCACATGGCAGAGGTAGATAGATGCTCACCTGGGTGGCCCAAATAGTGCCTTCCCAGGCATATTAGAGACGAAGTCTCTAATCAGAGAAAGAGATGTCTTAGGAGTTGCCTTGTTGGTATCTCCAAGTTTGAAAGTTAAGGGATCAGACCTTCTAGGGAAAGAAAATGATCACCCACATCATTCCTGAACAGCACCTAGTCTTAAAGAAGAGAAATGTTCATGTGGCCCCTGTTAACAGACTAGTCATAGGAGTGGTACAGATGTTGACCTGAAGCTTAGCTATTCCTATGAATTATTTAGACTGTGGATCCGTCCATTGGGAAGGAGTGTTGTGACTTAGTTCTAAGAAACCCCTGGAGAGGATAAAATGGAGTTTAGGCCCTCAGGGATTATCTGTAAGGCTAAAGATAAATTAGTTGGGATTACTAGGCTTTATGTGAAGAGTCCTTTGTATCACCTGTATTTTCTGTGGAGTAATATTAAGGCTGCACTACTGAAAATGCACTTATTAAATTGCATGTATACATACACTTAGAAGTTAGGAACCCTGCTATTCTTATTTGGGAAAACTTAGACATGAAGTATAAACCTAAACTATAATGGGAGATTTTTCTGGATTAACTCCAGTTTGGGGGATATTGAGCCAAAAAGAGGGAGACTCTGACTTTTGTAATAAGTAAAATATGAAATGAGGATATACATAGGTTTAATCTTCTGAGTATATCAGTTGTATTAAGCCATGCATGCCAGCTGCCCAATGAATCTGGATCCAGGCTCCTTCCTCAGCAGGGGCAGACTTTTATACATTAAAGACTATCAAAAATGACTAATTGGGGGGCAGTTGGGTAGCTCAATGGATTGACCTATAGACCTACAGATGGGAGGTCCGTGGTTCAAATCTGGCCTCAGACACTTCCCAGCTGTGTGACCCTGGGCAAGTCACTTAACCCCCATTGTGTAGCCCTTACCACTCTTCTGCCTTAGAACCAATACACAATATTGATTCCAAGATGGAAGGTGAGGATTTTTTATTAAAAAAAAAAGTAATTGATTAAAAGGCAACAATATAACATTAGATAATCTGATTTCCATTTGGAGGAAAGAGTAGGGCCTTTCCAAGTTATGAGGGAGAGAGTGAACAGGTACAATTCCTTGAATTCAAGAAAAAGGTATCCCGCTCCTTCCCAATTATCTGTAAACAGTCAAAGGAAGATGGAAATAATAGCTGATTGATTAGTATGGGGCCACTTTTCAGATAAGACATATAGGTTCCTTGATATATGTTATTATGAGAAAACTCCTTTTATCCATCTTTGCATGATTGTGTTTAAAGTCAACATAGTCTAGGTCCTTGCTTAAGGGTCTCACAGACACAGATGGTCCAGTTTCCCAGCCACACAGGATTAGGTTCAAACAATGCAGTGAGATTTTCTCCAATTTCCCACAATTGAATAGTGTTCCCACAAGAAAGAATTTGGGCTAGACCCATAATTGAATAGAAAAGGAACAAAGCTAGCTCCAGAATGGAATCACAAGATGAATTCAGTATAATATACATAATTCCTACAATCAATCACTTGCTGTCCTAATCCCCTCAATTTCTCTCACACTTTTGAGGGTTGATCTCAGGAACAGATCCTGTTCATGTGAACCCAGGGCTACAGGTTATATAAATTCTAATGGGAATGCAACAGAAGAACAGACAAGGTAACTTGAGGAAGGAGTGGGAACTAATCCCTAAAGGAATTGAGGAAAGTTTCCTGAATCCTTGACACCTAAGCAAAGTCTTGAAGAATGATAAAAGATTGAGAGGCTGAGTTGAGAGGGTGTACTCTGTGGTTAAAGAAGTATATTAAGTATATTCATCAAATTACTTATACTAATCAAATAAGTTGCCCCTTAAATGGTCACGTCAAGGGCAATATACTGACTTCTACAATGCTGTTATTGCTCAAAACATTTTTGGAACTCCTTTTTTGGATTGGCATTCACAGGCTGGAGCCCACTCCTTAATATTTCCATTGGTAGTAAATATTCAGTCCCAGGGAACATTTCATGTTTTGAAAAAATTATTTAGATTTGAGTTGGAAAAATAAGGTGGATAATCAAGCAGAGTGCTAGATTTGGTGTGAGGAAGATTTAAAAATTCAAATCCAACAGGGCAGCTAGGTGGCTCAGTGGATTGAAGGCTAGATCATATCCATATTGAACTACATGATTGATCATATGTTTTTCTTCTGCATTTCTGCTCCCACAGTTCTTTCTCTGGATGTGGACAGCATTCTTTCTCCTAAGTTCCTCTGTACTGTCCTGGGTCATTGCATTGCTGCTACTAGAGAAGTCCATTACATTCAGTTGTATCACAGTGTATCAGTCTCTGTGTACAATGTTCTCCTGGTTCTGCTCCTTTCGCTCTGCATCACTTCCTGGAGGTTGTTCCAGTTCACACGGACTTCCTCCAGTTCATTATTCCTTTCAGCACAATAGTATTCCATCACCAACATATACCACAATTTGTTCAGCCATTCCCCAATCCAGGGACACTTCCTCATTTCCCAATTTTTTGCCACCACAAAGAGTGCAGCTATGAATATTCTTATAAAAGTATTTTTCCTTATTTCTTTGGGGTACAAACCCAACAGGCTGGGTCAAAGGGCATTTTAAAGCCCTCTGGGCATAGTTCCAAATTGCCCTCCAGAATGATTGTACCACTTCCCAACTCCACCAGCAATGTATTAGTGTCCCAGTTTTTGGGCAAGTCATTTAACCCCCATTGCCTAGCCCTTAACATTCTTCTGTTTTAGAATCCATACATAATATTGATTCTAAGACAGAAATAAGTGTTTCAAAAATTTAAAAAAATATTCAAATCTAGTCTCAGACACTTAACTAGTAGTGTTATCTTCCCTTGGCCCCCGTTTCCCTATCTGTAAAATAAGGATGATGGTTATTAGGATAAAATGAGATAACAATTGCAAAGTGCTTTGCAAACCTTAAATAATATGTAACTGTTAACTGATACCATATTGTTTTGATTTGACTAGTCTAAACAGTTTATTCTTGTGTGGCTCATAAATGGTGTTGGAATGCAATCCAAGAGGTTTCTTGAACAATGGCAGCCTCCTCAGAATAAAACAGATAGCTTTCCAAGGCGAATCTTATGAAGGAGAATTTTCTTTGTGGTATGTTTAGGAAGAAAGAAAATCACCCTCATTATTACTTTGTAACTCTGCCTCCCATATATCATCTTAGTGTGGAAGTGACTCTAGGTTGATAAAGGGTATGCCAAAGATGTGCAAATTCCAAGGTCCTACACCAAGCTGGAGGAGCCTAGTGTGTGGTTCTAAATATTGCCTGTGTTTACTATCAAGAGAGGCTCAGCCCCATCACTCGCTGGGAGACATTTTGGCCACAAGTGATCAAAAAGCATCCTCCAGGTAACTGGCTCCAGCGCTCCCAAGCTTGGGGTTTACAGGGGCCACACCCAATCTGAGGGGGGTCCTCCCCAGATTACTCTTTGGCTTGTTGGACTTGGAGTTTGCTCTGGAAAGTCTCAGACAGTCTGTGGCTAAAAGGAACCTCTAATTCTCACAAATATTCAAGGCAACAGGCCATTTAATCGACACAGGACAGCCTTTATTTCACCCCGCAGACAATGCAAAGAAGTCACAATTAAACAAGTGAATAAAACATACACCCCTAAATAATACCGTTCTCCTGCAGGTGAGAATTCCTACGTTCTCCCTCCAGTGCAACATAGTCCAGCACCCCACCTGCAGGCAGGAACTGACCTCGGTGGCCCAAACGGCCACCCCCTGAAAGGTCCCGCTTTTTCCTTCGTGGGTATCTATATGGGCATTCAGTCCGAACTACTCTGAAGACCTGGCCTAAGCAGAAGGACAACACGGCATGGGGAGCTGTCCGACGGCAGAGGGGCTGCCATCTCCCGGGTCCCTGAGGCGTGGTTCTCCCCCTGCCTCCTGCCCCCACAAAGGTGCAGGCGCCCTCCTCAAGGCTCTGGTTCTCAGGGGAGCTCCCACTCCACCTGGCTGGTTATCCACCCCGCATTTTGGGCCTGGGATCTTGCCTTTCTCATTTTACAGATAGGGAAATGGAGGTGGGGGGCAGGTTGGGTGACTTACCCGAGATAGTCCCAGGAGCAGGTTCCGCCGGACTTCGCTGCCCCCGGAATACTATCCTCCGCACCTTGGGCCCCGGGGCTCGGCCCGACCCGCCCTCCCCGCGTTCAGACCCTGGCTAGGCCTGGCGGATGCCAAGAGAAGAGGCCGGGCTCCGGGAAACAGCGGTTGCAGAGCCGAGAGAACCCAAGGTAAGGGAGGAGACACGCCCCGCCCCCGGCGTGCGCGGTGACGCTTTGGCCGTCCCAACGTGCTGGCGTCCCAACGGAGCTGGGGTTATGGCGACGCCGAGCCTACGGGGACGCCTGGCGCGCCTGAGCAACGGGAAGCGGCCCGTGCTGAAGCCCAACAAGCCCCTGGTACTGGCCAACCGGGTCGGGGCAGGGCGCCGCGAACTTGGGGGTGAGTTCGTCACGGCGAGGGGCGAACAGACGTCCGAGGGAGGAGTCGCCTCCTCCAGGAAGCTGGGCCTGATTTCTCTGGCTCTTCCTGCTCTCCCAACCTCACGTGTTCCTGTAGCTTTTTGTTTGCATCCTTCTAAAGCCTTTTTTGTACTGAACCTGGCGTGCTCCCTCCCTCCCTCCCTTCTCAGTTCCCCCCAAACTGTCCACTCTTTGAGGTCAGAGGCTCGGTTACTGTGTATTCGTAGTGACCATTGATCCTGGTCCAGAGCAAGCGGGTGAATTTTTGAGTGAGTAAATGTAGGAACGAAGCAAACAAGCAGGTGTGTTTGTGTGTTTGTATGAATGAGTAAAGTAAGCCAGAGATGAAGGAAGGAAGGAGGGAAGCCAGCAGGTGAATCTTTGCATGAATGAATTAAGGTGAGGGAGGGAGGGAAGGAAGGAAGCAAGCAGGTAGGTGTGAGTAAATGAAGGAAGGAAGCAAGAGGTAAGTCTTTGAATGAAGTAAGCAGGTGCAATTTTGAATGAGCAAATGAAGTGGACAAGAGATGAGTTTGAATAAAGTAAGCAAGAAGTCAGTCAGTGAGTAAATGAATAAAGTAAGCAATTAGGTGAGTGATGAAGTAAGAAGCAGGTGAGTGAGCGAATGAAGTAAGCAAGAGGCGAGTCTTGGAATAAATGAGTGAAGTTGGCAAACAGGAATCTGAATGAAGGAAGCAGATGAGTCTTTCAATTAATGTAGTAAGCAGGCAGGTGAATCTTGTGAATGAATGGGTTGGGGGTGGAGGAGAGGGGAGTGTGAGGCAGGTCGGTATCTTGACTTGGGGACACCTCGCTCCCCCTTCTAGAGGCCACCTGTATAACAGAGATGTCCCTGATGATGGCTTGCTGGAAACAGAATGAGTTTAGCGACACGATTTGTGCCAAGGAGATCAAGGACTTCTTTGCCTGTGCTTCAAAGGCTGAGGTGACAGGGAGTGGGAAATGTGGGGTGGGATGCCAGCCTGGGTGTGGGAGTGGGCTGGTACCCTCTTGTCAGGCCCCCAATCCCTGTCTCTTGTCCTTGAAAGGGGAGATCTAGAAGAAGAGGAAGTGGGGGAAAGGGTGAGGTGTTCTACAGTGAGACAAACTTTCAGGTTGATCTCAAAGGTCCTTTGGAGACCAGAGCTTGTTTGTGTTTCCAATGAGGAGGAGAAACTGAGAATAGGACAAAGGATTTGAGGCAGGGTTTCTCTTCTTCCTAGAGACTGGCAAGAGGGCTATTTAGTTTTAAATCTGAGGGAATTTGGAGTGTCAACACTGTCTTTACTTTTTTTTCTTATAGGCGGAGCGGAAACAGAAGGCAAAACAGGAGTATCTGGGCTCAACTGGGAATTTGACCCCCAAGCAAGCAAATAAATTGCTGAGCAGGTTTCCAAACATAACTTACATTATTTGAAGGTGTTATGTAGCTTTTTAAGGACCATCCTCATAGAAGCTACTTGGTGGTGTTTGGACTGAGTGGCCTCTGAGTGATAGAGACATGTTCTCACCCCTGTGGGGTTGTGGTTTGGGTGAGAGTTCTGCTTTACCCTGAAATAAAATCTTTACAAGAGAGCTTGGGCTGTGTTGTGGTTGAGGTTATCTCTGAATCTTAGCCCTCTACCCTCTCCAGGACCCTGAGACCTTCTTTGCTTAATAGAGAAGGTACAATAACCCACCTTGGGAGCAGTACCCAAGTTGGACCTCAACATCACAGAAGGATGCAGGATCCCCAGAGTTGGAAGGAATGTAGAACTCCTCTAGTCTGGGTATTGATCTTTGCTTCGAATGCCTGTTGCTAGGGTATGGGAGGTGAGGTATACAAAAAACCTTTTATTTCCATGGTCATCAATTCTTCTATGCTGTGCAGGATATATGGGGGGATTTGTGGTTAAGAGTAGAAACTGGTTGGATTTTCTGCTGGTTCATTGAGCATATCAAGGCTCTCATTCCCTCACTGTATTCCAGATTCTTGCAGTGTGAGGGGCAGCCAGTAAATCAACAGTTAAACTAGAGTTCTTGGCCTGGGGCCTGTGAATTTGTTTTTAAAAAAATATTTTTTGATAACTGTATTTTAACAATTTGTTTCCTTTGTAACCTGATGTATTTTATGCATTTAAGAACATTATTCTGAGGAAGGGGCCATAGACTTCACTAGACAGTTGTGAAAGAACCCCTGATTTAGACAAACATTACATAGCCACTGTGCCCAAGGAATTGCACCACGTGCTGGGGGGAGGAGTGGATAAAAGATAGATCCTGTCTTCAAACAGCAATCTAACTGGAAGAATAAGGTACCCCAATAACTGAAAGTGCAGAATGAGATAAATGCAAAGGAGAGATCCTAGATGTGAATAAAATTTAGGAGAGAATGATCACTTTAAACTGGGAAGATCTGGGAAGGTTTCTGCTTCCCAGTGCTTGTTAGGTCTTGAGGGGAGGGAAAGAATTTCAGTATAGAGGGAAGAAATCCACTTGAAGCCTGGTTCAGAGGTAGGAGACAGCAAGCAGTTAAGTTTAGCAGAGTTGGCATCCTTTTAGTAAAACTGGCCATATTAAAAAATATTTTTCTGGTCTAAAAGCCCATTCTATACTTTTTAGGAAGAAAGTAGAACAAAAGTTAAGGCCTGTCTCAGAGGAATAGATTAGGGATGAAAGTCAAACTTAACTCTTGTCCAGATAAGATTAGGGGCAACTAGGTGGCAAAGTGGACTAGGAATCGGGAAGGCTCCTCTTCATGAGTTCAAATCTGGCCCCAGACTGGTACTGTGTGACCCTGGGCAAGTCACTTAAACCTCTGCCAGAGTTTCCTTATCTGTCAAATGAAGGAAATGGCATTCCAAAGATCTTAAGAAAACCCCAAATGGGGTTATGAATCTAACTGAAAAAACTCAGCAGAAAAGATTTTGGCCTCTACTCATGTGAAATGATAAGCACTTTGAACCATTTAAGGGCAGTCCCCCTTTTGCATTCAAGGTGTTAAGATACTGATTACACAGGGAAGAAATCTTTGCGCCTAAAATCCCTTTAGGGTAGAGCCATATTGGAGGGCATGGGAAACTTTCCCAGTTTGGACACCTAGAACTGCCTGGTTATAGAGTAATAATAAAAAAGATTAATAATAAAATTATTTCTGGCAACGGTGCAATATTAATATATCTTTCTTCATCAGGGGAAAGGAATAAGCACCTTCTACTTTCCCATCACTGTGCTGAGCTTTTAGGTGCTATTATAATTCCCATTTTATAGAAGAGAAAACTGAAGCAAACAGTTACTTGTTTGTAATAGTTTGCGAGTTGTTTCTTCCACTAGACCGAACTCTGAGAGCAGGGATTCTCATATCCTTTTTTGTTCTCCCAATGCCCTGCATATTAGCTTGTGTTTAGTAAACGTTATTGGCTGACAGCGAGAGCTGTCTACCCAGCTTGGGAAAATTTTCTGACAGCATGGAGAGGACCTCCACTAATTCTTATGGGGACACGATTTCGGCACTTAGCCGAGGGGCTAATGGGATGTTTCACGTTACGAGCCCGCGGGTCAAAAAGGGGGTGGCTATGCTCGAAGATCTCAGGAACTCCAAACTTCTCTCCCAGCCGTACTCGTATCATTGTTTTCGAACTCCAAGACCCTGGACTACGACTCCCAGAAGGCCACGCGATGCAGGGGACGGAGGAGCACAAAGATCCTGGAGATTCCCGAGCTGCCAGTTCGAAGCCTACGATTCCCAGCATGCATAGCGGTTCTTCACGCCCCCAGCCCCCGCCCAGTTCAGGAATCCAGGGTCACAGCCAAGTTTTGGGGAGCCCGTTTCTAACGTGCCGCGTGAAGGGGATAAGGTGGCAGGAGAAGGTGGGAAAGTAGGAGACGAAACCTTTGTAGCCAGAATTAGTTCCACACACACCCGGGCCCACTAGGGAAGAGCGACTCCACAGCCCGGACGAGGCGGAAGTGGAAGTGGCCGGCGCGGCCGGAAGTGCGGATCAGCTGATGGGGGAGGCGGCGCCGCGGCTGCTGGGAGGCCCCGGTGGCGGCGGCGGCGGCGGCGGGTCCCGGTCCCTGAGTCCGCGAGCCCGGCCCCGTGCGTGCGCCCGGCGCTGAGGCGCGGCCCCTTCCTGAGCGCGGCCAGGGCCTGGGCCTGACCCTGGAGGCCGGCCCGGCAGCCCCGAGCGCCCGGCCCTCCCCCCGAGCCGGCTCGCCCCCGAGGCCCGTCCGGGCCTCTCCTCCTCCGTCGTCGGCCGGCCGCCGCCGAGGCCCCGGCTGCCCCCCGGGCCCCGCGGGGGAGGAGCCGGGCGCGGGTGGCGCGGGCCCCATGGAGCTGATGTTCGCCGAGTGGGAGGACGGCGAGCGCTTCTCGTTCGAGGATTCGGACCGCTTCGAGGAGGACTCGCTCTGCTCGTTTATCTCAGAGGCCGAGAGCCTGTGCCAGAACTGGCGGGGATGGCGCAAGCAGTCTGCGGGGCCCAACTCCCCCACCGGTGGCGGCGGCGGCGGGGGCGGCGGGGGCCGCAGCCGAGGTGAGCTGGGGACGCCGACGGCGCGCGCACGCTTGGGAGGGCGGTCGGGCGGGCAGCTTTGGCCGAGCCCAGTCCGGGACACTTTGTTCGCTCCCTCGCAGGCAAGCAAGGCGGCCACGCAGGCACGCGTCGCTGCCCACCCCCCCCCCCCCGGCCCCCTCTCCTAGGAGCGGGCCCTGGAACACGGGGGATCTGTGTGCTCACGTACCGAGCCCGAGTGCTTGGCCAGTGTAGACCTCCGGGAGCGCTACCAAGTCGATGGGCTTTTGTCCTGGGGCCCTGGGGGGGACCCTCCGACACGCACCAAGCCCCGTTGGGGAAGAACAAAATTGGGGCGAGTAGGAAAGCTGGTGTCAAAATAAGGGGGGAACCCTGGAAAGGGAACGGGGGGGGGGGAGGCGAAGGTGACAGCTCGACCCGAGGTCGAGGTCAGTGGGTTGGGAGGGATCTGTGGAGGTCACCCCACAGATGAAAAAATAGACTTCAAAGAGAGCTCTGATAGGAAGAGGACTGGCCCACCGTGGTCGAGCCCTGGCTTGAGGCTCCTGGACATAGTATTTCAGGAACCCCAATTCCAAACTGGGAGGGCCTTAAACTGGATTGAGTCAGGAGAATGATGGAGCGTTACTCCTGGCCTTGGGGTGTGAGGAGTGGGGCATAAGGGGGAAGTGATCTGTCAAGGTTTGACTCAGACCCCAGCTTTGTTTTAGGAAGGTGGAGGCTGCTGTTTTCAGAGAGGTGTCAGCCCATATAGGGTTGACAGGGACTAAGACCAGGATAATAGATTCTGAGGTTCTACTTGTTTGAGGTCTGGAGAGGAAGAGTGATTGTTTAATTACTTGGGGCTGGGGTACACACGCCTAATACATGGTAGACTCTCTTACAGAATCTGAAACTAATCTGTTTTCCCTGAGACACCTTTCCAGTCTTTTTCTCTTAAATGAGCCTTTTTGGAACTTTCAGAAATAGTCAGGAACACTCCAAGTGATTTGGGCGTGGTTGGCTAGAAGGGCTCCTTTTCAACATTGTGAATTTGACCAGATCTCACACAAATCTCAAAATCCCTGCTCCTTCAAGGTATATCCAATGGGCCTGGAAAGAATCTGTTCCCAGAATCTCCATACTGGGCAATTGAGAAGTAGGATTTAGTTGTGATTGTTTTCTTTTTGTTCTCTTTGAGCCATGTTTTCCAAAAACACCTCTTAGATTTATTTTCTTCATGTGCTTTCTATAAGCATTCCAATACATGAACAATAACAAAAGTAAGTAGAAACACTCCAGTATGTTTCTACATGGAGCTTGTTTTGTTTACTGTTTGTTTAAAGAAACAAAAACTGTGGACTAACTTAACTTTAGCAAGATTTCCTAATGTATTTTAGATTTTGTATATTTTCGTGTTCTTTAACACAGTTGTATAGATTTTGGAAGTGTGCTTTCCTCACAATCTTCAAATGTCTTTTCCATATTCCTTTGAATTCCTCATGTTTTTATTTCTATAGTGCAATAATGCTTCATTACATTGATATGCTATTATATATTCATCCCCTCCCCCCCAAAAACCCCACAAAGTTTGGGTGTATACTTTATTTCTTGACGTTTGGGCCATTTTTTTTTATAGATAGGCCTTCCCTTCCAACATTTTCTCCTTCCCCATTATTCCCAACACTAGTACGTTTAGGATATAAACATAATGCTAATAATATGGGATATATAAGATATGAACATTTTTGTAACTTAATGCAATTCCTTATTGCCTTTCAAAAAAAATTGAAATAATTCACAACCTTGTGTTCACTTTTATGTAATTCAGTGTATTTAAGTGTATATTTAGTTCTCAATCATAACACTTTATGTTAATTGCTTTATTAATATGGAATATAGTCCTTGGATTCTTACCTACACCATCCTTCACTAACTCCCAAATTTATGCTTTCATTGATACGAAAATTTCAAATCCTTTCTCCTTAGTCCCAGATTTGAATTTTGAGATTGCTGTCATTGCTGTGGTACCCTAGAAAGAGTGGGGAAAGCTGGATTTGGGCCTTGGTTCAGCTTCTTAGATCACCTCTAAAACTCGGGCAAATCCTTTAATGACCCTTTCCTTATCTGTAAAATGAAGCAATTGGACCAGATGACTTTTAAGGTCTTTTTCAGTTCTAACTCTGATCCAGTGACCCCTTTGTCCTCTTCCCAGTCCATTTTTTTTTTGTAGGTGCCTACCAAAACTGGATTATTTCTTTCTTTGCAATCAATTGGTAGCTATTGTTTCCTTGATAACTCTTTTGGAAAATGGGACATCAACAAAACAGCCTCCCAGTAGGGATTTCTGGCATGCTCCCCTGGAACAGAAAATAATCTACTCATGTCATCTCTAGGCACAGTAATGATCCAACTTTAGCTTAGGAGAGACAGCACATGGCTGTGTGCATAGACTTTTGAAAACCCTTCTGGGGCCCCCTGTGTGGCCAACTATTCCTCCTTCTTGTCACTTCTCCATCCCTTATAATGCAGTTTTGCCACACCCTCCACTTCCCCCTAGTGGACCAAAGTCCAGGCCATGAGGCCCTCTTGGGTAGGAGCCTGGGTAAAGACAGAAAGGTTAATGTTACAGCCCCAGGATTGAGGGAGAGGACTGCAAACTTATTGGAAATATGGCCAAAAATAGAGCTACAGCATTATGCCTTTGCCTAGCTTTTGCCTTTGGTGAGTGTGGAATGAGGATTCATCTGGAGTGGTGACCCTAGGACTTTTCCTACCTCCAACTCCAAGAACTCTGGCCCTGACAACAGAGATTACTCTTCCTTGGTTTCCCCTGGGGTGACCTGTTGTTTTCTTAGCTCTGATGTATGGTGGGCAGCAGAGGCTCACTCAGTTCTACCAAAAAGTAGTCCATTCCCTCCAGGCTGCTTCATCCCTCCTAGAGCCTTCCCTTTGGACTGTTCTTCTGTAAAAGGCAACTTTGGAAGGGAGGGACAGAAAACAAGTACTAAGAAATGGAAAATCTAGACTAAGGAGTAGCACTGTATCTGAATAGGCACAACCAAGTTTTTACAGGTTGCAGTAATTGTGAATTAATGTGAGGAGGATCATTGAAAGAAGACCGTCCTGGGCTTGAGATTTCCAGGGAAGACCTCTGGTGTGACCCCTGGCCCCCATTGTAGAGGGGATGAAATATGGGGTGGGAATTCTTTTCTCCCTTGGGTGAACAAGGCTTTGAGACAATATAATCTGTGAGATTTTGTCTGCCTTCTTTATATGACAGACCCAGATCTCTTCCTCTCTTTTTCCATGGGGGCAAATCACAGACATTTCCCAAAGGTAGAGTTAGGAGAGGAGGGTCAGGACATGAGTTAGTGCTGTGCCCGAAAATGGATGAGAATGTTCATAGCCCTTCCCTCCTCCACCCACTCTTGGCAGATGGCCTGGTGATCCCCTTGGTGGAGCTGTCGGCAAAGCAGGTGGCATTCCACATCCCATTTGAAGTGGTGGAGAAAGTTTACCCCCCTGTGCCTGAGCAGCTACAACTCCGAATTGCCTTCTGGAGCTTCCCTGAGAATGAAGAGGACATACGGTACTGACAGGGGAAAGAACCAAAGGGCTGGGGGGGGAAGAGCTGCACATGGCCATCTGAAACCTATTCCCAGTGCCAGAAAGATGCCATATCTGGGGCTGTGCTTGCTGGGCTCTGTTAATGGGGGATTCTGTTGAGTCGCATTTGTGTCCCTCCCCCTCCTCTCAGGCTCTATTCGTGCCTGGCTAATGGCAGTGCGGATGAATTCCAGCGTGGGGAACAGCTGTTCCGAATGAGGGCTGTTAAGGACCCGCTACAAATAGGTATGGACAAGTGTTGGGTTTTGGGGGGGCAGGGCTGGGAAGCCATGGCCCAACCGCCCTCCCTGTAACTCATGCTCCCCTCCCTCCTTGTCCTGGCAGGGTTTCACCTGAGTGCCACAGTGGTGCCCCCTCAGATGGTTCCCCCTAAGGGTGCATACAATGTGGCCGTGATGTTTGACCGATGCCGGGTCACCTCCTGCAGCTGCACCTGTGGGGCTGGCGCCAAGTGGTGCACCCATGTAGTGGCACTTTGCCTCTTCCGGATTCACAACGTGAGAGCCCTCTCCAACTGCCCCCCTTCCCCCGACTCCCTCATAGGACCTTCTCTTTGACCCCTTTCCTACCTTCAACCCCAGCTTATTCATTTTACCTTCTCTAGCTGGTACCTTCAGGAAATAGAACTTTACCTCTTTCTATAACCCTGAAGCCTAGACCATCTCTATTTTGACCTCACAGAACTCTTACTGCTTTCTCCCAATGGGTCTTGTGTCTTCTATGCAGGCTTCAGCAGTCTGCCTTCGGGCTCCTGTCTCAGAATCTTTGTCTCGGCTCCAGAGGGATCAGCTCCAGAAGTTTGCTCAGTATCTCATCAGTGAGCTCCCTCAGCAGGTCAGTGGCTCTTCCCCAGCCTTGGGATCCTTACTGCCTACGATATCTGTCTGGTCCATGCTTTTGTAGGCTCACCATCATCTCTTTCTCTGTCCTTGCCCCTTCTACCCCAAGATCCTTCCCACAGCGCAGCGCCTCCTGGATGAGCTCCTGTCCTCCCAGTCTACTGCCATCAATACTGTGTGTGGGGCCCCAGGTAAGTGAAGTCATATAGTAAAAAGGGCAGACAGGAGATGGGGTTGGGGGATCGAGTAGAGTGGGGTCCAGTGCCCACATTTGTAGATTGGCCTGGAGTCTGCCTGCCGAGTACTGTACATGCAGTAGCCACGCCACACTCCACTGGAGCTCCTTTTGGACCAGTGTCTTAGCTATGACCTTTTGTCCCTAGACCCCACTGCAGGTCCTTCAGCTTCTGACCAGAGTACCTGGTACCTAGATGAGTCTACGCTCAGTGAGAACATCAAAAAGACCCTGCACAAATTCTGCGGCCCCTCCCCAGTCGTCTTCAGGTAACCCTTGTCCTCTGGCTAAAAAGTGCAATGGGCTGTTGGTTTGGGGTTAAAGTGGAGGGCGGTGAGCTTCTGTGGCTCTTGCGTTAAGACTGCTTACCAGATTTGTGCCCTTCTGATGTCTGGCCTATCCACCTTTTTTAACTCAAGTGGTAGGTTTTGGGGTAGTGATCCTCTTTACATTTACAAGGTCCCCATGACATTTTGGTGGGGTAGAGCCCTGGGCCTGGAGTCAGGAAGATCTGAATTCAAATCCAGTCTCAGACATTAACTGTAGGACTGTGGACAAGTCACTTAACTTCTTGTCTGCCTGTTTCCTATAAAGTGGGGATAATAAAAGCACCTAAATATCTAAGTGTTATAAAAATGAAATGAGATATTTGTAAAGTGCTTAGCACAGAGCCTAGAACATAGCAGGCGCTTTCTAGCCCCACCCCCAGTCGTTTTCCCATCATTGTCTTCACAGATTAATTATAAAATAGGTAGAATGTGGGGTTATTCTTTCTAAGGGCTCAAGTTCATTCCCCTTGACTACCACATTCCTGCGTCCAGGCCCTATAGGGTCATAAACCTTTCACTTTGTACTTCCTCTGACCCACAACTTAGCCTCTTTTGGTTTCCTTCTGCTCCCTTTCTCCTTCTACAGTGATGTAAACTCAATGTATTTGTCATCAACGGAGCCCCCAGCAGCTGCTGAATGGGCGTGTCTCCTGCGTCCTCTTCGCGGGCGAGAACCTGAAGGTGTCTGGAACCTGCTGAGTATTGTGCGTGAAATGTTCAAAAGGAGAGATAGCAATGCCGCTCCGCTGTTGGAGATCCTTACGGACCAGTGTCTCACCTATGAGCAGGTAACCCTGGCCCTCTCTTCCTCCCAGTCCTGGCATCTCCCAGGCCCAGGTAGGCGATGGAGAAGATCTGTGGCTCCCTCCTTGTTGGGGTTCTTCTGAGATGGGGCCCTAAAGTTTTCCAGTTTTTTCTAATGCCACTATTCACTGTTTTTCCAATGTCATTTTATTTTCAGTTCCAAATTCTCTCCCTCCCCCACTCATTGAGAAGGAAAGAAAAACAAAGCCCATTACCAATCTGTATAGCCATCCAAAACAAATTCCTGCATTAGCCATGTTCAAAATGAAAAGAAATGAAATGAAACAAAAGAAAGAAGGAAAAGAATGTATGCTTCAATCTACACTGAGTCCCTCACTCCTCTATCTGGAGGTGGTTAGCATGTTTCAACATGAGTCCTTTGGAATTGTGGTTGGTCATTGTGTTGATCAGAGTTCCTAAGTCTTTCACAGTTGATTCTCGTTGCAACGTGGCTGTAACTGTGTACATTGTTCTTCTGGTTCTGCTCACTTTGCATCAGATCATACTAGTCTCCCAGGTTTCTCTGAAACGGTCCCCTTGATCATTTTTTTAGAACCCAGTAATACTCCACTCTTCATTTAGAGATCCCAGGCTGGAGGCAGAGCATCCTCCCCAGGGCGGGGGTCAGGGTCTTGCTCATCCCCTCAGGTCCCTTGTAGCAAACTAACCCCTGCCCCCCTTCCCTCCCCCGCCTTTCCCTCCTCAGATCACAGGCTGGTGGTACAGTGTTCGAACGTCAGCTTCCCACAGCAGTGCCAGTGGACATACAGGCCGAAGTAATGGGCAGACAGAGGTGGCTGCCCACGCATGTGCAAGCATGTGTGATGAGATGGTCACTCTGTGGAGGTTGGCTGTGCTCGACCCCTCAATTAGCCCACAGCGGTGAGTCAGCTCTCTTGTACTGGTACCTCTACGTAAGACACCCCCACAAAATCCTCATTTAACTTGAGTATATAGGCTATTTGCAAGGGACCCCACCCTGGCTTTCTCCCAGACACCTAGAGTCTAGGCCCAGAAGTAGGAAGGTCCTGGGTTGTAGGGAGTACTGATCCCTTGTACTTAGGAATATAGGAGTCACCCTGTTTGACCTTGGCTGTCTTGCTCATTCCCAGATTTTCTCTGCCCTAGCACCTCTGTTCTCTACTGCTGGTTGGAAGACTGTTGTGACTTTGGGAACCACCGGCTTTTTGTGCTGCCTCCCCTCCCCCCCCCCCAACTTTTCTCTGTCCTTCTTTCTTCTCCTCACTTGTTGGTGGGATGGGGCTGCCCCCAGCATCCTATTGCTTCTGTCCCCACAGTCGCCGGGACCTGTGTGCCCAGCTGCGCCAGTGGCACCTGAAGGTGATTGAGAATGTCAAGCGGGGTCAGCACAAGAAAGCCTTGGAGCGACTATTCCCAGGTTTCCGCCCTGCTGTGGAGGCCTGCGATTTCAGCTGGGAAGAGGCCTACCCACTCCCTGGCGTTACCTACAGTGGCTCTGACCGAAAACTGGCTCTCTGCTGGTCACGAACCCTTCCACCTCGGTCTGGCCCTCCCCGCTCCGGGGGCCCTGATGAAGCTGGGGACCAGCCCCGGCCACCCCCACCAGACCCTTCAGTTAGACCTAAAGAGCCAGGGGCCAAGCGCAAGGGGTCAGGTGAGGGGGTTCCCCAGTCCCAACGTGGCCCCCGCCGCCCTTCAGCTGAGGGAGGAGATAAGTCTTCACACAAGCAGGGTCTAGGTGGAGGCAAGGCAAAGCTCCAGGGTGGAGGGTGTGGTGGCAAAGGCCCAGTGAGTGGCGGGGGCAAACGTCGGCTGAGCAGTGAAGACAGCTCCCTGGAACCTGACCTGGCAGAGATGAGCTTGGATGATGGGAGCAGCCTGGCTCTGGGGGCAGAGGCCAGCACCTTTGGGGGCTTTCCTGAGAGCCCACCCCATGGACTTGCCCCCACTACCCCTCTAAGTCCCCCCACCTTCCACTCTGAACCTCCTGATGCCTATGAAGAAGATGGTGGTGTTTACTTCTCAGAGGGGCCTGAGCCCCCAGTTGCCCCCTCCAGCCTACCAGGCCTGCTCCCTGGGGAAGGAACTACCCAGGATGACCTCCCATCCACAGATGAGAGTGGTGGATGCCCCCCTAAACCTAAAGACATGGCCCCTGGAGCTGGGGAAGAGGATGATGACTACCAGGTGTATTACCTGAATGCCCAGGATGGGACCGGGGGTGAGGAAGAGAAGCCCGAGGTGGGTGCTGGGGAGGAACAGGACCTGTTTGCTGGGCTCAAGCCACTGAAACAGGAGAGCCGGATGGAGGTAAGGCAAGGACAGGGGAGGTGGAGGGTGTTTGGGGGGATTCTTTGTGTGTGTGATGTTCAGAATACGCATGTTTGAGTTTCCGAGTGCTTTACAAAGGTCCTTGTCCCCCTTCAACACTAATAGGAAGTGAGCATTTTCTCTCCATTTTTGCAGATGTTGTAGATTCAGAGCTGAAAGGAACTTTAGAGGGCCTCTAGTCTAATGCCATTATTTTATAGATGAGGAAACTGAAACACAGGGAAATTAAGAGGTTTGCCCAAGTAGTCATTGGCAGTCAGAATTTGAACCTCACATTCTCAGTTCTCTGACTGATGTTCTGCACTCCAGCCTCTTCACTCAGCCTTAGAAAGCTAATGGAACTGGCTCTCTTTTTCTCACACCTCCACCATCCCATGTCCTTCTCTGTCCAGGTACTTTTTGCCTGTGCTGAGGCACTACATGCCCATGGCTATAGCAGTGAGGCCTCTCGACTCACTGTGGAGCTTGCACAGGACCTTTTGGCCAACCCTCCTGACCTCAAGGTGGAACCACCTCCAGCCAAGGTAGCATACTCTTCCCTCTCACACCCCCATGTTCCCTTGAATCAAATGAGTCAGACGTGATCATCACATTTTGACTCAACGTTAGGGTAAGAAGAACAAAGTATCCACAAGTCGACAAACTTGGGTGGCTACCAACACTTTGACCAAGGCGGCCTTCCTCCTGACTGTGTTGGGTGAGCGACCGGAGCATCACAACCTGGCCTTCCGCATTGGCATGTTTGCCTTGGAGCTGCAGCGGCCTCCAGCTTCTACAAAGGCCTTGGAGGTCAGAGCTGTTTCATCCCCTTTGAAACTTGTCAGTTTTTGCTAAGGCCTTGGAGGGAAGACCGTGAGATGTTAGTTCTGGTGAGGAGCCTCTAGGGAGGTGTTCATCTGGTTTCTCATCTCCCAGGTGAAGCTGGCCTACCAGGAATCAGAAGTGGCTGCTTTGTTGAAGAAGATCCCTCTGGGTGTGAATGAGATGAGCACCATGCGATGCCGGGCAGAGGAACTCCGGGAGGGGACCTTGTGTGATTACCGGCCAGTGCTGCCCCTCATCTTGGCCAGCTTCATCTTTGATGTGCTCTGCACCCCAGGTACATAAAGGGGGGGCGGTCAAGCAGCTGGGCAAAGATCTCACTGTCCTTTTTTCCTGGCCCTCTTGCCTTCCTGACTTGTGTTTCCTGCTACTGTTTCTCCTCTCCCCCTCCCCACAGTCGTTTCTCCCACAGGTTCCCGACCTCCTAGCCGAAACTGGAACAATGAAATGCCTGGAGATGAAGAGCTAGGGTTCGAAGCGGCTGTTGCTGCCCTGGGTAAGTCTGGGTCAGTCGGTGACTATTGGACATGTGGGTGTCCAGCCTGGCTTCAGGGCTTCACCTCTTATGAAATGGCCCTCTCTGGTGGATCTAGGGACCCTACTCAGAATGAGTATCTTTGAATGAATTAAATCCAAAAGAAACCAATGATAAGAAAATGTCATTATCCTTTTTTTTTAAGTTCATGAACCCCAGGCTAAGACCTCCTCTATGCTCTGACTAATCCAGAAGTATGAGACATAGCATATTCCCCCCAAATAGTTTAGAGACAAGACATGCTCACATGAAACAACCAGCGAATGTAAGACCTCGTATAATTCAGCTCAGATGATCTTGATGACCTAGGAGATGAGGGAGGGAACAGTGCAGCCTTGGCCTAGAATGTGTAGACAGAATAGTGCACATCTTAATTGTATTTTAAGGTTTATAAAGTTCTGGATCACAGCATTTCTGTGAGGTAGGTAGTCAGAGTGTTGCTGGCCCCACTCTAGAGATAAAAAAACAGAACAAAGGCCAGGCTTAGTGCACTGTCCACGCATGAGGTGGCTTCGAGGAGGAGGTGAGATGTAAGCTAGGCCTTGGAAAAGGCCGAGTAGAGAAGACAACTAGAGCAGGGAGGGACCAAAGGTTCCCAGGAGCACAAGACATATTCCTAGAAAAGGGAGGAGGTGAGCAAAGGTGGTGGGATGCCCTGGGCCCAGAATGAAGGACCTCAAAAGCGAGGCAGTGTTTTAAGACGTCTTGTGGCTAGGAGCAGGATCTGATGGCCTCTCGTCCTTGCAAAGGATGAAAGGAAAACAGTATTCAGTTCCTCATGCCATCCCCTGGGAACTTGGTTGAATCTCATTGTCCTGCTTGGCCTCTTCCCTGTCCTGAAAGGACATTCCCTTGGGCCTTTGGGAGTCATAACAAAAAAGCAAGCAAGCTGGGAGGGCCTTGGTGTGTCTGCTGTCACAGCCATCATGTAGCCCTGCCTGACCCTCTAGGCATGAAGACAACCGTGAGTGAAGCTGAGCATCCTCTCCTGTGTGAGGGCACACGCCGGGAGAAGGGGGACCTGGCTCTGGCACTGATGATCACCTACAAGGATGACCAGGCCAAGCTCAAGAAGGTGAGGGGCCGGATGGGCAGGGGCACTGGGCCCAAGAGGCATGGAGTGAGGAGCTAATCACCTCCTCCTTCTGCTCTCCAAGGGGTCCCCAGGTCTGAGACCCTGGCTGGAGGAGGCAGGTAGGGAGAAGAGAAGACATTGCCAGGGACAAGAAGAAAGTTGGATTCACCCATGGTGTTGGCGAGGGGAGAGGGAAATAATCCATTCATTTACCACCTCTGTTGAGACTTCTTTTGTGCCCAGCCCGGTGCCAGCCTAGTGTTGAAGGGGCTGGGTATCAAAATGTCTTGAGTCTGAGCCTGACCTAAGCACCTTTTGATGTAATCGTTGTAGATGGCTTCCTGGAATGCACTCCCTCCACCTCTCCTTCCCCTCCAGAGTCCTTCATGTTCATCCAAGTTCAGCCCAGGTGCTATTTCCATGAGATTTTTCCTGATTCCCTCCATTACTAGCCTGGCCTGCTATGTATTCCCGAGAGCGCGGGCCTCTACCCTAGGAATGCCTGGGTTCTGGTTCTGCCCCCTGACATCCACCGGTGCTGAGACTGTGAGCGAGTCCCTTCCTCTGGCTCCTAAGACCTGAGCACAAGTGCTTTACAGGGAGCAGGTGTGGATTGATGAATTCCTAGAAGAAGCTGCCTTAAGCTTTTTGGAGTGGGGGAGGAGAATGTGGAATGGCAGACCAGAAGTTTGGGGAAGACCCTTTCACTGCCTTTCTCCCCTAGATCTTGGACAAGCTCCTGGACCGGGAGAGTCAGACACACAAGCCGCAGACCCTGAGTTCTTTCTACTCATCCAGCCGCCCGGCTACATCAAGCCAGAGGTCCCCATCTAAGCATGGGGCCCCTGCTGCGGGGGGAGCCCTGCAGCCACTGCCTCCAGGCTCGGCAGGGGGTGCCCAGCCAGGGGCTGTGGCTGGGGTCAATCCAGACCCAGCTGAGGGCTTCACAGAGAAGACTGTGGCTGGTGAGAGGTGGGGGACCTGGGCAGGGGTGGTAATCAGTGGCGTAAAGCCCATGTCAACCTCTTCCCCTTGGCTCTGTCTGATAATTTATTGCTCCCTTGCCTAGAGAGCTCCCCGCGTTCCCCTTGTGAGGGCCCCCCACCTGAGGCTGCCGTGGCCCCCAAACCAGAGGGGAAGGTTCCAAGTCGCTTGGCACTTGGCAGCCGAGGAGGCTACAATGGGCGGGGCTGGGGGTCCCCAGGACGGCCCAAGAAGAAGCACACAGGTACGAGGGGCCCCAGGGGTTGGGTGTGGCAGGGAGAAGGGGCTTGTCCTGAATTGAGGGCTCTTCCTGGGGTGGGACACTGGGGGGTACTCTCCCTGAAGTAGGTCCCTAGACTGAGATGGGTCCCAGACTGAGTTATAGGGTTTCAGCACCCACCCAGGGGTCAGATCTGGGAGTTCCCATCCATTGGGTTCTCCCTTCTTCCCCGCTGGCTGGGGACTGACTGCTGTCTGGGGGATTAGGCATGGCCAGCATTGACAGCAGTGCCCCCGAGACGACATCGGACAGCTCCCCAACCCTGAGCCGAAGGCCACTGCGGGGGGGCTGGGCCCCCACCTCCTGGGGCCGGGGTCAGGACAGCGACAGCATCAGCAGCTCATCCTCCGACTCTCTGGGCTCCTCCTCCTCCAGTGGCAGCCGCCGTGCCAGTGCAAGTGGGGGTGCCCGGGCCAAGACAGCCGAGGTTGGCAGGTGAGTGGGAGAGGGCTGATCTTGTTCACTTTGGCCCCAGGTGCTGGCCTCTGTTCTCGGGGGTCATCCGTCTCTACTCCTCACACCATTGAAGGCCTAGATCTTCCTTGGCAGAAGCAGCCTTCATCCCGAGGTCAGATTCATGTTACCTTTTGTTTCCTCTGATCCCCGGCCTCTCTTGTCCTTCCCGTCTGTGCTGCCCCTCAGGTACAAGGGCCGTCGCCCAGAGAGCCATGCCCCCCATGTACCCAACCAGCCATCAGAGGCAGCTGCGCATTTCTACTTTGAGTTGGCAAAAACAGTGTTGATCAAGGCCGGAGGAAACAGCAGCACCTCCATCTTTACCCACCCGTCTTCGTCAGGGGGCCACCAGGGCCCCCACCGAAATCTGCATCTTTGCGCCTTCGAGATCGGACTTTATGCTCTGGGTCTACACAATTTCGTCTCACCCAATTGGCTCTCTCGGACCTACTCTTCCCACGTTTCCTGGATCACAGGTAAATGTGACACCGACGTCTCTGCCCCGACGGGGGAACAAGAAGGATGGGGAGGGTTTTTACTGGCAGAGGACACTCCCATTCTGGTGCAGGAGGCGGTGCCCATCCTCTCCACTTTATCCTGGTCCCCACCCCACAGGCCAAGCAATGGAGATTGGGAGTGCAGCGCTGACCATCCTGGTGGAGTGCTGGGATGGGCATCTCACACCCCCTGAAGTTGCTTCCCTGGCTGACCGGGCTTCACGGGCACGGGACTCCAACATGGTGAGGGCAGCGGCCGAGTTGGCTTTGAGCTGCCTACCCCACGCCCACGCCCTGAACCCCAACGAGATCCAGCGAGCTTTGGTACAGTGCAAGGAGCAGGTATGCATGTCCGGCGGCAGTGGGAGGGGGCCGCTCCCTCATCCTCTGGCAGTGCCCCACGGGGGTCAGGTGCTCCTCATGTGGGAGATTGCTTCTCTCCATTGTCGCAGTTGGTTCTCCCAGCAGCCCCGTGAAATAGGCAGGGTGTGGGGGGAGTGCAGCCGTCTTCACAACAGGAGAGTCACATGCCTAAAGGCCATGGGATCGGCCCCTCATTCAGCCGGGGAGCGAGTGGCCCAGCCAGGGCCGAGACCCTCGACCCGAGGACTCCTGCCAGGCGGGGAGCGCTTCCCTGAGCACCTGCTCCGTGCTCGAGCTGCTCCCAGAGCTGGGCCCCAGCAGGGCAGGAGAGAGGCTTTTGGCTGAGGCTTCTCCCTTCTGCCTCTGCCCTTCCAGGATAACCTCATGCTGGAGAAGGCGTGCATGGCCGTGGAGGAGGCAGCCAAGGGTGGGGGTGTGTACCCTGAAGTGTTGTTCGAAGTCGCCCACCAGTGGTTCTGGCTTTATGAGCAGACGGTGGGAGGCTCAGCCACACCACGTGAGGGTGCCACAGGCTGCAGTGCCAGTGGGGCCCGGGCATCGGGGGAGGCTGGGCGGGCGCTGCCCGAGGGCCGTGGCGGACCGGGGACCGAGGCAGTCACAGTGTCAGCAGCGGCAGTGACGGCAGCAGCTACAGTGGTACCGGTCATTTCAGTGGGGTCCAGTTTGTACCCAGGGCCTGGCCTGGGACATGGCCACTCCACTGGCTTGCACCCCTATACCACTCTGCAGCCCCACCTGCCCTGCAACCCCCAGTACCTTACCCACCCTGGTCACCCCTTGCCCCATATGCCTCGGCCTGCTGTTTTTCCTGTGCCCAGCTCTGCATACCCACAGGTGAGACAAGAACCAAGGGGAGGGAAGGGAAGGGAGAGGAGAGGAGGCTTGGGGCCCTTTGGGAGGCGATGATGAGGGGACTCTGATAGTGTGTTCAGGGCTCTCTTGGGGGAAGAGGCCCTCCTTGGGCTTTGGAATTGGGGGAGGACCTCCAGCTGTGAAGAGGGGGCTTTAGGCATTTGGGGAAATGACACTCTACAGTGAGAGTACTGTGCCAACATGGCCTGGTTTTTCCCATCTTCCATCTGCAGGGTGTGCACCATGCATTCCTGGGTCCTCAGTATCCCTACTCAGTGACACCGTCCTCCCTTGCTGCCACAGCAGTATCCTTCCCCGTCCCTTCCATGGCGCCCATAACGGTGCATCCCTACCACACTGAATCAGGACTCCCACTACCTACCAGTGAGTGAGGGACCCGGGGCATGGGGCAGGGTGAGGATGGAGGCCGGGTGGGCTCTTCTGGGCTCTGAATGCCCTACTCTGCTCCTTCCTCCCTGCAGTGAACAATGTCCATACTCCCAGCAGCATCCATCAAAGCTCCTCCTATCCTGCCATTCAGGGCAACTCAATGTCCACCATAAGTACCCAGTCGAGCTCCCTGGTAAGTGGGAGTTTTCCCCCTCCGGAGGAGGAGACGCACAGCCAGCCTGTTGGCACCCAGAGTCTGCATCACTTGCACGCTGCCTATAGAGTTGGTGAGATGGATCCCCAGATTCTCCCCCTACCTTGTTGCCTCCTGTGGGGCCCCCAGCTTTCATGTGGCACTACCCGCCCGCCCGATATATTGATGGTGGGACCCATAGACATCCCTTGGCCCTTTCTCCACTTCACACAGAGCACTTTTCTCCAGCTATCACTCTTCTTCGTTGCCCTTGCCCAATATGCTCTGTACTCATGGGGTAGGGGTACCCTTAATAGTGGGCATGGCACATTCCCAGCTCGCCATCTTCTCTTATGCTTCTGCCCATGTTCTCTAGGAATGCTGGCACTGGAGATGTTAGGCCGACGGGCACACAATGATCACCCCAACAACTTCTCTCGTAGCCCTCCCTATACCGAGGATGTCAAATGGTTGCTGGGGCTAGCAGCTAAGCTGGGTAACACCTCTTCCTAAACCTCTTCTCGACCCTCCCCTCTATCTAGCTCCAAACCGCCTTTATAGCCGTAGGCCAGAATTGAATCCTGTGCTTATGGGGTGGGCAAAGAGGGGCTGTTAGACCTAGAGTTAAGAAATGGCAGCTAGGCCCCCAGAGCAGGGGTGTCTGCCTTGGTCTCATGCCCCTCCCCCCTGCCCCCCAGGAGTGAACTACGTGCACCAGTTCTGTATGGGGGCAGCCAAGGGGGTGCTGAGCCCATTTGTGCTACAGGAGATCGTCACGGAGACGTTGCAGCGGCTGAACCCTGCCCATGCGCATACCCACCTGCGCACCCCAGCCTTCCACCAGCTGGTCCAACGGTGCCAGCAGGCATACATGCAGGTGAAAGCCCAGGGGTTGGGGGAGGAGGAATTTAAGGGTCAGCACAGGTGCAAAGGGGGAGAGCCACAGGGCACACAGTATTCTCCATGGAGTGGAGCAGAGCAGGGCCTCCATCCCTTGAGCTTCAATGTCTGCACCCCACCCCATTTCAGTACATCCACCACCGCCTGATCCACCTGACCCCCGCCGACTACGACGACTTTGTGAACACAATCCGCGGCGCCCGCAGCGCCTTCTGCCTGACCCCTATGGGCATGATGCAGTTCAACGACATTCTGCAGAACCTCAAACGCAGCAAGCAGACCAAGGAGCTGTGGCAGCGTGTCTCGCTTGACATGACCACCTTCTCCCCTTGAGCCTGGCCTCCCTTTCCCCCTCCCAGAACCCATCCCACAGATGGGGGACCCCTAACCAGCTGGACAGTTTGGCTCTTGGGGGTGGGGTCCCCTGTAATCCAGACCATCGGTCACTTTAGGACATTTGTGGCTGAGCCTTGGGTTGTGGGGCAGGCTGGGAACATGCTGCCTCCAGGCCCAAGAGCCAGTGGGGTTGGGGAGGGGGGGAGGAGGCAGCTCTGCTTGGGAGGGGGTGCCGGGCAGCCTCTGATATTTATTTGGCATTTATAAATATATAAACTCCTTTTTTACTCATCTGTCTGGGCTTCTCTATTCCTTAATTGTGAGGTCGATGAGAACTCTAATCCCCTCGGCAAGTAAGTAGCAGGGTGTCCCAGGACTTAACTTCCTGCCCCAAAATCAAGATGGACAAGACAACAGAAAAATAATGATGTTTATTAAGGATCTTTCTAGCCTTGTTCTCAGCTCCAGGAGCCGCTCTCTGACCTCATCCCCATTCAATGTGAATGACATAGGGAGGCCAGACTGCAGGGTGAGCCCTTTGACTGAAGGGTTCATAAAAGCAAGAGAACCTGCATGATCTCGGAGGCTGCCTCCTCTGAGGAAACTAGAGATGTGTTGCTGGGAATGTGGGCTGGCAGTCATTCGAGATGATCTCTTCCCAACTGTCCACCTGCCAGTTTATCCTTCCTCCCCGTAAATGGAAGGATCCTGATTGGGTTGGGCCTTGGGCCCCAGAAAGGATAAACAAGTGGGTCCCTTCATAAGGGCTTAAAGGTTGTAGGAAAAAAGCCAGGCCCCAATTCTCCTCCTTGCCCACTCAGGCCCTGCCCGACGGCACTGAGATAGAAGGGAGAGTGACTGGGCTAGTTTGGTGTCCCTGTTGCTCTTCTGGCCTCAAGGGACCTCCTATAGGATATCCATGGGGCTGGATGGTCAGCCCAGGCCCGAACGCTGAAGCTCCTCCTGAAGCCAAGAAGGCAATGGCTGCCCGAGTCGACTCAGCAGTTTAGACAATTCCAGATTGTGGTCCCGGAAAAAGTCAACCAGAAGAAGGCGGGACTGATGAGGGGGTGGGGGGTGGGAAGAAAGAGAAAAGTCAGACATGCTAAGAGACAGGGCAGAAGCTAAGAGATGGTTGCAGGGGGAATCTCCTACCCTAGGCGCTCACCTCAGGGTCCATGTCTGGGTACCTCCGTCCTTTGCTCTTGCCCAGGCATCGTGTCTTGCCACCCTCTAGCCCCTGGCACCAGAATCCCTTCCCCTCATCAAACCTGCTTAGCAGGAGAAGCAAACAGGTGACTTGGAGGGAAGGAATGCCAGCCCCTACAAAGACAAACATTTCCCCCTCCCCACCCTAGAGAGCTGCCCCAGACATGGTCCCTCCCAGACATGGGCCTCTTTGCCTGAGCCTCTTCAGATACATCCTCTTTCTTGTAGGTGGATCTATAAGCTCAGCACATCACCCCAGCTGTCCCCACCCGTCCCACCTGAGGCTTCTTGTGTAGTTGAGAACGGGGGTGACACCCAGGAACTTCTGGATGCTTTCCATGGAAGCTGCTGGGTTTGTGCGCAACTCCTGTCCATCCACGATCAGCACCTGGGGCAGAGGGAGAGGGACGGAAGTGCAGGCCTTGCTCTGGCCTGGGGGCAGGGGAGGGCAGGAGAAGGGCTCTACCTGCCCAGAGGGGTAATAGGTGAGCCAGCGCTGCAGATGAGTGGAATAGTAGCCAGGGATGAGGCAGCGATTCTGCAGGGCCCTCAGTGCAGGAGGAGCCTGGGCCGGGGCTGAGATCACTTGGTAGAAGGTGTGGTTCAGGGCCATAGGGTCGCCATGTGCTCGTTGATGCTGGAAAAAGTGGACGGTGTGGATGACGGTGGATGACATTTACCCCAGAAACACACGTTGTGCCCTTATGCTTCCTCTCCAAGATAACTTCCCCGTTCTTCCTCTGGCTTCCCTTCAAGGATCCTGGCCACCCCCCTCAGACTTACCTGGTACCAGGAGTAGGCCCGGTCAGCAGGATTGGTCAGTACTGTGATGATCTTAGCACGGGGCAAAAGGGCCGCTCCTCGACGTGGCACAACCTCCGAGTCAAAATAGGTGGCGCTTTTCTCAAACAGGAAGTCAGTGCTGGCATTGGAGGGGACTGGGAAAAAGTCCATGTACCTGGGCCAAAGACTTGAGGTCAAAGAGCAGAACAGTAGAGAAAGCTAGGAGATAATTCAGGAGGCCTCGTGATGTGAAGGGACTCAATCAGCAAGCACTTGTAAATACCTACTGTGTGCCCGCCACTGTGCTACCTACTTTAGACATGGATGGGAAAACGAGAAGGAAAGGGGTTCACGATGAAGGACTGGTCCGAGGGGGTCCCCCTCTCACCAATCGATACCCTTGTAGTAATTGGGGCCATTGAAGAACTGGATCTCCTCAAAGGTGCTGGAACTGGGGAAGCTGCTGGTCACAGCGGGGTGTAGGCTCAGGAAGAAGTGGACAGCCGTGGTCCCTATGAGAGACAGGGAGGAGTGTTCAGTGCAGGGACAGCTTCTCTCTGGGATTTGTCTTTCCTTCTCTCAACCCCAGGGAAGGGAGAAGAGAGCACAAAGTGAGAGCAGATGCCGACAGGCTCTAGGAGGGAGCACGGGGAGGCTGGACAGAGGGCTAGGGACCGACAGCTGTGACTTAAGCCAGTCCCTTGCCTGTCCTCACCCGTCTTCTGGGGCCCCACAATGAGGAACTTGGGGAGCCGGTCACACGTCTTCTCCTTGGACCAGATGTCTTTGTGTCTCTTATCATCACAGGGGTTCTGAGAAGAGGGGAAGAGACCAAGACTCACGTGACCTTCCTTCCCTCCTCGCTGCTCTCCTTCCATTAAGTTTCTAGCCAACCCTAGCACCCCCCAAGCGGGCTGACCTGCCAGAGCGGACTGCGTTCCTGAGGGAAGAGGTCAAAGTACTTTTGGGCCAGGGGGGCCGGGGGCAGAGTCTGCAGGCGCAGCCGGGTCCAGCACTGCAGGAAGCGCACCAGGCTCTCAAAAGTGTACAGGCCCAGCCGGTCATTCCCATAGTTAGACAGATGGGTCATGAAGATGCTGATCTGCATGGGGAGCCCCACGTCATATAAGGGGAACCTCGGCCCAAACCTGACAATCAGATTTGGAGAGAGCCCCTATTCCCACCCCAATCGGCTCAGGCCTCTCCCCCTATACCGGGTTAAGCAGAACAGTCAGGAAGAGCTCCCCACCACGGATGCTCCGGTCTAGCTCTCGAGAACCACCAGGATACTCATTGTAGAAGATGGTGTGAGTGAAGAGACCACATGTCTGTCGAGGCAGGACCTAGTGAAGGGAGGGAAGGAATAGGGACGGCTGGGGTTAACTGGGCAGAACATGGCGGTGGAAGTGAAATGCTAAGGACCAGGGAAATGGGGAAGCAGAGGCTCTGAGACATGCATTCACATTTTTTGAAACCCTTAACCTCTATCTTAGAATCATTACTAAGTATCAATTCTAAGGCAGAAGAGTGGGAAGGGATAAGCATTGGGGTTAAGTGACTTGCCCAGGGTCACAGAGCCAGGAAATGTCTAAGATTTGAACCCAGGATCTTTTGTCTCCAGATCAGCTCTCTATCCACTAAGCCACCTTGCTGCCCCTATATGGACAAGGGGCCAGAGGACACATTGGTGATGGATGGGGTTTAGTTCAGACTTAGGTTAGAAGGTCCCTCACCATGATGCCATTGTGAATAAAGCCTCTCCGGTAGCGTGCAGGGCGGAGGTGGGGATATTCTTCAGTGCTGGTCACCTGGATTCCCCATACAGATTTCCAGGCCTCATAGAGCTGTGTGTGGATGGGGTACACGCCCGAGTGGTGGGGAGCCACTGCATACCCCAGATCCGTGGGGATCCCATGCTCCTGGGAATGGCACAGACTCTCATCTGGGACTAGGGAGGTTGGGGAGTAGAGGGGTGGAAGGGATGGGGATACCATGCCAGGAAGAAAAATTGGGAAAAGAGACCTCGAGGAAGACATAAGGGGAGGGTGGTTGTGGGGAGAGGGAGAGGAAGGATGTTCCACTAAAGGGATGCCCAGGAAGTGAAGAGAGGTATGGCTGGGAGGGGCTGTGTGGAAGGCATCCAGGGGCTCTCACCAGAGCAAACTGTTTGTTGAGTCGCATCTGGTCAGCCAGCACAGAGCGATTGTGGAACAGGTGGGGCTGCATATGGCTCCACATATGGGGAAACCACCAGAACTCCTTGCGATGCCTCAGGAGCATGTCGTCCCCTGCATCCTCCTCCTCTGTCCCTGTGGCCACAGACTGACTACTATAACAAGCCACCTGATGAGCAGTGACTGTTACTTCCCATCCTCACTCCGGCCCTTCTCTGTGCTGTGGTGGATGGGGACCATGTCTGATGAACGATGGGCCTTTGAACCCTAGCTTATGAATACTTAGCACCTACTAACCAGGACTCCTAGTTCCCGCACTCCTCATCCCCAGAGCAATGTGTGCTGAATGGCACCTAGTAGGTACTTGAAAATGTTTACTGACTGACCATGAAGATGAATTTTCTATTGACTCCTGTTGCCTGCTTGGCCCTGAGCACCACCATTCATCTCCAGTCCCCACACTAGCCACATTCATTTGATCCCAGAAAGCAAGGCAGTGAAGGGGTTAAGAGCCTACAGCAGTGGGTGCCCTGGAGAACTTGGGGAATGTAACTCACCTGTATGGTAGAACTTGCCCGAGAAGCCCAAATTGAAAGTAAAGTTGGGGACCAACGCCCTGAGTTTGCTCTGTGTGGTGAGCAGGGCCTGGTGAAAGCAAGCAGAAAAAAAAAAGCTCCATAGGATCTGGAAGAAGCACAAAGTGGTCCTGCCGTGGCCAGGGAAGAGCAGGGAATGAACCAGTTTCTGGAAACCTCTGGGTTAACAAGTCAAGGAAGGTAATGGGGATGGGGGCGGGGAGGGGGATGGACGAATCTCTCCCAAAGCAGCAAGGGGGTAGTGCGTGAAAAGGGAAGGGAGACTAACCTCAACATCAGCCACCTTCATCCGGGTGCCTTCCTTGCCCACAAAAATATCATCAATGTCCACCAGGATATAGCGATCGAGGGCGAGGCAGAGGCGCTTCCCAGTGAGGTAGGCGACAGCATCCACAAAGACTAGTTTGTGAAGCCAGAAGGTGAGGCTGTGGCCAAAAAGCACCCGCTGGATGCCATCATGCAAGCCCAGGTCCTGTACCACCGTGGGCAGGCGGGCGCGGCGGGGCACCGGGCCCAGGGCAGAGGCCTCAGCCAGGCGAGGGCTGGCCAGCAGCACCGGCTCGTACGTGCTGTGGTTGGACTGGAAGACTGTCCAGTCCTCCCCAGGCAGGGGCCCAGGTTCTAAACGACTAGGCCGAGTGAGATGCAGCAGGGGGGCAGCAGGGTTCACCTGATAGTCGCGCAGCCCCAGATTGGAATGTAGGAAGAGAGGAAAGCCTTTGAGCTGGGCGCTGAGCAGGCTGTGCTCGTGGGCACGGAAAAAGCCAATGATGCCCACCCCGTATTCCACGCAGTATCGGTCCAAGAGCTCACGGCTCCAAGCATCCAGGTTGACGTATTTAAGCAGGTTCTCATAGACAACAAGGGCGTATCGACCCCTGGCACGTTCAGTCAGCGTGGGCATATCTCCCCGGCCAGGGGCTAGTTCTGTGCTATATCGAAAACGGCTGGATTCCAAGATGGCCACAATTTCCTGACCAAGCTGCGAGTATACACTTTCCACAAACACCAGCACCACAGGCTCGGTGCGAGCTGTTTCTGAGGGCCGGGGAGGCCAAGGTGGAGCTGGGGGTCGGGCTGGCCCAGGCCCAGCTGCCCCACTGCTGCTGCAGTCACCCAGGGGCAGGGGCAGGGGCTCCTTGGCCTTGGGGGTGGTTGACACATAGTAGGCCAGGAAGGCCATAGAGGCCAGGCTGAAGGCAATAAGCAGCAACACCAGGCGATGCAGCTCCAGCTGCCGGGCTGGACGTACCACTCTCCACAGCTGGAGCATGGCGTGGGAAGGAGGGCACTGAGGTTCTTGGGGAGGGTAAGGAAGAGGCCCTGGAGCTGGTGGGGAACAGGGCAAGACAGAAGAGAGAGGCTCTCTCAAAGAGGAAGCAGAGATCAGCTCTCTGGAGGAGTGAAGAGGTAGAAAAGAGCTCCCTTAGTACAGGTGAGGAAAGACCAAGGGGGGGGCCGGGCATGCTCCATTAGCCTCACGTCACCATGGTCCTTGGCCCATGGTTCTGGGCTGCAAGGCTTGCCAATGCTCCCTGCAGGCACTGGCTGGGCTTCTCACACAGGCATCAGTGGGCAGCCCAAGCTCCGTGGCTCTGGTGCTATCACCTGCAGGACACAAAGGAAGGGCTAAGGCTAGACTCTCCTTGTTCTGGTCTCTCTAGCCCATCCTTGGCCTGGTCCCAACTCACCTCCTGCTTCAGTGGATGATTTGTCTTCTGAAAACAAGCTTCTGTGTGGAAAGAGGACAGTATGAGGTCCTGCCTCAGGGGCTCCTAATCACTGTCCAGATCCATTTTCATCAGCTCAGCTCCGAGCCCCACTGGTCAGGGGAGGGAAAAGCTCCTTGGTCCAAACAGGAGGGGAACTGAAGCTAGGCTCAGGGCTACCAAGAGCCCAGGAATGGGCAGTCAGCAACAGCTCTGCCTTCTTTACTGGGAAAGGAAGGATGCCCAGGAAGCAGCTGCCCAGAATCAGATAAAAGGTGGCCCCTATTATCACATTATTGCTGCTATCTCTTATCATAGCTCATTATTCACATGGCCAACAGACCCAACACTGCAGCCTAACGGTCATCAATGAACATTTGGCAAAGTGCCCAGTGCTGGGGGTGGGGAAGGGAATGGGGTCTCACCTTCACCACTCAATGCAAAAAGTGAAGGGCAACCACAGCCCCAGAGCAGCTCACATGAGAGGGACCTAGGAGAATGCAGAGATAGGCTGAGTGTGAGGCCCAGCTCCCTGGTCTCCCCTGGCCTATGGAGGGCCCCAAGGGGCAACAAAGGGCAGAGCCAGGTAACACAAGGAGAGGCAGAAGGAGAAGCTGGTGGGCCTGTGGAGCAGGGCAAAAAGGAGGCACGGCCATCAATGCTAATCTGGCTCTCTGGCCCAGTCCCCCTCACCTCCTAGGTGAGTGAAGAAGCATCTGGGGGATGGCCATGCCTTCACTGGCCACTGCACAAATGTGGGGAGGAGTGCAGGAAGGCAGAGGAGTCACTGGGGCAGCGACCTCTTTGGGAGACATGGCCACCACAAGGGGGGCACTGAGGGACTGGGGATGCTTGGGGGAAACCGCTCCTGTGATCCTGGGATGTGGAAACAGAGGCTGGGGCAACAGAGCGGGGTATAGGGTGCCTGGGCCAAGGGGCCCTGATGGTCAGATGTTCAGGGAGGGGGGTGCTCAAAAGGCTGGGATTTGGAGAGCATACCAGACAGGGGAGGGCTTTGGGGGACCAAGGAGGAATACTTGGGGTGAGCATAGTAGGGCATGAGGTGGGAGGGCACTGGGTGCCAGGGAGCCAAAGGGGCAGGAACTGCTCAGAGACAGGGGCACTTGGGACAGATTAGGCCACTAGGTTAGAGAAGCATTGTGGAACACCCGTCCAGGAGACAGAGAGGGGACACGGGGTGATGAGGGCGGGGTAAGGGGACACAGTGACAGGGAAACAAGGGAGACACTGGGCGTGGGGACACTGGGTAAGGGCACTAGGAGGAACTCTGGGCAGACATGGGATGAGGGGGGCATTGGGTGTAGGGACATGGGTGAGGGGACACTGGATGTGGGGACGCTGAGTGAGGGGACGTTGGGTGTGGGGACACAGTAAGGGGAATACGGGGTGAGGGGGACTTGGTGAGAGGACACTGGGCCGGGGGACTCCGGGTTACAGCCCACGAAGGGGCACGATCCTGAGGGGGGGCGGGCCAAGGACGCCCAGCCACGGGGTGCGCTTCCCAGAGTGCTGCTCACCCGGCGGGCGGGGCGGTGTCTCCGCGGTCGCCGAGCTCCGCCGTGTCCCCGGGTCCCCCGGGCGCCCACCTCTCCCGGATCCGGGCTCCGCCGCGGCGGCTCCGCCATCTCCCCGCGATCGCTCCGCGGCAGGCGGGCCGAACCACAGCTTCCCAGGGGAGCAAAGGGGGCGGGCCTTGCTGATCGGACCCGGGAGTGGGCCCCGTCGGTTTTGAGCTGGCCTGTTGCACCCTTCTGTGTCTCCTAGAGGAACGTGTGGGCTCTCTCACGATGCTGTACCTGAACGCGCGGCTCCTCCCTGGAGCCAGGGGTGTGATTCTCCCCCATCTTTCTGAGAGAGTGGAACAGTCCGGGCGTAGCGTCAGACGTCAAGGACCACGGAGGGGAAGCGTCGCGGGGCGTTGAGGCTGGTCGGTCCAATCCCGGAGAGGGGGGTTTGGACTAGTCCATTGTTCCGGAGGGATGGGGGTGGGGGCGGGAATGAGGGCGGGGCAGACCATTCCATGGCACCGTGCAGGGGAGACTTCGAGACGGTGAATGGTGGTCGAACCGGGAAGCTGGGCAAGCAGAGGGCTTGACGTGGCCTGGGATGTTTAGGGGCTGATGGGCGCCTAGGAGACGCTCATTTTCCGTAAGTGGACTCTACAAAGGGTCCGAGGCTTTATCAGTCTAAGACACAACCACCTCTGAGGTCGGAGAGTCTAGTCAATGATTCCCCCACCCCTCCTTTAATTCTCACCCTAGGCTTCCCCCCACGTGTCTCCAAAGACCCAAACAACCACTCCACGGAGCTAGGCTGGAGAGAGAGGGAGGGGCAGGCGTACACACTCGTCGGGGACAGACACGGACCCATTGGAACCCAGCACCCCCTTCTCCTAGTGTCAAATACTTAGCTATGAGCCCCCAAAACCAACAACACTGTGGACTGTTTAAATGTTATTTTATTAAATATCTTTAGTTCAAGGTTTCGTTTGTAACAAAGCTATGAAGGGTCTACCAACATTCAGAACAAACACTAGCTAGTTCTTAAATTATTTCTATGTCATCATGCAAAAATTCTGCATCAAATGCCTTCCATTTCCTGTTTAAAAGGTGATTTTTTTAATAATCTAAATTCTATAGATGCTGACGTTAGCCCCAGAAGAGGAGAGTAAGAATGCTAAGGAGAGGTGGGGCTGGAGCAGCCAATATCAAGCTATGGGTTTCAAAGACCATTTGTCTCAAAGACTGCAAAACCAAACCATGTTGTGAAGTTGTCTGCGTGCTGGCAATGCAGAATGCAGGAAAGGAAAGGGGGCCTGGGGCCCAGAGGGTGGGCATGCACACCTGGCCCTTGGGGGCTCTCAGCTCCTCTCCTGCCCCCAATCACTATAGCTTCATACTCTGAAGGCACTCCAGGGGCTCTGGGGCCTGCCCACCTTCCCTGGAAAGGTGCAGGTAGGTCAGTATTTGTGCACAGGACCCTGGCACATGACCTAATTTGTCCTCAAACACCTTTCCTTCTTCCTGTGTGAGGTGCAATTCCCTCCCTTGTGGCAGTAGAACCCCCTGGGAATAGGAAGGAAAATTGAGGGGAGCCATGGCCCTGGGCACCTCCTTTTTTGGGGTGCATGCAGGGTAGAGGAAGGTGAAGGCCCATGCAGACTCTCCAGCAGCAATTCTCAGCCTCTGTTGGTCAGTAGAGAGGTCTCTTGAAGTAGGGACACCTAGGCAAGAGTTAGACAAGCCAACTCCAGAGAGAAAACAAGATGGACAGTCCCATGTCTCCCATTCCCATTAGGGCACTCTGTAGTGGCCCCAGGCCCAGATGAGGTTTGGAATTGGGGCCATCACCATGAAAAAAAAAGGCAAGACAAAGACAACTAAAATCGGCACAGAAATGGAATTGCCCAAGGCTACAGGGGGAGTAGCAGGGCTCCATCCTGGCCAAGTCATACTAGAACAAACAACAAGCAAAGCGGCAGCCCCTACCCCTTCCCAGCTGGGGGTCCAGGCCTTGGTACCCAGACCCATGCGTGGTTGTGCATCCTATAGAAATAGATGGATGAGGGAGTACATGTCATACTAACACCAGGTTTCTGCCTGCTTCCTAGTGGACACATTTCTGCAGCACCAAGCCTCCTGGCTATGCTAAGTGAACAGTACAGTAAAATCCCAGCCGCAAGCCCACCATCTTGGAACCGCTGCTTTTCAGTGCTGCCTTTGCAATGGTAGCTGCCTGGGGAGGATGCCATCTTCCCCCTGGGAAGGGAAAAATAAGCTCCAAGCATTAGCCATCTCATGACCTGTCGCCGGTCTGGCCTTCCCTCTGGGCTCACGTGCACACTCTGAAGAAGTCCATTCCTAGGACCCAGGGCTGGGCAAGCCACCTCAGGGGCTGCAGAGATCCGGATGACCCCGCGCACAGTCGCTTTTGTGGCCTGGAGCAGGGGCAGGGTCAAGAGTTCCTGCCTGGGCCCCACTCCCCCAAGAGTCCATGGGGATTGGCAAGCCTGGGCTTACTCACTGCCAGGTAGAGGAGCCTGATGCTCAAACTCCTGCCCTCTTGCCAGCCCAGGGAGGGGCTGCAGGTGGTTTTAAAACATGATCAGCTGTATGGATTCCTTTTTTTTAAAACAATCTTTTTTTCTTTTTCTTTTTTTTTAAATGTAAAAAACACCTCGGTACAGCAGAGACAGACACGATGGGCGGGCGGGCTGCATGCAGGGGCGTGCATTGGTTGCTGCCGCTTTGTAATTTTAATTGTTTTTTTAAACCTCAAACGAACATGACTGCCGCTGTCACTCAGGCCCTCCAGAGCCGCTGGCTGCGAAGGTTCGACCTCTGGCTGGGAATCTCCTAACATCACTGCCGGAAAGAACACAGGAATAGGCCATGGGGGTGAAGGACAAGGGTAAATTATAGGAATTTCTACCCACATCGTACCAGGGTGGGCAGAGGCATGAGAAGGTGGCAGGGCAGGAAATATAGGTCCTTCTCCCCAACCCTTCACCCAAAGACTGTCCAGTCCCCACTAGAATGAAAGCTTCTTGAGAACAGGCACAGTTTTCTATTCTTTTTATAAACCCAACACCTGGCAGAGGATTTTGTCCCTAGCCTCCTATTTAATAAATTTTAATAAATATATTTTTTTAAACTCTGACCTTCCATCTTGAAATCAATACTGTGTATTGGCTCCAAGGCAGAAGAGCAGTGAGGACTAGGCAATAGGGGTCAAGTGACTTGCCCAGGGTCACACAGCTGGGAAGTGTCCGAGGCCATATTTGAACCCAGGACCTCCCGTCTCTAGGCCTGGCTCTCCATCCACTAAGAGCCACCTAGTTGCCCCCAAATTTTAATAAATCTTTGATCCGTTGAACTGGGTGAAAGGTCCTAGAGGGTCCCCCAATTGCTCATCTCAACTCCCAGCCACGGGGCTCACCTGAGGGAGAGCTCACTGCAGCGGGGCAGCAGGGGCCCCCGAACAGTGGTAGTGCACATTGAGCCATTTGCCGTCACGGCGGTGCCAGACTCGGGTCTCCTCAGACTGGCTAGTACGGGGCCGGCCCTGGCCATCAATGTACTGGGTAAGGCGTATGTAGGCGATGCAGGCTGCGTCCTCCCCAATGACATGCACGTGGGGATTCAGGATGGTCGTGTGGATGGGCTTGCTGTTCTTAGATAGTACTGCAGGGAGGAACAAGGATTAGGCTTGCAATGTGGAACTGACCCGGCGTCCTCTCCTGCCCTGGTGCCAGCACCCCAACGTTTCCCCCAAAGTCTGGGGCTTGCTCTATCTCTACCAAACAGCCGTCGGCGCAGCGTGGGCTGTGATAACCCTATCGCATCATCACCCCTTTATCTAAGCGCAACCAAACCGCTAACTTGGAATGCAAAAGGCCCCCTTGTGACAGGAAGTAGGACGGTTACAAAGCTTGTGATCGCCCAGCACTGCATCCAGGAAGTTCCCAGGGCGCACAGGGTCCTTGGGGAGAAAGGCAAATGGAGCTGGGTGGGCAGATCTCAGAGGAGCCAGTACGGGTTTTATCGATGGGCATTCTAATCTTGATGAGAATAGGCAAGCCTTCTGAAAGCTCGAGGCTTCAAGAAGTCACACGCATTCTAGGTGATCCAAAGTTTCCCCTCTGCCCAGCTGAACACCGGGGACGGGGAGGCAAACGGATGAGACAACAGATGTGTGCTGGCACCAGAGCTGGACTGGGTCAAGAAGGTGGGAGGGAGAGGGAGGGCGTCTGAATCAGGAATGGGCTTCTACCCCCGAAGAATTCCCAAAGGCCCTCTCTGAAAAAGGCAAGGGAAGGGTCACCCAACGGGCAGAAGAGAGATGCAGGGCGAGTACGAGTAGCCTCTGACATTCCCAATTCATTTGGGGGCAGCCCGGGAGCACCATGCCTGAAATGTGGCCTCAGACACTGCCTGGCTGTGTTACCCTGGACAAATCACTAAACCCCAATTGCCTGGCCCTTACTGCTCTGCCTTGGAAAAGATACTTGAGGGTTTTAAAAAGGGAAAAAAAAAGCATAGAAGCGCTCTGAGACCAAAAAGTTTGGAAACAGCTGCTCGTAGGTTTCTTGACAGCTGTGGAGGATCTATGTGAGGTCGAAGGGCATGAAGGGTTCGCAGGCCTCAGTAGGGGTCATCTGTATCCCCCCAGGATGGTTAATGGATCTGAATCAGTGACAGATCCAGCCAAGAAGTCTTTAAGGTCTGAACCCAACACCTTCATGGCTTCCTTCCTCAAAATCCGGAATTCGAGCCCAGCCAGACAAGGCTGCAAAGGGACCTCTTTAGCCATCTAACTTGCCCAATAGCTTCCATTCTCACCCGGACTGTAAGCTGCTCTATTAGGAGACTTAAAGCTACGGTTAATCATTTACGTATTTGCTGAGATCAACCCAGGTGCCTCATTTGCCAGTACTTGACCCAGACTGACACGGCAGAGATTGTAAGCCATGGCCATGGCCCGGACGGCAAGCTCTACTTTCTTGGCAAGCTTACAGCAGTCTTGGGGGAAGGATGGAAGCATATACAGAAGCAAGAGGCTGAGATAAGCAGACGGAAAGAAGGGAGGGCTGCAAAGGGGGAAGAAGGCAGGCGGAGGAAGAAGGAAGTGAGAGGAGGCAGGTGGGAGTATCTCAGCAGCACGAACCCACTCACGATTCTCAAAGTAAAATTTATGGAAGTCCATCCCCTCCACCAGGTTGCCGAGGGCCTCAGGCTCGAAGGAGGTGAGGCCCGGATCACAGATCTTCCTGTGGAAGAAAGCCAGTCAGAGCAGCGTTCTTGGGGCATCTCTCTGTATCCCTCCCTCTCCTTGGCTGCAGCACACCAGCCATATGCTAGGAATCAGGGCACATGATCTGATCCTTTGTCATCTGGTCTCGGTAGCAGTCCTGGGCTTTCCCTCGCACCCACCAGGAAGCTCGGAGACCCTCGGAGAGCCTCCTGGGCAAGGCTGTCCCATGAGGAGCCCAACTGGCTGAGGCTCAGCACGCCAGTCCCCCGAGGCCCCGAAGGAACCCCGTTTTCTTCTTAGGACAGACACCCTGAGGTCAGATGGGCACTTTCTTCTGGGAAGTGAGCTTTGCCCCACAGCATGCCCTTCTACTCACGTGTAGGCATCAAAATCCCCATTGTTGATGGCTTCAATCAGCTGCTCCGTGATCTTAATGATTTCTTGTTTCCGAACTGTGGGAGAAAAACCCTGCCATTCACCTGCCCAGGGGTGGGGAGAACCCGGGGAAAGCCCCCCTGCTCCTTCCCGGAACCCCTCTGCCCCCAGGTTACAATATTCTATTCCCTCTACCTTTAAGCCAGGCCTTCCCACCCTGACCATCCTTTCCCACCCCTCGGAGCCCCCCAGGACAGCTGAGGGGGGGGGGGTCTCGGGCTTGTGCCCTCCTCCTACATCGACAGCCAAACCCAAGGTAACCCCCAAAGACACACGAGGAAGATTCCGTCGTCCACCAAAGTCCGCTCGCAGGCTCGCTCTCCTATCCTTGCCAGCCCAAGCCGTCCCCAAAGGTTCCTCCCTCCACACTCCCAGCCAGGTGCTCCCGCAGCCCCGGACTAGCTCCAAATGGCTCTGGTCCCTAGGCCAGGGGAGCCGAGCCCCTCCTGGGTAAAAAGATGGCAGCAGGGCCAGGCCGGAAAGGACGGCCAGCCCCATTCTCTCCTGGCACACAGGGGGCAGGGCGTGCCTGTGTTAGCTAGAAGCCAGGGCCCCGGCCAGCCCCACACCAGAGAGCAGAAAGGGAGCAGCCACAGCAGCGCTGGGGGCCCCGACCTGCGCCACGGCTCCCGCCGGCCATCCGGCTGGGCCGCGGCGGAGCCCTGAACGAGGGGCAGGCGGGCGGGGGGCTGTGAGGGGAGCAGCCTACACTCCCGGGCAGCTCACTTACACGGAGCGCCACTAAGATCGAAAGGCACCACGAGAGTGAGGGAGGGCTCGGACTGAGCCCGTGCTAGCCCTGACGGGAGCCCCGGCCCGTCCCAGGCCATAAGCCTTTCCTCCCAGGAGTGAGCGGCTGCAAGACAAATGCAAGCGTTAGAAGAGCATTCCGCTGCAGCCCGGGGTGGAGGGGTAGGGAGAGGGGCGGCAAAGCCCCGCCAGAGCGTCACCCACGGCGGGGCGCGCGCACAGCCAACAGGCACCCCTGGGCAGGCAGCAACCCAAACTCCACAGCCTTGCAGGCAAGCACGTGCAAGCGCGCTTGGACACACAGGCCGCCCAGGCCGAGAGCCTCTCTCCCCCTTCTGCTCTGCCATCTGGCTAGCGGGGGGGCCGGGCCCAGAGGAAAATGGGGGGCGAGAAAAGGAGGGTGGCCTCTCTGCCCAGGGGGCCCGGCAGCTGGGGAAGACCAGCTGGATCGTCCAACACCTCCCCGCGTCTGCGCAGCTTCTCCGGGGACACAGCCTCCTGCGTGATGACGGCCGCCTGCCCCCCCACCCGGGGCCACAACAAGATTTCTGCACCTCCATGACCCTTCCCTAGGCACCCAGGGAGGCTGCTCTCTCGATCACGCTGCCTCCACACGTCCGCCCCACCCCCAGGCAGAGGCTGTGCCCTCGACCCTGGCGCCGCCGGCCTGGCTCCTGTCCGTGGGCTCGCTGGAGAGCTTCAGTGCAAGGGGAGCCGGGCGGATGGAGGGGATGGGGAGCGTGCCTCCCTCCAACTTACTGGCTGAGGAGCAGAGAGAAGGCTGGGGCTGCATGCCTGCTGAGGGGGCTGTTCTGTCCCGGGGACTCCGTCCATCAGACCCCAAGCTGCTGCGATCCCCAGTGCGGAGCTGGGCAGCTAGCCGAGCAGGGGAGGGTGGCCAAAACAGACAAAACAAGGCAGGTGAACCCCCAAGCCAGACGGGAACCCCCAAGCCCATGCTACTGGAGAGCTGGGGCCACGATGAAGTCTCACGCTGCCGCTGGGCTCTGGCCCAGACCCCAGCCACTGCCTCTGTCCCAAGGCTTCCCCGTCTGGAGGCAAGTGGAAAGGCCAACGGGTGCATCTTTGACTTAAAGAACCTTTGAAAGGGGAACCGAAGACCCTAGAGCCAGGAGGCACTCGTCCTGTCCATGAGCATGGGGCAGCGAACCGGCTTCTTCCAATCTACCAGCATTCCTTGGGTACCATTTTTATCTCCTCCATCCTAGCCCTCCCACGACCTGCAAGTAGTCTTTATTCCATGCTAAAACGCTTGTTTCTGTTGGGCTTCAAAGGTCTGGCCCTTTTATTGTCCCTGGGTCGGGACTGGTTCTGAGGAGCTCCCAGCTTTGCCAATATCCCTTGGGTTTGGCCTGGGGGGAGGGGGAGAGGGAGCAGACAAAAGGATCCGGAACCAGGGCCCAGGAGCCGTAGGTGCTGCAGTTTGCTTCCTCGCCTTCCCTCTATTCTAACTGCAATGGGGCCCGTGGTTGTAGGCTTGGAGTGTCCTGGAGGAAGGGTGGCTTGGGACCAGACCTCCCCGCCGGTGCTTTTTTACTAGGTCCTTCCCTCCTTCTTTTGTCTTATTCTAACAACATTCCCAGACCCCGTTGGCTTTGTAATGGGCAGGGGGGAGTTCAGGTGCGACTTTGACATCTCCAATACCATTCTGGTTTCTAGAGGACCAGGTCCCCGTCGCCCCCAGGCACTGCTTTTTGAGCCGTATCCTCGGAAGGACGGGCAATGGCACAGGCTCAGAAAGAACTTGGGGCGAAGGTGAGATGGATGCTTGTTTAACCCCGCCGGACCCCTTTCCTCTCCCTATCCCAGGACCCCGCTGCCCGGAGCCCGAAGAAGTCCCTGCTGTCCCTTGCGAAGTCAGCTATGGAGAAGATTCCCTCTCCCCTCTTACCTTTGAGGTCTTCATCTTCAGTATTGGTGTTACAACTTTCTGTGGAGCCCTGCCGGATGAAAAAAAGAGCCTGTTACTGTCCATTCAGCCCTCAAAAGCCGGGAGGAAGAGAAAAGAAGGGAGTGGGAGGCAGCTCCAAGGAAAAGAAGGGAGAGCGATGACTTCCCGAGCCCTCCTGTACAACTCCATCCTTGCCCGGCTGAGACACAACGGGGATGGCTAAGGCGTAATCAAAGCACAGACTCTCCTTGCTGAGGACCAAGTCCAGCTCTTCCAGGACATACAGCCAAGAAAACTAGGCTGGCTGTCTCCATTTCAGCCTAGGTTCCTGCTGGCAGTGAAGGAGGGAAATAAGCCCTCAGCATCCCTGAAGGGGGTACAGGATCCAGGGAAATGGTCTAAGCTACATCCCTCTTCCCCTCTGGTCCTGTACTGACCCCAGGCTGAAAAGGAGGCAGGCAGGGCCGGGGACCACACTCACCTTGACTCCGTCTGTTGCATTGTGTACCACGGTAGTTTGGGGTTCCTGTGAGAGGAGAAGAGGGGAGTTGCCCTCCTGTCGAGATAGGGCTGCATTTCTCTCCAGAGGGGCTCTCTTCTGTTTCCCCAGGGGCACTGTAGTAGCTGCCTGGCAGAAAATCAATCCCCAAAGGACCAAGTCTTCCAATTCAACCTCAGCTCCAAGACCCCTGGCTGCCCAGGGGAGACTGGGAAATCCTGGGTTTTCACATAGGAATGTGACACCTAACCCTGGAGGGCCTAAAGGGAGTTAAGAGGCCACAGGAGGATAGAGTTGGACTTGGAAGGGACCTTGGAGGCCATCGAGGCCATCTACCTCACTCTATGGATGAAGAATGGGAGGCCCAGAGGGGCTGGGACTTGCCCAGGGTCATAGCTACTAGGCTGCTGAGGCTGGCCTCCGGCGCCAGGTCTAACAGACTCTAAGCTAGCCATTGGACCATGCTTCCTCTCCATCTAGATACGACAGAAGTGGAGAGACGAAAGCTTTTATCGTGACTTTTCTACTTCATTTCTTTGTTTTCTCCTTGAAAGACACTTGATCTTTAGAAATCAATGGGAAGCAGGCACCGGAATAGCCATGAAGTTGGAATTGTGGATAGAGGAGGTCAGCTGAGCTCCCCAAGAACACTGACAACAGGATGAGCCCTTGGGGGGTCCTCTAGACCCCCTGCCCCTCTTCTTACCAATAAAGGGCTGCGGGTAGTTAAGTGGCAGACTTCACACTCAGGGCCCCTCATTCCAAACCCAGTGTTCTTTTAACTAGTCTACCAGGTATGGGAGGAAGGTGGAGGAAGACGGGTCTACACCCCCTATTCAGTTATGCCTAGGAAGCCCTCCGGTGCATCCACCTTCTGACTTTCCCCAAAGCTCGTACCCCTCTAAATGCCCCAGCAGGGAGAAAAAGGACCTGCCATGACCTCCCTGCCAACAGCTGTTGCTGGCCACAAGAGCATAGCTCTGCACCGTCCCCCCAAATTCATACAGATTTAAAGGAAGAGTTCAGCGGGCTGGGGGGTCCCTTAGGAACCCATATAAGCTCCCATCATACAGCTAGCGCAGGACAGGACGTCAGGAGCCAACGAGTTCTACCCCTTCATTTTTACAGACGGAAAAACCGAGGACCCATGAGATGAAATGATTTGCTCAAGGTCACACAGGTAAAAAAAGGCACTTGGGTGAGTCAGGAAGACCCGAGTTCAAATCTTGGCTGTATGACCTCAGACAAGCCATTTAACTTCTTAGCCTCAGTTTCCTCCTCTGTCAAATGGAGCTAATACGTCACCCCTGTCTCCCTGGGTTGTGATTGAGGACCAGATGAGAAAACCTATCCAAAGTGCTATTTCCACGCTAGCCTTGAGCTGGGCTGGGAAAGCAAGTCCTCCTCACTCCACCTCCAGCATTCTTCCCACCCCAGGGCGGCAGAGCCTAGTCTTCCTTTCCAGCAAGCCCTGAGCCTCGCTGGACCCTGGCTGCTTGCACAGCTCGGAGGCCTGCCATCCCAAAGCAATTCCCCTCATGGCCCCGGCCCTGCATGAAGGGGGATATGGCTTCACCTCCAACTCCCCTCCCCAAGAGTAGCAGCGGCAGCAGCAGTAGCGATGAGACTGCAGAGGGAGGAGGAAGGCCAAGCAGGGTCAGAGGCAGCCCATGAAAGGGAAGGGATATGGTGGTGAGAAAAGCTGCTTGCTCTATGTGCGGAGGGGGAATGAAAAAGCCAAGAGAGGGGAGGAAGGAGAAGGGGCAGCCCCCAGAGGAGAGGGGAAGGGGGGAGGCAGAGGCGGGAGGAGGTGGAGAAGCCGGAGTCAGGAGGTACCATGGCCGTCTGCAATGGCGCAGGCTCTTGGACTGGGCTTACGAGACTGTTTTTGTTGTTGCTCTGTAGTTGAGACAAGAAAACAGATGGTTTAGTTCCCCCAGTGTTAACAGGTAGCCCAGGCGATTCTCCCAGACCCCCCTTCACCCCTGACCCTGGCCCCAGAGGAGCTGGGCCTGAGGCAGCCTCCACACTACCATGTAAATGGGAGCGATGGCTGTGGAGATGGGTGAGAGGAGCAGACCAGAGGCCACGGGGGCCTCCCCACGTCAGGCAGGGGCAGCTGGGAGCAGCCCAGGGGCTCCCGGCACCAAGACAGTCTCTGAGAACGCCCAGCCCCCAGGCTGCTCTTCAAGATCCACTCTGGTATCTACCAGTTCTTGTGGCACATCAAGGAAACCAGGATTCTCATTTTACTGAGGGAAGAAAGCTTTGGATTCTGGGTCCTAAAGAGACAAAACCGCGATCAGAACCTGAGCCCTGACTTGGGGCTCAGATCCCTTTTTTTCTCCTAATAGCAGAATGAGACGCCCTAAAACATCAAAGGATGAAGTCACAATGGAAAAGGAGACGTGGATTTCAAAGTCTGTTATTCCTGTCAAAGGAGGGAGATCATTCCAGAGGCAAAAAGCACACCTCGGGGCAGTGATTTCCCGAATAGTTTTCCATTTTTGTCTAAGGGTCCTGGGTTCAAAAATCTATCCACCGACCCAGGGATGGACAGGGCCATCCTGCTCGCTCCACTCTCTGCGTGGTAAATGCTCGAACAGATAAAGGCTGCAGAAAATGAAAGACAACTGCCAAGAACAGCTAGCTACATCCTGCAAGCAGAAATCCAGAGAGTGGATGCTGACGGGACAGCTGGGTACCACTCCAGTCACATGGCAAAGAGTAAACCTCCTACCAGGAAGACATCCCATGTTGCATCTGCAGGGGTCAAGGGCTGCGGCTGATTCTGCCTAGGGAAACGACGGTCTATTCTCTGGATCAGGCCAGAATGAAGCGTGATCCTTGATGCAGAATACTCAAAGGTCGGTGGGAAGCGGAGAACCACCACCAGACCACACTTCCCAGGCTGTCGTACCTCTCTAGAGTTGTGCCTGGAGGGACTGAGGAACTGCCCCCCTCTTCTGTCCTGGGGTCCACGGCACCAGACCCAAAGCCATCAGAAGAATAGAGTAGGAGAATAGGTGAACCATCCATGATTTTGTCAACATGGAGAACTTTAGCAGCAGGACCCGGACCTCCCTCCCCAATGTGGGTTGACTTGGCATCACAGACTTGGAGATGGAAGGGACCTTTAGGGTCGTCTTGTCTAATACCTTCATGTTCCAAAGGAGAAAATGGAGGCGCGAAGAGGCTAAGTGGCCCGAGGCCATACAAGAGCTATGTGGCCAAGACTGGATTTGAACCTAGATTCTACCCTTCAGTGGCTTTCAATCCCAAGTTGAAGGATGGCACCCAAGACTTAGTACCACGAATCACGAGGGAGCCACAGAAATAAGACTGTGTTGGGCCCCCATGAACGGAGGACGATGGGCTCTTGGAAGAGGTATCGGGGATCCTGACTGCTCCTACTCCACGCCTCTCCAAGAACAAAGTTCTCCTGGATTTGCTGGCAGATGAAACCTTTAGCTCTTACAAGGTTCTTAGGACAGCCTGTCCTCTCATCTCTGGGGCCCTCACAAAACTCTCCCTGTAGAGCTGGGCAAAGGTCCACCCCAAAGGAGAATCATTCTTCTCTTAGAACTAGGTTGCCGTCTCAATGACTCCCTCCCGATCTCCGCTCTCCTGAGCCAGAAATAACAGAGGAATGGAATTTGCTCTTGGCCTCTTGTTGTAGTGGCTCCTAAGTTCATGGTGCCCTAGTCTCACTGGGTCCCATGGAAAGAACAAATAAAGGCTGGGAAGGGCTCCCCGTAGGAAGGCTCAAGTCCTGGCTAAGGCTGGGGAGCACCAGGCCAAAAGGCCAAGAGACCAAGAATAGCAAGGTGGCCAGCATGGCTCCTCCGAATCTCAGAGGAATGTTTGGAGGCTGCCATACTGTGCACCCCACTGCAGGAAGGGGCCGACTACGTCACCGGCCCAGAAACAAAGACAAGAACCTCTCCTTCCCAAGTAGAGTCAGCTTCCTCTCCCTGTGCCTGGAGATCTGCACCAACCCTCTGCATACCAAGGCCACCTCCTGCCCTGGGCTGCGGGGTACAGCCCAACCCCCATGGCAGGGGGCGCCATGCTCACTTCCAGGCCATTGGGGCTGCAGGGAGGTGAGAAATGTCCCTGTGCAATGGCCCGGCCCAGGAGGACAGGCCACACCTGCCCGCCTGTGACAGATGTGGTGGTAATGAGCACAAGCAGACGTGCATGGCATGAGGATGAATATGCATGGCGGGCGGGCGGGCAGCAGGGGGTGGGCAGATGGGTGGGCAGGCCGGGCTCACCATCAGGTGCACGCTGGAACTCGACTTCCTTTTCTGGACACACCACAGCAAAAGGGAAAGAGAAGGGGAGAGAGGAGATGAGAGAAGAAGCACAGAAAAGCCTTAGAGCAGGGGCTCCGTATCACAGCAGAGAACAGGAGGAAGGAGCCAGGCCAGAAGTGTGGCCCAGCAATGGCAGGATGAACAACTCCTGGATGTGCACACACCCACTCACACACCCACTCACACACACAGACACACTCACACACACTCACTCACACACACACACACACTCACTCACACACACACACCAACACACTCACACACACCCTGTAAAGAAATAGGCTGGAGCCAGATGCCGACCAGATCCGATCCTACCCCATGTGCCCATTTGTAAACTCAAGGCACTTGGTCCATTTTCTCTGCCTGGCTCCCAGGCTACCTTTCCTGACATATTTGTTGTCTATCAATTGCCTTGGTAAACCCTAGGTTCCATCTGCCCTCTTCCCCATACATGACATGCCTTCTCTCCTCTCTGTGACTGCATTCCTATTGGCTGGAACGCTCTCCCTCCTCCTCCTCCTCCTTGAATCCATAATTCCTTTCAAGGCTCAGCTCAAGTACCATCTCCTCCTCCTGATCCCCGCCTTCTCCATGTGAGCTGCTGTTATTATTTTTGGCTCTTCTCCCAGCCCTGCAGTGGTGACTGCCTCTTCTCTGAGTCCCTGTTATTACCCCATGGGACAGAAAAGAGGCTAGAACTCAGAGCCTTACTTTAGACCCAGTCCTACCTGAGGATTTCTTTTCAGGCACCTTCAGAGGGACAATGGCCATGAACACCCTCTCAGGGTTCTGCCCTGCCAAGAAAAGAGATCTACACCTCTAACACGGGGGGGCATTTACCATCCGTTGGGAAGAAGTCTGGGTTTTCAAGACCAGTGCACATACGTGGAGAGTTCAAGTGGATCTGTGATCTCTGCATTAGTAGATCTCCCAGTGACTCAGAATGCCACCATCATCCCGGGTCCTCCCTCAACTACGTCCTCCCACAAACTTCACAGAGTCCGCACGACGTGAGAGAGGTCTTCTTCTAAGCCTGACCTTTTAGGGGTATCGTTCCATCCATCACTGCCCTCATCATGTGCCTGATCCATTTTTTTTCCCCTGTGGTTACGACATCACTGATGGTATCTCTTTAACGTCGTGTGTCCTCCACATTTCTTTACTTGAAATATGCTGCAGTTTTTTCAATTCATTACCAAACATAAATCAATGGCCCACTATGCTCAAGGCCCTAGGTGTGGGGCAATGGCATAACAAGACAAAAATGAGTCAATCTTTCTGTCCTCCCATTTAAACTCTGTGACTCATAATTTGGAATTCTTCCATGAATTTCGTGTTTCATATAGCATCCCTAGAAGATGACTGCTGTTAAGAAGATGGGCCTTTGTTTCAGGGAGAAGATAAGGGTCATCTAAAGCAACAGTTTCCCAAAGGTAATCCATCCTGCTTGGCTTCTTTTTTAAATCCTTACTTTCTTACCCAGTAATAACTCTAAGACGGAAGGACAAAGGCTAGGCAAACAGGGTTAAATTAAATGACTTGCCCAGGGTCAGGGATTTGAACCCAGGTCCTCCTGACTCCAGGAGTGGTGCTCTATCCACTGTACCACCTAGCTGTGTCATCCCAATTCAATTGTGTCCTAGTTCCATTACTGATGGAAATATACGACATCTACCTGGACATTAACTACAGAGTATAATCAAGAAAAGATGTGATCTTCATCCACCATCCGTGAATTTTTTTCTCCATGTGTACAGTTGGGCTGGGCTCTCCTGGGCGATTATAAGAGGCTCTGTGATGTTCTGAAGAGCACAGTGGCACCCACCAACAGACCCATCTGGAGGACATCATCCTCTTTAGGAAATCTCTCTCCAATTTAGACTGTAGGACATCCATTGAGACAGGGTCAAACAACTTTGAAGAGGAAATGATTCCCTCTTTTATGCCCCACAGGAAATGAATAATCAGGGAGTTGCAAAGTTCTCTGTGTTAACATTTCTCTATGAATTTTGTGTCATAAAGATATACATGGGAGACACTTAAAAAATGTAGAATTCTGTAAAATATCATTTGTGAAAGTCTCATACCTTTATCAAGAATGCCCTTAATATGTGTGCAGATTTTTCTCATTAAGACTTTAGAAAATCAATAGAGATCTGAAGGGGATCCCAGAGGTGTTGAACACATGGCTCACAATGTTCCCAAGTGCAACCCAAACCAGATTAAAATGTAATTGGGAAATACTTAACAAAATAAGTAAAAATAAATAAAACATAGATTAACATTACATTTGAAAACTAAGTCAATATGCGGCCATTGGGGATCCATAGGCACAAATTAATGGCCCCTCTTTCTGAGTTTGACACCACTGCTCTAGTTCCTCATTTTATAGCACATCAGGGATAACTATGATGCCGGGAACCAAATGTTGTGACTCCACCGTCATTGCTGGAGAAAAGAGTTATTGAAATCTTCCCAGATCATCTTCCCAGTTTCATCTATAAGTATACTGGGTGGGTGGGTGGGGGGTCTTCATGTAACTGGATTCTTACTAAGATTTTGCCCTCCTTTGCTTCTTTTTCTTCTCTGTTAGATAAGGATCAAATGTTTGCTGGCTGAAGTGGTTTCTAGGCTGTATAAGCATTCTTGCTTTGGCAAATGACTTAAATTGGTTAAACTTCTGTAAGGAAATAGTGACAGTCTGTGTTGATGTCTGGTTTTTAAAATCCGTTTGCCATTTTTTTGGCATCAACAGCTTGTTGAAATAGGTCCAGTTGGAGCTGTTTACAATCACATGCCATATCTTCTCATTCTTTCTTCTAATTTGGTGTTGATTTTGATCTTTGTTTTAACAAGCCAAGAGTATGACTATAGTTCATTCAGAAATGACTCCCACATTGGTAAACAATTGGCTCCCATCTATGAGAAGAAAATCAATTTCATTTTTTTATGACAGAACTTTGTACTCACCATATTCGAGCCCCTCGTGGCTATCTTCTTGAGGAAAAATATTCCTGATATATAGCCTTAGTGTTTTTGTATAACAATAGCTGACATTTATATAAATGCCACGAGGGTGCAAATGTTATTTCATTTGGGCTTCCCAATGACCTTAAGCAGTAGCTATTAAATATAGTCATTATCTTCTTTTTGCAGATGAGAAAACTGAGGTTTAGAAAGGTTAAATAACTTGTCCAGAATGACAGAATTCACGAGTATTAGTTAGGATCTGAACCAGGTCTTTGTGATTCCCATGCTCTATCCACTAGTTTCCACTGCATCCCTATGCAGAAGAATAATTGACCAATCTTTTAGTATCCTTTTCTTACTCCAGAACCATGTTTAGAGCATATTTTTCCCTGTCTTCCTAATTTATGTTCACTTTTGCATTGAAGTCACTGAATGTTAGAGTTGATTTTGTTTGAATCTGATCACAGAATTTCACTTTCTGCTCATTCTTCACAATGGTAAGGGTACAAAGGCTGCCATTAACTTTGGGGTGCCCTTTTGGCAAATACTTTTCACTGAGCACTAAAAATGAGGTGACTAAGTGTCCCTTAAGTGACAGTTCTTGTTACCCATGGTCCCACATTAAAACCAACTCAGTCAACTCTTTTATTTACCTCTCCAAGGAGAGCCTTTGGACCATCCTTCTATTTAGTGGCAGCTTCCTTTCCTCTACTGGTTTTGTTTAGAATGAGAATGTCAAGATTGATATATTTGGCCTGTCCAATTGTTTGTCTACTCATTGGTTACTGGACAAGGATCTTGCATTTAGGATGCCAAGAGTTAATGTATGCAGCCTGTCTAAAAACTTGTGTGATCTCTACCTTCTACTCTCTCTCTTTATTCTATCACCATCATAAAAATGGAAGATGAAGATGCTTGCAGCACGTAGGGTCCTGTATCTTTCTTTGTTCTAAAAGTTGTCATGCCCCAAGAATGGCCACCAAAAGGACCAGCTTACTGATGATTAGACTCTGTGCTTGAATAGGATGATTCTTGGAAAGTATTGTCAGGATTTTATACACATGATGGCTACTTCTCTCTAGACACTAAGCTTGTGCTTTGAGCCTTGTGGCTCAAATGGGTTTCTCAAAGGTGTGGTTAACTTAGTCAAATGGAACATAACAGAATCTTTCATTCCATTAAGTTTTTAAAAAATAAAAACTCTTATTGTCATATTTTAATGCAAAATTACTATATGCATAATTACCAGATTTAAAAAGATGATCTATGATTTAGAATCAAACTTAAAGAAATATAAATACCTAAATACTATTAGCTATCTCACTAAGTCTCTGTATCATCTAACCCTATTTTTTCTCCAGCCCAGTTGATCATAACTTTCTTCTTAAAAGAAAGTTACTTTCTGTCTTTTTTTTAAGCCCTTACCTTCCATTGTGGAATCAATACTATGTATTGGTTCCACAGCAGAAGAGTGATAAGGGCTAGGCAATGGGGGTTAAGTGACTTGCCCAGGGTCACACAGCTGGGAAGTGTCTGAGGTCAGATTTGAACCTAGGACCCACCCCCTCCCATCTCTAGACCTGGCTCTCAATCCACTGAACCACCCGGCTGCCCCCTTACTTTCTGTCTTAATGTGTAAAGCTACACAAAGAGGGCTAAGAGCCTTGCCCAGGATTGCACAGCTAGGAAGTGTCTGAGGCCATACTTGAACCCAGGTCCTCCTGGCACTCTATCCACTGTGCCACTTAACTATCCCAGATCATAACTTTCTACTTGATCTCTAACCTTTTTTATTTTAGAAACAAAACCTTCCTGAGAGGTCTAAGTGGCTCAACCATAGTTATCAGGGGAGTTTGGCATCCAAAGTGCTTATAGGGAGTTTTTCTAGAGCCTCTTATCTCTCTTTCACCAGAGTTTTAGCCATCTACTTACACCTCCACAGGTGAAAGCTTACTAGCCTTCTCTAATTTCTTGCTTTGTCCCTGCTTCCTTTCTTACCTATGAATGAACTTGCTTAATAAATGCTTGTTGACTACAAGGGAAACACGAGATGCCTCCGATTAGAGGAGACTCCCAGGGCCCCTGGAATTGGCACCCAAGAGCCTTGCCTCATCTCCTAATCTGTTCTTGCCATTCATCCTTTTCCCTAGGACCCAAGAGGCTGTCATTTATCCTCAGAGTGATGAGGCTAACAGAGGTTGCAGAACAGGTCCCCAAATCAAGGGGCAAAGAGAGGTCAAGCCACTTGTTAGGGCAAATGCAAGATTTTCCAGTATCTTCCAGGCAACAAAGCAAAACAACAGGTAGTGAGTGCCTTCTCATTCGAGGTCAACCAAAGGCTAGACGACCAACTGGCAGAGGAGATTGTTCTTCAGTAATGGGTTGGAGGAGAGCAGGAGTCCATGGATAGATTATAAGAAATCCATGAACTCAAACGGTTACAATAAATTATGTCTTTATTACCACTAACCTAACTGAAATCTAGTATTTCTTACAATTATTTTTTAAACATCTGAGGGGTCCACAGGCTTTGTCAGATCCTGCCAAAGGAGTCTTCTGACATTAAAAAAAGGGCTAGAATCCCTGGACGAGAAGATTTCTGAGGGCCCTTCCAAAGCTAAAAAGCAACAGCCCCTTAAGCTTGTCTCCCTGACTTCCAAAATTTGCCCTCTTCCAATTCATTCTAGACATGGCTTAAGGACTAATCATATTCCAGGTCATTAGACTGTGAGTTCTTGGGGACAGGAATTTTCTTTCAGCTGTTTTCACATGCTCGTTGCTTAGCACAGTGCCTGGTACATAGTAGGTCTTAATAAATGTTTACTGACTAACTGATCCCCATCTTTCATTATGGTACCTCCCTCGCTCAATTACCTTTAATAGCTTCCTACTGTCTAGCTTTCAAAGCCCTCCATAACTCAGCCTCTTATTTCCTATCCAATCTTGGGTCTAGTATTTTTGCAAGTCCACTCAAGTGAATTCTATTTCCTCATCATCCCCCTACATAAGCCATCTTCATTCTTGCCCTTTGCCTCCATCACCCAGAAATACTCTTTCTCCTTTACTTATAGAGATTTTCTTCATCATCATCATCATCATCATCATCATCATCATCATCATCGGAGCCAGCACTTCTATAGCACTTTACAGTTTGCAAAGCACTTTCCAAATGGCAATGCATCCTTTTAAGACCTAGCATGGGTCCTGCTATCTCTGTGAAACCTTTTCCTACTCTGCCAGCCCAGACTGATGGGCTCTCCTTTCTCCGAGTTCCCAGGGCGCCCTTAAAATAAATGAGTATTCCATTGTTTTACACACAATCATTTTGTGTGTGCTTAGTTTTCCTACTCCACTAAATGGTTCATTTCTTTAAGGTAGAGCCAGATTTTATCCATCTTTTATGATTCTGTATAGAGCCCAACACAATGCTGGACCCACACTAAGAACTCAATATATCTGTGGCAACTGATTTAATCTAGTATCTCCACCAAAGGGAAAAAAAGCTCAAGTCTCTCTCCCTCACTAAGGCCTATCCTCTCCCCTGTCCATCTGTGGTCCCCTTACTACCTTTCAAATGGGCCATCCAATGTCTGCTCATCCCCTGTTCTATCTGAGGGGCCAGCTCTAGTTCTAAACTCCTCCTTTCCTGGGACTAGGAGAACACAGCAGCAGCCATGCACACAGAATTAGGGCAGAGGAAAAGAAGGAGGAAGGGGAGGGTGTACATGTTCACACATATAGGTCCTAGGGGAAAAGTCCAGTTCAAACATTTTACACACTTGGGCAGTTTTGTGGGTTGAATCTCTTTACGGCAGCCAGTGAAGTGGCCCAAGATGGCATCAATTTCGACACAAAGCCTCCACCTGGATTCGTTTTACTTTCTGACTGTTCTTTCCTCTCAATGAAAAGTCCACCAATATATAAAATTAGCTTTTCCCTTCCCTGACTCAGCCACCTTAGAGAGGCCCCTTGTTGGTCTTTGGGCTTCTCACAGACCAACTTACTTTCCTTTTCCTGGTTTAACACGGAGAACTGCCTCACCAAAAAAAACCACCAAACAGCCGCCCATCTTCTCTGCTATTTTATGCAACACATAATTCTGCTGAGAAAGTTAAAGATATTAACTAAGTAACCAAAAAAAAATCCAGAGGGGAGGTAATAAGGGAGAAGGCAATAGCCTCCCAGAGGAAATAGGATTCAAGCCACACAAGTTATACCATTTTGGATGAGAGTCCTTTAGAGGAGAAGAAACATCATTTCCTTTTTTTCCCCTCAGCCTACCAAACTTCACAGCCTTAAGACCAAAAAGGATTTTGATTTAAAAGGAAAATAGCAGGCCCAGGAACCTAGGAAGAGGGGGGAACCAGAAAGGCAGTCCCTGGAGTGGGTGTAGTGGGAGTGAGAGGTTATCGTCTCTGGCCTGAGGAGTGGATGAGAAACCTACCTTCACACCTCCATCTGACTTCTTGTTCAACAGGCTTTTGGCAGCTGTGAAGACAAAGCAGAAAAATCAGGGTTCCTGCAGCACGAACCTTCTCTCACTCACTCACTCTCTCTCCAATCTGAATTCCTGGTAGAATGGAAAGACCAAAAGAGCTGTGGGCCAGTCAGGGGGAGCTTCCATCATGCCCTCTGACATCCTCCTGGTCCCCAGAACCTACAGAGAGGATGGCTGCCCCAGGTTAAGAATGTCCTTCTTGCTCCCCCCCTCAGTTAGAGGGGAGGCAGCCTCAGAAACTCACTGGATCATGGAATCTGGGGCCAAACGAGCTCCAAATCTTCCCCGCCTTGGGACATACCTCCATTGTCTTATATTAGGAAATGCTCCATCTCTTGGGAGAAACCACCATTCAGTCATGGCCCAACCACCAAGGGACCGCACTGTTTATTCAGAACACTGTGTCGAATGACATCTAGCCCAGATCCTCGGGAGCCGAGCAGCTGAGAAGGGGGTAAGGACACCCACTCTCCCTAGGCTCTGCTGAGATACTGGGGATGGCTACGCTCTGAGGCTACGAGACGTCTAAGGCTTCATCAAGAGATAAAAAAAAAAGAGTTTCACACTGCACAAAGGAGAACAAACAGGAGGACAGACAGACAGACACCGACAGAGACCAGCCTACAGGAGGCAAACAAGCAGATTTTCACAAAGGGGCGTAAGCCTCGAGGAGGCAGAATGTTGGCACTTGGTTTAACGTGAGCCCAGCTCGCTCGAGCCTCTGGCTCCTCAGAGGTCTGCTGCCTCGCCTCACAAGTCTGGGGAGGGTTGGGTGGAACAGCAAGACACTGGAGGGGTTCCAGCGGGGACAGAGCAGCGGGGAGCCCTGGTGTCAGAAGACCTGAGGAAGGCGGCTGGCTGAGAAGGCTGAGTAGAGGAGCTAGAAGAATGGGCAGCTGCTGAATGTGGGGGGAAAGAGCGGCTCTCTCTGGCTGGGCTCTCTCTCAGGGTGGCATGTGGTCCTTCTGCCCTCATCTGGAGGACAATCCGAGCCTGGCAGACGAGAGCCCCGAGTTCTCTGTCTCTCAGATGAGGGCAGAGCCCTTTCCTGGAGGACCACAGAAAGCTCCTAGCCTGACCCATCTCTAGCCTGCGCAGTGGGCTGGGGAACAGATTTCGAGGGGGTCGGTTCCTTCGGAATGTGTCCGTTCTCGTCCCCAGGAGGGGCTGAGAGCTCCGGATTTGGGATGCTCCGTCTGCTCTCTGGATGGAGAGCCGGCACTTGGGACTCATCACAGCTCCCAGTAGGCTCCGGGCCATACCCAGCGCTGCCCCAGGGGGCTGCCCGACCAGCCTTCATTCCTGGCTGCCACGGTCAGCCGAGAGGAAATTCCTGCCACTGCCCAGCTCCATTTCCCCCAGGCTACAGCCCCCTGAGAGTCAGCAAGCGCCCAGCATGCAGAGCTGGTTAGTGGGCTTAGTGATGCCAGTGCACTGACGATGCCAGGTTAGGTGGTCCGTTCTGCATGCCAATCTCAGCCAGCAAGCATGGGTGGCACCTCCCTGGTGAGTGGGCCTGACATGCTGGCCCCTCCTGGTAGGATGGGAGAGGGCTGGGTCAGGCAGGCGGGGAGGACTCATGCCACGTACCTTGCCCGGCCAGGCCGGCGGCGCTCACGGCGGCCAAGGCTGGGGCGGAGCTCTGCCTGCCAACTGAGGGGATACAATCTCTCAGTGCTAAGAGCCGCCACGAAGCCACGGGGGCCAATCAGCAGCTAGCATGCCTGAGCGTGAGAAGTGGGCAAGAAGAAGGGGGCCCACTCACAGCCCACGCACACCAGGGCCAAGGGCATCGTGGCCAAGCCAGCCGAGCTGGGAGGAGCAGGAGCGTCTCAGGGGGAAGGGCAACAAGGCAGTCGTCGTTGCTCTTCAGCACAGTGGAGTGGGTGGCATGAAGGACTTGAGGGCTTTAAAGGGCTGGGGGTGGGTGGGGGGACATAAAAACTCCACCACATGGAAAGAGGCTCAACCCTGCCCCTCATAGACACCCCAACACACACCGAGCTACTTGGGGGAACAGACAAGACCCAAGAAACCCACGAGTCATGTCCAAGCCTCAGAAAACCAGGTATGTCCCTGTTTTCTAGGTGTGGGCTCACAACTGGACAAAGACTACGAGGGGACAGAATCCTACGGAGATGACTACTTCCTTCCCTAATACCGGAGCAAGGAGATACAAAGGCCACCCTGGGGGCTCTGCTGGAGGGAGGTGAGCCAGCCCCTGGGCTTCTCGGGGCTCCAAACCCTAGAGAAACCCTCACCCCTGAGCTCCAAGGAAAATTCACAGACCGCACGTGGCCTCATCTTACACGGTCATCTCCAATTGCCCCCCTTTACCATGGACCTCCTTGATTCTCTCCTGGTTAGACAGAGGGGATGGTTTCCTTGACGGTTCTCCAAGGGCCCAGATTTGGAGCAGACGGTACCTCAGGGACAAGCACTCACAAAAAAAAAGAGAACAGGGGCAACTGCGGCAAATGATTTCTCCCTGCAGAAATCCGTTCCCCACGTCCAGTGGATATTAGCTAGTGGCCTCCTCTTGGTGGATCCCCCAACTTAACTGCTCATGTCTTATTCCACCATTAGCAACCACTGGCTGCTTCTCATACCTGTAACTCTGTCTCTACTTTAGAGAATCCTTCCTGCTTCCTTGAAGCCTTGACTTAACTCTTCTAGGAAGCCAGGGGTTCCCCCTTCTGCTTGAATTTTCTCCTTCCTCCCAGTAATTTATTCCTTCCATTGGAATCTAAACTTCTTAAGGGCAGGGGATGTTTCCTTTTGGTCTTTGTGCCCACAACACCTATCTGGGAGAACGTCTGTCACCAAGTGGGGACCACACTTAATCCAGGCATAATTAAACTATGTTCATCCCAGCTCCTGATCAAGAAAGGCTCATCCTTCTTCCCTGATTAGGAATATGACGTGCCTCTTCTCCCGGGAGCTCCCAGAGACAGGATCTGCTCCATGCCTATTCCAGGGACCAGGGTAAGAAGAGGTCAGTCTGGAGTGCCTCCAGCGGGGTCAGCTCAGTGCCAAGTGCAAGGCCTCTTTTCTGTCTCCTAGCTCCCCTGCCTAAGGCAGCTACAGGGCAGAGAGAAGTCACAGGAACAGAAAACAACAGCAAAATTCAAAGCTTCTTAGGGATTGGGCTGAAATGCCTCCCTTGTCCTTTCTAAGACCTAGAAGACCTCAGCTCGCCAAGGAGGGACCACAGAGGAGGCTGATCCTAAAGGAGAGACCCAAGGCCAGAAGATCCCCTCAAGACATGAGAAAGGACAGAATGACGGCTCTAACATCAACACAAAAATGCCAGCAGGACTCTACGGTCATTTCAGAATGACCAAATTTGGCCTTCAGAAGCATCGAGTCATTAGGGGCTGAGAACCAGGTTGTAAGAATCTAGTTTCAGTCCTTAGGAGAAATCAGCTAGATTCTGTCCTCAGTTCCATCCTTTGTAGGGCTACTCAAGCTTCCTCTCCAGAACACAACATAAATAGCTTCAGGACACAAGGCAGGTAACACACTCCACTGCTGAAAGGCCAGCAATGCCTCATGGCTACCATTCATTCCCTGGTCATCTGGAGAGCTTATTCTAAGCCCTACAGCTCCGGGGTCTGGTCTCCCCCAAGTTCCCCTTGCTGGTCATTGTTACTCTTCAAAACCAGGCTTTTATTTGCCCCAGAACAAGGGTCTAACCCCATTCTGCCTGAGGTCGGTGGGCAGTGCTTTCTGAATATCTTCCTCCTATCAAGTTTTCCAGTGAATATATCATAGCAGCTGACATCCTGAGCAGCAATAAATGTGAGAGAAGAATGGAACAGAAAGGAAAAGGAAAAAAAAAACCAACCCCCCACAGCCTACAGGAATGAATGAGGGGGTGAGGAGAGGGGAACCTCCTCCCTGGAAGAGAGGAAGGATCGTGAGCACCCAGAGGGAAAGGACACTTTCCTTTTCTTCTAAGCCTGTCCTGCCATGAGGCTTGGACTGCCCGAAGCTGCCCTGGGCCAGAAAGCCCAGTGATAAGACAGGAGAAGAGGGAGTCGAGGAAATGCAAACACGGAGGCTGATCTCTGAATCCTGCTCCCTTCTTTCCCACATGCTCACATAGTTAAGCAAGTCCTGTCCTCTCCCTCCGTTCCTTCTCTCCTTCACAATTATTATCATTAAGAAAGTAATAAGCACTTTATTCTGCGAAGAGCTTGACATCTAGCATAATTTCTCTGGGCTAGTGGGCTGGGCTCGCTCGCCTCCTGCCAGGGATTAGAAAAACAGGCTGACGGGTCTCGATGTGCTCAGTCAGCAGGCTGGCAGTGAAGCCTGACTCAGGCTCCCACTACGGGAGAGCTTACTACAGCTCTGCTCCCTCCTCTCTCCTTTTTAGGCTCCCACATCCCCCCCTTTCTCCTGGATAACCAGAGCGGGCTGAGAGAGAATGGGAGGTGACCCTCACAAGAAATGGGGAAGCTGCCGCCCAGATGTACTAGGGAGGATTCATTAGACTCAACCCAAGCAGAGTGACCCAAACGTCTTGGTTTAGAGGGAAGCGCCTGGCCGATGCCCTTTGTTCATCCTGGCAAGCTACAGCCTGAGAACAGGAGATGACGATGACTCTCCCCCCAACCCCACCTCCCAACTCACCTTGGAAGGACTGAAATGCCCTGCTGGCAAGAAACTTACCTGAAAAATTCCTGGAAACCAACATTGTCGTGAGGATGGCACCCTGCGGGAAAAAGAGGGCACAACTAAGCCTCGGTGCATTTATTCTGAGCTCTTCCTCCACAGAGGGGCATGCTGCTTGGGGATGGAAGGGAAGCAGAGGGTCCTCAGGAGGACAGAGGCATGGAGCCCCAGGAAGAGGAACACACCATCAATCTCTTGGGGGTGCAGAGGCTAACAGGAGGCAGAGGAATGGGACCTTTATCGTGCCTCTTAGTACCGGACCAGCGGAGGATCTGTAAGAACTGGGGTAAGCAACTCCAGGATGGCTGGCACCTTAGACAATGCCCTGGTCATCCCACCCGAGTTACAACTCTTGTGGCCATCCCTACAACCCCTGCTCCTTCCAGGGAGACCAGAAATGGCTACACAGGGCAGAGCGGCTGGATTAGTTGGTGAGAAAAGGGGGAACACGAAGTCTAGGGCTCACCTTCAGCTTTCTCCGGGCGTTGAACTTTCGCAAGCATTCCACGGTCTCCTGTCGGTGCATCATGGAGGCCACTGTAGAGCGTTGCTGAAAAAGGCAAATGGAGAAAGAAGGGGTTTTGTTAGGAGAGAATGGACCCTGGCTAAGATTCCCAGCTCTGATGTCCAGAAGAGAACGAGGACCAACGTGCTTTAGACAGGGGCAAAACCATGGTGGCCATCCAGAAAATGGGCACAGTCATACTTCACTACCACAACACATGGGGCATCTGAGGTCAAAATGACATAATAGATGGGAAAGTACTTTTAGAGTTAATGCATTATACAAATGCAAGGTTTACAGGATGATAATAGTTTGAATAATAAACAACACTGTATGATGATGCCTCTAGAGGATACTCGAATCTTCCCATGGGGAGAGGAGGCAACGAAAGGACAGTCTGATGGTTAATAATGAGCTTTGAGAATCACAGACCATTAGATCTGGGGGAGTCACTTAGCATTCATCTAATCCAATTACCTCAATTTGCAGATAAGGAAATTAAGACCCAAACAGAAAAAGGACTCTATTCCAGGTTATCCACACTCTCCTAACTTCTCAATCTAGATACTGACAGAACCAAGATGGCGGAGAGGGAACAGAGTCCTTCTGATCACTCCCAACGTTTCAATCTAACGGCCTTTTCTTGGTCCCCAGGATACGTATCCCTTGACCTAAATGTTTCATTAGCATCTCGGCATATTTTTTGCCCACATCCATCCCTCTTCCTAATGTCTAGATTTCCACAGAGGGCACCATCACTCCATTTGCCACCCAAGTCTGCAACCTTGAAGGCTATCTTGGTTCTCCCTTCAGCAGCCCATCGTTTCATCTCTGAGTGAAAAGAAAAATCTTTATCCTGCCTCTACCATATCTGCTCTATTCACGACCTTTCTTCCACCTCTTTAGACTTTTCCCTTGTTTAGATCCTTGGTGTTTCTTTCTTAGACTATTACAATAGCCCTCTGACTGAGGCTATTTCTAGTTTCTTCCCTTTTCAATCCATCTTCTTTTAAAAAAAAAAAACCCTCACCTTCTACCTTAGAATTAATACTGTATATTGGTTCCAAGGCAGAAGAGTGGTGAGGGCTAGGCAATGGGGGTTAAGTGACTTGTCCAGGGTCACATAGGAAAAGTCTAAGGCCATATTTAAACCAAGGCACCTTTCCCTTCCCATCTCTAGGCCTAGCTTTCTATCTACTGAGCCACCTAATTCATCTGCCCCCTCTAATCTATCTTCAATGGATTTTTAGTTACTAAATCTATACTCCTAAAACACAGACCTGATCTAGTCACTCCTCTACTCAAAAATATTGCCTCTAGGAGAAAATTCAGTCTTTGACTTGGCATTTAAAGCCTGACACAGCATGGCTCTTGCCTACCTTTTTACTTTTGTTTGATAATACCTCCTTTCTTCACTCACTCTCCATGTTCTGGTCATATTGGCTTGTTAGCTGTTAGGTAGTAGAATTGATAGAAAGATCCCAACAGCTCAAATCTTGTTTTTAAATGCCAACTAGCTATGTGACTCTGGCAAAGTCTCTTAACCTCTCTTAGCCTCAATTTCCTTATCTGTAAAATAGGAATAATAATAAACAAATGGCTCCTCCCTCTCAGGGTTGTTGTAAGGATCAAATGAGATAAGATATAAAAAGCAGTCTGCCACTCAAAGTGCTACAACTGAGGCAGATAGAGATTAAATGACTTGCTTAGGGCTCCAAAATTAGTAAGTATCTGAAATTGGATTTGAACTCCAGGCCCTCCGATATTGAGCAGCTTCAAATTCCCAGCAGAAAGTGGTAAGACCCCAGCTAATTCCACCCAGGAATCTGGAACCAAAAAAAGCCAGGCGTGGCAGATTTTCCTTGTATCTATGGGGTCACCCTAATGACATTCAAGCATATATCTGGGGTTCTCCATTTCCTCCCAAGACTCAAATGTTGGGGGTTCTTCTTGGAAGATGCACAGGTCCCAGACGTGCAATGTGCCCATTTGAAGGACCCAAACAGCTTAGCAGAGTAAAACCACAGCTATCTGGGACACTCAGGGTCCTAGTCAAACCAACTGGAGATTTAAAGCTAGGACTAAGAGGCCATCTAGTCCAACCCTCTCATTTTACAGATGTGGAAACTGAGGCCCCAAGAAGTTAACTCCTTGTCCAGGTTTACAAAGGTAAGAGGTAACATGACCAAAATGGAACTCCATTTTCTATACTCCATCCCATCTGCCCAACTCATCATCTACCTTCCTTTCTGCCTTCGAAACTTCCCTAATGATGGAACCACCATTCTTCTAGTCAACATCTCACTCTTTTCTTTTCTTTTCCTCAGTTCTTACATCTTATCAATTGCCAAGTTGGGCTGATTCCGCCACCATAACATCTCTAACCTCCCTCAACATGGCCACTACCATTGTTCAGGCCCTCATGACATGGATCTCCTGAAATAAAGCAACAGCCTCTTCTCTCCAATTCAGCTTGCACCAAGTTACCAAAATGATCTTTCTAAAGCCCAGGTCAATACTCTGCTCAAGAATCTTCAGTAGCTCCTTACTGCCCCTAGAGTAACTACAAACTCCATGCCTTGGCATGCAGCCCTACCTTTCCAGTTTTACTGAACATTAATCCCTTTTACTCACATACTCTACATTCCAGTCCAACTGGGCCTACTTGGTATTTCTTGAACTTGGCTTCCCATTCCCTGCCTTTGTGTGTGTGTTATCCTACATTCCTCAAATGCCCTTCCTCCTCAGCCCCACCTTATTACATCTTTAGTTTCCTTTGAGGCTCAATTCAAGTACCAACTCCTATAGAAATTCACCCTCTTCCCCATAGTTGAAAATACATTCTCTCTGCTCAAAATCTCTCTTATTTATTTATCTGTAAAATTAAATATTCTAGCCCCACATTGGATATAAAATCCAGGAGACTTAATAATTGTTTCATCTTCATCTCTATCTCCACTGCCTAACACATAGTAGGCATTTAAATAAATGTGTTTTGCTGCCAGTTTTATTGCCCATACATAGCAGCCCATATTTTTCTTTTGTAATTTACTACTTATGCTCTACTATGGGTCTGGAAACCAAATAACTAGGTTTATTGCAATTGTATACAAAGTAGGAATGAACAGGATCCAAGTGAGAGCCTCTTCTACTAGACTATAAACATCATTTCTTATTTTTATGATCCACAGGCTTTTTGGGGGAGTGAGGAGAGAAATGCTAGCTCTCAGATCTATTCTGAATAGATAAGGTTTCCATGTAGAAAAGCTCTAAATACGTGAGGTATTACCTGTACCATGTCGACTCTGATTAGGGCATGCTAGACCCAACCTCATCACATACTACTCTGAGTTTTTAAGACTGAATATAAATTCTAGGGCAAGAATACAACCAAAGCACAGGGAGATGGGTCATCTAATAAAGAGTAGTCCAGAGAGAGAGAGAAGAAATGCCCATTTGGACAATCATAGGATCACAAAGTTGGAAAGGACCCCAGAAGTCATCTCCTCCAACCTTTATGTGACCAAGAGATACTCCTACAAGATTTTCCACATGAAATCATCCAGTTTTCACTTTTAGGTGTAGCTGGGAAGAGAATAGATAAGTAGGGGGCCCAGAAGCAGGAAGATTTGAATTCAAATCCAGTCTCAGACACCTATAAGCCATGTTCCCCTGGGCAAGTCACTTAATCTCTGACTGTCTCAGTTTCCTCAAGTATAAACTAGGAATAACAACAGCACCTCTCTCACAGGGTTGTTGTAAGAATCAAATGAAATCATGTTCTTTAATAAAGCTAAACTTAGCATAATGTCTGGCACATAGTAAAGACCTTAATAAATTCTTATTCACTCATCATCCCACCACCTTCACCTGAAGGCCTTTAATTGAGAGCCAATCTATTATCTCTGGATAGCTGTAATTGGTAGAAAAATTTCCAAGTCTTAACCTGCCTCTCTGCACTTTCCCCTTTGCTGTTCCTGCCTCCGCCCGAAGGGACCAAGCAGACGAAGTCTAATCTCTCTTCCACGTGGTGGCCCATCAAATTCTCTTAAGACAGCTATTCTCCAAGTCTCTTTTCCAGGCTAAATAGTCCCTTCAGCTGGTCTTCATGTGGCACAGTCTGCAGGCCCCTCATCATCTTAGTTGCTCTCCTCTGGATGTTTCCCAATTTGATCATTTCCTTCATAAAATATGGCGACCACAACTAAAATGATGCTCCAGACTGACTTTGACTAATGTGGGGTATAGCAGAATCATCATCTCATAACACATGCATGCTACTGTCAATCTTAGTGCAGCACAAGATACCCTGCAACCCCTGGCTACTACTGAGAGCCCAAGGACCACTAAAATCCCCAGATCTTTTCCAAACTAATTGCTGTCTAGCCAAGGAGTCGGTTCTCCCCGCAATAGGCCACTTACGCAGACCCATGGGTGCTTCAGTGCTTGATCGGCCGTGATCCGCTTGGCAGGGTTTATTGTCAGCATCTGGTTAATTAAGTTCTTTGCTTCAGGAGTCACGGTGTCCCATTCTGGTGATGGAAACTAGGGAGTGGGAATAAGGGCAGGAGAAATGGGGAAAACATGAGCACTGTGCCTGCCTCCCCCCCAAGTTGATAGATTCCTCTCCCGTGCCCTGTTTTCCTATACTGAATATCCCCTCTGGAGGGGGGGTCTCCTCCCCTGAGGCAGTACAGAAAGCTTACAGACAAGTATCACATGCTCTAAAGTCTATGGAACACCCTTGATCAAAGACTCCATGACTGAGGAGGAAAGAAAGAAACATGGATGGAGGAAAAGTAATGTGGTTCTGTTCAGTAAAAGACAGAAGGGTTCTAGAGATTCTCTCTCAGGTTCTATAAAAAGGGTTATAGAAAAAGTTGCTGACTTGGGCAGTAAAGGGCACCAAATGCCCCATCACAGGTCCTGGGAAGCCCACGGGACAGGGAAGGACCCAGGACAGCATCAGCCTAAAAGCCCAATCAAAGCTACACCCCATTTGTTGCCCCCAAGTCCTCTTCTTCCTTCCTTTGTTAGGCACACACTAAGAGGTGAAGTCAGGCCCATCTCAGCAGATCCTTACGTCATATGCTCCAGCTTTGATCTGCTGATAGAGTTTGTGTTGATCCTCATCCCAGAAGGGAGGGTATCCCACCAGGAGGATGTACAAGATCACCCCTACAAGACACAGAACACAACACCAAACTAGGGCCAGTCACCTACTCCAGGAACAGGTTAGAGACAATCTGGGGTATCATCACTCAGCAAACTGGCAGCCAAACCAAAGAATAGAACAGATCGGAGATGGATGATTGGGAGGTATGTCTCTCTGTCTCTGTCTCTCCTCTCTCTGTCTCTTCTCTCTCTCTCTGTATTTCTCTTTCATCTCTCTCTCTCTTCTCTCTCCCTCTCTCTGTATTTCTCTCTCATATCTCTCTATTTCTCTTTCATCTCTCTGTCTCTCTTCTCTCTCCCCCTCTCTGTATTTCTTTCATCTCTCTGTCTCTCTTCTCTCTCCCTCTTTCTGTATCTCTTTCATATCTCTCTCTCTCTCTCTCTCTCTCTCTCTCTCTCTCTCTCTCTCTCTCTCTCTCTCTCTCTCTCTCTGTACCTGTATGTTTTAATCTCAAGGAAAGGGAGGGAAGGAACATGCAAAATTAAGCCCCTACTATGTGCCAGATACTGCACTGATTTTCAAATATCTCATTTGAAAGGGATTCCCCATTATCACTTTAGAGCTATACTCTCTATTCACCTTTTACAGAAGGGAGAAGAGAAGAGTAACCGAGTCAACTGCCTAGCAGGCAGACAGACCTTTATCCTTGAACTTAGTGGGTGTTCATACAATTTTTATTCAACTGAACAATCTCCCTGGTCTTGGTTTGGTCCTTCTTTGGAGCAGGGAACTCAATATAAAGAAGTGGTACATGAATCTGCCACATTCACTTGGTTGGGAGCTGTAAGGTGAGTGTGGATTGTCCCCATGGCACTTGAGTGAGCTCTATCATTCAGGTATTACCACGTGGCCGTGTGACTGCAGGACCCCCAGAGCCCAGGACCAACCCCCCACTCCTTCCACTTCTTGTGCGAACTAGGGCTTTTTATACTCACAGCTGAGTGTGTTATAAAGGGCTTACCACAGGCCCAGATGTCCACGGGTTTTCCATAAGGATCTTTCCTCAAGACTTCAGGGGACAGATACCCTGGCGTCCCAGCAAAGCCTGTATTGAGAGAAAAAGACACTGGAACACACGGATCTGTGTCCCACACCATCATACAGGGGGCACCTCATTTTCCAAGTTTCTCTTGCCCAGACCTGTGGCTTTTTCTGAATTTTCATCAGTCTCTGTTTCTAGACAACCGAGTTAGGCTCAGCTTCTGAATGGAGTCATTAAGCCAAAGCCAACAGCGAGAACCGCCCAGAATCAGATGGGCAAGGAAGATTCTATGCCACCCCCCCCCAAAATGGCCAAAATGGAAGGAAGACAGAATCACAAAGCTGGCCAGATGGGGTTCCCCAGGGAAGTGAGGAAGACTGGATTTCCAGCTTTCATTCTGCCACAGGAAGGTGGCTGAGGAAGAGGTGGAAGGGGACGGGGTGCTGTGCATCCTGGGAAGGAGGGGTCACCCCCTTACCGAACCAAGCCTGTTGATCTCCCTGCACCTCAATGGCTAGTCCAAAGTCAGCCAGTTTGACAGCAGCACCCTTGCATTTACTTGCCAGCAGAAGGTTCTCAGGCTGAAGAGGGAAGAGAGAGAAATTTGTAATGCTCTGGCCCTCGGGGGCCCCCTAAATCTGCTCTTCCCATGGCCTACAGGGGGAGCAGAGGGAGACTGTAACTCTGCAACCAAAGTCAAAAGACATCCTGCAACCTAGTCTCCAATCTCCTCTGTGGTCCGAGCACTACCAGGGCTGGACACCAGGTGGCGCCAAGATGCCATAAGGTGCGGCAACAGTAGGCAGGGAGTCAGTACCTTGAGGTCACGATGCACGATGTCATGCTGGTGGATGTGGTTGACGCTCTCTAGGATCTGATGAATACAGTGGCTGAGAAAGCAAATGGGAAAGAAAGAAGGAAGCAGGGTTAAACCACAGTCATCTCAGGCCCAATAGTGGGCACATCATTGTCCTCATTCAAAGCTCTGGACCTGCTCCCTGGAGACCCTCCAAAAGGACTGTAGTCCATTTCAAAGGGCCCACCAAAAGGATTCTGGGATGCCCAAGAGCCGAGACCGTAGGAATGTCTTCTCCCTCCCCCCCCCCCCACGTGTCTTTGGCTGCCTGGGTGGAGGGGAGGCATATAACAAGGTTGGAGATAGAATTGGGCTTAAATCTGGCAAAAAGCCCACCCCTCAGCTCCCCAGTATTCCTTTCAGCGTTAACAATCTGTGTGTCTATCTTCTCTGCCTTTGTAAATATTTACTAAATGAATCAGCAGTATTCCAAGTGTCCAGGACTGCAGAGTCCAGGAGATTAAAAACTATTTTCATAATAATACTAAGCTGTTTTCATTTCCAACACAGTAAATATCAATAGTTATAACCCAAATAAATAAAAGCTCTTTTTGGGGGGAGGCGCTCTGCAATAATTTAAAAAAGAGACCAAAAAGCTTGAGAATCTGTAGTGTAAGTGAATAAAAAAATACTTGAGCACCTACTAGAAGCCAGGCATGGTGCCAGATTCTTTGGGGAATGATGTCTACTTACACACCAGTGAGGGAAGATAAGATCCTTGTTAATAAGAATTATTAACTAATATTATTCTATTGTCTATTGGCAGTGTAGCATAGTACACCAAATGATGGACAGGAAGACCAAGGCACCAATTCGGTCTCAAATATTTGATTAAGCTGCAGGATTCTGGGTAAAGGATAACCACCCTTATCGGTAAAAGGAGGATAAGAATAGCATCTACTCTTATAGGGTTGCTAGGAAGAGCGACTGAGATATAGAAAGCACTTTGGAAACCTTGTTGTTGTTCAGTGCTGTTCGACCCATCTGGACCCTATTTGGGGTTTTCTTGGCAAAGATACTGGAGCAGATCACCATTTATTTTCTTCTCCAATTCATCTTACAGATGAAGAAACTGAAGCAAACAGGGGGAAGTGATTTGGCTAGAGTCACACAGCTGAGAAGCATCTGAGATCACATTTGAACTCAGGTCTTCCTGCCTCCAAGCCCAGTGCCCAATACATTGTCACTTAGCTGCCTCTACTAACATGCTAGCCATAACATGCTATAAATCTGAACCATGTAATAACAGGTGATCAGCTATAACACAAAACACCAGAAGAGATGTGTAAATGGAGCCCAATGGAGGGTCAGGGGAAGAAAAGGTGTTGGTCCAATTTTTGTTTAAAAAACAAACAAATGAACCAACAAACCAGCTCAATCTAAAGTGATGTGCAGCACTTTAGCTTTCTTCCCAGGATAAAGGTTCCTCATTCCACCCCAATCTGCTCTACCTGCACTACAGACTCCGAGTGGTACCTGAAACAAGGGATTGGAGGCTTTTTTATCCCAACCAACCTCCATGAGAGTGCTCAGGGAGCAAGGGAGCAAGGGAAAAGTATCTTGCCTGAGGAAACAAGATAAGCCTGAAGCAGACTAATTACACCTGGGCTGAGAGAGGGA